>NC_067476.1:66942240-67561823 GCF_947179515.1 Apodemus sylvaticus
ATGTCCACTTTCTTTATCTTTTTCCTTCCTTCTCTTCCTCCCCTCTTCTTTCCTTCTTCTCTTTCTCCTTCCTTTTCCTCCTTCTTATTTACCCTTTTTCTCCTCCTTCCTCTGCCTCTTCTTTCCTTCTCCTTGATGCTTCATCTCCTCCTCCTCTTCCTCCTCCTCTTCCTCCTCCTCCTCCTCCTCCTCCTCCTCCTCTTCCTCTTCCTCCTCTTCCTTCTTTGTTGGGTTCCATAGCTGCCTGCAGCTATTATGAAGTGGGTTTCTGGAACAGAAGCTGAGGGATGAATAGGGAAGGGGCGAAAAGAAGAATTGCCAAGACAGTATTCACTGATCAAAGCTGGAAACTTTAATGGCACCAGGCCTTTTAACAGTTTGGGCAAACCCTTCCCTCCAGACTCCAGGCTGAGTTCCTGTGGGAGTTCCTGTGGAAGTTGTCTAGCTTCTCTTGGAGGTCCTCATCTTGACTGCCCCCGCAGCTGGGTGGGTCACCTGCTTAATTCAGGAATTCCTAGACCTGGAGGAACAATGAACTTAACCTTTACTTTGAGCACTCCACCCTAGGTGGAGTCGGATCCTGGCTATCTGGGAGATGTTAACCTTGACCATAGTCAAGTACACTCTTAGCACTCCACCCAAGGATAAAAATTTCTGCTTTAACCTACTTCCCTATTATGTCCTAAAGGCAGATTCCTGCCCTAAGCCAGGGATTGTCCTTGACCAAAGTCAAACTCTGACCATGTGCATGACTGCCCCAATATGGCTCTGTACATTTCCTCCCTTTTTTATTAATTTGAAAACGAGGAGGTAGAAAACCAGTGGATAAATATCCTTCATAAGAAGGTGGGCCTTAACCAGGAGGGGAAGAATTGACCGTAATTCCTCTTAAATATTGTATAAATATTGTCTTAAATATTGTCTTTTTCAGAGGAGGGGTAATAGGCTCCATTATTATTTTAAGGACAGCCTCTCGACGTTAACCCCTATGCAATTAGGTGTACTTCCTGGGGACTCAGAAGCAGAAATTCACCCCCCCCCATGCTGTGCTTTGCCTCACACGTCTCACTGGTACCCATGTTCGTTCATAAACAAACACACATAGATCTGAGTTCTATGTGGCTCCCTTTTTGGAGATCCACTTGTGTAAGTTTTGAAGCCAGGGGGTCTGCAAGTGTCTTTACCAGACATGCAATCTCTCCATCCAGGTGAGCCTGGGTGGAGACAGCCAGTCTGCTCAACAAACAAGGTCGAGTTAAAGGTGGGGTGGAATGGTATTGACTTGTCCCTGAAGTATCCAATTCAGTTGCAAATTAACAACTCAAAAGACACAAAGCTTGGCCTCTGGGGTAGGAGAGGTAGCCTTGGGTATCAGGAGATAAGCTGTTACTTCTCAGGAAAAGTGGAGACTATATTTTAAATTAACACAACTGGCTAAAGATTGTTAGCCATCTTCAAAATTGGAATCTTCAATAATGGAATTATTTCTAGACCAATCTATGGTTGAGTCAGCTGAAAACAATAAGGAGAAGAGTCATTATAACTCCTCTTTAGATTTTTTTTTCTTAAGCTAGCTTAACAGTCTCCATGTTCTGTCCCACAAAGTCTAAAAGCTTGAAGCTAGGCAATTTATCTAACCTGGGACATTTGAAAATTAAGGTAAGTCAAGAACATATACCCAATATAGCTCTTATGTTACCATGGTCTAAGCATTCAGCAAGCACACAGTCAGCATATCTTCAGCATGCCACACCAATTACTCTGGCAGCTAGCATGCTTCTGCAGCATTCTGTGGACAAAACATAAGGGACATGCCTTCTTCCCCAATATTAAATCAGGATCATGGCATATGTCAATAAATGAATTCCTTCATTTCACCTAGACATCAATATGCCTAATTACAAGATATCATATACACTCAGCAAGAAGTTCCTTGGCATCCAAATTTTAAAATTTTCTTAAAATTATGCAAGCATAATTTAAATGATACGCACGGGAACACAATTTCCCCTCTCTTCTCTCTTCCAAGAAGATATTGTTTTATTAATTTAAGTTGGAACACAAAGTATATACCATAACATAGGCAATAACTATGTAATTATAGAAAATAAACATAGCATTTTAGTTGCTTTTTCTGTTACAGCAGTTGCAACTAGAAAGCCTAAAAATGAATCATTAGTCACATGCACATGTTTTTAATGTTCTAAATTAAAAATATGAGTATCATTTATATGTAATAATTAAGTCCTCTAGGATTAACACCATCATGTGGTAGAGGTAGAAACTGAGGACATCAAGAACAAATCTTTATAATTTGATGTGCACAAAAAATACCAAATTATTTTTCAAGCCATTACCCTTTTGATGATATAAATAATATGCTTGTACATCCGATTGTTTCTATATAGCCTGTCTGGGATACAAATTTTATGTGCCTTTCCTTAAAGAGTCTTGTCTAGGCACCTTTTTAAAAGATCAATTACATGAGTATATTGTATCAGTCTCTCTAGCCTTTGGGTTAGCTTTTAAATACCTAAAGGAAGTCATTTAGAGAACATATCCTTCGTTCTTTGAAATTTGAATTACATTTGCATAAACTGTAAAAATTAAGAATTAGCAGTATTAAAAATGGACCAATTTTAAGCAATTGTAAACCATGAGCTATATATATATCTACTATTATTAAAAGCTTGATTAACATCTCAAAAATAGCTGCTATAGTATTTGTGCTGAAACAGGGAAAAACTTAATGGAACATGTGATCTGATGGTACAAATTATCTTTTGGTTTGCCTAAAAAGGCTTGCCATGTAATAGATCAACCATTAATAATAAATTTGATTGCTGCTTGAAGCAAGGAACAAACGTTTTCTACCTTGAAAACAAAGGTTTAAGACCTCCTGTGGCAAGCTTAAAATAAGGCTAATATAAGATAAAGCCAATTAATATATCCTAACAACCTTTGAAAACCATTTACCTAAAAAATTTAAAAGTCCATAGTTAGGAGCAAAGGCCTGCAACAAACATTCCATGAACATTATACACTGAAAAATTTAAGATCCTAACTTCTTTTTATTGAAACAGAGACAAAACATTTTTTTTTTCACATGAGGTAAGGCTATTCGCCATCCCTTGAGGCAAAAACCTTCTAGTGAAATTGCTTTGTAGTTTCTTTTAAGTTAGAAGCAAATGCTTTTATAATTATCAGAATGTAAAGTAAAAACCAACCCTTTAAATCCACAATAATTTTGTAGGGAGTAGACAGGCCAAATGTTAATGCCTTTATAGCCTCCTGGACCTTTCATAGATTTGAACTGCATTTTAAACCACACCAGGATAAGTCAAGAATATTTTTTTTAAGCCAAACACTCCTTACAGGTGGGGCCTGTAAGGCAGAAACAATTTCTCAAAGCTTCCTCACTAGCTTCCCCTGAGGCAGTTCTAAGCTTTGCATTAACTCAAATGTAAAAATTTTTTTACCTGCCCTAGGATCCACCTTCAGTGCTTGGCAAGGACACTGTATGAGATTCCTCAAATGTAAATATCTTCTAATCTGAGCCTTTTATCTCAAAACTACCCAAAACTACCTGTCCTGCAAGGACATTTTGAGGATTAAACAAAAGAAACCTGTAATTCCATGGTCAAAGGAACCTGCCTGATATCAAATACATTTCTAATGAGATCTCCTTTTTAATCTTGGAGGGTTAAATTTTGCTCCTACCATTGTAGCCTATAAACTTGTGGAAAAGTGGCAATGGGCCTCTAAAAGCCACAGTTGTATCACTCTTAAAATTATCTTAATTACAAGATATTTTAAGAATCGTGAATCTGCAAACTGAAAACTGCAGCCAATGACACACTGGTGATTTTTTTTTTTATTTTTTTATTTTTTTTATTCGATATAATTTATTTACATTTCAAATGATTTCCCCTTTTCTAGCCCCCCCACTCCCCGAAAGTCCCGTAAGCCCCCTTCTCTTCCCCTGTCCTCCCATCTACCCCTTCCCACTTCCCCATTCTGGTTTTGCTGAATACTGTTTCACTGAGTCTTTCCAGAACCAGGGGCCACTCCTCCTTTCTTCTTGTACCTCATTTGATGTGTGGATTATGTTTTGGGTATTCCAGTTTTCTAGGTCAATATCCACTTATTAGTGAGTGCATACCATGATTCACCTTTTGAGTCTGGGTTACCTCACTTAGTATGATATTCTCTAGCTCCATCCATTTGCCTAAGAATTTCATGAATTCATTGTTTCTAATGGCTGAATAGTACTCCATTGTGTAGATATACCACATTTTTTGCATCCACTCTTCTGTTGAGGGATACCTGGGTTCTTTCCAGCATCTGGCAATTATAAATAGGGCTGCTATGAACATAGTAGAACATGTATCCTTATTACATGGTGGGGAGTCTTCTGGGTATATGCCCAGGAGTGGTATAGCAGGATCTTCTAGAAGTGAGGTGCCCAGTTTTCGGAGGAACCGCCAGACTGATTTCCAGAGTGGTTGTACCAATTTGCAACCCCACCAGCAGTGGAGGAGTGTTCCTCTTTCTCCACACCCTCTGCAACACCTGCTGTCTCCTGAATTTTTAATCTTAGCCATTCTGACTGGTGTAAGATGAAATCTTAGGGTTGTTTTGATTTGCATTTCCCTAATGACTAATGAAGTTGAACATTTTTTAAGATGCTTCTCCGCCATCCGAAGTTCTTCAGGTGAGAATTCTTTGTTTAACTCTGTACCCCATTTTTTAATAGGGTTGTTTGGTTTTCTGGAGTCTAACTTCTTGAGTTCTTTATATATATTGGATATTAGCCCTCTATCTGATGTAGGATTGGTGAAGATCTTTACCCAATTTGTTGGTTGCCGATTTGTCCTCTTGATGGTGTCCTTTGCCTTACAGAAACTGTGTAATTTTATGAGGTCCCATTTGTCAATTCTTGCTCTTAGAGCATATGCTATTGGTGTTCTGTTCAGAAACTTTCTCCCTGTACCGATGTCCTCAAGGGTCTTCCCCAGTTTCTTTTCTATTAGCTTCAGAGTGTCTGGCTTTATGTGGAGGTCCTTGATCCATTTGGATTTGAGCTTAGTACAAGGAGACGAGGATGGATCAATTCACATTCTTCTGCATGCTGACCTCCAGTTGAACCAGCACCATTTGTTGAAAAGGCTATCTTTTTTTCCATTGGATGTTTTCAGCCTCTTTGTCAAGGATCAAGTGGCCATAGGTGTGTGGGTTCATTTCTGGATCTTCAATCCTGTTCCATTGATCCTCCTGTCTGTCACTGTACCAATACCATGCAGTTTTTAACACTATTGCTCTGTAGTATTGCTTGAGGTCAGGGATACTGATTCCCCCAGATTTTCTTTTGTTGCTGAGAATAGTTTTAGCTATCCTGGGTTTTTTGTTGTTCCAGATGAATTTGATAATTGCTCTTTCTAACTCTGAAGAATTGAGTTGGGATTTTGATGGGTATTGCATTGAATCTGTATAGTGCTTATGGCAGAATGGCCATTTTAACTATATTGATTCTACTGATCCATGAGCATGGGAGGTTTTCCCATTTTTTGAGGTCTTCTTCCATTTCCTTCTTCAGAGTCTTGAAGTTCTTGTCATACAGATCTTTCACATGTTTGGTAAGAGTCACCCCAAGATACTTTATACTGTTTGAGGCTATTGTGAAGGGGGTCATTTCCCTAATTTCTTTCTCAGCCTGCTTATCCTTTGAGTATAGGAAGGCCACTGATTTGCTTGAGTTGATTTTATAACCTGCCACTTTGCTGAAGTTGTTTATCAGCTGTAGGAGCTCTCTAGTGGAGTTCTTTGGGTCACTTAGGTAGACGATCATGTCGTCTGCAAATAATGATAGTTTGACTTCTTCCTTTCCAATTTGTATCCCTTTGACCTCCTTATGATGTCGAATTGCCTGAGCTAGTACCTCAAGTACAATATTGAAAAGATAAGGAGAAAGGGGGCATCCTTGTCTGGTCCCTGATTTCAGTGGGATTGCTTCAAGTTTCTCTCCATTTAGTTTGATGCTGGCTACTGGTTTGCTGTATATTGCTTTTACTATGTTTAGGTATGGGCCTTGAATTCCTGTTCTCTCCAAGACTTTAAGCATGAAGGGATGCTGAATTTTGCCAAATGCTTTTTCAGCATCCAATGAAATGACCATGTGGTTTTGTTCTTTGAGTTTGTTTATGTAGTGGATTGTATTGATGGATTTCCGAATATTGAACCAACCCTGCATTCCCGGGATAAAGCCTACTTGATCATGGTGGATGATCGTTTTGATATGTTCTTGGATTCGGTTGGCAAGAATTTTATTGAGTATTTTTGCATCTATGTTCATAAGGGAAATTGGTCTGAAGTTCTCTTTCTTTGTTGGATCTTTTTGTGGCTTTGGTATCAGCGTAATTGTGGCTTCGTAGAAGGAATTGGGTAGTGTTCCTTCTGTTTCTATTTTGTGGAATAGTTTGAAGAGTATTGGTGTTAACTCTTCTTTGAAGGTCTGGTAGAATTCTGCACTGAAGCCATCTGGTCCTGTGCTTTTTTTGGTTGGAAGACTTTCTATGACTCCTTCTATTTCTTTAGGCATTATGGGACTGTTTAGATGGTCTAGTTGGTCCTGATTTAATTTTGGTATTTGGTATCTGTCAAGGAAATTGTCCATTTCCTCCAGATTCTCCAGTTGTGTTGAGTACAGGCTCTTGTAGTAGGATCTGATGATTTTTTGGATTTCCTCAGTTTCCGTTGTTATATCTCTCTTTTCATTTCTAAGTTTGTTAATTTGGATACTTACTCTGTGCCCTTTGGTCAGTCTGGCTAAGGGTTTATCTATCTTGTTCATTTTCTCAAAGAACCAGCTCCTGGTTTTGTTAATTTTTTCTATGGTTCTCTTTGTTTCTACTTGATTGATTTTAGCCCTGAGTTTGATGATTTCCTGCCTTCTACTCCTCCTGGGTGAATTAGCTTCTTTTTGTTCTAGGGCTTTCAGGTGTGTCATTAAGCTGGTAATGTATGCTCTCTCCATTTTCTTTTTGGAGGCACTCAGGGCTATGAGTTTTCCTCTTAGCACTGCTTTCATTGTGTCCCATAGATTTGGGTATGTTGTGTTTTCATTTTCATTGTGTTCTAAAAAGTCTTTAATTTCTTTCTTTATTTCTTCTTTGAC
The DNA here is from genome assembly GCF_947179515.1 of Apodemus sylvaticus. Classification (NCBI taxonomy): domain Eukaryota; kingdom Metazoa; phylum Chordata; class Mammalia; order Rodentia; family Muridae; genus Apodemus; species Apodemus sylvaticus. Next base: position 66,949,415 of record NC_067476.1, read on the forward strand.
CAAGGTATCATTGAGTAGAGTATTGTTCAGTTTCCATGTGTATGTGGGTTTTCTGTTGTTTTTGTTGCTATTGAAGACCACTTTTACTCCATAGTGATCAGATAGGAGGCATGGGATTAGTTCTATCTCTTTATATTTGTTGAGGTCTGTCTTGTGACCAATTATATGGTCGATTTTGGAGAAGGTACCATGAGGTGCTGAGAAAAAGGTATATTCTTTTGTTTTAGGATAGAATGTTCTATATATATCTGTTAAATCTAATTGGTCCAAAGCTTCAATTACTTTCATTGTGGCCCTGTTTAGTTTCTGTTTTCCTGATCGGTCCATTGAGGAAAGTACAGTGTTGAAGTCACCCACAATTATTGTGTTAGGTGCAATGTGTGCTTTTAGTTTTAATAAAGTTTCTTTTAGGAAAGAGGGTGCCCTTGCATTTGGGGCATAGATGTTCAGGATTGACAGTTCTTCTTTTTGTATTTTTCCTTTGACCAGCAAGAAGTGTCCCTCAGGGTCTCTTTTGATGACTTTGGGTTGAAAGTCAATTTTATCTGATATTAAAATGGCTACTCCAGCTTGTTTCCTGAGACCATTTGCTTGTAAAATTGTCTTCCAGCCTTTTACTCTAAGGTAGTGTTTGTCTTTGACCCTGAGGTGTGTTTCCTGTAAGCAGCAAAATGTAGGGTCCTATTTACGTATCCAGTCAGTTAGTCTGTGTCTTTTTATTGGGGCATTAAGTCCATTGATGTTAAGAGATATTAAGGAATAGTGATTGTTACTTCCTATCATTTTTGACGTTATTTTTTAAATTTGAATGCTTAACTTCTTTTGGGTTTGATGAAAGGTTACTATCTTGCTTTTTCCAGGGTGAAGTTTCCCTCCTTGTACTGATGTTGTCCTCCTATTATCCTTTTTAGGGCCGGGTTTGTGGATAGATATTGGGTAAACTTGGTTTTGTCATGAAATATCTTAGTTTCTCCATCTATGGTGATTGAGAGTTTTGCTGGATATAGTAGTTTTGGTTGGCATTTGTGTTCTCTTAGAGTCTGCATGAGATCTGCCCAGGACCTTCTAGCCTTCATAGTCTCCGGTGAAAAGTCTGCTGTGATTCTGATAGGTCTTCCTTTATATGTTACTTGGCCTTTTTCTCTTACTGCCTTTAGTATTCTTTCTTTGTTTGGAACATTTGGTGTTTTGATTATTATGTGACAGGAAGTATTTCTGTTCTGGTCCAGTCTGTTTGGAGTTCTGTAGGCTTCTTGTATATTCATGGGCATCTCTCTCTTTCGGTTAGGGAAGTTTTCTTCCATAATTTTATTGAAGATATTTGCTGGCCCTTTAAGTTGTAAATCTTCACTCTCATCTATGCCTATAATCCTTAGGTTTGGTCTTCTCATTGTGTCCTGGATTTCCTGGATATTTTGGGTTACAAGCTTTTTGCATTTTGCATTTTCTTTAACTGTTGAGTCCATGGTTTCTATGGAATCTTCAGCATCTGAGATTCTTTCTTCTATCTCTTGTATTCTGTTGTTGATATTTGCATCTCTGTCCCCTGATTTCTTCCCAAGGCTTTCTATCTCCAAAGTTGTCTCCCTTTGAGTTTTCTTAGTTGTTTCTACTTCTGATTTTAGATCCTGGATGGTTTTGCTTAGCTCCTTCACTTGCATGTTTGTGTTTTCCTGTAATTCTTTAAGAGATTTTTGTGTTTCCTCTTTAATGAGCTCAGCCTGTTGACCAAAGTTCTCCTGTATTTCTTTAAGAGATTTTTGTGTTTCGTCTTTCATGACCTCAGCCTGCTGACCAAAGTTCTCCTGTATTTCTTTAAGTGTTTTTTGCATTTCCTCCTTGTTGGCTTTTGTATTCTCCTGGATTTCTTTCAATGATTTTTGTGTTTCCCTTGCAAGGGCTTCTAACTTTTGATCCATTTTCTCCTGAATTTCTTTAAGTATGTCCTTCATGTGTTCCTGTACCAGCATCATGACCAGTGATTTTAAATCCAAATCTTGTTTTACTGGTGTGATGGGGTATCTAGGACATGTTGGTAGAGGAGAATTGGGTTCAGATGTTGCCATATTGCCTTGATTTCTGTTAGTGACGTTCCTGCGTTTGCCTTTTGCCATCTAGTTCTCACTGGTGTTAGTTTGTCTTGTCAGTGCTGGACTCACCAGTGCAAGCTGCCCCTTCCCAGTTGGCCTCTGGTGCACAGCTTACCTCCTGCACTGCTTGTAGACAGGGTGCTGCTGCCCAGGCTGTTCAGATCCCAAAGCAGGCACCCGAAGGCTCCCGCTGGGGCCCGCTGGATTCACTGGAGCACACTGACTTCTCCCAGCTGGCCGCCCGGAAATCCAGCTAGCCACTTGCAGGACTTGGAGATGTGGTGCTGCTGCCCAGGCTGATCTGGGCAGCAGAACTCCCAACCGGGTTGGTGCACACAAGGCTAGCCTAGCTGCTCAGGCCCTGAGTCTAGGCAAAAGCCTGGCAGGATGGTGGCGTGCGCGAGTTCCCTGAGAGTGCTGGGAGAGTCTGCTGGGCTAACAACCTCCTGGCTGGGTCAGCACACAGATGGCCCAACGAGCAGCCCAGGGCCTGGGGGCAGTCCAGGGCCTGACCGTCTGAGACCCCTGCTATGTCTGCCTTGGGCTATGCCTGTTAGCTGGTTTGGTTTTGCCTGCTAGGTCTCTCTGGCTTCCCGTAGGCAAAATGGTGGTGGTGCGCAAACTGGCCTGGATAAACAACCTCCTGGCCGGGTTGGCACACAGATGGCCCACTGAGCAGCCCAGGGCCTGGGGGCAGTCCAGGGCCTGACCGTCTGAGACCCCTGCTTTGTCTGCCTTGGGCTATGCCTGTTAGCTGGTTTGGTTTTGTCTGCTAGTCTCTCTGGCTTCCCGTAGGCAAAATGGCGGCGGTGGGCGCCGGCCCAGGCAAACAAGCTCCTGGCTGGGTCGGCACACAGATGGCCCTCCGAGCAGCCCAGGACCTGGGGGCAGTCCAGGGCCTGACCGTCTGAGACCCCTGCTATGTCCGCCTCGGGCTATGCCTGTTAGCCGGTTTGGTTTTGCCTGCTAGGTCTCTCTGGCTTCCCATAGGCAAAATGGAGGTGGTGCGCAAACGGCCCTGATAAACAACCTCCTGGCCGGGTCGGCACACAGATGGCCCACCGAGCAGTCCTGGGCCTGGGGGCAGTCCAGGGCCTGACCGTCTGAGACCCCTGCTATGTCCGCCTCGGGCTATGCCTGTTAGCTGGTTTGGTTTTGCCTGCTAGGTCTCTCTGGCTTCCCGTAGGCAAAATGGCTGCAGTGCGCGCCGGCCCAGGCAAACAAGCTCCTGGCTGGGTTGGCACACAGATGGGCCACCGAGCAGCCCAGGACCAGGGGGCAGTCCAGGGCCTGACCGTCTGAGACCCCTGCTATGTCCGCCTCGGGCTATGCCTGTTAGCCGGTTTGGTTTTGCCTGCTAGGTCTCCCTGGCTTCCCTTAGGCAAAATGGTGGTGGTGCGCGCGCTGGCCCGGGAGGAAAAAAACCTCCTGGCCGGGTTTGCACCTCGGTGGACCCCCGATCAGCCCAGGGCCTGGGTGCAGGCCAACGCCCGTCGGGCTTAGACCCCAGCGATGTTTGTCTCGGGTTATATTTGCGTACCTCAGTCTGATTTCTCTGGCAACCGAGAACCAATATGGAGCCTTCGTAACTGACTGGCGGGAGGCAGAGTTCTGATGTGGCTTCTGTGTGGTGAAAGGCACCGTAAATCCGCCGCTGCTTGCAGCCTGGCTGGCCAGCGATGGCCAGTGGTCGTGGGCGCCGGGTCTGCCTGGACCCTGTCCGCTTGGTTCTACTGCTGATGGCCCTTCCTCTGGACCAGCCGCTGCTGCTGCTGCTGCTGCTGCTGCTGCTGGTGATTTTTTTTTGTAACTCAATTTTTCCTTGCATTAGAGCACAACTGCAATTTTGGAAGCAAATCCCAATTTTAAACAATCTATTTTCTTTAAAATCAATGGCAAACACATTTTTACAGCACAAGGTTTGTCTGCCCATGTAACTTATTAAAGAGACATTATTTTAAATCTTAATCTTGATTAAGTTCAATCTCCAGGCCAAGATTCACACAAAACACCATGCCAATTTAGGAGCATCTTAAAGGCCTGTATTTCCTGGGTTGCGTCATGCCACGTGTTGTTTAAAAATGGCGACTACCCTAAACTACCAGCTTAAACCTAACTTTTTGTTAATAACATATACCTTTTAAATCATGTCCAATGTCTTATAAGCCAATACTCTATGTAGTCAAGACATGCAAAATATACCTTTAAGACCAATTATAAACAAGAACAAAGCATGAGTTGTGTTAGGCCACGTGTAGCTAGTTAAGATGGCTCCAACACTGTTTTAAACTAACCTTTTCTTAATAACACTATACCTTTTAAATCACACCCAATTAATTTATAACTCTTTAGTCAAGATATGTAAAACCTTATACCATTAAAACTAATTAGAAACAATTATAAAGCGATTACACGAATTTCACTAGCCAAACCAAAGTTTTCCCAAATCTTGAGGCTTCTGGGCTTTTAAAAGCGGCTTTTTTTTTCTTTCCCCAGCCATGCTTGCCTCTTGGGTGAGTGAGCTGTGCTGCTGCTGCGTGGCTTTAAATCAGTCCTCACACAAACTGCGGCTGGTTCAAGAGGTTGCCAGCAGATGAAATCCTTACCAATTTTTCTTTTTAACATGAAACAAATAGTTATTCACACAAAAACACAGAGAGGACATGAACGTACACATAGACAGTTGGTGCACCGGTATAAACACAGAACGATACACAGAAAGATAAGCGTGCTTGTTAAGCAATTGCATCCATTTTCCTCTTTAAACAGCTCTTAGAGGCTGTGGACATATGCCTATTTTTAAAACCCTTTTCTTTTTCGCCTAAATCAGCTCTTACGAGCTTTGGACAAATGCCTACCAAATTCCTTCCCCATATTCCACTGTCTGTCCCCTAAGCGAGTACAGCACTGGGTCCATACTGCCTCACTTAGTCCATATCCTATAACTCACCATGCAGGATACTATCTTTTCCTTTTTCCATTTTCCACGAAGCTTCGCCAAGACAGGGTCACTTCAGGAAGTCTTCTTAAATCCAGCCAGCCCCGCGTCCGGGCACCACTCTGTTGGGTTCCATAGCTGCCTGCAGCTATTATGAAGTGGGTTTCTGGAACAGAAGCTGAGGGATGAATAGGGATATGAGGGATATGAGGGATAAATAACCTTCATAAGAAGGTGGGCCTTAACCAGGAGGGGAAGAATTGACCGTAATTCCTCTTAAATATTGTATAACGTCAATATGGCTCTGTACACTTCTCCTCCTGCTCCTTATTTTACTTGGTATATTTCTAAATACTTATCGTTAAATTCTGCTAACACTGTCTCTTATCCATTTGACATATGTGACTCAAGAATATTAGTTGTAAGTCCTTAGTAATTTGACTACCTTAAATATAATTTTTAACTGTACCAATAATATTTACTATTTAGCTATATGTGGTAATATACTTTGAATTTCTTTTGCATTTTTGTGGTGACATTACTCTTTAAATTTTCTTTGGGTACATATATAATTTTTAAAATATTTATTATTTTTATATGTTTACATGTGCTCTGATTAGTTTATGCACACTATGTGTGTTTAATTCCTATGTAGGACAGATGATTAGAACTAGATTACAAACAGCTGCAAGCCTCCTGGTATAATTTCTGGTAAATGAACTAAGATCCTATGCATGAGCAGTAAGAGCTCTTAACGCTGCACTATGTCTTGAGCTCACAAAATTATTTTTAATGAAGTCAAGTGAAGAAATAATACTCAGAGAGTTTAAAAAGAAACTACAGCTGGTGTGAGAACTAAGACATTTATTCACAGTACTTGGAAGATGAAAAGAAGAGAATTACTATGCATTCCATACCAATCTGTATCCATAGTAAGCTCTATGGTGAGCTGTGTTATATTGTGGGTTGCAGCCTCAATAATGAAAATAATTTAAATAATATAATACAAATTGTTTCAGCCTATGTAGCCACCTGTATTATTATTTATGATAATGCTATTTATGTCTGTATATAGTTTTGAATTAATTTGGTATATCACTTCTTTTTAGCTTGAAGAATGAATATAGCATAAGACTTCTAAAGAATCTGGTAACTAGTTCTAAAAATGTGTGTTTATATGAAAAATAATATTTTGTTTAGAAAATGACATTAAACAATTATGTGTAAAACACAAGACAAATTCTTATACATCAGACTCACTGTAACTTTGAGGAGCTAACACCATGAAAAGATAATTGTATAGATCAAGTAGAAATAAATGAAATACATGCAATCACTTGATTTGCTCTTGATGAGCTGAGCAATACATTGATGATATGATCACTCAGTGAGCATCAATGGAATGATATTTAATATTGGTAAATGTTGAGATCTATTAACATACTGAAAATATACAAAAGTTACTTTAATTTGATCTTCTTACAGAAAGATATAAAAAATTATGCTCTTCTAAGTGGTTATCATATCACTGTAGATAATTTTTAAAAAATGTAATACTGTGCAGACAGTTACTAAATAAAGCCAGAAATGAAGTACAAGCAAGTACTTCAGCTCATTTATGAATAATTCAGAGTATATATCTTAAATTAAAGGTCTCTGATTGTGAATAAAATTGGTTGAGTGAGACAAGATCATGGGAGAGTAAGAGTCTTTGTATTGTTGAGTTAAAAGTAACAGAATTATATGTTTAAATGAAAGTATTGACAAAGAATTAATGAAGTAATAGTGTTTGAGATAGTCATTATTTGGCAAAGTAAGAGGAATTCCATTTTATACAAAGAAACATTGTGGAGTACAGATAAAAAATACTATATTGAAAAGTGAACATGAGCAGGGTGGTGGTAGCACACGCCTTTGATCCCAGCACTTGGGAGGCAGATGCAGGAGGATTTCTGAGTTTGAGGCCAGCCTGGTCTACAGAGTGAGTTCCAGAACAGCCAGGGCTACACAGAGAAACCCTGTCTTGAAAAAACAAAAAACAAACAAAAAAACAACAACAACAACAAAAAAAGAAAAGTGAACATTAAATCTCAGAGAAAGCAATTACATAGACAAATGAACACAACAGGAGCAGGCATCTCGAGCTTTATTTCAACAGGTGATAAACACACAAGAAATAATTCATACATATATACACATATATACATATACATTTGCATTCATGTATATATAACTATTTCCCATGATTCCTCATTGGGTCACTATCCTTAGTACTAGTGTGTGTGTGTGTGTGTGTGTGTGTGTGTGTATGTGTGTATGTGTGTGTGTGTGTGTGCGCTCATGTATGGTTGGGTGTGTGTGCGCATGTATATGTGTGTGGTGTCTTAAAGTGATGGCATGTGGGTGTATATTCTTTCATCTTTTGTATAAAATCAACTTATGGAAAAGATTCATTTACTTCTTTTGATTTTTTGTTTGCATTGTAACTATGAATAACAGGAAAAGTAATATAAATATAATATATTCCTTTAATTCACATTGAAATGTTTTTTATATTTTCTGAATGCACATGGAACAAGCAGTTAACAAGAAAAATTTATATTTTATGAAAAGCCAAAGAAAATAATTTACACAAATTATTCAATGTCCTTTTTAGAGCATATTTTACATCTTTGTTTCTCAAACTATAGATCAAGGGATTCAACATGGGGATCACCAGGGTGTAGAATATAGATGCCACTTTATCAGTTTCAAAGGAGTGGTTGGACTTAGGCTGGACATACATAAATATCAAAGTCCCATAGAAGACAATGACTACTGTCAGGTGGGACCCACAGGTAGAGAAAGCCTTCTGCCTGCCCTCAGCAGAGTTCATCCTCAGAATGGCTATGAGGATGAGCAGGTAGGACACAAGGACAACCAGAAGAGAGGAAATCAAATCAAAGGCTGCCAAGATTAGAATTATCATTTCAACGTCATGTGTATCTGAGCATAGCAGAGGTAATAAGGGGAGACTGTCACAGTAGAAATGACTGATGACATTGTAGCCACAGAAAGACAAAGTGAAAATCTTAATTGTGACTAGAAGAGAAACAAATGTGCAATAGAGATAAGGAATTGCCACTAGTACCCAACATAACCTTTGTGACATGATGACAGTGTAAAGCAAAGGCTTACATATGGCCACATAGCGGTCATAGGACATTGCAGACAGAATAAAGAGTTCACTAACAATGAACACAAGAAAGAAAGAAAGCTGTGTGGCACAAAGTTTAAATGATATTGTGTTTTGATCTACAACAAAATTTACTAACATTTTGGGTCCCACAGATGTAGAATAACCAAGATCTGTAATAGCCAGATGTTTGAGAAAAAAGTACATAGGTGTTTGTAGCCTGGAGTCCACTGTGGTGAGGATGATCATGCCCAAGTTTCCCATCAGTGAGATCAGATAGATAACGAGAAACAGTCCAAACAATGGGGCCTGAAGCTCAGGGCGGTCAGTGATACCCATCAGTACGAATTCAGTCACCACTGTGAGGTTATGTCTCCCCATCCTGGTTTAGTAAAAAACCTGTTCAGAGTACAGATACCAATATCATCAACAGCTATTTTATATGATCAACTGACAAATTTTAGTACGTGATATTAGTATAAGCAATACAAAATTCAAAATTAAAAAGAAATTATGATATAATTAAAATTTCATTGTTTTTAAATGATAATATGTTGCATATATTTAGAGATGCAAAGGCAGACTGATTATCTTAATTTTGCATGATTTTATTTGCCAAACATTTGATACTCCCTATTCATTTCTATTAGTAAGCTTCTATTACAGTCAATGGATTGAGACCAAGTAAAATTCAATGTATCTCGCTATATATAATATTTTTCTCAATCAGCATATGATATTATTTCTTTTATTTTATGAAATATATGGAGATATATCTCTGAATAAATGCTAGAAACATATACAAATAGATTATAGTTAGACAGTAGATAGATTTATGATAGCATGGCAAACATGACAGCTATGAAAATGTAACGCAAATGTTTGTAAAATTCCTAATCATACTCAGTATTCAGTTGGAGTACATATATCTGACTATAACTTCAGGACCTGGAAGGTAACTGAAAGTCACTGTTAATCTGAGATCAGCTTGAAGCATATAGTGTAATCTTGTCTCAAAAACTCTTTACTAACACAAAAGAAAATTAAACAAATATAGATGTGCCCTATCTATCTATCTATCTATCTATCCATATATCTATCTACCTATCTTCTTTTTTATAGTTTGATGTGTGATTACAATCACATAGAAATCCTAGTATACATAAACGTATAGGCATTCCATAAAAGTACTTAACATCATTCTTTTAGTCATGCAAAAACATTGCCATATATTTTAAAAATTAGTAAAACCAGTTATTTTGGTATAAATAACTGAAAAATTTTATACCTATTGTTTGCACATTTCAATCATCAACCTGCTGATATGCTGAATATATATATATAATTAAAAACAATAATCAATATCATACTGCTAATCATTTTTATGAGAATGGGAAAGTTTCAGATAATTTTCTTATGGACATTTACTGAATTGTTCTCCCTCTCCTCCTTTTACAAAGCAGGATATCATTATGCACCCCAATTGTACTCACACTTTTAACAAGCCTCTTATCTTACCCTCCTGATTTCCATGTTTTCAGATATATGTTGTCAGCACTTGACCTTATGTTGTATTTAGTATAATATATTCAAATGTAATTTTGGAAAAATGCTACAAGAACTAAATAAAATATAGACAATATTTTCAAAATTTATGGATATGATATATATTATTTGGTTACTATAGGCAATTTCTTCACATTATGATAAAATGTGAGATAAGATAGAAAAGCCTATAGTTAACGAAATAGGGCTTAGCTGAATTCCATAATGATCAGAAGCTGAACAGATTATGAAATAGAATGCATGTTGATAGATGACAGTTATTATTAAATTAGTAAATTGATATTTAATGTTTTAAAATTAGAAAGAAAAATATGTTTATGGTAAAAATTATAGTGAAATCTATGTCTGGTGAAACATGAACAAAACTTAAAACATAGAAATTAACATACATAATAATGTAATATGCACTTAAATTATTTAAAATATTACTTTCCACTTTGTAAAACAGGTTTCTCTTTTCCTAGTATGTCTTCAGTATCACCAATCTATTGTGTAGATATATATATGACAGCAAGCAGTATGAAATGAATATGCTCAAGGAGTGCAATAAAAAGAAATATAAGCCTAATTATTTGTAATTATTTGAAGCAAAAAACTTACATTTGGTAAGAAGATGAATGACTATTTGCACATTTATCTTCTTTAAATTTTTAAGTTAGTATATAAGTTAATGCATTGCATTATGACATTTATACATAGAAGTAATCATTCTCTGATTTTTTTGTCATTCTTCTTAGCTATCTTGCTTTTATCTCCATATAAAGCTCAGGAGAATCTCATTTTTTTTTTCTCTAATGTATTCCCATAATTATGTGAGAACAGAAGAGAGGTTTTTTTGTTTGTCTGAAAACAGCTTCCTTTGGATTTCTATGGGCAGAATCAGATAACTTTTTAAATTTTTCTACGAATTGGCTCACTGCAAGGTTTTAGCTCTGTACACTTTATCCTATGAAGAAATTATTAATTTGTCAGATTTCATTGAAAAATCAAAGAACTTTTTGAAATTCTGTATACCAAAACATTGGATTCACAAATACCGTCTACTCAAATAATCATTGACAATCATAAAATCTATGTTTTGAATAAAAAGCAACATGCATTATCAGAGACTAGACACTGCATAAATATTTGTAGGGAACTAAGGAAATTTTCATCATGCCACTTTGGCTTTGAAATTTTTCTAGTTTAATGCTTTTTACTCTCAGTTTTGTCAGCTTGAGATAAACATACACATATAACATTTTTATATATCTAACAAAGCAATGATATTTGAAGAATATATTTTTGTTTCTCCTTTAAAATATATAAATATAAAAAGGTTTATTTGAATTTATAGGAGTTGACCTATTGTAGTTACATTTGGTGGTAGGAAGCACTGAATATTGAGTAATAAATGGTGATAACTTTCTGTGTCCTTGCTATTAAAGTTAAACAATATATATGTCACTGAAACATTGTGGGTGTCTGTGACACATGATACTCATATTTACCTGTGATGAATCCTCTATTTTGTGTGTCATGTGTTTCTCACGTGGAAAAATTAACACAGTTTATATATTCTCTCATCTTTTGATGTTCTCCCTTGGGAGCTACCAAGCAATATTTTGAAAAGTCCCAGAACATTTCAGAGTATAGATAAATGCCTAGAGGATGTTCATTAAATGAGAGGAACTTGTATTCATTAGTGTATAAAGGTTTACTACAAAAAGTATACACACATGCACATATATATGCACATATACAGTGCAATTTGAAACTTCATCTCCAGATAGCTGTTTGGAAGAGAATTCAGTCCAGACTAGAAGCCTGACATCATAAATTACTTCATATTTTTATAAAATGAACAAAAAATTGTTAAGCACTTTAATGCTTATTATAACAGAACGTGAGAAAGTTTCCACAGCTTAGCAACAAATTTCATTGTTTACTAAATAAATGAAAAACAAAGCAAGCAAATAAAAAATCAAAACCAAAATGAAGAGAACAACAAAAAACTTGCCAAATCTTTCAAGAATACTAATATTTATTGTGATGTTATTTAACCTACTCACATTTAATACTAAGTTGTAAGTGTATAGAAGACAAATGCAGTAGCAATGACAAGTTAGTAAATTTTCAGCAGCTGACTGGGAGAGAAGGTCAGGAATTACTAGCTTGAAGAAGCTATTAAAAAAAAAAGACTTGTTTACGTCTCAAATGATATCCCACTTCCCTGTTAAACCTCCATAAGCCCCCTATCCCACAACCTCTCTTGCCTACATCCCCTTTGCCACTATAAGCATGATTCCCCACCCATCCTCCCTTTCTCAACTGATGCCTCCAGGATCTCCCTATGATGGGGCATCAAATGTCTAGAGGACCAATGGCCTCCATTCCCATTGACGTCAGACAAGGCCATCCTCTGCTATATATGTGTATGGAGCCAGGGATCCCTCCCTGTACAATCCTTGGTTGGTGGTCTAGACCCTGGGAGCACTGGGTGGTCAGCCCAGCTATTTTTCTTCCTACAGAGTTGTAACCCTCCTCGGCTCCTCCAATTCTTCTGCCAGCTCCCCAACGAGGGTCCCTGTCTGATGGCTGGCTCCAAGCATCTACATGTACATTGGTCAGTTGCTGGCTGAAACTCCCAGGTTTCTGTCAGCAAGTGCCTCTTGGCAAAGGCCACAGTATCAGGTGTGTTGTCTGCAGAGAGGATGAATCTCCAAGAAGAGCAATCCCCAGATGGCCCTTCCTTAGATTTCTGCTCCATTTTTTGGTTTATGGTTCCTGTATTCACCTGACTTCCCTTATTTAATGAAAATTATTTTGTAACTGATATAAAGAAAAATAACACAATAAAATCTTTGGTTAGGTTGCACATGCAGATAAACACAGTTACACACACTTATAAATATATATACTACAATAATACTTAAGAAGAATAAATGAATTTGAAAGTGTGTCAGGATATGAGAGGACCTGAGGAGAAAGAGGGATGGGTTAGTAATACAAATCCAATGCACTCATGAAATTCTCAAAATATAAAATCATATAAAAAGGAAAATATTAACTTTTTTTAAAATTTTTATTCGATATAATTTATTTACATTTCAAATGATTTCCCCTTTTCTAGCCCCGCCACTCCCCGAAAGTCCCGTAAGCCCCCTTCTTTTCCCCTGTCCTCCCACCCAGCCTTTCCCACTTCCCTGTTCTGGTTTTGCCGAATACTGCTTCACTGAGTCTTTCCAGAACCAGGGGCCACTCCTCCTTTCTTCTTGTACCTCATTTGATGTGTGGATTATGTTTTGGGTATTCCAGTTTTCTAGGTTAATATCCATTTATTAGTGAGTGCATACCATGATTCACCTTTTGAGTCTGGGTTACCTCACTTAGTATGATATTCTCTAGCTCCATCCATTTGCCTAAGAATTTCATGAATTCATTGTTTCTAATGGCTGAATAGTACTCCATTGTTTAAATATACCACATTTTTTTGCATCCACTCTTCTGTTTAGGGATACCTGGGTTCTTTCCTTGTACTAAGCTCAAATCCACATGATTCAAGGACCTCCACATAAAGCCAGACACTCTGAAGCTAATAGAAAAGAAACTGGGGAAGACCCTTGAGGACATCGGTACAGGGAGAAAGTTTCTGAACAGAACACCAATAGCATATGCTCTAAGAGCAAGAATTGACAAATGGGACCTCATAAAATTACAAAGTTTCTGTAAGGCAAAGGACACCATCAAGAGGACAAATCAGCAACCAACAAATTGGGAAAAGATCTTCACCAATCCAACATCAGATAGAGGACTAATATCCAATATATATAAAGAACTCAAGAAGTTAGACTCGAGAAAACCAAACAACCCTATTAAAAATGGGGTACAGAGTTAAACAAAGAATTCTCACCTGAAGAACTTCAGATGGCGGAGAAGCATCTTAAGAAATGCTCGACTTCATTAGTCATTAGGGAAATGCAAATCAAAACAACCCTGAGATTTCATCTTACACCAGTCAGAATGGCTAAGATTAAAAATTCAGGAGACAGCAGGTGTTGGAGAGGTTGTGGAGAAAGAGGAACACTCCTCCACTGCTGGTGGGGTTGCAAATTGGTACAACCACTCTGGAAATCAGTCTGGCGGTTCCTCTGAAAACTGGGCACCTCACTTCCAGAAGATCCTGCTATACCCTCCTGGGCATATACCCAGAGGATTCCCCACCATGTAATAAGGATACATGCTCTACTATCTTCATAGCAGCCCTATTTATAATTGCCAGATGCTGGAAAATATTAACTTTTAAATTAATAAACTCTCTTTAGTACAAAAATCTAGGTTAATAGCTAAAGAAGAAACATGAAAATGTTCAAAGGGGTAAGAATGGATCAATTGGCATTCTTCTACATGCTAACCACCAGTTGAACCTGCTGTCTTTTTCCAAGTGGTATGTTTTAGCTCCTTTGACACATATCAAATGACCATCGATATGTGGGTTCAATTCTGGGATGCTGTTTCAACTGGTTGTTAGCATGTAGAAGAATGCAAATGTGATCCATTCGTTTCTACTTGTACAAATCTGAAATCCAGGTTGATCAAGGACCTCCGCATAAAGCTGGACACACTTAAATTAGTAGAAAAGAAAGTGGAGGAGAGCCTTGAGCACATGAGCACATGGAAAAATTTTCTGAACAGCACACCAATAGCTTATGCTCTGAGATAAAAAATGGATAAATGGGACCTCATAAAATTGCAAAGCTTCTGTAAGGCAAAGGACACTATCAAAAAGACAATTGTCAACCAACAGATTGGGAAAAGATCTTTACCAATCCTACATCCAATAGAGGACTAATAACCAATATACAAAGAACTCAAGAAGTTAGACTCCAGAAAACCAAGTAACCCTATTAAAAATGGGGTACAGAGCTAAACTTAGAATTCACAACTGAGGATACTGAATGGTTGAGAAGCACCTAAAGATATGTCCAACATTCTTAATCATCAGGGAAATACAAATCAAAACAACCCTGAGATTCCACCTCACATCAGGTAGAATGGCTAAGATGAAAAACTCAGGTGACAGCAGATGCTGGCGAAGATGTGGAGAGAAGAACACTGCTTCATTGCTGGTGAGATTGCAAGCTGATACAACCGCTCTGGAAATCAGTTTGGCAGTTCCTCAGAAAATTGGACAGAGTACTACCTGAGGACCCAGCTATACCACTCCTGGGCATATACCCAGAATATGCTCCAACATGTAATAAGGACACATGCTCTAGTATGTTCATAGCAGCCTTATTTATATTAGCTAGAAGCTGGAAAGAACCTCAACAGAGGAATGGATACAGAATGCCCCTCAACAGAGGAATCGATACAGAATATGCCATACATTTATACAATGGAGTACTACTCAGTTATTAAAAACAATTCATGACATTCTTAGGCAAATGGATGAAACTAGAAAATATCATCCTGAGTGAGGTAACCCAATCACAAAAGAACACACATGGTGTGCACTCACTGATAAGTGGAATTTAGCCCAGAAGCTTGGAATATCCAAGGTATAATTCACAGACGACATGAAGCTCAAGAAGAAGGAAGACCAAAGTATGGATACTTGGGCTTACTGAGATGGGGGATCAAAATACCCATAGTAGGTGATACAGAGACTAATTGTGGAGCAGAGATTGAAAGAATGGCCACCTAGAGACTGCTTCACGTGGGGTTCCATCCCGTATCCAGTTACCATGCACAGATACTATTGTGGGTAACAAAAAATGCTTGCTGACAGGAGCTTGATATAGCTGTCTCCTGAGAGGCTCTGCCAGCACCTGACAAATATAGAGGTGAGTGCTCTCAGCCAACCATTGGACTGAACACAGGATCTCCAATGGAGGAGCTAGAGAAAGCACCCAAGGAGCTAATGGGGTTTGTAGCCCCATAAGAGGAACAACTATATAAACCAACCAGTACCTGCAGAGATCCCAAGAAATAAACCACCACCCAAAGAGTACACATGGAGGGACCCATGACTCCAGCCACATATGTAATAGAGGATGGCCTTATTGGACACCAGTGAGAGGAGAGGCCCTTGGCCCTGTGAAGGGGAATGCCAGGACAAGGAAGCGGGAATGGGCAGGTTAAAGATCAGGGGGAGGGGTTATGGGACAGGGGGGGTTGGAGGGGAAATGAGGAAAAGGGGTAATATTTGAAATGTAAATAAAGAAAATATCTAGAAAAAAGAAAAGATAAAAAAAGAAAATAATTCATAGAATGCCTTGGCCATTGTATTCTTGAATTTGAGGCCTCTAAAATAAATGTTCAAATGGGTCTTTAGCAATTTTGTCATATAGATGAAGGATGGTGTAGTGGCTATTCCTGGTTGTCAACTTGACTATATCTGGAATGAACTACAATCAAGAATTGGCAGGCTCATCTGTGATCCTAGTCTCGGAGGCTCAGAGGTACAAGTTTCTGACCTGGATCTTGGCATGGAGATCTTGAAACACAGTGAGTATGAATTCCAGAAGATTAAAACAAGGAGATTTATGAGTTCAAGGTCATCTGAGATTAAAGGTGCAGTGGCACACACTTTTAATCTGGATCACACCCTCAGCTGGAGACCTACATAAGGACATTGGAAGAAGACTCCCTGACTCACTCTTCCTTGCCTGCTTTCCTCATTTGGCTGAGCAACTGCTAGAACCTTGGACTTCCATCCACAGCTGCTGCTGACCATTGTTGGGGAGTTGGACTACAGGCTGTAAGTCATCAATAAATTCCCTAACTATCTAGAGACTAATCATAGGTTTTGTGACTCTAGAGAACCCTGACCAATAAAGAAGTTGGTACCAGAAGTGGTTCTAGAGGAGCAGAAGTATAAGGATGAAAGTTTTAAAATTTTGGAGTTGGTTGGTTGATCCACTAGCACCTTCAACTACTGAAACCTCTGTAGATTCTCTCTTTCCTGGGAGCTTGGAGAATATTGAAGAACTATGGTTGAAATTATATTTCAAGCTTAAAAGAAGCTAATGTCTTTGAATATCTTGATGAATAAGGTGATTCTGTGGTGTACAATACTTTCTACAACATGGGAAAAATCGTAAATTATTTTGCTGGCAGGTTGCTCTTAGCATCTCAGGAAAAAACAATGAAGGAAAAGGAGTTGTGTGATAAAGTCAAACAACTCCAGATGCAGATATACAATCTAAAAGTTGCTTAGTGTGCCCTTGAAGAGAATCATCTCTCTAGCAGTCATAGAGCTCAAGTTACAGAAAATCAAACTGAAGCCCTTATTATTAGGTTGGCTGAATTGCAGCGAAAATTCAGGTCTCAGCCTCAGAAGATGTCAGCAGTTAAAGTAAGGGCATTAATACAGATGGTAACTATACTTATCTGTAGGTATTACAGTATGGTATATAATATAGTAAGAAATTTTTTCATTTACATTATTAGATATATTCTTTATTTACATTTCAATGATCTCCCCTTTCCTGGTATTCCCCCAACCCCCTCGAAAGTTCCATAAGCCAACTCCCCACCTCCTGTTCCCCAATCAACCTCCTCCCACTTCCTGCTTCCCTCTCCTGGTATTACCCTACACTGTTGCATCATGCCTTTCTAGGACCAGGAGTGTGTCCTCTCTTTGATGTTCAACAAGGCCATCCTCTGCTGCCTATGTATCTGGAGCCATTGGTAACACCATGTGTACTATCTGGTTGATGTTTTTGTCCCACGGAGCTCTGGGAGTACTGGGTGGCTCATATCTTTGTTCATCCTATGGCGCTGCAAACCCCTTCAGCTCCTTTGGTCCTTTCTCTAGCTCCCCCCTTGAGGACACTGTGCTCAGTTCAATGGGTGGCTGAGAGGGTCCCCTGTGTATTTGTCATGCACTAGCAAAGCCTCCCAGGTGACAGCTATATCTGGCTCCAGTCAGCAAGTACTTGTGAGCAATAAGAATAGTGTATCTGTATCTCCTTCTGTGGGTAATTTTTTCCACCTTCTAAGAAGGACCAGAGTATCCATACTTTGGGCATCATTTAATATGTGAAGTGTGTCTTGGGTATTCCATGCTGGAGAACCCTCTGGGTATATGCCCAGGAGAGGTATAGCAGGGTCCTCTGGGAGTAACATGCCCAATTTTCTGAGGAACTGCCAGACTGATTTCCACAGTGGTTATACCAGCTTGCAATACCACCAGCATTAGAGGAGTGTTCCTCTTAATCTACATTCTCTCTAGCACCTGCTGTCTCCTGAATTTTTTAACTTAACTATTCTGACTGGTGTGAGGTGAAATATCAGGGTTGTTTTGATTTGCCTTTCCCTTGTGACTAAGGATGTTGAACCTTTCTTTAGGTGCTTCTCAGCCATTCGATATTCATCAGGAGAAAATTCTTTGTTTGCCTCTGTACACCATTTTTTATGGGGGATATTTGACCCTCTGGAGTCTACTTTCTTGAGTTCTTTGTATATCTTGGATATACAAAGCCCTCTGTCAGATGTACTGTTGGTAAAGATCTTTTCCCAATTTGTAGGTTGCCATTTTGTCCTTTTGATAATGTCCTTTTCCTTACATTAACTTTGTAGTTTTATAAGGCCCCATTTGTCAATTCTTGATCTTAAGGCATAAGCTATTGGTGTTCTGTTGAGGAAAATTTCCCCTATGCCCATGTCCTCAAGGGTCTTCCCCAGTTTCTTTTCTATTAGTTTCAGTGTGTCTGGTTTTATTTGGAAGTTCTTGATCCACTTGGACTTGAGCTTAGTACAAAGAGATAAGAATGAATCAATTCGCATTCTTTCCCATGCTGACCTCCAGTTGAACCAGCACCATTTGTTGAAAGGGCTCTTTTTTTTCCACTGGATGGTTATAGGTCCTTTGTTAAAGATCAAGTGACCATAATTCTGTGGGTTCATTTCCAGATCATCAATTCTATTCCATTGATCTACTTGCCTGTCACTGTACCAATACCATGCAGTTTTTGTTTTTTTTTTTTAACACAATTGCTCTGTAGTACTGCTTGAGGTCAGGGATATTGATTCCCCCAGAAGTTCTATTACCATTGAGGATAGTTTTAGCTATCCTGGGTTTTTTGTTATTCCAGATGAATTTGAGAATTGCTCTTTCTAAGTCTATGGAGAATTGAGTTGGGATTTTGATGGGTATTGCACTGAATCTGTAGATTGCTTTTGGCAAGATGGCCATTTTTACTATATTAATCCTGCCAATCCAAGAGCATCGTCTTTTCCATCTTCTTAGGTCTTCTTTGATTTCTTTATTCAAAGATTTGAAGTTCCTGTCATACAGATCTTTCACTTGTTTGGTTAGAGTCTCACCAAGATACTTTATATTGTTTGTGGCTATTGTGCAGGGTATCATTTCCCTAATTTCTTTCTCAGCCTGTTTATTCTTTGAGTGTAGGAAGGCTACTGATTTGCTTGACTTAATTTTATATCCAGCCACTTTGCTGAAGTTGTTTATCAGATGTAGTTCTCTGGTGGAGTTTTTTGGGTCGCTTAATTATACTATCATATCATCTTCAAATAGTGATAGTTTGACTTCTTACTTTCCAATTTGTATCCCTTTGACCTACTTTTGTTATCTAATTGCTCTGACTAAAACTTCAAGTACTATATTGAATAAATATATATAGAGAGGACAGGCTTGTCTAGTCCCTGATTTTAGTGGGATTGTCTCAACTTTCTCTCCATTTAGTTTGATGTTTTCTACTGGTATGCTGTATATTGCTTTTATTATGTTTAGATATGAAACTTGAATTCCTGTTCTTTCCCAGACCTTAAACATGAAAGGATGCTGAATTTTATCAAATGCTTTTTCAGCATCTAATGAAATGACTATGTGGTTTTTTTCTTTGAGTTTGTTTATGTAGTTAGTGGATTACATTGATGGATTTCCTTATATTCAACCATCCCTGCATCCCTGGGATGAAGCTTGATCATGGTGAATGATCATTTTGGTGTTCTTGGATTCAGTTGGTTAGAATTTTATTGATTATTTTTGCATCGATATTCATAAGGGAAATTGGTCTAAGGTTCTCTTTTTTTGTTGGATCTTTGTGTGGTTTTGGTATCAGCGAAATTGTGGCTTCACAGAATGAGTTGGGTAATGTTCCGTCTGTTTCTATTTTGTGGAATAGTTTGAAGAGTATTGGCAATAGGTCTCCTTTGAATGTATGATAGAATTCTACACTAAAGACATCTGGTCCTGTGCTCTTTTTGGTTGGGAGACTGTCAATGACCACTTCTATTTCTTTAGGGTTTATGGGACCACTTAGATGCTCTATCTGATCCTGATTAAATTTTGGTAGTTGGTATCTGTCTAGGAAATAGTCCATTTCATCCAGATTTTCCAGTTTCGTTGAGTATAGGCTTTTGTAGTAGGATATGATAATTTTTTTTGGATTTCCTCATTTTCTGTTGTTATTTCACCCTTTTCATTTCTGATTTTCTTAATTTGGGTACTGTCTCTGTGTCCCCTGGTTAGACAGACTGGCTAAAGTTTTATCTATCTTGTTGATTTTCTCAAAGAACTAGCTCCTGCTTTTGTTGATTCTTTGTATAGTTCTTTTTGTTTAAACTTGGTTGACTTCAGCCTTGAGTTGCATGATTTCCTGCCTTCTACTCCTCTTGGGTGTATTAGCTTCTTTTTGTTCTAAAGCTTTCAGGTGTTCTGTTAAACTGCTGTATATGCTCTCTCCAGCTTCTTTTTGTAGGCACTCAGAGCTATGAGTTTTTCTCTTAGTAATGCTTTCATTGTGTACCATAGATTTGGGTATGTCGTGCCTTTATTTTCATTAAATTCTAAAATGTCTTTGATTTCTTTCCTTATTTCTACCTTGACCAAGGTATCATTGAGTAGAGAACTGTTTAGCTTCCATTTGTATGTGGGATGTTTTTGTTTTGTTTTGTTTTGTTACTGAAGACCACCCTTATTCCATAGTGATTTGATGGGAGGCAGGGAATTAGTTCAATTGTCTTATATCTGTTGAGGTCTGTTTTGTGAACAATTATATGGTCAATTTTGGAGAATGTACCATGAGATGCTGAGAAGAAAGTATATTCTTTTGATTTAGGATGAAATGTTCTATAGCTATCTATTAAATCCATTTGGTCCAAAACTTCTGTTAGTTTCACTGTGACTCCACTTAGTTTATGTTTCCCTGAACTGTCCATTGAAGAGAGTGGGTGTTGAAGTCCCCCACGATTATTGTGTAGAGTGCAATGTGTGCTTTAAGCTTTAGTAAGGTTTCCTTTATGAATGCAGGTCCCCTTGTATTTGGGGCATAGATGTTAAAAATTGAGAGTTCTTCCTGGTAGATTTTTGCTTTGATGAGTATAAAGTGTCCTTCTGTATCTTTTTTGATGACTTTTGGTCTATTTTATCTGATATTAGAATGGCTACTCTAGATTATTTCATGGGACCATTTGCTTGGAGAACTGTTTTCCAGTCTTTTACTCATAGGCTGTGTTTATCTTTGACACTGGGATGTGTTTCCTGTATGCAGCAAAATGTTTGGTCTTGTTTACAAATCCAGTCTGTTAGTGTATGTCTTTGTATTGGAGAATTGAGTCCATTGATGGTAAGAGATATTAAGGAATAGTGATTGTTGCTTCCTGCTGTTTTTGATGTAATTTCTATGTTTGTGTGGTTATCTTCTTTTAGGTTTGTTGAAAGAAGATCACTTTCTTGCATTACCTTGTGTGTAGTTTCCCTCCATTTGTTGGTGTTTTCTATTCATTATCCTTTGAAGGGCTGGATTTGTGGAAAGATACTTTGTAAATTTGTTTTTGTCATGAAAAACCTTGGTTTCTCCTTTTATGGTAATTGAGAAATTTGCTGGATATAGAAGTTTGGGTTGGCATTTGTGTTTCTTTAGAGTCTGTATTACATCTGCCCAGGCTTTTCTGACTTTCATAGACTCTGGTGAGAAATCCAGTGTAATTCTGATAGGTCTACCTTTATATGTTACTTGACATTTTTCCCATACTGCTTTTAATATTCTTTCTTTGTTTAGTACATTTGGTGTTTTAATTATTATGTGACAGAAGGAATTCCTTTTCTGGTCAAATCTATTTGGAGTTCTGTAGGCTTCTTGTGTGTTCATAGGCATCTCTTTCTTTAGGTTAGGGAAGTTTTCTTCCATAATTGTGTTGAAGACATTTACTGGCCCTTTAAGTTGGAAATCTTCACTCTCCTCTATGCCTATAATCCTTAGGTTTGGTCTTCTCATTTTGTCCTGTATTTTCTGGAAATTTGGGGATAGGAGATTTTTGAATTTTTCATTTTCTTTGACTATTATATCAATGCTTTCTATGTTATCTTCTGCATCTGAGATTCTCTCTTCTATCTCTTGTATTCTGTTGTTAATGCTTGGATCCATGACTCCTGACTTCTTTCCTAGGTTTTCTATGTCCGAGTTGTCTCCCTTTGTGATTTCATTATAGTTTCTACCTCCTTCTTTATATCCTGGATGGCTTTGTTTAATTCCTTCACTTGTTTTTTTATGTTTTCCCTTAGTTCTTCAAGGGTTTCTCACTGTTTACTTGTGCTCTCCTGTATTTCTTTAAGGGAGTTATTTATGTTCTTTTTGAAACCTTCCATGATGCCCTCCATCAGCATCATAACCTGTGATTTTAAATCCAAATCTTGCTTTCTTGGTGTGTTGGGGTATCCAGGGCTTGCTCTATTGTGGGAGAATTGGGTTCAGATGGTGCCATATTGCCTTGATTTTTTTAGCAATGTTCCCACGTTTGCCTTTTGCTATCTGGTTATCTCTGGTGTTAGTTGGGCCTGCTGTTACTGGCTGGAGCTTGCTCCTCCTGTGTGCCTGCAGGCCTATCTCAGCAACCCTGCATGAACTGCCTTCCCCTGGCATAAATTGCTATGGTGCTGCCGAGTTCCTGGGTGCAGGTGGAATCCCCGTGCGTGTCCCAAGTGATCCTCTACTCTGGTGAAAGCTGCCAACAAATCTGTTGCAGTCACAGAAGCAAAGATGGTCGCCAAGACCCACTCTCCTGTAGTTGTATTTGGGTATGTTTCTCTGTGGCACTGATCAGCTCTGGCTGCAGGCTGTCCTGATTGTCTACTCTTCACTGGCTGCTGGGTGTATAGCTGTCTTCCTGCACTGCTTCGAGATGGTGAGATATGGCTGAGAGTGTTCTGGATCCAGAGGCAGAAACTAGAAGGCTCTTGCCAGAGGCCTCTGTACTGGATGCTCAGATCTGCAGGGCTGAACTCACCTGTGCAGGTTGCCTCCTCCTCGCTAGTTGCTGGGTGTATACTATGCTATGCTTTCATTTTCATTAAATTCTAAAAAGTCTTTGATTTCTTACCTTGTTTCTTCCTTGACCAAGGTATCATCGAGTAGAGAGTTGTTCAACTTCCATGCGTATGAGGGCTTTCTGTTGTTTTTGTTGCTATAGAAGACCACCCTTACTCCATAATGATCTAATAGGAGGTATGGGAGTAGTTTGATCTTCTTATGTGTGTAGAGGTCTGTTTTGTGACCAGTTATATGGCCAATTTTGGAGAAGGTACCATGAAGTGCTGAGAAGAATGTATATTCTTTTGATTTAGGATGAAATATTCTAGAGATATGTATTAAATCCTTTTGGTCCAAATCTTCTGTTAGTTTCTCTGTGTCTCTGTTTAGTTTGTGTTTCCCTGATCTGCCCAGTGAGAAAAGTTGGGTATTGAAGTCACCCACAATTATTGTGTGGAGTGCAGTTTATGCTTTAAGGTTTAGTAAAGTTTCTTTTATGAATGAGGGTGCCCTTGTATTTGGAGCATAGATGTTCAGAATTGAGAGTTCTTTTAGTAGATTTTTCCTTTGATGTGTATGAAGTATCCTTATGTGTCTTGTTTGATGGTATTTGGTTGAAAGTCTATTTTATTGGACATTAGAATGGATACTCCAGCCTGTTTCCTGGCACCATGTGCATGAAAAAATGTTTTCCAAACTTTTACTATGAGGTAGTGTTTGTTTTTAAAACTGAGATGAGTTTCCTGTATGCAGCAAAGTGTCTGGTCCTGTTTATGTGTCAAGTTTGTTAGTCTATGTCTTATAATTGGAGAATAGAGTCCATGGATGTTAGGAGATATTAAGGAATAGTAATTGTTGCTTCCTGTTATTTTTGATGTAATTTTTATGTTTGTGTGGTTATCTTCTTTGGGTTTGTTGAAAGGTTAATTTCTTGCTTTTTCTAGTATGTAGTTTCCCTCCTTTTGTTGGTGTTTTCCATTCATTATCCTTTGAAGGGCTGGACTTGTGGAAAGATACTGTGTAAATTTGTTTTTGTCATGGAATACCTTGCTTTCACCATCTATGGTAATTGAGAGAGGTGCTGGGTTTATTAGCTTGCGTTGACATTTGTATTCCCTTAGGTCCTGTATTCCATCTGCCCAGGCTCTTCTGGATTTCATAGTCTCTGATGAGAAGCCTGCTGTAATTTTGTTAGGTTACCTTTATATGTTACTTGACCTTTTCCCCTTACTACTTTTAATATTCTTATCTTGTTTAGTTCTTTTGGCATTTTATTTATTATGTGACAGGAGGAATTTCTTTTCTGGTCAAATCTATTTGTACTTCTTTAGTTTTCTTGTATGTTCATGAGCATCTCTTTGTTTAGGTTAGAGAAGTTTTCTTCTATAAATTTGTTGAAGACATTTAATGGAACTTTAAGTTGTAAATCTTCACTCCATACCTATAATCCTTGGGTTTGGCCTTCTCATTTTGTCCTGGATTATTTCCTGGATGTTTTGCGTCAGAATCTCTTTTTTTTTATAAGTTTTTTTTATTTGATATATTTTTTACTTACATTTCAAATGATTTCCCTTTTTCTAGCCCCCCACTCCCCGAAAGTCCCGCAAGCCCCCTTCTCTCACCCTGTCCTCCCACCCACCCCTTCCCACTTCCCCGTTCTGGTTTTGCCAAATACTGCTTCACTGAGTCTTTCCAGAACAGGGGGCTACTCTTCCTTTCTTCTTGTACCTCATTTGATGTGTGGATTATGTTTTGGGTATTCCAGTTTTCTAGGTTAATATCCACTTATTAGTGAGTGCATACCATGATTCATCTTTTGAGTCAGGGTTACCTCACTTAGTATGATGTTCTCTAGCTCCATTCATTTCCCTATGAATTTCATGAATTCATTGTTTCTAATGGCTGAATAGTACTCCATTGTGTAGATATACCACATTTTTTGCATCCACTATTCTGTTGAGGGATACCTGGGTTCTTTCCAGCATCTGGCAATTATAAATAGGGCTGCTATGAACATATTAGAGCATGTATCCTTATTACATGGTGGGGAATCCTCTGGGTATATGCCCAGGAGTGGTATAGCAGGATCTTCTGGAAGTGAGGTGCCCAGTTTTCAGAGGAACCGCCAGACTGATTTCCAGACTGGTTGTACCAATTTGCAAACCCACCAGCAGTGGAGGAGTGTTCCTCTTTCTCCACACCCTCTCCAACACCTTCTGTCTCCTGAATTTTTAACCTTAGCCATTCTGACTGGTGTAAGGTGGAATCTCAGGGTTGTTTTGATTTGCATTTCCCTAATGACTAATGAAGTTGAGCATTTTTTAAGATGCTTCTCCGCCATCTGAAGTTCTTCAGGTGAGAATTCTTTGTTTAACTCTGTACCCCATTTTTTAATAGGGTTGTTTGGTTTTCTGGAGTCTAACTTCTTGAGTTCTTTATATATATTGGATATCAGCCCTCTATCTGATGTAGGATTGGTGAAGATCTTTTCCCAATTTGTTGGTTGCCGATTTGTCCTCTTGATGGTGTCCTTTGCCTTACAGAAACTTTGTAATTTTATGAGGACCCATTTGTCAATTCTTGATCTTAGAGCATATGCTATTGGTGTTCTGTTCAGAAACTTTCCCCCTGTACCGATGTCCTCAAGGGTCTTCCCCAGTTTCTTTTCTATAGCTTCAGAATGTCTGGCTTTATGTGGAGGTCCTTGATCAATTTGGATTTGAGCTTAGTACAAGGAGACAAGGATGGATCAATTTGCATTCTTCTGCATGCTGACCTCCAGTTGAACCATCACCATTTTTGAAAAGGCTATCTTTTTTCCATTGGATGTTTTCAACGCTTTGTCGAGGATCAAGTGGCCATAGGTGTGTGGGTTCATTTCTGGATCTTCAATCCTGTTCCATTGATCCTCTTGCCTGTCACTGTACCAATACCATGCAGCTTTTAACACTATTTCTCTGTAGTATTGCTTGAAGTCAGAGATACTGATTCCCCCAGAATTTCTTTTGTTGCTGAGAATAGTTTTAGCTGTCCTGGGTTTTTTGTTATTCCAGATGAATCTGATAATTGCTCTTGCTAACTCTGTGAAGAATTGAGTTGGGATTTTGATGGGTATTGCATTGAATCTGTAGATTACTTTTGGCAAAATGGCCATTTTAACTATATTGATTTTACTGATCCATGTGCATGGGAGGTTTTCCCATTTTTTGAGGTCTTCTTCCATTTCCTTCTTCAGAGTCTTGAAGTTCTTGTCAGACAGATCTTTCACATGTTTGGTAAGAGTCACCCCAAGATACTTTATACTGTTTGTGGCTATTGTGAAGGGGGTCATTTCCCTAATTTCTTTCTCAGCTTGCTTATCCTTTGAGTATAGGAAGGCCACTGATTTGCTTGAGTTGATTTTGTAACCTGCCACTTTGCTGAAGTTGTTTATCAGCTGTAGGAGTTCTCTAGTGGAGTTTTTTGGGTCACTTAGGTAGACTATCATGTCATCTGCAAATAATAATAGTTTGACTTCTTACTTTCCAATTTGTATCCCTTTGACCTCCTTATGTTTTCGAATTGCCTGAGCTAGTACCTCAAGTACAATATTGAAAAGATAAGGAGAAAGGGGGCAGCCCTGTCTAGTCCCTGATTTTAGTGGAATTGCTTCAAGTTTCTCTCCATTTAGTTTGATGCTGGCTACCGGTTTGCTGTATATTGCTTTTACTATGTTTAGGTATGGGCCTTGAATTCCTGTTCTTTCCAAGACTTTAAGCATGAAAGGATGCTGAATTTTGTCAAATGCTTTTTCAGCATCCAATGAAATGACCATGTGGTTTTTTTCTTTGAGTTTGTTTATGTAGTGGATTGCATTGATGGATTTCCGTATATTGAACCAACCCTGCATTCCCGGGATAAAGCCTACTTGATCATGGTGGATGATCGTTTTTATGTGTTCCTGGATTCAGTTGGCAAGAATTTTATTGAGTATTTTTGCATCGATGTTCATAAGGGAAATTGGTCTGAAGTTCTTTTTCTTTGTTGGATCTTTGTGTGGTTTTGGTATCAGCGTAATTGTGGCTTCATAGAAAGAATTGGGTAGTGTTCCTTTTGTTTCTATTTTGTGGAATAATTTGAAGAGTATTGGTGTTAACTCTTCTTTGAAGGTCTGATAGAATTCTGCACTGAAACCATCTGGTCCTGTGCTTTTTTTGGTTGGAAGACTTTCTATGACTCCTTCAATTTCTTTAGGCATTATGGGACTGTTTAGATGATCTATTTGGTCCTGATTTAATTTTGGTATTTGGTATCTGTCAAGGAAATTGTCCATTTCCTCCAGATTCTCCAGTTGTGTTGAGTACAGGCTGTTGTAGTAGGATCTGATGATTTTTTGGATTTCCTCAGTTTCTGTTGTTATATCTCCCTTTCATTTCTAAGTTTGTTAATTTGGATACTTTCTCTGTGCCCTTTGGTCAGTCTGGCTAAGGGTTTATCTATCTTGTTGATTTTCTCAAAGAACCAGCTCCTGGTTTTGTTGATTCTTTGTATGGTTCTCTTTGTTTCTACTTGATTGATTTCAGCCCTGAGTTTGATGATTTCCGGCCTTCTAGTCCTCCTGGGTGAAATAGCTTCTTTTTGTTCCAGGGCTTTCAGGTGTGTCATTAAGCTGGTAGTGTATGCTCTCTCCATTTTCTTTTTTGAGGCACTCAGGGCGATGAGTTTTCCTCTTAGCACTGCTTTCATTGTGTCCCATAGATTTGGGTATGTTGTGTCTTCATTTTCATTGTGTTCTAAAAAGTCTTTAATTTCTTTCTTTATTTCTTCCTTGACCAAGGTATCATTGAGTAGAATATTGTTCAATTTCCATGTGTATGTTCGTTTTCTGTTGTTTTTGCTGCTATTGAAGACCACTTTTACTCCATAGTGATCTGATAGGAGGCATGGGATTAGTTCGAACTATTTATATTTGTTGAGGTCTGTCTTGTGACCAATTATTTGGTCGATTTTGGAGAAGGTACCATGAGGTGCTGAGAAAAAGGTATATTCTTTTGCTTTAGGATAGAATGTTCTATATATATCTGTTAAATCTAATTGGTCCAAAGCTTCAATTAGTTTCATTGTGTCCTTGTTTACTTTCTGTTTTCATGATCAGTCCATTGAGGAAAGTGCAGTGTTGAAGTCACCCACAATTATTGTGTTAGGTTCAATGTGTGCTTTGAGCTTTAATAAAGTTTCTTTTATGAATGAGGGTGCCCTTGCATTTGGAGCATAAATGTTCAGGATTGAGAGTTTTTCTTGTTGTATTTTTCCTTTGACCAGCAAGAAGTGTCCCTCAGAATCTTTTTTGATGACTTTGGGTTGAAAGTCAATTTTATCTGATATTAAAATGGCTACTCCAGCTTGTTTCCTGAGACCATTTGCTTGTAAAATTGTCTTCCAGCCTTTTACTCTAAGGTGGTGTTTGTCTTTGACCCTGAGGTGTGTTTCCTGTAAGCAACAAAATGTAGGGTCTTGTTTACGTATCCAGTCAGTTAGTCTATGTCTTTTTATTGGGGCATTGAGTCCATTGATGTTAAGAGATATTAAGGAATAGTGATTGTTACTTCCTGTCATTTTTGACGTTATTTTTTAAATTTGATTGGTTAACTTCTTTTGGGTTTGATGAAAGGTTACTATCTTGCTTTTTCCAGGGTGAAGTTTCCCTCCTTGTATTGGTGTTTTCCTCCTATTATCCTTTGTGGGGCTGAGTATGTGGATAGATATTGGGTAAACTTGGTTTTGTCATGGAATATCTTAGTTTCTCCATCTATGGTAATTGAGAGTTTTGCTGGATATAGTAGTTTTGGCTGGCATTTGTGTTCTCTTAGAGTCTGCATGAGATCAGCCCAGGATCTTCAAGCCTTCATTTTCTCGGGTGAAAAGTCTGCTGTGATTCTGATAGGTCTTCCTTTTTATGTTACTTGGCCTTTTTCTCTTACTGCCTTTAATATTCTTTCTTTGTTTAGTACATTTGGTGTTTTGATTATTATGTGACTGGAAGTATTTCTGTTCTGGTCCAGTCTGTTTGGAGTTCTGTAGGCTTCTTATATATTCATGGGCATCTCTCTCCTTAGGTTAGAGAAATTTTCTTCCATAATTTTATTGAAGATATTTGCTGGCCCTTTAAGTTGTAAATCTTCACTCTCATCTATGCCTATAATCCTTAGGTTTGGTCTTCTCATTGTGTCCTGGATTTCCTGGATATTTTGGGTTACAAGCTTTTTGCTTTTTGCATTTTCTTTAACTGTTGAGTCCATGGTTTCTATGGTATCTTCAGCATCTGAGATTCTTTCTTCTATCTCTTGTATTCTGTTGTTGATATTTGCATCTATGTCCCCTGATTTCTTCCCAAGGCTTTCTATCTCCAAAGTTGTCTCCCTTTGAGTTTTCTTAGTTGTTTCTAAGTTGTCTTGTCAATGATGGACTCACCAGTGCAAGCTGCCCCTTCCCAGGTGGCCTCTGGTGAACAGCTTACCTCCTGCACTACCTGGAGACAGGGTGCTGATGCCCAGGCTGTTCAGATCCCGAAGCAGACACCTGAAGGTTCCCGCTGGTGCCTGCTGTATTCACTGGAGCACACTGACTTCTCCCTGCTGGCCGCCCTGAAGCCCCTCTTGCCTCTTGCAGGACCTGGAGATGTGGTGTTGCTGCCCAGGCTGATCTGGATCTGGAAGTGGAGAGATCTGAGGGCTCCTGCCAGAGGCCTCCTGACTGGAGCCTAAGCTCTGTGTCACAGGAGCAAGCTGTGCTGTGAGCTCCCAGACTGCCTCTGAGTGCACACCAGGTCTCCTGCACTTCCTGGAGACCGAGTGCTGTGGCCCAGGCTGTTCAGATCCCAAAGCAGGCACCTGAAGGCTCCTGCTGGGGCCTGCTGGATTCACCGGAGCACACCGACTTCTCCCCGCTGGCCGCCCGGAAGCCCCTCTTGCCTCTTGCAGGACCTGGAGATGTGTCAGAAACTCTTTGCATTTTGAATTTTCTTTAACTGTTGTGTCAGTGCTTTCTGTGGTATCTTCTGCATCTGAGATTCTCTCTTCTTTGTCTTGTATTCTGTTGCTGATGCTTGCATCCATGACTCCTGACTTCTTTCCTAGGTTTTCTTTGTCCAGAGTTGTTTCCCTTTGTGATTTCTTTGTTGTTTCTACCCCCATTTTTATATCCTGGATTGTTTTGTTCAATTCCTTCACCTGTTTTCTTGTGTTTTCCTTTAGTTTTTCAGGGGCTTCTCCCTGTTTACTTGTGTTCTCCTGTATTTCTTTAAGGGAGTTATTTATGTCCTCCTTGAAGCCTTCTATCAGCATATTAAGCTGTGATTTTAAAATCCATATCTTGCTTTTCTGGTGTGTTGTGGTATTCAGGACTTACTGTTGTGGGTGAATTGGGTTCAGATGGTACCAATTTGACTTGATTTCTTTTAGTAATATTTCCTACATTTTCCTATGTTTGCCATCTGGTTATCTCTGGTGTTAATTGGTCCCACTGTGTCTAGCTGGTGCTTGTGCTTACTCTGTGCCTGCACTCCTGTCTCAGCATCCCAGGGTGACTAGCTCTCTCCTGGCACAGAGTGCTGTGGCATTGCCCAGCTCCTGGGTGCAGGTGGGACCCTGGTGGACCGTGTCCCAATTCATCTTACACTTTGGTGTTCCCTGCATTCTTGGCTGTAACAGTTACAGGAGTGAAGATGGTGGCCTCACCTCTAACTACAGGACTCCCTTCAGAGCAGATGGCCCCTGGCAGAATTGGCACATAGAAAGCTCTGGTGCTGCCCAGCTCTTGGGTTCAGGTGGCATCCTAATGCACCGTGTCCCAAATGATATTACTCTTGGGTGTTCCCTGTGTTCCTGCTATAGTAAGAAATTAAGGAGGTCCAGAAAAAATAAGAATAGAAGATTCTCTTTCAAGGTTTCTGACCTCACTAGTACAGAGAAGCAGACTAGCCTTCCAGTACCAGATATTGCTCCCTATTGTTGAATGGAACCTAAATCTACTTAGTCAGCTGTTGGTTGACACCAATATGTGTTTGCTTGGCATGTATCAGTTTTTAAAGTAAGCATGTGGTTTAGCCAGTCCTTGGAGGACATGTTCCATTCTCTTAGTGAGCATGGCTGGAAAAACCACAGAGGCATAAAATTAGCATTTAAACAAGTATGTCAGCTTCATTTTTCTCTGCTATAAAGAAATGCCTGCTATAAGAGAATTTATAAGAAATACAAATGATGTTTCTCATATTTGGAAATTTTTAACTTTGTGACCAAGATGTCTACCTATGTGATGTCTAATCAGCATCCACCTCTCATAGATAACTGGCTAGGTATTTCCCTATTGCCTAAAACAAAGAGAAGAAAGCTTTTCCCTCATGCACTATGTCAATGGTCTTCCTTTGTCTTTACTGTGTAAGTGCTCTTTCTACCCAACTTGCCTGGATTATTAAGAGCCCACTTCTATTTTATCACTTTGGCTGTTATCACTTTGGCTGCTGGTTTCATTACTTTACTACTGTGAAAAACTAGCACAACCAAGACTACTTATAAAAAAAATGTTTACTGGAGATTTACATTTCATGACAGTGAAGGAAGGAAGCATGACATCAGACACAGACATAGTACTAGAGCAGTAGCAGGGAGCTCACATTTTCACCGACAAAAGACAGAGAGCACAAAATGGGAATCATATAAGTCTTTGAAACCACAAATCCATCCCCTAGTCACACACCTCCTTCTGATAAGTCCACACCTAATGATCCATCCCAAATAGCCCCACCAATGAGTACCAGGCCTTTGTGAAACATTCTCATTAAAATCATCACAGATATTAATTGGAACCATGAGTTTGGGGAGCATACCAGAGATCAATAGTGTTTACGCTATGATTTACAAACAGATACCAACAAAGGACTAAAGACTGATTTCTTGTTTGAGTAAACTTAGAAAATGTTCAGACAAGTGATTAGTTTATGTCCAAACACAATGTACAAATATTCCAATAGAGCACACACAAAATACAGAATATCTGTAACCATATTCACTAAGCAAATGTACAAAAAGCAATAGAAACAATCATAAAATCAGTAACCCTAGTGGTGATGGTGGTGTGTATGTGGGAGACTCAATTCTCTGTGTGTGTGTGGGGGGGGGAGTGTTTGAAATAATTTGCAAACTATTACACTTATTATTCCCTTATGATTCTTCTGATAATCTTGTGAATATTCCAGAAAAACATACAAAATTCTGAATATAACATTAGACTTGAGTACATCTTTTAAATAAGAAAATAGGACCAGAAATATCTGGAAATCCATGACATTCAAAAAAAATAAATGGAAATATCCAGTAAGTTTCAGCCATCATCTATAATAACATTAGAAATAAATAATATTCTAATGAAATATAAAAGGTCTAAAGAACAGAAAATCATACAACGTAAAGATATACAGGGTTCATATGTGCTCTTGTACATGATATTGATTATATTTTAGTAGTTTAAACTCAAAATATAAAGTTAAAACAAGATTAAGCAGAGAAATACCCAAAACCACAAAATAAAAGTCAGCAAAAATCCCTATAAACCAAACAACCAAGTTTATGCCACTGACAAATAATTAACATATGCTCCCATTTGTGTAATATTTGTTCAGTGGAACTGCTAGACCTGTATTGAATCAATAGCAAGAAATAATAGGGAGAAGAAGTAACATTTAATGGAATTCTTTAAGACCTATTTTGTGTGACTACATTGATGCATTCTAATTTTCTAAATATTATCATGAGGTTTTCTTCTTTGTCCATAAAAAGGGACATCCTAATATAGAACATTAATATTGATTTATATTTATCACATTTTTGAAATCATTCCACATTAAATATTAAGTACAAAGTTTACATCGATACTTAAAGACTCTTAGAACAGCATTTTTCACTTCTTTGTTTCTAAAGCTGTAGATCAAGGGATTAAGCATGGGAATCACTAAAGTATAAAACACCGAGGCTATTTTATCAGTTTCAAATGAGTGGGTGGATTTGGGCTGTAAGTACATGAAGAGTAGAGTCCCATAAAATACTACCACAACTGTCAGATGGGAACCACAAGTTGAGAAGGCCTTTTTCCTTCCTTCTGCAGAATGCATTCTATATATGGCCAATAGAATAAGAAGATATGATACTAAGACTACAGAGAGAGAGGATATTAAATTTAGTGCTGAAAATAATATGATCAACAATTCTATATCCCTTGCATTTGAACACAGTAAAAGTAACATAGGGACATTGTCACAGTAGAAATGGCTAATGACATTGGAGCCACAGAAAGTCAATGTAAAAATCTTACTGGTTATCATCACTGCTTGGAAGACACTATAGAGATAGGGAATGCCCACCAGAACATGACAGCGTCTCTGAGACATGATCACACTGTAGAGCAGAGGATTGCAGATGGCCACATAGCGATCATAGGCCATTGCAGATAAGATAAAGAGTTCACTGATGATGAAAGCAATGTAGAATGCCATCTGCACAGCACAAGCATAGTAAGAGATCACGTTTTGGCTCATCACAAAACTCACCATCATCTTGGGGTAAATGACAGTGCAATTGCCAAGATCGATGAAAGCCAGATGTCTGATAAAATAATACATAGGTGTGTGAAGACGAGAGTCCAACTTGGTCAAAATGATCATGCTCATGTTGCCTATCATGGCAACTCCATAGATGACTAAGAAGACTCCCAAAAGCAGAAGCTGCAGTTCGGGCCTGAGTGTGATTCTTGTCAGAATGAATTCAGCTGGCACTGTTGAGTTCCCGTGCCTCATTTCAACCTTCTGAAAAAACACAAAATTTCCAAAAGCATACAATCAGTCAAGTAAATTCAAAGACAAGATAAAATGTTATATTTCTATGGCACATAGAAAAATTATTTTATCAACTAAATGGACACTGCATAGTTCCCAGGGACTAAACCACCTACCAAAGATTATACATGGATGGGTCCATGGCTCCCATTATATGTGTTGCAGAAAACTGCTGTATCTGGCATCAGTGGGAGAAGGGACACTTGGTCCTGTGGGGGAGGCTTGTTGCCCCAGAGACAGGGGATGCTAGAGGGGTAAAGAGAGAATGGGTAGGTGAGGGAGCACCCTCATAGAGACAAAGGGGAGGAGGGATTGGATGGGGATTTGTGGAGGGGAGACCAGGAAGGGGGACAACATTTGAAATATAAATAAATAAAATCATTAATTTAAAAGAGGAAAGATGATTTTTAAAGTCAGATTCTAAATGTTAGATGGGATGCTCTACCTTCTAAATACACTCAAAGTTATTTAAATTCTTACTTGAGCCAAAGACATGATAAAATTTGCATTCTAATGGCTGAGAAATGATTTTAATATTTTCTCAGCTATTGGTAGCACAATTCATAGATTATTGTGCAGAAATATTGAATGCATTTTACTTTCATTAGAGGACCATATTATTTCTTAATAAATTTTGATTTATGTATTGTAATTCTTATAGAGCTTGGATATTTATTAATATAAAGGTGGAGACTACATAAAACTAATGACATTTAAATTTAGTTTTGTGTTTGGACTTTTAAGGTCCTGTGTAAGGCTTGTAATGATTGATTTAAGAAGGTACAACTATGTCAAGCTTGCAAAGCAAGCTATATGCTTACTTAGTAATAAATGATCAGCTCTGAAAACATACATATAATATTATAGGGAATAAACAGTATACATTTAAGAATTATATATTTATCATATATATACATATAATGGGTATATGTATATGAATACTTGTATATACATATATGTGTGCAATAAAAGTTACTAATAGAGAGGCCACGAATTTGAGGAAGAGTAGGGAGGGTTATGTAGTACTATTCCATAGAGGCAACGACATGGATAAATGTTACAGTTGTACCATAGTCTACAATATAGAAATAAAAGAGTAAATCAAACTCACATTTGCTTTTCTTCCTTTCTACTATATTTAAATTAAATCATGAACTAGTTCTGCAAGTGTTTGTAGGGTCCAATTACATTGCCAATGAGCTGATAATACTGGTTTTGAAAATTACTTGGAACATTTAAAAGTATTAGATTACTAAGAACTATCATAAAATGGTGTTGTGTATCTATGCAGAAATGACTAGAAGTATTTACTCTTCATTATATGAATGTGAATCTGAAATTTTATTAATGAAATAGATAGTTTGCCTAAGGGTTTATATGTCTTGTTGATTTTCTCAAAGAACCAGCTCTTGGTTTTGATGATTCTTTTATACTGTTTTCTTTGTTTCTAATTGGTTGATTTCAGACCCCAGTTTGATTATTTCCTGCCATCTAGTCCTCTTGGGTATATTTGATTCTTTATGGTCTAGGGCTTTCACGTGTGGTGTTAAGTTGTTAGTATAGGATCTCTTCAACTTCTTTATGAAGGCACTTAGTGCTATGAATTTTTCTCTTAACACTGCTCTCATTGTGTCCCATAAGTTTGGGTATGTTGTGTTTCATTTTCACTGAATTCTAGAAAGTCTTTTATTTCTTTTCTAAGAAAGTTATCATTGAGTAGAGAGTAGTTCAGTTTCTATGAGAATGTGGACTTTGTTGTTTTTGTTGTTATTGACGTCCAGCCTTAGTACAGGGTGATTTGATAGAATTCAAGGGATTATTTCAACTTCCATGTATCTTTTGAGGCTTGTTTTGTGTCCAATTATAGGGTCAATTTTAGTGAAGGTTCAGTGAGGTGCTGAGAAGAAGCTATACTCTTTCGGGGTAGAATATTCTGTAGATTGTAACTTGGAATGTAGTGTAATATAATAGGCATAAAGTGTAATCTGTGGTTGTTGACAAGAGTTCTAGGAACCTGCTCTTCTTCAGTGTTAGGTTTTACTCTCTAAAAAGAGTATGAGGCCTGGGTGACTGCACATTGCTGTGACATCTCTGTCCCCTTCCTAGCTGAATCTATCTTTTGCTTTGCCATTTAGTCCTACTGTAATTTAATGGCCCATCTTCACTCACAAATAATAATGAAAAACCTATTTCTAATTGAAATTTTAATTTACCTGAACACAGCTATTATAATTGTAGCATTATGAAACATGTTGAACTGAGTAAAATAATTAAGGAACAGAGTAG
Organism: Apodemus sylvaticus; assembly: GCF_947179515.1. Classification (NCBI taxonomy): domain Eukaryota; kingdom Metazoa; phylum Chordata; class Mammalia; order Rodentia; family Muridae; genus Apodemus; species Apodemus sylvaticus. The sequence goes on from NC_067476.1 coordinate 66,985,593, forward strand.
CAATTTCTTTTTACTTTGAAGTTTTTAACTTGTTCCACCAATTGCTCTAGATAATTTCTCAAATCTGTCTCTATTTTCAGTGTCAGTGATTACAAACTACTGAAAATATCTAGGTATGTTAGCTTTTTAGTATTCTTATTTTACAATGAAAAATCTAAGTTTTTATATATTTTATTTTATTGTGAATCAATGATAAACAGGCAAAATAACTTCACAAAAGATTGACCTTAAAACACACAGATGACAAGAGTTATGAAGAGGTGGTACAGATTTTTAAAACCATATGAATGATCACAACATTTAGGAATTAACAGGTGTTCAGTTTTCTCCACAGCTTTTTATCACTTTAAAATTGTTATATATTTTCATTTGCTTAATATTTACAGTGTTTAGCATTATAAAAAAAATCAGAAGTTAAGCAGTATTGTGAACACTATATAAAAGGAAGAAAGCCTGTGAGCACTGTCCAGGTGACATTCATAATGAAATCAATTTTTACTTTGTGCAACTGCACTGAAATACTTTAAAATACTCCATTTCGAAGTGGTGGTCTATATATAGTCACATTTAATTTATATGTTAATTATAAAAGTGTAAAACATAATTTTACTTTTACATTTATCTGAAAATCAAATGAAACTTCACATTTCTCATTTTCACCAGGAAGCCTGATATTAATAATTTTAACTGATTAGATCAATGATAGAATTTCTAGTGTTCTATTAATTTTCTTTTCTACTTTCAATATCCAAATCCCACATTGATCCTCAAAGAGTGTGCAGCAGTGGTTAAGTTCATAAAATCTTATTTTTCCTCCAAAGGAAATAATTATGTATAGTAACAATTATGAAAGTATGTATTTAATTTCTGCACTATATGTGAGAGCTAAAGTTCTTGTGTAAAAGAATCATAGAATACAAGAATCAGCAAAAGAATCATAGAATCTAAGTCAAGGAGGATTATAAGGCTCATGTTGCAATAATACCTGTGGCAATTTCTACTCACCATCCACCAAGATTCTGATTTCCTCTTCCAAAATTATTCTCTCTTTTGCTCTTGAGAGAAGGAATTTATAATTTTCTCACAATTTGTGATGTTCCCAGAGGTGATAGCATGTAATTTGTTTGGTTTGTTTATTGTAAATTATCTGAGAGACTTAAAAAAATTACATTGATGTCATACAACTTTCCCCACTGAGAAAACATAAAGGCAGCTCATAAAAAGGATAAACAATCATAATAATTTGAGGATTTTCATGGATACCCAAAGGGTTTATGATCCCTGATTGACTTGGCAAAAACTGAGGCATTAAGGAAACTGTGTTGCTAGTTTATTCTTGTAAAATAATGAAGATCATCATCACCATCACATTTTATTTTTTATTTTCTATATTCTTTGTTCTCATTCCAAATGATTTTACCTTTCCCGGTTACCCCCTCCCCATAAGTCCCATAAGCCCTCTTTCCTCCACCCATTCTCCTATCAACCCCCTCCTACTTCTCTGTCCTGGTACTCCCCTACAATTCTGGATCAAGCCTTTCCAGGACCAGGGACCTCTCCTTCCTTCTTCTTGATAATCATTTGATATGTGAGTTGTGTTTTGGATATTCAGAGCTTCTGGGCTAATATCCACTTCAGTGACTGCATTCCATGTGTGTTCTTTTGTGATTGGGTTACTTTACTTAGGATGATATTTTCCAGACTCAATCATTTGTCTAAGAATTTCATGAATTCATTGTTTTTAATTGCTGGGTAGTATTCCATTGTGTAAATATACCATATTTTCTGTATCCATTCCTCCACTGAGGAATATCTGGGTTCTTTCCAGCTTCTGGCAGGATTAATATAGTAAAAATGGCCATCTTGCCAAAAGCAATATACAGATTCAATGCAATCCCTATCAAAATACCAACTCAGTTCTTCATAGAGTTAGAAAGAGCAATTCTCAAATTCATCTATAATAACAAAAAAACCCAGGATAGCTAAAATTATTCTCAACAGTAAAAGAACTTCCAGGGGAATCAGTATCCTGGACCTCAAGTAGTACTACAGAGCAATAGTGTTAAAAACTGCATGGTATTAGTACAAAGACAGGCAGGTAGATTAATGGAATACAATTGAAGACCCAGAAATGAACCCAGAAATGCATCATTTCACAAAGGAGCTGAAACCATCCTGTGGAAAAAGATAACCTTTTCAACAAATGGTGCTGGTTCAACTACAGATCAGCATGCAGAAGAATGCAAATTGATCCATTCTTATCTCCTTGTACTAAGCTCAACTCCAAATGGATCAAGGACCTCCACATAAAACCAGACACACTGAAACTAATAGAAAAGAAACTGGGGAAGACCCTTGAGGACATGGGAACAAGTGGAAAGTTCCTGAACAGAACACAAATAGCTTATGCTCTAAGATCAAGAATTGACAAATGGGACCTCATAAAATTACAAAGTTTCTGTAAGGCAAAGGACACTGTCAAAAGGACAAAATGGCAACCAACAAATTGGGAAAAGATTTTCACCAACCCTACATCTGACAGAGGGCTAATATCCAATATATACAAAGAACTCACGAAGGTAGACTCCAGAGAGGCAAATAACGCAATTAAAAAATTGGGTACAGAGCTAACCATCACCTGAAGAACTTAGAATGGCTAAGAAGCACCTTAAGAAATGTTAATCATCAGTGCAATACTTTAAAAGGGCAATTCCTGTACCTATGGTTCATGGGTCAAAGCAGAAGAAAGTTCAGAAAGATTATAAGAATGAGATGTATAGGAAATTTACAGTGAAGTTGTGTCTCTTAGAAATGACATAAGCTACCCCATGAAGTTTGACCAACATGTCTGCCTAAACATGACCTGAACACCAATAGATATGCTAACACAAACATGGGAAAGTCCATAAGGTCTTAATCCTACACAAACAACCCTACATAAACAAACGCAAGCCACCAAAGAATGCTGAGAACTAGAGAAATCATACTTCACAGGGAAAGGCCTACGAAATACTTATCCAATTCCAAATGGTCAGCACTGAAAACATGTATGCAAGTAACATTGTAAGGTTGTATTTATGTATCAATGAAAATATATTTATATTTGTTTGTTTATGAATACTTATGCAAATACATGTATATATACACATATTTGTACATGTGTACATATGTTTATATAAACAAAAATGAGGCCATGAACTTAAAAGAATAAGTGGATATTTATGAGAGGGTATGGAGGAAGAAAGGAGAAAAAAATGAAAAAAAAAAAGAAATGTTCAGCATCATTTGACATTATGGAAATGCAAATCAAACAACCCTGAGATTTCACCTTACACCAGTCAGAATGGCTAAGATTAAAAACTCAGGAGACAGCAGGTATTGGTGAGGATGTAGAGAAAGAGGAACACTCCTCCACTGCTGGTTGGAATGCAAGTTGGTACAACCACTCTGGAAATCAGTCTGGCGGTTCCTCAGAAAACTGGGCATGACACTTCCAGAGGACCCTGCTATACCACTCCTGGGCATATACCCAGGGGATTCCCCAGCATGCAATAAGGACACTCCACTATGTTCATAGCAGCCTTATTTATAATAGCCATCACATTTTCAATGGGGTTGTTATCACATTGAAGATTTTCAATGCATTTTCTATAATAAAATATTTAGTAATGCTATCTGTGTTGTTGCCTTGGAGGAAGAAAAGGGTCCCATCACAGTATGATGGAAATACATTGCATGTGAGTTCTTTATCTTCAGCTTCTTTTTACTTTTAGGCATTTTCTTTTCATCAACAACTGAATGAAAAATGCTAATTAGGAGAAAACCATCTTTTATTTTTGTCTGCATGGCATGGCTTTGTGTTTTTTAGAGGCTCACCTGTTCAAAAAGATTAATGCTGTTAGTGATGACTTATGTTGCGGACTGTTAACTTTTAATTTTTAATATGATGATTAGAAACTATATAGTGATGATCATCATGTTGTGTGTAGGTGGGATTATCCACTTACTAATACAGAAAATAATTCCAAGAAGAGCGTGCTTACTATTTCCAGGACAGCTCTATATAAGCACAATCATAACTGATTATTTCATATCATCAAGTATTTCACGAGCAGGAAGCACAAATTTGAACTTTGTATATCCGCCTAAAAGCTGATATATGTAAAAGCTGACATACCCCCAAGGTGTGCTCAGATGCAAGACAGGACCAGTTACTACAAATTTAATACAGTGTTTCATAACTACCCCAGATTTATTTTTTATTATTTTTATACACTCCAAATTTTATTCTCCATGGGCCAACCCTGTCCAACCTCTGTTCCAAATCCCATACTTCCTCCCCTCCCCCTGTCTCCACATGGAAGTTCCTACCCCATATCCCACCTGACCTTTAAATTCCTTGGGGCCTCTAGTCTCTTGAGGGTTAGGTGCATCATCTCTGAATGAACACAGACTTGGTAGTTCTCTATTGTATGTGTGTTATCTGCCTCATGTCAGCTGGTATATGCTGCCTGTTAGGTAGTCCAGTGTTTGAGAGATCCCGATCCTGGGGGTCCAGATTAATTGAGACTGCTGGTAGTCCTAAAGGATTGGCCTCAGTTTCATTCAGCCTACCCTAATTCAACAATGGGGTCAGCTGGTCAACAATGGGTCCATTGGTTGGGTGAAAATATCTGCATCTGATTCTTTTGGCTGCTTGTTGGGTCTTTCAGTGTGCTGTGATGCTAGGTCCCTTTTTGTGAGTGCTCCATAGCCTCAGTAATAGTGTCAGGTCTTGGGACTTCCCCTTGTGCTGTATTCCATTTTGAGACTGTCACTGGACCTTCTTTTCCTCAGACTCCTGTCCATTTCCATCCCTGTAATTATTTCAGACAGGAAAAATTATGGATCGAGTTATGACTGTGGGTTGGCCTCCTCTCCCCAATTTGAAGCCCTGTCTTCCTGCTAGAGATAGGCTCTGTAATCTTCCTCTCCCTACTGTCAGGCATTTCATCTAAGGTCCTTCCCTCTTAGTCCTCTGAGTTTCTCAACTCCCAGGTCTCTGGTCCATTCTGGAGGGTCCCCCCAACCTCCTATCTCCAGAGGTTTTCTTGTTTCCATTATTTCTCCTGGCCCTCAGGGCTTCAGTTCTTTTCCATCCCCCAGTGTCAGATCATGAGTTTTGCAGGCAAATGGATAGAGCTAGAAAATATCATCCTGAGTGAGGTAACTCAGACCCAAAAGGACATGTATGGTATGTACTCACTAATGAATGGATATTACCTCAGATTTCTTAACAAAGCCCTCTGTTATTTGCACTGCTCTTTACTCTCACTAGTATATTCACTTTCCATACACTTTTATTATTCATCAATACAAACAAAATACACTCAGCAAAACTGAATCATGTCAGTTTTGCAATAAAATATTTATTTCTGTGAAGAAAAGCAGATAGTTTATTCATTTATTGATATCTTTTATACCAAATAGACAAGTAGCATGTATAGGACTATAGCCAAATATATGTAACACTCCTTCATGCTTTCTACTTCTTGAAGAAATATTCAGAACATATTTGATGCTGGCAATCACATTAAACATAACTGTTTCAAATAATATTTTATCATAATATTTAACATTTTAAAGGACATATGTCATCAATTTCTGCAATAAATCGTAAGTACCAATGTGAATATAAAAATATAAAGCACAGAAGCCAATTTTTCAGTGTTAAAGAAGTGACTGGACTTAGATTGGAAGTACATTAGTACCAACCCATCTGTCAGTGTAGTATGAAAATAGGAGCAGAGTTCAACTTGATAAACAACCACATTGTGTAAAATGTAGAATCACAGAGTTATATCATAACCTAAGTTCATGAAACTGTCTGAGATAAAATATAAATGGGTATTTACTTTGGAAAACATGAGAAATCATAGTCAATCTCCTCAGAATTGAATTTGCAAAGGCAATTCAATTCTCAGTTTCTCAGTGAGAGAACAAAATAGAGCTAGCAAATGTAATTTATGTAAATGCTAATTAGAATTAAACAGTTAATCTTTAGCCCATAGCTCTGCCTGCATCCCAGGAAGCTTGCTACCACCCTGGAGAACCAGGCAAGATAGCCGCGCCCAAACCCCTGACTACTGGGACCCCTGAAATGCCAGCAGACCAGGAGTCTGCCCTGTCCAGTCTGTGCCCCGCCTTCTAATCCACACCTACACCTGTAATTGTGGCTCTGCACTCCACTCTACAGGACACAGTTCTTCCTTCTGCCAAGGTGGCAACCTTCAGGAACAACTAGTCCCGGAGGCCTGATACTATCAGGGACTATCAGGTTGAGCAACACCAGAGACAATGAAATGGTTAAAGGCAAAAATAAAACACAATAAACAAAAGCCAGTGCAATATGACACCATAAGAACCCAGATCTCCTGCAATAGCCTGCTGTGGATATCCTAACACACCTGAAGAGCAAGACAATGGTCTTAAATCTCATAGTATGAAGATGATGAAGGCTTTTTAAAGAGGAAATAAATAAATTCCTTAAAGAAATACAGAAAAGTAAAATGAAATGGGTAGACACTTTTAAAGAAGAAACAAATATATGCAAATATATGGAAATACAGGAAAATACAATCAAACAAGTGAAGGAAAAGAATAAAACTGTCCAATGCCTGAAAATAGGAATGAAAGCAATAAAGAAAACACAAATGGTGGCAACCATGGAGATGGAAAACCTAGAAAAGAGAATGACAAAAACAAACACAAAACATCACCAAGAGAATACAGGAGATCAAAGAGAAAATCTCAGATGTAGAAAGTACCATAGAAGAAATTGATACTTCAGTGAAAGAAAATGCCACATGTAAAAAGTTCATGACTTAAAACATCCAGAAAATTTATGATCTATGAGAAAACCAAATGTAAGAATAATAGGAATATAAGAAAGTGAAGATTCCCACCCAGCTCAAGGGGCCAGAAAATATCATCAACAAAATTATAAATGAAAACATCCCTAGATTAAAGAAAAATAGCTATAAATATTCAAGAAATATACAGAACCCCAAATAGATTGGACTGGAAAAGAAAATCCTCCTCCCAAATAATAATCAAAACACTAAATGTACAAAACAACAAAATAATATTAAAAGATGCAAGGGGAAAATGTCAAGTAACATATAAAGGCAGACCTGTCCCTATTATGCCTGACTTCTCAACAGAGACACTGAAAGTCAGACAATCCTGGCAAATGTCATCCAGAACTTAAGAGACAACAGATGCCTGTCCAGACTACCATAACCAGGAAATTTCTCAATCACCATAGATCAAAAACTAAGATAGTCCATGATAAAACTGAACTTAAGCAATATCTTTCAATCTACAGAGTACAGCACAGGACTCTGTTTCTAGAAGGAAAATTAGAACACAAGGAACTTAAAACTACACCCAAGTCAGGGGTGGGGAATCATTTCACAGCAAAACCAGAAAAGAAGTACACATACACACACACACACACACACACACACACACACACACACACACACAAACACACAAGCACACATACAAATACTACCAACATTAAAATAGCAGGAACTAACAATCAATAGTCATTAATATCTCTCAATATCAATAAACTCAATTAACCAATAAAAAGACACATGCTAACAAGAGGATGTGCAAACAGGATTTATCATTCTGCATACAAGAAACACACCTCAGAAACAAAGATAGCCACTAATTCAGAATAAAGGTCTGGTAAAATGTTTTTCAAGCAATGGACCCAAGAAACAAGTGGGAATAGCTATTTTAATATCTAATAATATAGACTTTCAACCAAAACTTATCAAAAGAGCTGGTGAGCTTATCAATACACCTCATACTCATCAAAGGAAAAATTCTACCAAAATGAGTTCTCCATTGTGAACATCTATAAACCAACAGTAAGGGTACACACATTTGTAAAAGAAACATTACTAAATCCTAAATTACACATTAATTGCCACAAATTAGTAGTGGAGAACTTCCACACCCCACTCTCACCAAAGTAATAGGTCATCAAAACAGAAACTGAACAAAGAAACACAACCACTCTGACAATCAATTGGGTGGTTTTTCACAAAATCGGAAATAGTTCTAACTGAAACCCAACTATATAGCTCCTGGGCATATACTTAAATGATGCTCCACCATAGCCCAATGACATATGATCCACTATGTTCATAGCAGCTTTATTTATAGTAGCCAGAAACTGGAAATAAACCAAATGTCCATCAACTGAAGATTGGATACAGAAAATATGCTTCATTTACACAATGGCAACCTATTCAGCTATTAAAAGCTTGGACATCATGAATTTTGCAGGCAAATGGATGGAACAAGTAAATATCATCCTGAGTGAGGTAACTCAGACCCAAAAGGACATGCATGGCATGTAGTCACTTATAAGTGGATATTAGCTGTAACATACAAGATACACATGATAAATTCCACAGACACTAAGAAGCTAAGCAAGAAGGCAGCTCCAAGTGAAGATGCTTGATTATCACATATAAGGGGGAATAAAACAGTCATTGCAGGCAGATGGAGGGAGGGAGATGGGTGGGTGAGGATATAGGGAAGGTAATGGAGTGGTTAGGATCAGGTGTGGATAAAGAAAGGAGAGAGGTATCAAGGGCCAGAATTAATGGAAATTTGCTGCTGCTGTGGGTGGAGGGAGTAGCAACATCTCTAGCATATGTCAGAGACCTGGGATGGGAGAGTCTATGCGGGTGACTTTAGCTGAGACTCATAGCAGTAGGGATATGGAACATGAAAAGGCCACCTCATGTAGCAGGCAGGAATACCAAGTAGAGGGGTAACAGCACCACCCACATATAAAACTTTCAAACCAAATTTGTCCCGTCTACAAGAAATGAAGGGTGATGGAGACGAGACTGAGAAACTGGATAACCAACAACTGGCCCAACTTGAGAACCATCCCATGGGCAAACACTAATCTCTGGCAATAGTAATGATACTCTGTTATGCTTTCAGACAGGATCTTGGCATAACTGTCCTTTGAGAGGCTGTACCCAGCAGCTAACTGAAACAGATGTAAAGACACAGAGCAAAACATTGGATGGAGTTCAGGGCCTCTAATGGAGGAGTTGGTGTAAGGATTGATGGACCCTAAGGAGATAGAAATTATACATGAATTCTAACAGAGTCAAATAATTTAGATATTTGTGGGCTCAGAGAGACTGAACCACCAACTAAAGAGGATACTCAGGCTGGACCTAGGCCCTATACATTTATGGAGAGAAGATGTGCAGCTATTTCTTCATGTGGGATCCCTAACAACTGAAGTGGGAACTATCCCTAAAACTGTTGCTTTTGGATAGAATCTGTCCCCTTAATTGGGCTCAGTGGTACAGGATGTACCTAGTCCTGAAGAGATTTGATGTGTTCGGGTAGGAGATATCCACCATGGGTCTCTACCCTCTCAAAGGAGAAGGGAAGTTGGGGATTGGGGCAGGACTGGTGGGGGCACTGGGAGGGAGGTAATGCTTGGCATGTAAAGAGAATAAAAACACATCAATGGAAGAAAAATAAAAGTTTATAAACCAGAATATGGGAGAAAATATTTGATAATCACATATCTTGAAAGGGAAAAGGGTTTATATATATATTCTGAGTGAACAAATGGAGTAAAATCTTCACTAGACAAAGCACTGATAATGGTATGAAAAAGTACTTTAAGACCACACAAACCAAATATAATTTTATTAGAACTACATTGAAATGCCATCTGAACCTGTTATAATTACTGTAGAAAAACAGGAAACATTAAAAAATCTAACAGTTTCCAAAGAAGGTTGAAAGGGTTTTATTAAATAAAACTAAAATGAAAAGGAGAACATGAAGTTTGGAGGACATGTTAATTGGACTCCCCTGAGAAAGTTTGTGGAAATGAGATGGGCTATTTGATCATATTTCATTATATCCATGTAAAATTTTTAAGGAATAAATTAAAAATAAATAAATTAATAATGTAAATAATCAAAATTATATTTTCAAATATTTTGAGAAGCCAGATTCCTTGAATGTAACTGGAAGATGAGGATAGTTATAAAGCCACATGTCCTATTATTTCCAACATTCAGAAGATACCTATCAAAATCAATACAAAATGCTGAAATTAAGTGACCTTGAACTGTCAGTCATTAATTGTTGAATACTCTTAAATACATATATCAAACATAAGAAAATCATTATAAGCCATATGCACCAGAGAGCCAGGTGGATCCATTGCCTTCTGAGCATAGACTGCCAGCAGAGAGTGTTCTACCGGCAGTGCTCCCACTTCTGAGCACGGAGGTGAGATCTTCATTTTCTCTCCAATATCTCTCTTGAGGGGGAGCAACTAGATGATCAGTGCAGCACCTGGGATAGGAGCCTTCTGATCACCATTTGCACCAGAGAACAAGGCAGCTCCACAGTCTTCTGTGCACAGCCTCCCAGGAGTGTGATCTCCCAGCAGTGCCTCCACTTCTGAGTGCGGAGGTAAGATCTCCACTTTCTCTCCAATATATCTCTGGAGGGAAATAGCTAGGAGTGCACAGGGCATATGATCAGTACAGCAGCTGGATCAGGAGTCTTCCAATCACCATATGCAAGAGGGAGCCAGGCAGCTCCATAGCCTTCTGTGCATAGACCCTGCCAGAAGAGAGTTGGTCTCCCAGGAGTATGGACACAGGCTTTCAGGCCCACAGGAGGGACAAGTCCTACTCAGAGACAGCAAGACCAACTAATGCCAGAGATAATCATATGGCAAAAGGCAAGCACAAGAACCCTAGTAACAGAAACCAAGGCTATATCAGAACTCAGTTCTCCTACCACAGCAAGTCTAGGATATCCCAATATACTGGAAAAGCAAGGGTTGAATCTAAAATAAAATCTCATAATGCTGATAGAATACTTCAGGGACATAAATAACTCTCTTAAAGAAATACAGGTGAACATGGATCAACAGGTAGAAGCTCTTAAAGAGGAAACACAAAAATCCCTTAAGGAATTACAAGAAAACACAAACAAACAAGTGAAGCAACTGAACAAAACCATCCAGGGTCTAAAAACGGAAGTAGAAACAGCTAAGAAGTAACAAAGGGAGACAGCTCTGGAGATAGAAAACCTTGGAAAGAAATCAAGAGTCATAGGGGCAAGCATCAACAACAGAATAAAAGAGCTAGAAGGAAGAATCTCAGGTGAGGAAGATACCATAGAAATCATTGACTCAACAGTCAAAGAAAATGCAAAATGCAAAAAGTTTGAAACTCAAAACATCCAGGAAGTCCAGAACACAATGTAGAGACCAAATCTAAGGATTATAGGTATAGAAGAGAGTGAAGATTTACAACTTAAAGGGCCAGTAAATATCTTCAAATTATAGAAGAAAAATTTTAGAAGAAAACTTCTCTAATCTAAAGAAAGAGATACCCATGAACATACAAGAAGCCTACAGTATTCCAAATAGACTCAACCAGAAGAGAAATTCCTCCTGGCACATAATAATCATGACACCAGATGCACTAAATAAATAAAGAATATTAAAAACAGTAAGGGAAAATTGTCAAGTAACTTATAAAGGTAGACCTATCAGAATCACACCAGACTTCTCACCAGAGACTGTGAAAGGTACACAATCCTGGGCAGATCTCATACAGACCCAAAGAGAACAAAAATATCAGTCCAGACTACTATACCCAGCAAAACTCTCAATCACCACAGATGGAGAAACTAAGATATTCCATTATTAGACCAAATTTACATAATATCGTTCTGAAAATCCAGCCCTACAAAGGATAATAGGTGGAGAACACCAACACAAGGAGTGAAGCTACACACTAGAAAAGGCACGAAAGTAATCTTCTTTCAACAAATGGGAAAGAAGATAATGACAGAAACATAAAAATAACATCCAAAATAACAGGAAGCAACAATCACTATTCCTTAATATCTCTTAACATCAATGTACTCAATTCCCCAATTAAAAGACATAGACTAACAGACTGGATACATAAACAAGACCCAGCATTTTGCTTCATACAGGAAACACACCTTAGTGTCAAAGACAAACATTATTTCAGAGTATAAGAGGTAACAATTTTCCAAGCAAATGGTCCCAGGAAACAAGTTGGAGTAGCCATTTTAAAGCAGATGAAATCAACTTTTAATCAAAAGTCATCAAATAAGACACAGAAGGACACTTCATGCACATCAAAGGAAAAAAATCTACCAAGAAGAACTCTCAATTCTGAATATCCATGCTCCAAATACAAGGGCATCCACATCTGTAAAAGAAATGTTACTAAAACTAAAAGCACACATTGCACCTCATGCAATAATTGTGGGTGACTTCAACACCACACTCTCATCAATGAACAGATCAGGGAAATGCAAATTAAACAGAGAGACAGTGAAATTGACAGACGTTATGGTCAAATGGATTTAATAGATACCTATAGAACATTCACCCTAAATCTAAAGAATATACGTTCTTCTCAGCACCTCATTGTACCTTCTCCAAAACTGACCATGTAATTGGTCACAAAACAGACCTCAACAGATATGAGAAGATTGAAATAATCACATGCTGCCTATCAAATACCTATGGATTAATGAAGGCTGGTCTTCAATAGCAACAAAAACAACAGAAAGCCCACATACACATGGGAATTGAACACTGCTCTCCTCAATGATAATCTTGGTCAAGGAAGAAATCAAGAAAGAAATCAAACACTTCTTATAATTTGATGAAAATGAAGGCACAATATACCTAAACTTATGGGACACAACGAAAGCAGTGCTAGGAGGAAAACTCAGCTCTGAGTGCCTCCAAAAAGAAGCCGGAGAGAGCATACACTAGTAGATTAATAGCACACCTGAAAGCTCTAGAACAGAAGAAGCTAATATATCCAAGAGAAGTAGACTGCAGGAAATCATCAAATTTAGGGCTGAAATCAACCAAGTAGAAACAAAAAGAACTTTACAAAGAAGCAACAAAGCCAGGAGCTGGTTCTTTGAGAAAATCAACAAGATAGATAAACCCTTAGCTAGAGGAACAAGAGGGCACAGACGCAGTATCCAAATTGACAAAATTATAAATGAAAATGTAGATATAACAACAGAAACTGAGGAAATTCAAAAAATTATCAGTGCTACTGTAAAGCCCTATGCTAAACATAACTGGAAAATCTGGATGAAATTGCCCATTTTATAGACAGATACCAAATACCAAACTTAAATCAGGAAAAAGTAAGTGATCTCAACAGTCTCATACCCCTAAATAAATAAAAGGAGTCTTTGAAAGTCTCCCAACTAAAAATGGCACAGGAACAGATGGATTTAGTGAGGAATTCTATAAGATGTTCAAAGAAGACCTAACACTAATACTCTTCAAACTATTTCACAAAATAGACACAGAAGGAACACGACTAACTCATTTTATGAAGCCACAATCTCTCTGATACCCGAACTACACAAAGACCCAACAAATAAAGAGATTGTTAGTCCAATTTCCCTTATGAACATTGATGTAAAAATACTCAATAAAATTCTTGCCACCCAAGTCCAAGAACGCATCAAAAAGATCATTCACCATGATCAAGAAGGCTTCATACCAGGGATGCAGGAATGGGTTCAATATATGGAAATCCATCAATATAATCCAGTACATAAACTAACTCAAAGAAAAACTACATCGTTATTTCATTAGATGCTGAAAAAGCATTTGACAAAATTCAGCATCCTTTCTTGTTAATATCTCTGGAAAGAACAGGATTTCAAAACCCATATCTAAACATAGTAAAAGCAACATACAGCAAACCATTAGCTAACATCAAACTAAACGGAGAGAAAATTGAAGTAATCTCACTAAAATCAGGGGCTAGACAAAGCTGCCCTCTCTCTCCATATTTATTCAATATAGTACTTGAAGTTCTAGCTAGAGCAATTAGACAACAAAAGGAGGTCAAAGGGATATAAATTAGAAAGGAAGAAGTCAGCCTATCACTATTTGCAGATGATATGATAGTATATTTAAGGGACTCCAAAAACTCCACCAGAGAACTCCTACAGCCAATAAACAATTTCAGCAAAGTGGCCAGATATAAAATTATCTCAACCAAATCAGTAGCCTTCCTATACTCAAAAGATAAACAGGCTGAGAAAGAAGTTAGGGAAAGGACACCCTTCACCATAGCCACAAACAATATAAAGTATCTTGGTGTGACTCTAACAAAACAAGTGAAAGATATTTATGAGAAGAACATCAAATCTCTGAAGAAAGAAATCAAAGAGGACCTCAGAAGATGGAAAGATCTCCCATGCTCATGAAGTGACAGTACTAATATAGTGAAAATGGCTATCTTGCCAAAAGCAATGTACAGATTCAATGCAACACCCATCAAAATTCCAACTCAATTCTTCATAGAGTTATAAAGAGCAAGTCTCAAATACATCTGGAATAACAGAAATGCCAGTATAGCTAAAACTATTCTCAACAATAAAAGAACTTCTGGGGAAATTGTTATCCCAGACCTCAAGCAGTACTACAGAGCAATAGTGACAAAATCTGCATGGTATTGGTACAGTGAAAGGCAGGTAGATCAAATGAGTAGAATTGAAGATCTAGACATGAACCCACACACCTATGGTCACATGATCTTTGACAAAGGAGCTAAACCATCCAGTATAAAAACATAGCCTTTTAAACAAATGGTGGTGGTTCAATTGGTGGTTAGCATGCAGAAGAATATAAATTGATCCATTCTTATCTCCTTGTACAAAGCTCAAGTCCAAGTGGATCAAGAACCACCACATAAAAGCAGATACAGTTAAACTAATAGAAAAGAAAGTGGGGGAGAGCCTTGAGCACATGGTCACAGGGGGAAATATCCTGAACAGAACACCAATAGCCTATGCCCAAAGAACAACAATTGACAAAAGGAACCTCATAAAATTACAATGTTTTTGTAAGTCAAAGGACAGTGTCAATAGGACAAAATGGCAACCAATAAATTGGGAAAACATCTTTACCAACTCTACATCTGATAGAGGGCTAATATCCAATATATGCAAAAAACTCAAGAAGTTAGACTCCAGAGAACCAAATAACCCTATTAAAAATGGGGTACATATTTAAACAAAGAATTTTCAACTGAGTAATATCAAATGGCTGAGAAGCACATGAAGAAATGTTCAACATCCTTAGTCATCAGGGAAAAGCAAATCAAAACAACCCTGAGATTTCACCTCATACCAGTCAGAATAGCTAAGATAAAAAAACTCAGGAAACAGCAGGTGCTGAGGAGGCTGTGGAGAAAGAGGGACACTCCTCCACTGGTTGTGGGATTGCAAGCTGGTACAAGCACTCTGGAAACCAGTTTGTAGGTTCCTCAGAAAATTGGACATACTACTACTGGAGGACCCCACTATATCTCTCCTTGGCATATACCCAGAGGATTCTCCAGCATGTAATAAGGACACATTCTTCACTATGTTCATAGCAAACTTATTTATAATAGGCAGAAGTTGAAAAGAATGCAGATGTCTCTCAACAGAAGAATTCATACAGAAAATGTAGTCCATTTACACAATGGAATACTACTCAAATATTAAAAACAATCATTTCATGAAATTCTTAAGCAAATGAATGGAACTAGAAAATATCATCCTGAGTGAGGTACCCCAATTGCAAAAGAACATACACGGTATGCACTCACTGATAAGTGGATATTAGCCCAGAAGCTTACAATACCCAAGATACAATTCACAGGCAAAGTGAAGCTCAAGAAGAAGGAAGAACAAAGTATGGAGACTCTGGTCTTTCTTAGAAGGGGTAACAAAATACAGGAGGAGATACAGAGGCAAAGTATGGTGAAGAGACTGAGGGAAAGACCATCCAGAGACTGCCCGTCATAAGGATCCATCCTATATACAGGTACAAAACCCAGACACTATTGTGGATGCCAACAAGTGCTTGCTGACATGAGCCTTATATAACTGTCACCTAGGAGGCTTTGCCAATGCATGACACACACAGCAGGGGATACTCTCAGCTAACCATTGAACTGAGCAATGGTTCTGCATTAGAGGAGCTAGAGAAAGGACCCAAGGAACTGAAGTGGTTGGCAGCACCATATAGGAACAAGAATTTGAACCACCCAGAACCCCCAGAGTTTCTAGGGACTAAACCACCAACCAAAGAATAGCCATGGAAGGAGCCATGGCTCCAGATTCATATGCAAGAGTAGATGGCTTTTTGGGCATCAATGGGAGAAGCCTTTGGTCCTGAGAAGGGTAGATGATCCAGTATAGGTGAATGCCAGGATAAGGAAGCTGGAATGTGTGGATTGGTGAGCATGGGGAGAGGGATTGGGTTAGGGGATTTTCATTGGGGAGAGACCAGAAACGGGGACAGCATTTGAAATGTAAATAAAGAATATATCTAATAAAAAAGAAAATCATTATAATATCAAACTGAGTCTTAAAATACAAAAATGTTACATATAAAACCTTAATAAATATAAGCTACCATATATATAAAATACAATTTATAATAACTCCTTGATATCATCTCCTCTTTTGTTTGTTTTTGTGCAATGGCCTCTGAACCCCATGGTAATGCATTCACAATTCAGTGTCAGTAAAGCACTGTTGTTAAATGAAAGGGAAACAGGCAGCTATGCTGTCACATATAATAATGTGTGTGCAGAGCTTCATAGATGGTTCAGTGTGAAGTGGTTTGCTGTTTCAGCAACTATATTGATGAGAACATAACTGCCTTTAATTCCAGGAACTTTGAAATCCAAAATCTCTGAGGTCTACACTAATATTTCCATACATAAACAGTCAAAATCAATCACAAAAACATAATTAAAGAGTAATAAATGTACATATTTTTAAAAGTAACAGCAGTATATTAAAATTAATGGATATTTCTATTAAAATAACTAAGCTACAAAACACATGAATAGTAAACACTGTCACAATCAGTCTTAAATTTTTATCAGTTTATATCTGTATATAATGGATTCTAGAAGAGAATGGGAGACTGCTTTTATCATATTGTTTTATTTATTAGTACTACAAAAACAATTTAGATATCACTAAATTAAACATTTATTCTGAAGCAGGAAATAAGAGTAAGGATGCAAGATTAAATTTGTATTTCTATTATAAGGGGGAAATTAAGTAAAATTTGAAACAATATCTTGATTTAAATTATAATAAAATTTTGTCGAGTTAAATGCAACTATTTTGGAAATATCATATGGCAGTTATATGTCACATATTATTACTTAATACTGAATATAATAAGTCTTCATAGATTTTTAAATACTCTATGAAAAGCATTTTTTACCTCTTTGTTCCTTAAACTATAAATCAAGGGGTTGAGCATGGGGATTACTAAAGTATAAAACACAGATGCCATTTTGTCGTATTCAAATGAGTGAGCAGATTTAGGCTGAACATACATGAAGAGTAGAGAACCATAGAACACAACCACCACTGTCAGATGGGAGCCACAAGTAGAGAAAGCTTTTTTCCTACCTTCTGCAGAATGCATTCTACATATGGTTAACAAAATCAGCATGTAAGACAAAAGAACAACAAAAAGAGAAGAGATTAAATTAAAAGCTGAAAACAATATAGTCAACAACTCTGTCTCTTCTACATGTGAACAGATCAAAGGTAGTAAGGGGACAACATCACAATAGAAATGGCTTATGACATTAGCACCACAAAACCTTAATGTGAAATACTTAATAGGGAACAGCAGAGCCTGGAATGTACTGTAGAGGTATGGAATGCCAACAAGCACTTGACAGCGCCTCTGAGACATTATTGCACTGTAGAGCAGAGGGTTGCAGATGGCCACATAGCGGTCATAGGCCATGGAGGACAAGATTGAAAGTTCACTGACAATGAACATAATGAAGCATGCCATCTGGGTGGCACAGGCATAGTAGGTGATGGTGTTTTGATCCACAACAAAATTCACCAGCATTTTGGGGCAGATGGCAGTGGAATTTCCAAGATCAATGAAAGCAAGGTGTCTGATAAAAAAGTACATAGGGGTGTGCAGGCGAGAGTCCAGCTTGGTCAAAATGATCATGCCCAGGTTTCCCACCACGGTGACTGCATAGATAGCAAGGAAGACTGCAAACAGAGGGAGTTTCAGCTCAGAAGTCTGTGTGACTCCCATCAGTACAAACTCAGTTGGCATTGTTGCATTTGATTGCCCCATTGGATGATCCAAAATTAACTCTTCACAAACAAACAGTAAGGACTTATTAGATTTCTTTCATTGCCATATAAACTTTATACTGTCATAGTTAGAACAGTTAAATATTTTATTAAAACCAGACAACACAAGCAAGCTTTTTTGAAATTGGGAATATATATGAAGCACATAAAGACATAGGGAATGATTAGATTTAAGACTCAGCAAGGAGTTTATGTAAGTACACAGAAAATAAAGTCATGTAAGTTTGCAAATTCATTTTTGTAAAGGTCACATTAATTATTATATCAGATTACCATTCTTCTTGGAAATTCAGGTGCAATCTTTATTTTCTCCAGGCCATAGATTGTCAAAAGTAATCTCACAATCAATGTAATCAATTTAATATTGTATAGCAATGATGTAGCTATGATAAATGAGTGTGCTTTGTTTTGTTACAATCACTTCCTTAGGTAAGCATTAGCTCAGCCATGTAAAGTGAAAATGATTATTGTACATTTCTGTCTTATCTTACTCTCTATTTCATTTTCAATAAAGAAAAATCCAAAAATTAGCATAAAACTTATATGATCAGAATCTATTCCTGAAAATACACATGATTTAAATCAATATCCAAAGTAGTCAAATGCTTAATTCAATACTTTTTATTTCCTTTCTCACTTTTGAAATAAACTCTATAAGCAGGTAATTAATTATTTAAAATTTTATTATTTGATTTATCGATGATATATGATATATAATGATATATAATGATGTGTAATTAAAATTTTTAAAAAGTATTTTGATTATAACAATTTTATTTTTGTAATAAATGTAAATAATTAGAAAAGATATAATAATAGTGAATTCAATTTAACCCTAATAAATTTGAGTTCCCCTCTTAATGTATTGTCAGGCCTCAGCAGAAATGTTTGACTTCATATGCATGATTTTATTAAGAATAATAACTGAGTAACAAAGTGTTCTATGACGATTTGTGATGTATTCGAAAGTAATAACTAGGAAAACTACGATTTTACTATGTGATACAGTTCTTTAGTTTGGAACAGGGGCTATATGTAGCCAGCTAATTGAAGTGAGAAGCAATCTAAAAATCTGCATTTGGTATTCCTTTTACTTTTCCGATTTTTAAGATGGTATCTATGGAAAAGGTGCTGTTCATCACTGCTGGGGCACTTCAATACATTTTTCTGAGTTTTATGATCATACTTAATTTTTTTATTTGTGTGTGGAAGCCAAATAAATACCATGGAGTAAGTAGGTCGCAGGCAACTTGCAGGATTCTGTTTTTCTTTTTACCATTCACATTAAGGAGAAAACTCAGGCTGTTGTCCTGGGTGTCCAGTGTCCTTACCTGCTGAGACTACTTGGAAGCCCTATTTTCTCTTCTAAATTAGGGTTTTCTGCTTTTTCTCTTTTTATTCCAGATATTTTTTCAGATCCTGTTTTGTACACAAACAAAAATAATAGTCTGTCATCTTTGAAAACTATCTTGGAAAGTATTGTTACAGTATTTTATGGTAGAGGATAAAAAGTACCAGGTAAAGTACTACCTACCTTCAGAATTTAATGCTTTCTACCACAGCTTCTCTAGCTTGCTGACTCTCTTGCTAGTATCTTAGTAGTTATTTTCCTTGAACATAAATTAATTTTCTAATTCTCACCATTTAACTTTTATGGAAAATAATGTTTCAAGTTTTTAAAATTGATATAGAAGGTTTTATAAAAGGTGATTTCATTGTAGAAATCTATTTACATTCTACAACTCTTCACACATTTCTGTGCTTGTAATTATGTAATGACTATTCAACATAAAATAATCCATTAATGAGCAACCTGCTAAGAAAATTAACCAGGCAATAAAAAATCTTAAAAATGCATTTAATAACATTATATAAATGCCACTGAACTTTTAAAAAATTGCATAAGAAAAGTATTTATTTTGAAAATTGTTATTCATCCAAAATTGCATGGCAAGCATTTATTGTAAAAAATAAATTAGAAATTACACAGCATATATGTTACAATTTATAGATGTTTATCTTGAAATCTAACATGACTGAGGACCCAATATTTTATCTGGAAATCTAATTTGTGCTCATTTTGTATAGGTAAGGTTTTGGTAAAACATTATCTTATTCCTAAATTCTTCAGTCATTGAAAATTTTAAATATTACTCTGCTTTCTCACCAATAAATTAGATGTAACATATTTGGCTATTTTATGATTTCTAACTCTAAAAAATACTGTCCCATGGATCCTTAATTCTCAATAGAACAACCTTTTATTCGTCCACTTGAGGAATTTGTCTCTTACTTCCCTTGTGGTGATATGGTCATTATATCTATGGATATAATAGAAATTCCCCCATATCTAGTAATAGAAGTTCAAGAAAGTATGCACCCACTTACCTTTAATAAAGAATCTGATTTTCCATTTTAATATTACTAATGCGATTTCCTTGTGAAGGGAGAGTTTATAGCTTTCTTCCCTCTTAGTAAAGCTCCCCGAGGAAATTTAATCTATTTAAGTCACATCATTACAATTAAATCTTCTGAGAAATTTAAAAATAATACCTTGATATTTGGTGCTATTTACCTAGGACATCTTACAAGTTCCCCTGTGAGAAAAAGTATGGAACAATTTAAAAAGAGAAAGAAAATATTATAAATGATTAGTGAAGTCTGGAAGACTTCTACAATATAAAGGTATTCTCACATTCTCTTCTATGAAAAGTATGATTAAAGTACAATTATATACCTCAGGAACTGTTACAGCTAGAGAGAAATTTTAATGTTCTACAAGTAGACTCATTCTAAGTATATATATGTATTTTCTTATACTGTAGATGCAATTGAGTATAACTTATCAAGAATATAATCTACTCTTAGGTAAAATAACTCAAATCTCATAACATTGCATGCATGTTTTCTTTATGACTTCAAAAAAGTAGAAAAATTGAGAAAAAATCAATAGTTAAACATTAATGTAAAAATAGGTCTTTAAGTTTGATCTATTTACCAATCTTTAAATTTAGACAAATGGCGTGTTACACGTTAAACAAAATCAGTTATCTGCAACTGTGCTTTAAGTTATCCTACCAACTGTCTATTGAAATTAGGAATATTTTCTTGTTAAACTAGCCATAGTACTACTGCATGTCTGTACTCCAAACAGTAGTGACATAGGAAGAAAATCATGAGTTGTAAGACATTTTAATCTAAATAGTGTTTCCAGTTATCCTGAGATATATAAGACTGCTGAATAAAAAGAGATAGCAGGAAGAAAAATACACAAGGAAAATTTTTATGCCTTTACCCCATAACAATCATTTCCAAATGACGAGCAATGGGATGTTTCCATATTTTTTTGTTTCTGCTACTGAGTTTTATATACATTGAAACACCCAATACATACTACTAATTTTTCATCAATCTTCGGATCGCTTGTGGAAATCACAAATGCCTTAGTTGCTTTGTTGCCTCAGGCTGTCTTGTCTATATAAAGTCTTCTGCTGATGAAGATTGTTGTCCTAGGTTTTAGTAGAAATTAATCATAAATGTTTCTGTAGATTTGTTTTTTTCTGATTCTAATTGTCAGAGCACAATCCCTCAATCTTCATTTTTTCAGTTGAAAATTTTTCATATTTTTAGCACTCTCTATTACTGAGTTGATGTATGACCATCTCATTTTCCTATTATTATCAATGTTAAATGTACATATTTAATTTATGATTTTTAACACAAAAATAGAAGCAGGAATTATTTTTCATCAATTTCTAAATGCTTACTCATAAGTATAATGGCAAATGTTTTTATCATTTAAGAAATAATCATGTTCATAAAGTGACTAAACTTATGTTATTTTAGTGAATTTTTTGTTTTATTATTTTATTATATATTTATTCTCACATAAAATATTCTGATTTTGTTTTCCTCTCCATATACTCCTACTTTTCCTCCCCATTTCCTTTTCTATCTAGACATACCTAATTTTTTCTCTCATATGAAAAAATCAGTCTTCTAAGAGATAATAATGAAAATAAAACTGTCACATTGAGCTTGACAAGACTGAAGGAAAACAGCCTAATACATACATATATATGTATACATATACATATGTAATATGAGCTGATGCAGAGCCATGCAAGTCATGTGAATGATGCCTCAGTCTGAGTTCATACACTCTTCACTTAGGTTGTCACATAGGACTTTTGTTTTTTTGGTATCTTTCATCATCTCTTGCTCTTACACACTTTCTGCCTCTGCTTCAAAAGACTTACCTGAGGTCTGAGGCAAGGGATTTTATGCAGTCATCCTTTTTATTGATGAGTGATGAATAGTTTTTTACTCTCCACACAAAGTTTGACTGTGGGGCTCTTTTTATCTATTATTTCTCTGATGATGACTGATCAAGACAAAGATCTATCTATCTATCTATCTATCTATCTATCTATCTATCTATCTATCTATCTGTCTATCTATCTATCAATCCTATATCTATATCTATATCTATATCTATATCTATATCTATATCTATATCTATATCTATATCTATATCTATATCTATATCTATATCTATATCTATATCTATATCTATCTATCTATCTATATATATATGGTAACAGAATGTTTTTAGGAGTCACTTTGTCACTTTATTGGTAAATTATCTTAGAAGAATAATATTATTTTGTTTCCTCCCGAGTCCTTTGGATATATGTTCTCAGGTTTTTGGTCACCCAAGCAGCATCAGGCATGGGTTCCTTGTGGAGTGGAACCAAAGTCAAATTACACAATTGGTATTCCCACAAGTGTTATGACACCATTTCACTAACATTTTTTGTAGGCAGAAAGCTCAAACTGAGGGAAAAATAAAAATGAAAAATTTTACAACCTCAATCAGGAACCTCAGAATCAAGTCTCACCAACAAAACATGGAAGAGAGAATTTCAGAATTTGAGAAATCTATTCCTTGGTCAAAGAACAATTGTTAAATCTAAAAATATATCAGACAAAGTACATCCAGGAAATCTTGGAAACTATGAAAAATATCTAAGAATAATAGGCATACAGGAAAGAAAAGAAACACAGGTCATACAGGTCAAAGGCCTAGAAAATATTTTCAATAAAATCATAGATAAAAACAAGGGTCTTCCAGACATTAAGTGCATTCAACCAGAAAAAAGAGCCCTCTCAGAACATAATAATCAAAACACTAAACATACAGAACATACAATATTAAAAGCTGCAAAGAAAAAGACCAAGGAACATATAAACATACAAAGGCAGACTTATTGGAGTTACATTTGAATTCTCAATGGAGATTCTATAATCCAAAAGCATGTGGATCAATATGCTGCAGACTCTAGGAGATCACAGATGCCAGCTCAGAGTGCTATACCCAGCAAAACTTTCGTATCTTTGTAGATAGAACAAAAAGAGAGCTATTCTGTGTGAAAAACAAATTTCAGCAATACTTATATACAAATCAGTCCTACAGATGGTTTTAGAAGGTAAACTCCAGACTAAAGATGTTAAATACACATAAGAAAACACAGGGGACAAATAGATCTAGACCAGCAACATACACAAGATAGAAAGAGACCACAAATAAGGAAAACAAGGAAAGGAGAGAGAAAGAGAGAGAGAGAGAGAGAGAGAGAGAGAGAGAGAGAGAGAGAGAGAGAGAGAGAGAGAGAGAGAGAGATACAGAGACAGAGAGACAGAGACAGAGACAGAGAAGAGAGAAGAGAGAGAAGAGAAGAGAAGAGAAAGGAGAGAAAGAATAATGAGAACAACAAAATAAAAAGTAGAATCAAATGGTATCCCTTTTCCTCATTACCCCTCTAAAACCCCCCATCCTATGCCCCTTCCCCGTGCTTACCAACCCCCCTGTCACTTTCCTGAGCTGGCATTTCACTATACTGGGGCACTGAACCTTCACAGGACTAATGGCTTCTCTCATTGATGTTTGAAAAGGCCATTCTCTGAAACATAAGAAGCTGGAGCCATGGGTTCCTCCATGTGTTCTCTTTGGTTGGTGGTTTAGTTCCTGGGAACTCTAGGTGTACTTACTGGTTGGTACATATTATTATTCCTCCTATGGGAGTACCATTTGAAATGTAAATAAAGCAAATATCTAATAAAAAAGTAGAATCATTGGTTATTGAGATCTCTCACTATTATTGGTATCAATTCTACAATAAGACACAGAATAACTGAATGAAATCAAAAACAAGATATATCCTTGTGTTACATCCAAGAAGTACTTCTTACCATAGAGGATAAACATCACTTTTGGGTAAAAGGACAGGAAAATTTATTCTGAGGAAATGGACCTAAATAGCAAGCAGATGTAGTCATTTCAATATCCAAAAAAAAAAAAAAAACAGACTTCCAACAAAAACTATTCAAAAGGGATAGGGAAATGTTTGTTAAAGGAAAAATATGAAAAGGGAACATTAGAATTCTTAACTTTTGTCAAGTTTTAATTATTTTTATGGCCTTTTAAGTTTTGGGGGGTGTCTACATTACACTTCTCAGATTCTGTTATATAATTTACTATGCTATTTTTATTTCTTTTTTATTAGGTATATTCTTTATTTACATTTCAAATGTTGTCCCCTTTCCTGGTTCTCCCTTCTCCCGAAAATACCATAAGCCATCTCCCCTTCCCCAATCAACCCTCTCCCGCTTCCCTGTCCTGGTATTCCTCTACACTACAGCATCAAGTCTTTCCAGGACCAAAGACCTTCCTTTGGTATCTAATAAGACCTTCCTCTGCTGCTGATGTGTATGGAACCATGGGTAACTCCATGTGTACTCTTTGGTTGATGGTTTTGTCTGTGGGAGCTCTAGGGGTACTGGGTGACTCATACATACTGTTGTTCCTCCTGAGGCGCTACGAACCCCTTCAGCTTCTTGAGTCCTTTCTCTAGCTCTCCCATTGGAGACCCCGGGATCAGTTCAATTGCTGGCTGAGAGTGTCCCCCTTTGTATTTGTCATGCACTAGGAGAGTCTCCCAGGTGATAGCTATACCCAGCACTTGTGGGCATCCACAATAGTGTCTGGGCTTTGTAACTGTATATAGTATACATCCTTGGATGGGGTAGTCTCTGCATGGTCTTTCCTTCAGATTCTGCTCAATCTTATGCTTTTGTATCTCCTTCTGTGGCTATTTTCCCCCTTTCTACAAAGGATCCAAGGATCCATACTTTGTTCTTCCTACTTCTTGGGCATCATTTGATATGTGACTTGTGTCTTGGGTATTCCAAGCTTCTAGGCTAATATCCACTTATCAGTGAGTGCATATCATGAGAGTCCTTTTGTGATTGGGTTACCTCACTCAGGATGATATTCTCCAGTTCCATCCATGTGTCTAATCATTTTATGAATTTATTGTTTTTAATGGCTGAATAGT
The DNA here is from genome assembly GCF_947179515.1 of Apodemus sylvaticus. Classification (NCBI taxonomy): domain Eukaryota; kingdom Metazoa; phylum Chordata; class Mammalia; order Rodentia; family Muridae; genus Apodemus; species Apodemus sylvaticus. The sequence continues at coordinate 67,011,281 of NC_067476.1, forward strand.
ACTTCATTGTGTATATATACCACATTTTCTTTATCCATTCCTCCTTTGAGAGACATCTGGGTTCTTTCCAGCTTCTGACTATTATAAATGAGGGTGCTATGAACACAGAGGAGCATGTGTCGTTATTACATGCTAGAGAATCCTCTGGATATAAGCCCAACAGTGGTAAAGCAGTAGCCTTTGAGCACATGGCTCTGGTAATATTATGTCCAGTTTTCTGAGAAATGGCCAAACTGATTTCCAGAAAGGTTATTCCAGCTTGCAATCCCACCAGCAGTGGAGGAGTGTTCCTTTCTCCACAGCCTCTCCAGCACCTGCTGTCTCCTGAATTTTTGATCTTAGCCATTCTAACTGGTATGAGGTAACATCTCTGGGTTGGTTTGATTTGCTTTCCCTGATGACTAAGGATGTTGACCATTTCTTTAGGTACTTCTCAGCCATTCAATGTTTCTCAGGTGAAAAATCTTTGTTTAGCTCTGTACCCCATTTTTAATAGGGTTATTTGCTTATATGGAGTCTAACTTCTTGAGTTCTTTGTATATCTTGAATATTAGCCCTCTGTCGAATGTAGGGCTGATAAAGATCTTTTCCCAATTTGTTGGTTTCCATTTTGTCCTGTTGATAGTTTCCTTTGCCTTACAGAAACTTTGTAATTTTATGAGGTTCTTTTTGTCAGTTGTTGTTCTTAGGGCATAAGCTATGGGTGTTCTGTTCAGGAAACTTTCCCCTGTGCCCATGTGCTCAAAGGTCTTCCCCAGTTTCTTTTCTATTAGTTTCAGTGTGTCTGGTTTTATGTGGAGGTCCTTGATCCACTTGGACTTGAGTTTAGTACAAGGAGATAAGAATGGATCAGTTTGCATTCTTCTGCATGTTAGCTACCAGTTGAAACAAAACATTTGTTGAAAAGGCTATCTTTTCTTCACTGGATGGATTTAGTACCTTTTTCAAAGATCAAGTGAGCATAGGTGTGTGGGTTCATTTCTGGGTCTTCAATTCTATTCCATTGATCTACCTGCCTGTCATTGTACCAATACCATGCAGTTTTTAATACTATTGCTCTATAGCATTGCTTGAGGTCTGGGATACTGATTCCCCCAGAATTTCTTTTACTGCTAAAAATAATTTTCACTATCCTGGGTTTTTTGTTATTCCATATGAATTTGCTAATTGCTCGTTCTAACTCTATGAAGAATTGAGATGTGATTTTGATGGGATTGCATTGAATTTTTATATTGCTTTTGGCAAGATGACCATTTTCACTATATTATTCCTGCCAATCCACTAGCATGGGAGATCTTTACATTTTCTGAGGACTTCATTGATTTCTTTCTTCGAAGACTTGAAATTCTTATCATACAGATCTTCCACTTGTTTGGTTAGAGTCACCCTAAGATATTCTATATTGTTTGTGACTATTTTGAAGGGAGTCGTTTTACTCTCTCATTCCCCCTTTCCACACCTGATCACCATAACCATAACCATTCTCTTCTTCACCTGCTCTCCTACCCAGTTCCCTCTTTCCATCAACCTCCAATAAATTGCACATACTCTCATTGGTATATTTTTTGTCTGTGTATTGGAGCATGGTTATTCTGTTCTTTATGGTTAATGTCCACTTATAAGTGAGTATATACCATATGCTTTTCTGGATCTGGGTTACCTCACTCAGGCTATTACTCTCAAGTTCCATCCATTAGCCTGCAAAAATTTTAATAGCTGAATAGTATTCCTTTTTCATAGATGTACCACATTTTCTTTATCTATTTTTCAGTCAAGGGGAATCTAGGTTATTTAGAATTTCTGGATATTATGAATAAAGATAGCTATAAATATGCTTTAGAAAATTTCTGTGCGGTGTAAGGGAACATATTTTGGGTATATGACCAGGATGGGTATAGCTTGTCTTAAGGTTGAGCTATTCCCAGTTTCTTGAGAAACAGAAAAATTGATTTTCAAAGTGGTTGTACAATGTAGCCTTCTAGCAGCTATAGAGCACTGGGTCTACCTTATTGGGGTGTGGGGGTATGGAAATGAAAAAGTACAGGGTGCACAAGAGAAGGATGAAGCCAAGACAAAGTTTCTGATCAATGCTCAAAGTTTAATATCAGCCCTGTATTTATATAGGGAAAGTCAACAGACCCCATCTTTTGTTTCAACTGGATTATGTTGCAAAGAAAGTTCTATGGGTGGTCAATTCCTCAAAGATCCTGGAGGAAATTACAAATGCTGTGAGGCCAGAGGATTCCACCTAGTTTGTAAAACCATTGTGGGCCTGTTTAGCCTACTCAAAGCTAGGGGAACAATACAAGCTTATACTCCAACCTGCAAAGGAGAAGCATATACTCTCAATAATTTTTTTAATTATTGCTCTTCTGATCAGTGTAAATGGGAATCTCCACGTTATTTCGATTTGCATTTCATTGATAACTAAGGATATGGAACATTAAGTGCTTCTTGGCCATGTTGAGAATTAACTGTTTAACAATGTATCCACTATTTTCATTTGGTTGTTTGGATTGTTGGTGCTTAATTTTTTGGGTTTTAAAAATAAGTTTTACCTTTAAGCCCTGTATCAAACGTAGAGTTGATAAAAATTCTTTCCCAATCTGTATGCTACCATGCTGCCCTATTGACTGCGTTCTTTGCTTTACAGAAGCTTTTCAGTTTCATGAGAATCCATCTATAAATTTAGAGCCTGAGACATTGGTGTTCTTTCAAGAAAGAAGAGTTCAAGAATGTTCCCCACTTTCTGTTTTATTAGATTTAGTGTATTTTTTTTATTTTGAATATTTAAACCAATTGGACATGAGTTGTATGCAGGGTGATAGATATGGATCTATTTGTGTTAATCTTCTTGCTGACATACAGTTATATCACCACCATTTGTTGAAAATGCTTTCTTTTCTCTATTGTGTAGTTTTACTTTCTTTGTCAAAAGTCCACTATCATTAGGCATATGGGTTTATTTCAGGGTATTACAATGTCCAACCTCTCTTTCCCTATACTAATACCATGCGGTTATGTTTTTTTAATTACTATTGCTGTATAGTACAGCTTGAGAATGGGGATGGAAATACCTCCAGGTACGCTTTTACTGTTCAGGATTATTTTAGCTATCCTGGATTTTTGGTTTTTTCATATGAAGTTGAGAATTGCTCTTTTTAGGTCTGTAAAGAATTGTGTTGAAATTTTGATAGAAATAGCCTTGAGTCTGTATATTGCTTTTGGTAAGATGGCCATTTTCACTATGTTAATCCTACTGATCCATGAACAGGAGAGATCTTTTCCTCTTCTGATATCATCTTCAATTTCATTCTTTGGTGAGCTGAAGTTCTTGTCATACAGATCTTTAACGTGCTTGGTTAGAGTTACACCAATATATTTTGTACTATTCATAGCTATATCAAAAGTTGTTAATCCCTGAATTTCTCTCTCAGTCTGTTTATCATTTGTGTAATTGAGGGCTATTGATTTTTTAAAAATAATTTTGTATCCAATCACTTTACTGAAGGTGTTTATCAGCTATAGAACTTTTCTGATAGATTTTATCATGTCACTTATGTATATTGTGTCATCAATCTCAAAGAGCTGTACTTTGACTTCTTCCTTTCCAATTTGTTTCCCCTTGATCTCCTTTAGTCGATTCATTGCTCTAGCTAGAAATTCCAGTACTATATTGAATACATAGTGGGAGTATAGACAGAATTGACTACTCCATGATTTTAGTGGAATTGCTTTAAGTTTTTAACAATTTAATTTGATGTTGCCTATTGACTTGCTGCAATTATGGTTTTTTTTAAATTTTTTTATTAGATATAATTTATTTACATTTCAAATGATATCCCCTTTTCTAGCCCCCCCCACTCCCCGAAAATCCCGTAAGCCCCCTTCTCTTCCCCTGTCCTCCCACCCACCCCTTCCCACTTCCCCGTTCTGGTTTTGCCGAATACTATTTCACTGAGTCTTTCCAGAACCAGGGGCCACTCCTCCTTTCTTCTTGTATCTCATTTGATGTGTGGATTATGTTTTGAGTATTCCAGTTTTCTAGGTTAATAACCACTTATTAGTGAGTGCATACCATGATTCACCTTTTGAGCCTGGGTTACCTCACTTAGTATGATGTTCTCTAGCTCCATCCATTTGCCTAAGAATTTCATGAATTCATTGTTTCTAATGGCTGAATAGTACTCCATTGTGTAGATATACCACATTTTTTGCATCCACTCTTCTGTTGAGGGATACCTGGGTTCTTTCCAGCATCTGGCAATTATAAATAGGGCTGCTATGAACATAGTAGAGCCTGTATCCTTATTACATGGTGGGGAATCCTCTGGATATATGCCCAGGAGTGGTATAGCAGGATCTTCTGGAAGTGAGGTGCCCAGTTTTCGGAGGAACCGCCAGACTGCTTTCCAGAGTGGTTGTACCAATTTGCAACCCCACCAGCAGTGGAGGAGTGTTCCTCTTTCTCCACACCCTCTCCAACACCTGCTGTCTCTTGAATTTTTAATCTTAGCCATTCTGACTGGTGTAAGATGAAATCTTAGGGTTGTTTTGATTTGCATTTCCCTAATGACTAATGAAGTTGAGCATTTTTTAAGATGCTTCTCTGCCATCCGAAGTTCTTCAGGTGAGAATTCTTTGTTTAACTCTGTACCCCATTTTTTAATAGGGTTGTTCGGTTTTCTGGAGTCTAACTTCTTGAGTTCTTTATATATATTGGATATTAGCCCTCTATCTGATGTAGGATTGGTGAAGATCTTTTCCCAGTTTGTTGGTTGCCGATCTGTCCTCTTGATGGTGTCCTTTGCCTTTCAGAAACTCTGTAACCTTATGAGGTCCCATTTGTCAATTCTTGCTCTTAGAGCATACGCCAAGACTCTGAAGAAGGAAATTGAAGAAGACCTCAAAAAATGGGTAAACCTCCCATGCTCATGGATCGGTAGAATCAATATAGTTAAAATGGCCATTTTGCCAAAAGCAATATACAGATTCAATGCAATACCCATTAAAATCCCAACTCAATTCTTCACAGAGTTAGAAAGAGCAATTATCAAATTCATCTGGAACAACAAAAAACCCAGGATAGCTAAAACTATTCTCAGCAACAAAAGAAAATCTGGGGGAATCAGTATCCCTGACCTCAAGCAATACTACAGAGCAATAGTGTTAAAAACTGCATGGTATTGGTACAGTGACAGGCAGGAGGATCAATGGAACAGGATTGAAGATCCAGAAATGAACCCACACACCTATGGCCACTTGATCCTCGACAAAGAGGCTGAAAACATCCAATGGAAAAAAGATAGCCTTTTCAACCAATGGTGCTGGTTCAACTGGAGGTCAGCATGCAGAAGAATGGGAAGTGATCCATACTTGTCTCCTTGTACTAAGCTCAACTCCAAATGGATCAAGGACCACCACATAAAGCCAGACACTCTGAAGCTAATAGAAAAGAAACTGTGGAAGACCCTTGAGGACATCGGTACAGGAAGAAAGTTTTTTTTTTTTTTTTTTTTTTTTTTTTAATGTATCTTGTATCCCTGATCTCTCCAAGACTTTTCACAGGAATAGGTGTTGGAATTTTTTTTTATTGTTATTTTTTTTTATTCGATATAATTTATTTACATTTCAAATGATTTCCCCTTTTCCAGCCCCCCCCACTCCCCGAAAGTCCCGTAAGCCCCCTTCTCTTCCCCCGTCCTCCCTCCCACCCCTTCCCAGTTCCCCGTTCTGGTTTTACCAAATACTGTTTCACTGAGTCGTTCCAGAACCAGGGACCACTCCTGCTTTCTTCTTGTATCTCATTTGATGTGTGGATTATGTTTTGGGTATTCCAGTTTTCTAGGTTAATAACCACTTATTAGTGAGTGCATACCATGATTCACCTTTTGAGTCTGGGTTACCTCACTTAGTATGATGTTCTCTAGCTCCATCCATTTGCCTAAGAATTTCATGAATTCATTGTTTCTAATGGCTGAATAGTACTCCATTGTGTAGATATACCACATTTTTTGCATCCACTCTTCTGTTGAGGGATACCTGGGTTCTTTACAGCATCTGGCAATTATAAATAGGGCTGCTATGAACATAGTAGAGCATGTATCCTTATTACATGGTGGGGAATCCTCTGGGTATATGCCCAGGAGTGATATAGTAGGATCTTCTGGATGTGAGGTGCCCAGTTTTCGGAGGAACCGCCAGACTGCTTTCCAGAGTGGTTGTACCAATTTGCAACCCCACCAGCAGTGGAAGAGTGTTCCTCTTTCTCCGCACCCTCTCCAACACCTGCTGTCTCCTGAATTTTTAATCTTAGCCATTCTGACTGGTGTAAGATGAAATCTTAGGGTTGTTTTGATTTGCATTTCCCTAATGACTAATGAAGTTGAGCATTTTTAAGATGCTTCTCCGCAATCCGAAGTTCTTCAGGTGAGAATTCTTTGTTTAACTCTGTACCCCATTTTTAATAGGGTTGTTTGGTTTTCTGGAGTCTAACTTCTTGAGTTCTTTATATATATTGGATATTAGCCCTCTATCTGATGTAGGATTGGTGAAGATCTTTTCCCAATTTGTTGGTTGCCGATCTGTCCTCTTGATGGTGTCCTTTGCCTTTCAGAAACTCTGTAACCTTATGAGGTCCCATTTGTCAATTCTTGCTCTTAGAGCATATGCTATTGGTGTTCTGTTCAGAAACTTTCTCCCTGTACCGATGTCCTCAAGGGTCTTCCCCAGTTTCTTTTCTATTAGCTTCAGAGTGTCTGGCTTTATGTGGAGGTCCTTGATCCATTTGGATTTGAGCTTAGTACAAGGAGACAAGGATGGATCAATTCGCATTCTTCTGCATGCTGACCTCCAGTTGAACCAGCACCATTGGTTGAAAAGGCTATCTTTTTTCCATTGGATGTTTTCAGCCTCTTTGTCGAGGATCAAGTGGACATAGGTGTGTGGGTTCATTTCTGGATCTTCAATCCTGTTCCATTGATCCTCCTGCCTGTCACTGTACCAATACCATGCAGTTTTTAACACTATTGCTCTGTAGTATTGCTTGAGGTCAGGGATACTGATTCCCCCAGATTTTCTTTTGTTGCTGAGAATAGTTTTAGCTATCCTGGGTTTTTTGTTGTTCCAGATGAATTTGATAATTGCTCTTTCTAACTCTGTGAAGAATTGAGTTGGGATTTTGATGGGTATTGCATTGAATCTGTATAGTGGTTTAGGCAAAATGGCCATTTTAACTATATTGATTCTACCGATCCATGAGCATGGGAGGTTTTCCCATTTTTTGAGGTCTTCATCCATTTCCTTCTTCAGAGTCTTGAAGTTCTTGTCATACAGATCTTTCACATGTTTGGTAAGAGTCACCCCAAGATACTTTATACTGTTTGTGGCTATTGTGAAGGGGGTCATTTCCCTAATTTCTTTCTCAGCCTGCTTATCCTTTGAGTATAGGAAGGCCACTGATTTGCTTGAGTTGATTTTATAACCTGCCACTTTGCTGAAGTTGTTTATCAGCTGTAGGAGCTCTCTAGTGGAGTTTTTTGGGTCACTTAGGTAGACTATCATGTCGTCTGCAAATAATGATAGTTTGACTTCCTCCTTTCCAATTTGTATCCCTTTGACCTCCTTATGTTGTTGAATTGCCCGAGCCAGTACCTCAAGTACAATATTGAAAAGATAAGGAGAAAGGGGGCAGCCTTGTCTGGTCCCTGATTTCAGTGGGATTGCTTCAAGTTTCTCTCCATTTAGTTTGATGCTGGCTACCGGTTTGCTGTATATTGCTTTTACTATGTTTAGGTATGGGCCTTGAATTCCTGTTCTCTCCAAGACTTTAAGCATGAAAGGATGCTGAATTTTGTCAAATGCTTTTTCAGCATCCAATGAAATGACCATGTGGTGTGACAGGAATATAGTGGGTTCAATCATCTGGTCAATGGAACTCAAGGGTGGTTCAAGTCTCCCAGCAGTTGAGTGTTGAGATTGGGGAGGGGGGAAGAATGTGTAGAGAGCTTGGCTAGCTAATGGAGATCCAGGTTCAAAGCAGGCTGCTCAGGGCAGCGGGCTGTGCATCAAAGGACTAAGAAGTCCAGTGAAATGGGTGTAGGAATGTAAAGTGGGTACAAGAAGGGACCATTTTCTTATTTTCATCTCAAGATTTTAGTTGTTTTTTTCCTTTTGTACTTACTTAGGTCTTGGGCTCTTTTTACTTTTGTAGGACTTTAAACTGTGACATGAATTTATTTAATTGAGAGTTCTCTGATTTCTGTCCCCTAATTTTTACAAGAATTCTTTGAGGATTTCATAAAATATGTTTGGACCATATTCATGCCTATCCATAATTTCTCCCAGATCCATTCAACCTTTCTTACCAACCACACATGTATCCTATTAAAAAAGACAAACAAAAAACCAAGATAAAACATTAATTCTAATACATGTGGTCCAAGTAGATTCACACACACACACACACACACACACACACACACACACACACGAGGAGAGAGAGAGAGAGAGAGAGAGAGAGAGAGAGAGAGAGAGAGAGAGAGAGAGAGAGAGATTTATATAAGCCTTCCACTGGAGTATGGTTAACTTTACAGGGACTACTGGCTATCCGTCTTTCAACAGATACCAATTATCAATGCATCTTCATCTGTAGGTAGGATTTCATGCCCAACTCTCTTTTCTTTGTTGGAATTTGTTCTGGTTTGCAATTGCAAGGTGATTTCAGCTATGATATCACAGTTATCATAATTTCATATGTGCAATTGTCCTGTTGGGGTTAGAACATACTCTTTTTGTAGTTACCCAAATGGGATGAATCTTTAAATATTTTACTACTTCCACACTTTGGAAATTTATATGTATATTTCTGTGATGTGTGTGTGAGAGAGAAAGAAAGATAGTGATAGAGATAGATAGATGATAGATTGATAGATAGATAGATGATAAATAGATAAATAGAAGTTAGGTAGGTAGGTAGATAGATGTTAGACAGATAGACAGATAGAGAGAGAGATAGATAGATAGATAGATAGATAGATAGATCATTTTACAGTCACAAAGAAAATATCTTTTACTGTCAAGGAAGGTTTAAGGTAGAGATATTTGAAATGTGCCTCATCTGGTACCTATGCATAGGAACAACAATGGTGTTTATTCCAGTGATATCTTTCCTTATGGCACTGAGGTAATACATAATTAACATTCAATTGGTTATGTAACACTTTATTAGATTCAAAATGCTATGTATTTTGATTTTTCTAGACTTGTAATTAATTATACACTTTGGGAAATATTTGAAACATGGGAAATCATTTTGTCTCTTGAGAATACAGTGTTTCTTAATGTTTTACCTGCCAATCTACATGCTCTATAAGCTGCAAGGCTCACCAGCCACTGATAGAATGTATATATATATACACATCCCTGTCCATACATTCATATATGAATATATATGAATATATATATTCACAATTCTATTACCTAGTTTGTTCTCTTAGAGAAAAAAATGTTAAATTTGATTCATTCATTTTTTGTGTTTGTTATGTATTGAATTACATTTTTATTTAACTATTTTATCTTATGTTAAGCCACCTATACTTACCTATTCTAATATACTTAATAATTTGAATGTCATATAATTATCTAAGATTCATTTTTAGTAAGGGGGATAATCCATGGAGAAAATTTCAGTTCTTTAAAGTTTAACCTATAAATTAATATTAGGTAAGTTATATTTATATTGTTAAACTTTTCCTCTTATTATTTGGAATATTCTATATTAGGTATAGTATTGAGAAGTGTATTATCTAAAAAGTCATAAGTTGATTAGAAGCTTACAGGTCAGTTTATCAATGTTTAAATTATATCATCCTATTTCTTACATTGTCTTAGTTGCCTGAATATCAAAAAAAAACCCATGCAAATAAATGTCCAAATTACATTTGTAATTTAATTTATTCTAATATACTTGTGAATTAAAACCATCTATCATGATAGACTTTGTCTAAAAAAATTCCTTTTATAACTGCTCTAAATGAAGTGTCTGAAAGTTAAAAGATAACTTACTTATACACCTTTCTAAGGTGTTGGAAAACTGACTATGGCTTATCCTGGTAGACTGTTTGCCAGGCACAATGTTTTTTTTTTTTTTTTTTTTTTATCTCTTTGTCTGGAACTAGTACCTAATCTGAAAATTTAAGTGAAGTCAAAATCTTAACTTATTTCATTGTATTGAATCATATGCTCATAGTTATTAAATGTTGTTTTAGAAATTTTAAATAAGCTTTTTTAAAAATTCAATTATAGTATATAATGATGTTGAGAGAGGGGATGTGGAGAGGAACAGGGGTGGGAATAAGGTGAGGAGAAAGGAGGTGTGGGAGAAAACTGCGAGTGAGAATGGCAATCACTGGGGGTTATCTCTCTGAGTGCAACTTGACACCTGTGGCACTCGAGGTTCTAGGGTGTCTATGATGATGACCCTTCCTGAGATTTCTACTAGTGGTGCATATGGAGACTGAAGTGGCCACCTCTGGCAGCCAAGTGGGAATTCTAGAGGAGGGAAGATGGACTTCAACCTACCCACCAAACCCAAAGTTTGTCCTGCCTACAAAATTTTCAGGAATAAAGAGGTAACACAGATTAAATGATTAGCCAACTAATAAGTGGCCCATTTTAAAACACATTCCATGTAGGATAGGTAATCCCTGTCACTATTAGTGATATTGTGCTATGTTTACAGACTAAGGCTTATATAACTATCTCTTGAGTGTTATAGTTCCGCTATCTTTAAGATAGTTTCAAATAAGAAATGAAAAATCATTAAATCATGCAGCCTAATAATGTGCCAAAGGAAAATATAAACTGATGATTTCACTTCACTTGTTTTCATCTCAAAGAAGTTAGGGGTTTAAACTAAGTTAATACAATTGGTTAAATTAATGCATTTTACAATGTTTATAATTATGTGACCACTATTTTTTCCTCTAAAAACATAAGCAATGCAAATAATCAGAAATGCTCATATTGGTTTTGTCCAGGTATATATTTCTGACTTACTTGTCCATTTATTTTATTGATAAACAATCCAGCACCTATTTTGTACCTGCTATAAAGCTGAGAAAAGATAAATGAATCTATAAATGTAATACAGTAAGTTATATCAACATTTTGAAATCCCAGGGTAGAATAATGTCAAACTATCTCTATTAAAATCACAATATGTTAGGTAAATTAAATTGCTAAAACTGACATAAAGATTAGCATTTATTATTTATTTTATCTCTTCATTCTGGAAAATATACCTTTCTTCATCTATAAATATAATGTTGAGATTGAGACAAATATAGATAGAAAAAAGCAAGAAAAAAGCAAGTTCTGTTCTATTCAAGGGATAGAAGCACATAAAATAAATTTAATCAAGTACTGAATAATAATTATTTTGTTATAAACTTAATTATATTGTGATAAAGACTTAATTAAGCCAGAAGCATTTCAAGTCAATTGGTAATTCCAATTATATGCACTTAAAATGGTAATTTCATGTTTATATGTAAAAATAAGATACATAATTAGATTTTGATATTTCATAAATGATATAATTAAAATATTAATTATAAATCAATAGCAAACAGAAATATAAATTATATTTACTCTAAATATTTTATATATATACATATATATGTTAAGTCTGAAGCTTTGCTTATCTTAGAACAACTGAGGTTTATAAATTTGAAGAGTATCATGTCATTCATTCACTTATATAAAAATGCATTAGTAGTATAGCTTTCTTTAGTTTTTCTCATTATCTCATTCTATATGCAAATTGAAGACTCAAAGAAAACTTGGACTTAAATATGCAACTTCCTTTCAATAACAGTCAGAATACCTCTTGGGCATATAAGCTTTCTATAGACTAGCACTTCAGAGTTGCATAGAAACTTTTGACACCAAAAAAAAATTTCTATGTATTTTCTTACAAAACCAAATTGACATGTAACACTGAAAAGTGAAGTTAAAGTATTAAATTTCTGGTATTTTTTTAATTTAACCTATGATTTTTATTTATGAAAATTAAGTAGTAAATATTTCCCATAACATTGCAAATATAAGAGAGTAAAATAATTGTTAAAAGAGGCTAAGAGTTGCTAAATATGCTAAATCACTTTTCTTTATTTATTTTATCTTTTTGATTAAGATATAATCAGATAATTAGTACCCTTTTATTTTATCATGCTACTTCTTCCATGCTTCCCTTCTCTATCAAATTGATGTAAAGTTTTTTATTGTTATAGTGGGCATGCATGTACATAGATGTGTGTATATGTGTGTGTGTGTGTGTGTGTGTGTGTGCACCTGTGCAATCAAATGTATAAATATATCTTTCTGAGTCTATTTTTGCAATATGGTTTTATGGTTAGCCACTTTATGTTGGATAACCTTCACCATACTCTTTACCTTTGGAGAAGGTATTTAACTCTTCTCCCAGCTGTCATTACTCTCTGGTGGTTTTTTGAATGCTGATTCTAGCCTTTGAAAATCTCCCCATTTCATATTAACATGCACACTGATGTTACCATTGTGCCTCGTCTTGTTTATACACAGATTTCAGGGAGAGTATGTTTTACAGGAGACTTTCTGATATCTGGCTCTTACACTACTACTACATGCTCTTCTGCATTGTTCTGTGCACCTTAGATGTCAGACCTTTGAAGTTTTGGGCCTGGGACCTCCATGATCTCTATTTGCTGTAAAGAGAGGCTTTTTTTGATGAGTTATACTTGCATGTAGTTAAAAGATTAAGATTTAGAATATATTAAGGAGTTACTCTGGTTTAGCAAAGTGACAGTAGTATATTATTTTCTAAATTCCATGATCCCACAGTCGCACTGCAGTTGGGTAGATTTATAGAATTCAGAATTGAGGACCCTCGACTTTTGTTGAGGCTGGACCCCGGGCATTCTTGAATTCATGAACAGTTTTCAACTTAATATTATTGATAACTTCTAATTTCTGAATATCAAGCAACCTCCTACTAAATCTTTCCAGGCAACCACATACCAGTTTAATCAAGGAAGGAAGAAAGAAAAGGAACATTAAATAGATAAAAAGAATGATGAGTACTAAGAATAATTGCAGAAATGACATCACGAGGTGCTTGTGTGAAAGAAGTGGCCTTGGGGCCTCTCAATACTCATTCTGGGGCACAAAAGAGACCATTGCCTCTTGCTCTGAAACACAGTACCCCCGGCAGGTTTTTCTTCCTCATCATCAGGGGTCCCAGGCACATCAAGCTTAATGTAAAGTATCTCTAACACAGAATGATATCCTTCTTGTTTAGTTCAGGTTAAGTCAACTTAGCCTTCCAATGGTTATTACCAACATGTATATGTCACTATTGTACCTTTATGACTCTCTTTGTCATGCTGATCAATGTTGTGGATCATAGATATCACAGCTATATAAGTCTATTGGTTGCTTCTGTTCTTAGCAACTTGCACAGAATTTCTAGTAGTATTGAAGCTAGACCAGGGAAAGGAAGACTTTAGAATAATAGATAGAGCTTATCCTGTGTCCCAAGTGTGTGTGTCCCATCAGCAGTACTTTACTTCCAAACTCTTAGAGGCAGGAAAGGGCAACGACAATAGTCTCTATTTTTATTATTTTGTAATTTCTTGAGGCTACCATAATCAAAAGGAGGTTTCCCATCCTTAGAACTAGAAATTTTACTGGTATATGGTTGTTATGGGGACCATGTCAGAAATGGGGCAATGTTATACATATTTTTCAAAAATGTAGGTAAGTATAAAATAGTAAGGTTTCTTGAGGATTTATCAAAAAACCTTGTACCTATTATTTGACTCTCTGTCATTCTTCCCATTCTATATATAAATAAACCAACATTTATTTATTATTTATTTAAATTAAACCATATGATATCTCTGCTTGAATTTAATAAACATCAAGTTCTTCTTTTTATAATCTAAAGTCTGATGGATGTCTTTCCATCCTCAGGTTTGAAAAAAAGGAATGGCTCCTGAGAACTGTACCGTCATTACTGAGTTCATTCTTTTGGGATTGACTGACCATGCTGAACTGAAGATGATGCTCTTTGTTTTATTTCTGATGATTTATGCTGTTACCTTGTTAGGGAATCTGGGCATGATTGTGTTAATCTGCATCACTCCCAAACTGCACACACCAATGTACTTTTTTCTCAGTTGCCTATCGTTGGTAGATGCCTGTTATTCGTCAGTCATTGCACCAAAAATGTTGATTGGTTTCTTGGTAGTAACAGAAACCATCTCTTTCTCTGCCTGCATCATGCAACATTTGTTTTTTGGAGTGCTGATTACCACCGAAGGTTTCTTGCTGTCAGTGATGGCTTATGACCGTTATGTGGCCATTGTCAACCCATTGTTGTATAATGTGTCCATGTCTAAGAGAAAGTGTATTATGCTGGTCATTGGGTCAGTCATGGGTGGAGCTATTAATTCTTTGACACACACTATAAGTTTGAGTAAGCTCTCTTTTTGTGGGCCTAACATAGTGGGTCACTTTTTCTGTGACATACCATCACTGTTGATACTCTCATGTTCTGATACCTCCATGAATGAATTTTTGCTTTTGATCTTCTCTGGAGTTATTGCCATTGGTACTCTCTTCATTGTGGTCATATCCTACTTATTCATTGCTCTGGCCATTTTGAGAATACGCTCAGCTTCTGGACGACAAAGAGCCTTCTCTACCTGTGCTTCTCACCTGACTGCTGTGACTATATTCTATGGCACCTTAAGTTTTAATTACATTCAGCCAAGCTCCCAGTATTCTGTAGAACAAGAGAAAGTGGTGTCGGTGTTCTATACACTGGTGATCCCCATGTTAAACCCAATGATTTACAGTCTCAGGAACAAAGAGGTGAAAGGAGCTGCAAAGAGAGCCATAGAAATGAAATTCTTCTCATGTTAATACCACAGTAATAAAATTTCTTTCCTATTTATCAGCCAGTTTCAACTCAGTAAGATTTACTTTGAGCCAGTAAATTCTAATTTTTGTGTTTAAAAGTTCTAATCTTAATATTTATAATGTAAGATGAAGTAACACATTTGAATGTCATTTGGTGTGTAATTTCATTTAAAAATTAACTTAAATGAACTTTGTTTGAAATATGATTATTATTGGAATTAATCAGTAAATAAAACATTAAATATATTGTCTGTTTAAAAAACTAAATAAATACAAGAGAACATGTTTTGGAGACAAATAAATTTTGTAATTAATGAAACCATCTATGTTATTTATTGTATTGAATTTTTCTTTAAAATGTACATTAAGTTTTGGTGAAATTTCTGTTCAATAAAGTATTTAAACATAATGGTATTATTTTACTTGACTATTCTACATTGTATTTATTAACCTATTGTCTCTCTCTTTAGACATGAAAAGACTAACAGCCAAGTATAATTGCACAGAAATAAGCAACAATACATTATTTTTGACATCCTAATAATAAATTTATATGTGGAATGACAGTGCTGTATAATAGATTCAATTAGACTCATTTTTCATCCTTGTCTGTCTCTAAGAATTTCTTTCACATTCTGATTACAAACATATATTCAGAATTCTTTAAATAATTTAATGATATACATGTTAGTTTAGGTCTTTTACCATAAATTAGTTTCTCATGTAAGTACATGAAATTTAGTTATTCAAGAACACACATCCAAGTAAAATAGTTATATTGTAGTGGATTATGTATATTAAAATGCATTATATTGACTACTATTTTCTGGTTTTTAGACCCATAATAACGTTTAATGAAGGCATTTAAATTAAACAAATGTTCCACAATGAATGAAAATACACAGGTATTTCACAATAAATTTAGTCATTTTATATTACTACATTTCCTCTGGCAGTATAGTTACAGTCAATAATCTGGAGAGACCCATAATTTCTAAGTTAAAAGTACAATTCAATATTTTTTCTGACTGCACCAAAATATATTTATATAAAGGAAGTCTGCTTTTTAAAATGAGAAAGAGCAGCTGTGGAGTTAAGCGGGTGAAGCAAAAGGAAGGATCTGGGAAAAGTTTGATAAGGATTATACCATATAATTTTTTTCCAACAAAAAAGAAAAATGGAGGATAATTTTAATACAGAGATTTTATCACAGTACTTACTGTTACATGCAGGGTTTAACATAATGGTGAGGTCCACTATTGCATGATGGAAGATGTGTTCCCTCTATATATTCTAATAGAAGAGCCATCTTCATTTTGTAATGCTAACATCTATATTGTGTAATGCTAACAGTTGATCACAGTAATGTCATGCTCAATTAAATATTTGAGATTTTATATTTTTGTGTGTCTTTGTGTGTGATGTGTATAATTATGCTTGCATATGTGTGAGGGTGCATAGGAAAATATGTGTGTGTATGTGCTTGTTCAGAAAGGAGATTGATAATGCAAATTTCCCTCAATCAGCATTCTACTTTAATTTCTGAGGTGGCAATTCAGAATAAACTCCATAGTTCTTTCATATCCATAATACTACCAGGTAGGCTGTTCAGGGGGTTCCACATTTTTCTCCACTTTCCTGCACTAGAATTGCAGGTTGGTGACTAAAAACTACCTTACATTTACAAGAATACTGGAGATCAGAGTGTAAGTCTGGTTTACAAAGACAGCACTCTCTCCCTAGCCCCAACATTTGAATTTATAAGAATAAGTTCTTTTCTTCAGGTGAAAATTCTTTGTCTAGTTCTGCACCCCATTTTTTAATAGGGTTATTTGGTTCCCTGTGGTCTAACTTCTTGAGTTCCTTGTATATATTGGATATTAGCCCTCTATCGGATGTAGGGTTGGTGAAGATCTTTTCCCAGTTTGTTGGTTGCCGTTTTGTCCTTTTGACAGTGTTCTTTGCCTTACAGAAACTTTGTAATTTTATGAGGTCCCATTTGTCAATTCTTGTTCTTAGAGCATAAGCTATTGGTGTTCTGTTCAGGACCTTTTCCCCTGTACCCATGTCCTCAAGGGTTTTCCCCAGTTTCTTTTCTATTAGTTTCAGTGAGTCTGGTTTTATGTGGCAGTCCTTGATCCACTTGGAGTTGAGCTTAGTACAAGGAGATAAGTATGGATCAATTAGCAATCTTGTGTATGCTGACCTCCAGTTGAACCAGCACCCTTTGTTGAAAAGGCTATCTTTTTTCCACTGGATGTTTTCTGCTCCTTTGTTGAAGATCAAGTGACCATAGGTTTGTGAATTCATTTCTGGGTCTTCAATTCTATTCCATTGGTCCACTTGTCTGTTGCTGTGCCAATACCATGCAGTTTTTAACAGTACTGTTCTGTAGTATTGCTTGAGGTCTGGATATTGATTCCCCCAGAAGCACTTTTACTGTTGAAAATAGTTTTAGCTATCCTGGGTTTTTTGTTATTCCAGATGAATTTGAGAATTGTTTTTTCTAACTCTAAGAAGAACTGAGTTGGGATTTTGATTGGGATTGCATTGAATCTGTATATTGCTTTTGGCAAGATGGCCATTTTAACTATATTAATCCTGCCAATCCAAGAGCATGGCAGATTTTTCCACTTTCTGAGGTCTTCTTAGATTTCCCTCTTCAGAAACCTAAAGTTCTTCTCATACAGACCTTTTATATGCTTGGTTAGAGTCACACCAAGATACTTTATATTGTTTGTGGCTATTGTGAAGGGTGTCATTTCCCTAACTTCTTTCTCAGCCTGTTTATCCTTTGAGTATAGGAAAGCTACTGATGTGCTTGAGCTGATTTTATAACCAGACACTTTGCTGACATTGTTTATCAGCTGTAGAAGTTCTCTGGTGGAGTTTTTTGGGTCACTTAAGTATGCTATCATATCATCTGCAACTAGTGATAATTTGATTTCTTCCTTTCCAATTTGTATCCCTTTGACCTCCTTATGTTGTCAACTTGCTCTAGCAGGAACTTAAAGTACTATATTGAAAAGATATGGAGAGAGAGGGCAGCCTTGTCTAGTCCCTGCTTTTAGTGGGATTGCTTCAAGTTTCTCTCCATTTAGTTTGATGTTGGCTACCGGTTTGCTGTAAATTGCTTTAATTATGTCTAGGTATGGGCCTTGAATTCCTGTTCTTTCCAAGACTATGTATTGAAGCATGATTATTATTTCTTAGGTGCTAATATGCACTTATAAGTGAGCACACCATATTTTTCTTTCTGGGTATGGGTGACATCATTCAGCATGATTTCTATTATAATTCCATCCAATTACCTGCAAATTTCATGATGTCATTTTTTAATAGGTCAGTAATTTTCCATTGTGTAAATGTGCCACATTTTCTTTATCCATTCTTCAGTTGAGGCACATCTAAGTTTTTTTTCCAGTTACTGGATATTATGAATAAAGCTGCAATGAACATGTCTGAGTGAGTG
Source organism: Apodemus sylvaticus (assembly GCF_947179515.1). NCBI lineage: Eukaryota > Metazoa > Chordata > Mammalia > Rodentia > Muridae > Apodemus > Apodemus sylvaticus. The sequence continues at coordinate 67,029,717 of NC_067476.1, forward strand.
TTCTTGTGGAAAGAAGTATTCTTCAGGTATATGCCCAAGAGTTATACAGCTGGATCTTAAGATTCCATGATTTCTGAGGAATAGCCATACTGATCTTTAATAGGCTGTCCAAAATTGCATTCCTACCAGCAATGGAGGAATATTCCTTTGTTCCACATCTTCATCAGCATTGGCTGTCATGTGTGTTAGTAGTCTTAGCCATTCTGACAGATAAAAGAAGAAATCTCAAAGTAATTTTGATTTACATTTTCCTGAGGGCTAAGAATGCTGAATATTTGAGTGTTTTTTAGCTATTTGAAATTTCTCTACTGAGATTTATCTATATCTGTATATCCTGTTTAATTAGATTATTTGTTTTTATGATATCCAGTTTTTTGGGTTCTTTATAAATTTTTGATATTCGTTCTCCATCAAACATGGAGTTGAAAAACTTTTTTCCCATTCTGTAGGTTACTGCTTTGTCTGATTGACAGTATCTTTTGTGTTACAGAATCTTTCAGTTTTAGGAAATAACATTTTTAAATTACTGATCTTAGCACCTGTGTTATTGCTGTTTTGCTCAGAAAGTAATCTCCTGTGTCAATATGTTCATGACTATTCTCCACGTTCTCCTCTATAAGGATCAGTGTGTCTGTTTTAATGTTTAGGTCTTTGATCTAATTGTACTCAAGTTTTATACAGGGTGATAAATATGGACCTATTTGCATTTGTTTACATGCAAATATACAGTTGGGCTAACACTATTTGTCCAGGTTATTTTGGGTTTTCCAGTGTAAATTTCTGGCTTATTTTTAATTAAAAAAATCAGGTTTCCATGTTCTCTAGATTTTTGTTTGGATTTACAATCTGATTCCATTGATCATTGTGTCTGTTTCTTAAGTTTTAAAATTTTCAAATTTACCCATATTACATTCTAGCTGTAGTTTCTCCTACTTTCTATTCCTCCAGCCTGCTGCCTCCCATCCATCTCTCTCACATTCACTTCTCAGTTTTCCTTTATAAAGGGACAGAATTCCTAGGGCTGTCAATCAAACATCATTTTTCAATAAGACTCAGAACATCCCCTCATTTTGAGGCAGGATGAGGCAATACATTAGGAAGAAAAGTGTCCCAAAAAGCAGTTTAAATCATCAGACAGCCCTTGTTCCCACTGTTAGGAGGTCCACTAGAACACTGTGAATCTCTGCATCTGCTCCCATCAGTTGCTGGCTGAAGCCTCTTTGATGAGGATTATACTAAGCTCTAGACTGCAAATATAGCAGAATATTATTAGAAGTCATTTCATTGAGCTTTTAATTTATATTTATTTGGCAGTCATGATTAGTTCTATTCTAGATTTCTAGGCTATCTAGCCTCTGCTTCCTCGAATTGTCAGACATATGTTCCTTCTTGGGGGATGGGGCTGCATTATGGGTCTGGGTTTATGCCACTAATGTGTTTTATTACTCAGGCACTGTAGCATGACTTGAAATTGGTAATGGTGTAACAACCAGGGTTTTTTTTTTGTTTGTTTGTTTGTTTGTTTGTTTTGTATTCAGGATCATTTTAGCTCTCCTTAGTTTTTTGTTTGCTTGTTTGTTTTGTTTGTTGTTTTCCATATGAAGTTGAGAATTGTCCTGTCAAGGTTTTTTAAAGTATTGTTTTGGAATTTTGTGGGGATTATGTTGAATCCATAGATTGCTTTGGTTGTATGACCACTTTTGCTATGTTGATTCTAGTGATACACCAGCATTGGAAATCTTTTCATGTTCTCACATCTTCTTCAAAGACTAAAAGGTTTTATCCTATAAGTCTTTCACTTTCTTCATTAGCCTTAAGCCAAGATATTTTATATTATTTGAGGCTACTTTTTAAGATGCTATTTCCCTGGTTTTCATTTTAAATAAATTTCTAAATACATATATACATACACACTTATATCTGTATGTATATATCTATATATTACATAGAATATATTTTAGTAATGTTCAAATCCTTCTAATACTCTTGCTGCATCTATCCTGTTCCATTATCACGTATTTAATTTTCTCACTTGTTTAAACACCTAGAGTCATTGTTGCCTATATACTCTAGTGTATGTAAATATTCATTGGAGTTTGTTGACTTACCAGGGACCACTCCATTGAAGTAGACTGACTGTATTTTTTTTTTCAAAGAAGCTATCAAGTTTCAGTAGTTTTCTTACCATTTGTTGTCTTTGGAATTCATTTTAGGTACATGTTTTGCAATTGATCCTACTCTGCTTATTAGCAAATATATCCATGTATATCAAATCTCTGTTGTGCTCTTAGTTTATATTATTTTGTGTGTGTGTGTGTGTGTGTGTGTGTGTGTGTGTGTGTGTGTATTATGTGTTGGAGGTATACCTGTGGATAACTTTGTGTAGTTAGTTATCTCCTTCCACCATTACACAAATTCCCAGGATCAGAGTTCTCCTGGCTTGAGTAGTAAGCACTTCAAGACATTTAACCATGTCAGTTGCACCATGACATTATTTTTGTCAAAGATGTTAATTGTTTGCTATATTTTAATGAATTTTGCTTGATTTATGAATAACAGATTTTTCTAGGTAAAGTATTCTTGATGATCATTGTTTTCTTTTAATTACTTTTAGTATTTTATGATCTTCTGTCCTTCTAATATTATTTTGAGAAATATGCAACAGCTTTATTGGCTTATTCTGAATTTTATACATAATTTTCCATCGAAGCTTCCAGAGATATGTACATTTTATTTTTATAGTCTGATTATGATCTTTATGAATGCTTTTGTGTTTTGATCTTAGTAACTTGTTTCTAGGCATTTTTATAGCAGCTTTAGAAGACACAAACACATGCACACACACACACACACACATGTTCATAACTTAGATGTTTGTTCTAATGTATATAGATATTTATTCTAAAGTATATAAATGTTTATTCTAAAGATATACATATATATTGTCTCCAACACATTGGTAAAATACACTATCATTTTGTTATTTTTAATTAATTTATTTATTCACTTTGCATCCTCATCAGAGGCGCCCTCCTTCAATTTTCCCTATCACAGAACTACTTTCCATACCCTGCATCTTCTTCTCTGAGAAGGGGGAGGCCCCGTTGAGGTACTAACCCATGCAGGCACATGAAATCACTACAGTACTAGACTTATCCACTCCTACTGAGACCAGACAATGCCAGGAGCCATCCTCGCTTAGATCTCAATGCCAAGAACTCTCCATACCAGCAGCCATCCCCACCTGGATCTCAATGCCAAGAACTCTCCATACCAGGAGCCATTCCCACCTGGATCTTAATGCCAGGAGACCTCGATACCAGGAGTCATTCTCACTTAGATCTTCATGCCAGGAGTTATTCTTATGTAGATCTCAATACCTCCTCCTTTTGAAGTTCATCTGTGGATAGGTTACTATAGCAACCCTTTCCACTTCACCTCCTCATGAGCTCCCTTTATCATGCCAAAATTCCAGCAGTAATAACTAGCCTTACCCAGAAATTATTAGAAACTGTTTCTTAGAATTGATGTCAGCCCCCTGAGATTGTTCCCCCTTTACTCGTCCCAAACCTTGTAAGCGTCCCTTTATATTGACTTGTGTAAAAATTAAAATTTGACAGCTTGATCAGGATTAGACTTGCTGTCAGTCTCTTTTTGTGTCTTTGTCCCAACGCCTTTCTTTTAGGTAGCTCCAGGAACCCTGTTGACTGTCCTGCAAGTCAGGACAAGGCAGTAAAATTAGTGGAAAAGGATCCAGAAGCAGACAACAGAGTCAAGGGCTTGACGTTCCCCTTCAAGTTGTTTCAAGAAACATAAGTAAAGAGAATACTTACAAATTTATTTTTAGCTACCAGAACCACCCTAACAGCAACAAATATTCTGTGAAGAAAGTATAACTGGCACTCAATATTTTTGTTGAATATAGGAAGCTGATGGACCTTCACCCATGCACATACAAGCAGTGTATTTAGTAAGTTTAGAAAAAAATGCATGAATTTCTGAGAGCAAAGTGGGAAAGTAGGAGAGTGGATGTGGGTACATTTGATGTTAAGCATATGCACATCTTAAATATACACATAGGTAGCATTATTCAGATTGAATTGCTTATATTTGGGGATACACAGGTACGTGTATATATACATGCAATAGTAATCAATGAAGGAAAAGTAGGCAATGCATTTGAAGGAGGGATTGTAGAGAAAAAAGGGATATGTTGAAATTAAATTATAATCTCTAAAAATGTAATAAAGAAATTCTCAAATAATAAATCTTTAAAAAGAAAATATAAATAAATCATTAATAGAAGATTTAAGAATATATTAAACAATGTCATAGAGCATAATAAACATGGGGTAGTGTGTTAGTGGGACATGACTATGTTCCCATTTAAATGAAAAAAGATGTATTATAAAACACATAATACAAGGATATGCATGATATGTTTTCACTGATAAGTGGATATTAGACAAAAAGTACAGAAAATCTAAGAGATAAAACCCATAGACAATAAGAAGTTTAACAAAGAGAAAAACCCAAGTGAGGATGTTAAATCCCACATATAATGGGGAAGAAAATAATCACAGTATGCATAGGGATGGAGGGATCTGGGTAGGAAAGGTGTGGAGGAGGGGAAAAGAGAAACAGAATCATGTGGGGATGAAGGCTAGGAGAAAATCCAAGAGGGCCAGAAGAATGAACGGAAATAAGCAGGGAGCCTCAGCGAAGGGAGGGAGGGGGAGCCTCTAGAAAGTACCAGATATCCAGGAGCTGAGAGACAGTAAGGACTCAGTGGTGGTTACCTTATCTAAAATGCTCAACATTGGGAGAGGGAGCTTAAAGAGTCCACCTCCAGTAGATAGAAAGGGCCTCAAGTGGAAGGACAGGGTTACTAACCCATAGCCAAAATATTTGACCCAGAATTATTCCTGTCTAAAAGAACAACAGGAACAAAAATGGGGAATAGACTGAAGGAAAGGCAGTACAATGAACCAACTTGAGATCCTTCTCACTGGAGGGCACCAAGACCTGTGGTATTACTGATGCTAGGATGTGATTGCAGAAAGGAGCATGTCTGTGCTCTGATGGCCCTGTGAGGAGCTGACTGAGATAGAAGCAGATACTTACATTCAACTACTAGACTGAAGTTTGGAAGCCCTATCATTGAATTAGGAGGATTGAAGAACCTGAAGGGGAGGGCAACCCCATAGGAAGACTAGGAGTTTCAACTAACCTGGACCCCAGGGAACTCCCCAAAACTGACTCACCAATCAGGCAGTATACATGGGCTCGTCCACGATCTTCCAGCACATATATAGCAGAGCACTGTCTTGTGTAACCTCAGTGGGAGAAGATACTCTTAATCCTTGTGAGACATGAGGCCCCAGGGAATGGGGAGGCCTGTTGGAAGGGGTGCACCCTCTTGGAGGCAAGGGGAATGAAGACTAGGATGAGAAGCTATGGATGGGGGAGGGACTAGGAAGTGGGAACACAGCTGGAATATAAGTAAAAAATTTAAAAAAGCAAACACTCAAAAGGTGTAGATATTGGTGCAAGGATAGTAGGCATACAGAATAGAGAATATTAATGCTTTCATGTTCAAAGAAACACAATATAATTCTAGACTCAGAAGGTGTAGATATTGGTGCAAGGACTGTAGGCATACAGAATAGATAATATTAATGATTTTATATTTAAAGAAACACAACATAATATTCCATTCCTCCTTTGAGTATAGAACCATGAAAATAAAATTACTGTCTCAAAAATCACAATCTAATAAAGATATACCATTCCCATATTAATTTCAGCATCACACATCTACATACAAACAAAATAAATGATCATTTAAATTTAAAATAAAAATCAACACTGCAGTTTATGATAACACAGATTAGCCTATCAGAAATTATATTAATGAAAATAAGATCAAACAGAGCCAAATGTAGTGTATTTTCTCGTGTTTGAGGAGATTCAAAAGAATAATAAACAGATTACTAGAAACGGAATGGGAAAGTGAAAAAAATATGCAGTGCGAGGTAAGGAGTGTTAGATATAATGAAACTTCTGGAGACCTAAATTATAGATTGATTATTATAGACAATAAAATTGTAATAAATATTAAACTTTTACAATAGGAAGATTTTATGCACCATGATACACATAACTTTGTATGAATTGAATGGTCTATATTTATGAATATGTCAAGGTATATATAATCTCTCTATCTCTATGTCTATAGATATATGAATGGCAATATCTATTCCCTTTATAATTTTTCTCTACATATATTATATATATACATTTATATATATGATACTTAATATTAAGTATTAAGTTTAAATTGATTCTTTAGTACCCTGTAGAATGCATATTTTACCTCTTTGTTTCTTAAACTGTATATCAAGGGGTTAAGCATGGGGATCACTAAAGTATAAAATACAGAGGCTATTTTATCATTCTCTAAAGAGTGAGTAGATTTAGGTTGCAAATACATAAAGAACAGAGTACCATAGAAAACTATAACCACTGTCAGATGAGACCCACATGTAGAAAAAGCTTTTCTCCTGCCTTCTGCAGAATGCATTCGACATATGGCTATCAGAATCCGAACATATGATCCCAGGACTACCAGAAGAGAAGATATCAAATTTAACGCTGAAAATAATATGATCAGCAATTGTATTTCTTCAGCATTTGAACACAACATAGGTAACAAGAAAACATCATCACAGTAGAAATGGCTGATGATGTTAGAGCCACAGAAAGTTAGTGTGAAAATCTTACTGGTGAACAGCAGAGCCTGGAACGTGCTGTAGAGGTATGGAATGCCCACAAGAACATGACAAAGTCTCTGAGACATGATCACACTGTAGAGCAGAGGGTTGCAGATGGCCACATAGCGGTCATAGGCCATTGCAGACAAGATAAAAAATTCACTGATAATGAACATAAGGAAGAAAGACAACTGTGTGGCACATTCATAGAAAGAAATGTTTTTTTCATCAATAACAAAATCCACCAGCATCTTGGGACAGATGACAGTGGAATTTCCAAGATCAATGAAAGCCAGGTGTCTGATGAAAAAGTACATAGGGGTTTGAAGGTGAGAGTCCAGCTTGGTCAAAATGATCATGCCCAGGTTGCCCATGATGGTAACTGCATAGATGATGAAGAAGACCCCAAACAAAGGAAGCTGAAGTTCAGGACTCTGTGTGATTCCCATCAAGATGAACCCAGGCAGTGATGTTGTGTTCTTTTGCCCCATGTCATCCAATTATATCCTCCAAAAAAAACAAACATTGTTTTCAATTTTTTTAAGTTATATTTGTAGGTGGAACAGATATTTTTAAAATAAATGACCACATACTATATTTGCATGTGATTTTAAAATGAATGTATAGATTATTCTTCTTTGGATATGGTCTCTTTCAGAAGATATATAATAAATTAATATTTCATTACATTGCAATTGTACACATATGTAAAACATTGATATTAATATTGAAATGCTATATTATATAGAGACCTTTGATTTTAGAATGCACCTTCATTTTGTCTGAATTTTGCATGCAATTTTTGCATTCTTGAAAATTTACACATAGAATGAAGCTGAATCATCTTAACGATTATCATTCCTTAAATCAAATCACTCCAAGTTATGAGAAACACACTGAAATAAAAATGCATACTTGTATATCTTTATAAATATTTCCAAATAAATATGTCTTACCCATAGCTAAGTATGCTCATTTTAATATTCTATGTCATTTCCACTCTATTTTCTTATACTATTATGAACTGAACTGGTGAGTGGGACTGTACTATCTGGAATTTAATAACTGAATTGAATAGAGAACACATGTTACTCAACAGTAATTTCTAATCTCGTAAACAAAAAGCTTCTCAAAACACTTAGCATAATATATGGAATTGCCTTGATACTGTATGCAGCTAAATATATTATCTGTGTGTGTGCATCACTGACATTAAGTTTTGATTGCTTGTATTGCAGTTGAAGTACAGTAATCAATTTTCCTCTCAATAGAATGCTCACCTATTTTAATCTACCAGATAAAATGTTTAGATACATTACAGATAAAGCATTAATATTTAGCAATTTTCTTTGTATACTTTTGTATAATTATTCTATATTACCACATGGAAGAAATGATAGAGCCTGTAAAATGTATTTACTTAGCATTTGTACATCAGATATTACTATTTACTTATTAATTGAACTGAAGAAGAAGTATTTATAAATATCAACATCATTTTCAGTGGCATTTCCTCTTCCTTTAATAAATTTGTACAATCTGAGAAGCAAAGTAGTTTTTCCTTTAAACATGATAATGAAGATGAACTATTTAAGTCTACCTGATTACTTCCCTTTAGTCCTTCAGTCCATGGTTAGTGGGAATCTTCACCATTGTCATCACGATTTCCAGTTGTAGGACCAATCAGAGTTTAATGTTTAATGAAGAAAAATGCAGAGTAGGCTTGTTACATGTGCACCACTAATGTTAACCTCATAACTATTAAAAGTTCAGCATTGCAAAATACTCAATAAAAATGTTTAGCGTATATGAAATTTTATGGTAATGTTCATGTTAAAAGATTGTTTCATGAATGTATCTCTTTCAGTAAAAAAAATTGTACCATATATATATATATATATATATATATATATATATATATATATAGTATTATTTGTGTTGTAAATTTTTTATCTCCTATTAAATGAAGTCAGTTTATTTTATATATAAAAGATAGTATTTTGTTATCTAACATTATATAAGATTCACACCAAAACATATTATTTTTAAATTTTAGGTGAAGCAATTGCGATATACCATCCTGTTTTGCTTCTGAAAATAATTATCTTGGTATTATTTTTGATCTTTGATATCATTAATAAATTATTGATAATCTCTCACTCCTCTTTGTTTGAAACACTTATAAATACAATGTATTCACAATATCTGTTCAAATGATAATATTTAATGTCTCAAGACAATTTTATAATTTCAGGGAACACACGTAAATACATCATTTTTGTTTTGAATTTCAAGGAATAAAAAAATGTCAGCAATTAGAGGCCAGGTACGTTATGAATTGCTTGTACTCTAGTGTCTATCTGTATCAAATACATGTAATCACTTACCTTTGAGAAAGGATTAAATTCTAATATTCTAAATCACTTCTATTTTCTCTTTATGGTAGCAAAAATTTATGGCGTTCTTTGCTCTTGCTGATGTTCCCAGGGGAAGTATCATGCAGTTTGTTCAAATGATCCCATCTAGATCATCTTAGAAATGTAAGACTTTGCTGTGTCTTCTAATTGTCTGGGATATTCTGTGTATTCTCCAAAGGGAAACATAAAGTTAACAGTCAAACAGAGACTAACAGCCTGAGATTTCCACAGAGACGTAAATAACAACTTATTTATTCATTTAAAGAGCATCAGTTATTAGTGCTACCATGGGAAGTAGTTTGATGTGGGCTTTACTGCTGTAAATGTGCAAGACTTTCAAAATCCTGATAGAATTATAGATCCATTATTGCCATCACATAAGGTGTTTTTCTTGTTTCTCAGGAAAACACGTGTGAGTCATTAGATGTACTCATCAAACCCATTTGTGAGTTAGCTATTCCAATTCCTGAACACAGCTATGTCCTTCTGCTATCACTGGAGGTTTTGATCTTAGCCATTCTGATTTGTGTTAGGTAAAATCTCAGGATCATTTTGATTTACATTTCCCTGGTGACTAATGGTGTTGAACATTTTTTTAGGTGTTTCTAGTCCATTCAAGATTCCTCAGTTGTAAATTATTTTTAGCTCTCTACCCTAATTTTAATAGGGTAATTTGGTTCTCTGGAGTCTAATTTCTTGATTTCTTTGTAAATGTTGCATATTAGCCCTCTATCAGATGGACAGTTGGTAAAAAAATCTTTTTCCAATCTGTAAATTGCCATTTTGTCCTGATGGTACTGTCCTTTGCCTTACAGAAGCTTTTCAATTTTATGAGGTCCCATTTGTCTATAGTTGATCTTAGAGCCTGAGACATTGGTGTTCTGTTCAGGAAATTTTCCCCTGTGTTGATGTGTTTGAGGCTGTTTCCCACTTTCTCTTCAGTTAGATTCAGTTTATCTGGTTTTATACACAGGTCCTTGATCCACTTGGACTTGAGCTTTGTACAGGAGATAATAATATCTCAATAATATATATTTATTTATTTATATATAATATCTCGATTATATATATATATATATATATATATATATATATATATATACACACATATATATATTTGCATTCTTCTACATGCTAACTGCCTCTTGAACCTGCACCATTTGTTAAATATGCTGCCTTTATTTCACTGTATGGTTTTGGTTTCTTTGTCAAAGATCAGGTGACCATAGGTATGTGGGTTTAATTCTGTGTCTTCAATTCTATTGCACTGATTGATTTCTATGTCTTAGTACCAATACTATGTGGTTTTTAATCACAGATGTTCTGCAGTAGAGCTTGAGGTCAGGGATGGTGATTTCCCCCTGAAGTTCTCTTATTGATGAGAATATTTTTTTCCTATCCTGGGTTTTTCTTACTCCAGATGAATTTGAGAATTGTTCTTTTTATCTCTGTTAAGAATTGAGTTGGAGATTTTTTGTTTGTTTTTTTGGTTCAAGTCATTAAATATTTTATTTTATTAGATATATTCTTATTTACCTTTCAAATGATTTCCCCTTTCCTGGATCCCTACTCCCTGAAAGTCCCATAAGCCCTCTTCCCTCCCCCATTCCCCAATCAACCCCTTCCTATTTCCCTGTCCTGGTATTCCCCTGTACTGCTGCACTGAGCCTTTGAAAGACCAGGAGCCTCTCCTTCCTTCTTCTTGGGCATCATTTGATATGTGAATTGTGTCTTGAGTATTCCAAGCTTCTGGGATAATAGCCACTTATCAGTGAGTGCATTATAACAGTGTGTTTTTGCTTTGTTTTGTTTTGTTTTTGTGATTGGGTCAGCTCACTCAGTATGACATTCTCCATTTCCATCCACTTGCCTAAGAATTTCATGAATTCATTGTTTTTAATGGTTGAATAGTATTCCATAGTGTAAATATGCCACATTTTCTGTATCCATTCCCCCTTGTGGGACATCTGGGTTCTTTCCAGCGTTTGGCTATTATAAATAGGGCTGCTATAAACTTAATGGAGCATGTGTCCTTATTACATGCTGGGGAATCCTCTGGATATACGCCCAGGAGTGGTATGGAGGGTTCCGCTGGTAGTATCATGCTCAGTTTTCTGAGAACCTGCCAGACTGATTTCCAGAGTGGTAGCACCAGCTGGCAACACTACCAGCAGCAGTGTTCCTCTTTCTCACATCCTCACCAGCACCAGTTTTCTCATGAGTTTTTGATCTTTTTCTGACTGGTGTGAGGTAAAATCTCAGGGTTGTTTTGATTTGCATTTCCCTGATGACTAAGGATGCTGAACATTTCTTTAGGTGCTTCCCAGCCATTAAATATTCCTCAGCTGAAAGTTCTTTGTTTAGCTCTGTACCCCATTTTTTACCAGGGTTATTTGGCTTTCTGGAGTCTAACTTCTTGAGTTCTTTGTATATCTTGGATATTAGCCCTCTGTTGGATGTGGGGTTGGTAAAGATCTTTTCCTAATTTGTTGGTTGCCATTTTGTCCTTTTTACAGTGTTCTTTGCCATATAGAAACTTTGTAATTTTATGAGGTCTCATTTGGGCATTGCATTGAATTTGTAGGAAGCTTTTGAAAAGGATGGCCATTGTTACTATGTTAATCCTGCCGATCCATGAGCATAAAAATTCTTTCCATGTTCTGAGGTCTTCTTTATGTTCATTCTTCAGACACTTGAAGTTCTTGTCATACATATCTTTCACTTGCTTGGTTAGAGTCACACCAATATATTTTATGTTATTTTTGACTATTGTGAAGGGTGTCATTTTGCTAATTTCTTTTGCCACCCATTCATCCTTCGAGTAGAGGAAATGTGATTTTTTGGAGTTAATTTTATATCCAGCTACTTTGCTGAAGTTGTTTACCATCTGTAGGGTTTCTGTGGTGCAGTTTTTGGGTCACTAAAGTATAATATCTGCAATTAGTGATATCTTGACTTCTTCATTTCCAATTTATATCCATTTGACCTCCTATTGCTGTGTAATTGTGCTGACAAAAACTATACTATATTAAACAGATAAGGAGAGACCAGGCAGCATTGCCTTTTCCCTGATTTTAATGGGATTGCTTCATGCTTCTCTTCATTTAGTTTGATTTTGTCTTTTGGTTTTCTGCATATTGCTTTTATTATGTTTAAATATGGGCCTCGAATTCCTGATTTTTCCACAACTTTTTAACAAGAAGGGGTGTTGTATTTTTGTTAAATACCTTTTCAGCATCTAGTGAAATGATCATGTGGTTTTTCTTCTTTGAGTTTGTTTAAGTAGTGGATTACATTGTTGGATTTCCATAAATTGAACCATCCCTGTGTCTTGATCATGGTGAATTATTGTTTTGATGTGTTCTTGGAATCTGTTTGCAAGAATTTTATTAAGTATTTTTCCATCAATATTAATAAAAAAATTGGTCTGAAGTTTTCTTTCTTTATTGGGTTTTTGTGTGACGTGATCCCGATTTGAGAGATGGGACCATGCATCCATTTCAAAAATATTATCCCAGAATTGCTCCTGTATAAAGGAATGCAAGGACAAAGAGTTGAGCAGGGACTGAAGGAAAGGCCTTCAAAAGACTGCCCCGCCTAGAGATCCACCCCATATGCAGACACCAACCCCAGACATGGTTGCTGATGCCAAGAAGTGCTTGCTGTCAGGACCCTGATATAAATGTCCTCTGAGAGACATTTATGTCTGCCTCCTGCCAGAGCCTGACAAATACAGAGGCAGATGTAAACAGCCAATCATAGAATTGAGCTCAGAGACACTAATGGAGGAGTTAGGGAAAAGCCTGAAGCAGCTGAAGGTGTTTGCAACCCCATATGAAGAACAACAATATCAACTAACCAGACTCCACAGAGTTCCCAGGGAATAAAACATCAACTAACAAGTACACATGGAAGGACCCATGTTTCCAGCTACATATGCAGCAGAGGATTACCTGGTTTGGCATCAATGGTAGGAGAGGCCCTTGGTCCTATGGAGGTTTGATGCCCTAGCATAGGGAAATCCTAGGGCAGTCAGGCAGAAGTGGGTTGGTGGGTGGGTGAGGGAGCACTATCATAGAAGTAGGGGGGGAGGAATGGAATAGGGGGTTTGCAAAGGAGAAACTGGGAAGAGGGATAACATTTGAAATGTAAATAAGTAAATTAAGCAATAATAAAAGAAATATTCAGTGTCCCTAGTCATCAAGGAATGCAAATCAAAACAATCCTGAGATTCTACCTTACAGGAATCAAAGTGGTTAATGTCAAAATCTCAGGTGACAGCACATATTGGCTAGAATGTGGAAAAAGAAGACTCCTCCATTGCTGGTGTGATTGCAAGCTGGTAAATCATCTTTACGTTCCTCAGAAAATTGGAAATAGTTCTGCCTGAGGTCCCAACTATAACACTCCTGGGCATATAACCAAAAGATTCTTTAACATATAACAAGGATACATGTTCCACTATGTACATAGCAGCCTTATTTATAACATCCAGCAGCTGGAAACAATCCAAATGTCACTCAATAGAGGAATGGATACAGACTATGTGGTACATTTACAATTATGAAGTACTTCTCAGCTATTAAAAACAATGACTTCATGAAATTCTTAGGCAAATGAATGAAAGTAGAGAATATCATCTTGAGGGAGGTAACCAAGTCATAAACAAACACACATGGTATGTACTCACTGACAAGTGGATATTAGGCAAAAAGTTTGGAATACCCACAGTATAACTCACAGAAGCTCAAGAAGAAGGAAGATAAAAGTGTGGATGCTACAGTTCTACTTAGAAGTGGCAAGAAAATAATCAAAGGAGATAGATAAAGGGAGGAACTTGGGAGGGGAAGAGAGAAGGGGGAGGAAAAGGGGGGCAGGATCAGGTGTGGGGAAAAAAAGGAGGGAGACTTACAGAGGGTTAGGCAACTGAATGGAAATATGTAACAGTGGAGGATGGGAGACTAGGTGTAGCCACTAGAAAGTCCCAGATGCCAGGGGAGCAATAATTACCCAATAGGGATAGCATTATCTGAAATACCCAACAAAGGCAAGATGGAACCTGAACATTTCTTTAAGTGTTTCTTAGCTATTCGAGATTCCTCTGTTGTGAATTATGTTTAGTTCTATACCCCATTTTTCGATTGAATTATGTAGATTTTGGAAGTTAGCTTCTTGAATTCTTTATATGTTTTAGATATTAGCCCTCTATCAGATGTGGGGTTACAATGATTTTTCCAATCTGTAGGTTGCTGGTTTGTCCTAGTGACTAGATCTTTGCTTTACAGAAGCTTTTCAGCTCCATGAGGTCCCATTTGTCAATTCTTCTTAGAGCCTGAGCCTTTGGTGTTCTGTTTGTGAAATTTCCCAGCATGTCAATGAGTTTGAGCCTCTTTCTCACTTTCCCTTTTATTAGTTTCAGTGTATCTGGTTTTACATGGAGGTTCTTGATCCACTTGGACTTGAGCTTTGTGCAAGGTGGCAAATCTGTTTTCATTTCTCTATATACAGACTTGCATTTTGACCAGCACCATTTGTTAGAGATGCCTTCTTTTATTTACATTGTATATTTTTGGTTTCTTTGTCAAAGATCAAGTGTCCACAAGTGTTTGGATTTATTTCTGAGTCTTCAATTTTATTCTATTGATCAAGCTGACTATCTTTTCACCAATATCATACAGTCTTTACTACTATTGATCTAGAATATAGCTTGAGGTCAGAGATGGTGATTGTCCCAAGAGTTCTTTGTGGTTTTGGTTTTTGTTGTTGTTGTTGTTGTTGTTGTTTTGCTTTGTTTTCTTTTGTTTTTTTTTTTGAGACAGTTTTTCTCTCTGTAGTCCTAGATGTCCTGGAACTCACCCTATAGACCAGCTAACCTTGAATTCATGAAGAACCACTTGCCTCTACCTCCCCAGTGCTGGTATTAAAGGTGTGTGCTACCACAGCTTTGCTACCCCAGGAATTCGTTTATTGTTAAGAATTGTTTTTGCTATCTTGGGTTTTTTACTTTTCCATATGAAATTAATAATTGCTCTTTCTATATCTATGAAGAATTTTGTTGGAATGTGAATGGGCAGGGCATTTAATCTGTAGATTGCTTTTCATAGAATGGCAATTTTTACTACTTTAATTCTACTAATCCATGAGCATGGAAGATCTCTCCATTTTCTGAGGTCTTCTTTGCATTCTTTCTTGACATATAGGTTCTTGTCATATAGGTATTTCTCACATTTGGTTAGAGTTGGACCAAACTATTTTATATTATTTGTGACTATTGTAAAGGGTGTTGTTTATCTCTTCCTAGGTTTTCCATTTCCAAGGTTGCCTCCATTTGTGATTTCTTTCTTGTTTCAAATTCCATTTTTATGTGTTGGACCACTTTGTTCAATTCCTTCACCTGCTTGATTGTGTTTTTCTATATTTCTTTAAGGGATTTTTTTGTTTCCTCTTTAAGGGCTTCTACCTACTTACCTGTGTTCTCCTGCATTTCTTTCAGTGAGTTATTATCATCATTAAAGGACTCTATTATCTTCTGGAGATAGGATTTTAGGTCATCATCCTGGTTTCCAGATGTTTTGGGCTATTCAGGGCTTTTTGTGGTAGGAGAAATGAGTTTTGATTGTGTTAAAATAAAATGGCTTCTATTGCTTATGGTCTTTCCCTGCCTCTTCCCATCTTATTATCTTTGTTGTTAACATGGTTGTCTCTTTCTGCAGACTGCTTCCTATATCCCTGGGTTGTTGCAGGGATCCTGGGAGACTTGTGGCCCTGTCTGTAGCAGATCTCCCAGGAGGCCTTCAGGTTGTTTTGACTTCAGAGGGTTATGAAGGAGACCTTCAGACTATGGAGTCTTTAGAGTGACTCAGGCAGGAGGGAAAAATATTTTTTTTTATTATCAAAGAAACTTTTCTCCATATTCTAGGTCATAAGTATTTATTACAAACTTATTCATCCTTTAATTTACAAATATTTTCACATGTTCAAGTAATGATAGGATCTTAATATGTAGCTATCATATTTCATATTATTAGAGACAAAAAGATCTACTTAGTCTGTTAATAATATGCTTACTTTAAAAATAATCTTTTTAAAGTTTTGATATAATGACAATATTATATATTTTTACTGTATTTTTATTTTCCCTCTTTCTGGATATTGGATTCTTTTCTAATGTAATCTATCCATATTGCATTTTCCTCTCCTTTACTCATCCCTAACTCCCCAGTACAATTTCCTCTCCTTTACTCATCCCTAACTAACTCCCTCTTCATCCAGATCCACTCACTTTCTATCTCTCATTAAAAGTAACAGGCTTCAAAAGGAAAACAACAAAACATAACATAAGAAATATAAGATAAAAGTCAGCTCACTGACTCTGGACAAGGCAAATCAAGAGGAGAAAACCAGCCTAAGAATAATCATGTACACGCATCAGAGACCAACTTGTTTACATATTCAGGAGTCCCATTATAAATACTGACTCGAAAGGCATAGCTTATTCATATAGGACCTGGTACAGAACCATACAAGTTCTGCGCATGCTGCTTCAGGCTGCATTCCTACAAGTTTTGTCTGTTGATTTTGAGAGTCATGTTCTTCTTGTGTTCTCCATTCCCTCTGGCTATTGCACTCTTATTTATTCCTCTTCTGCAGGGTTCTGGGAGTTCTGAGGGAGAAATTTTGTGGCTACATTCTATTTAGAGCTGAGCATTTAAATTTCTTTTTCTTTCTTTTTCTCTCTCTCTCTCCCTCTGCATAATATGTGGGTGTTTGCTTCTGAATTCATTCCTATCTTCTGCAGGAGGAAGTTTCTCTGATGACAAGTGAATAAAGCACTGCTCTATGAGTATAGCAAACTATCATTAGGAGTCATTTTATATCTACTTAAAAAATACCAGTAGTATTTGATGTAATCCTGTCTCTGGAGTCTTGAGGTCTTGGTTACTTAAGCAGCATTCAGCATGGACTCAGACTCATGGAATGAGCCTTAAGTCAAATTAGTTATTAATTAACATCTTCCAGAAGTTAATACAACCATTGCCCTAGTATAGTTTTGCAGGCAGGACAGAAAAGGGCTTGTGAGTCAGTGGGTATATATATTTGCTTTTTGGTAGCCCAGAGAACATTTTTCTGTGCTAAAGACACTAGAACATATGGGGGAACATTCTATAGAGTCACCAGCTTGATCTCTTTGTTTTCAATGAATTTTGTGAATGTTGTCTTCAGCATCAATACCTTGGAATCAGTTTAAGAGCAGCCTATTGTTGATGTGATGGGTAAGGTTTTCTAGGGCCCCTGTAGCCAGCAGCACAATTGGATGTAATCTAGTCCTAGTACTGGAAGCTTCATTTGGTGACTTTGGGGACTCTGTTTCTCCCATATATGGGAAACTTCACAGCATTGCCTTTACATACTTCAGGAAGTTTCTGTCTCACCATGTTTCTATACCATCCTGAAATGCCTGTTAATCTTAGTCCTCTTGCCTTGCTTTCATTCTCCCTGGTCACCACAGTCAAACTTCTCCCATTCAGAGTCCACACATAAAATGAAACTATTTCCCTATTTCCTTATTTCCTTTAAGAAAAATTCATGTAGATACGGTCCTATACTTAAGGTAAATAGTGATATTTATATCTTGGCAGTAACAACTCTCTCATTGTACTTTAGGCCCACTCAATTAGACAGAAAATAGGGCTGTTATTATAATCATAGCTCATTACTTGTCGCTAGTAAATTATGAATCTTAGAGGAGAAGCAATGATTCTTCACTACTTTAAAAAATGGCAATTGGACCCAGACATGGTGGTAAATATTATTAATTTCAGCATTGGTCAGACAGAGGTACTTATACATCAGTGATTTCATGACTACTCTGGTCTGTGTAGAGAATTACAGGTCATCCAGGGCCCATTTTAATGATAATATAAGATAAAAAATAAAATAAAAAAATGACATATATTTAGGCAACATCACATTTTCATTTTACTTTTATTTATGTGATAACTAATAAAAAATAAACCATTCCTTATACTTGGTCATTCCTTTATCAAACATGAAGTTTCCTTGAAAACATAACAAACTTGAATGAAAACATATTTTTTATGTTTCACTGATTTACTTAGAACAATTACATGTGGGAGCAAATTTTTAGACAATAGATGAATGCATGTTAGATTTTTGTTTTCTATTAAGATAGATACACACATAGAAAAAAATCCCATAATATAATTCACAATGTTAATTTTGTGTATTACATTAAGAAAAAATATTGCCTAATACTTTCCACAACCTTTCTAGGGCATATTTTACATCTTTGTTCCTTAGACTATAGATCAAGGGATTCAACATGGGGATAATCAGAGTATAAAAGATGGAAGCCACCTTATCAGTGTCAAAGGAGTGACTTGATTTGGGCTGCACATACATAAATATCAAAGTCCCATAGAAGACAATGACCACTGTCAGGTGGGAGCCACAAGTAGACAAAGCTTTCTGCCTGCCTTCAGCTGAATTCATCCTAAAAATGGCTACAAGAATGAGTAGATAAGAAAACAGGAGTATCACTAGAGATGAAACCAAATTAAACCCCGCTGAAATCAATATTATTATTTCGATATCATGTGTATTAGAACAGAGCAGCGCTATTAAAGGGAGACTGTCACAGAAATGACTAATGACCTTGTAACCACAAAAAGGTAAAGCAAAAATTTTTATAGTTATTAGAAGAGAAATAATGACACTATAAAAATAAGGAACTGCCACTAGGACCCAGCATACCCTATGGGACATGATGACAGTATAGAGTAGAGGCTTACAGATGGCCACATAACGGTCATAAGACATTGCAGACAGAATAAAAAGTTCACAAATGATGAACACAAGAAAGAAAGTTAGCTGAATTGCACAAAGGTGATTACTGATTGTATTTTGACTGACAACAAAATTTACCAGCATTTTGGGTCCCACAGCTGTAGAATAACCAAGATCAGTGATAGCCAGATGTCTGAGAAAGAAGTACATGGGTGTTTGCAGTCGTGAGTCCACCATGGTAAGGATGATCATGCCCATGTTGCCCATCAGTGAAATCAGATAGATGATGAGAAACAATCCGAACAATGGAGCCTGAAGCTCAGGCCGGTTAGTGATGCCCATCAGGATGAATTCAGTCAACACTGTGAGGTTGCGTTTCTCCATCTAGGATTACAGCAAACTCTGTTCTGGGTTGATGCATCAGCCTACCAATTAGCTTTTCTGCATTATCACCTGAAAGAATTTGCAATATGCAAAACAAATGTAAATTAGATAAATCTGAACTTACCTATTATGTTATTTGCAAAAGAAAATAGCTTTACTTAAAAATATATTTAACTAGAATTTAAGAGAGACAGAGATAGATTAGGAGTTTTTGGTTTGGTTTTATTTTAATAATGCCCTACAAATCTAGGGCATAACTTCTTTCATTATCTTTGTCAAAATCAAATAAATTAGAAATTGAAAATTACATTTTAGTATAGGATCAACATTATGAAATTTTGCTTTCATATATAATTATGGAATTCATGTATGTTATGAAATCTATATTTTCATATATAATTATTCTTGTACAGTTTTGAGTTATTTCTGTGAAGCCATTTTTAAAATTACAGTAGGGCTTAATGAATGATTTTTAGCAATATGATTAAATATTTAACTTAATGTTATAAAATTGCAAACCTCAAATTACAGTGGCTATCATTAATACAAACAATCATTAAAAGCAGATCACTGATCATTAAAAGCAGAACACCATGAAGACTTTATTCCAGGAAGTCTTATCACCTAGATAAAATGAATAAATATTGGGTAGTGTCTGAATAAGGAAGCAGAACAGTGGCTTGAGTTCAAACATTAAGATGAGTTGCTACTCTTCCGGAGGGTTCAGGCTTCACTCACAGCAGTATCCATATAATGCTGACTTATTTAACTCTTGAAGCAGTATATCTCATGTACTCTTTTTTGCTTCTGAGGGCACCAGCCACTGACATGGTTCAACCCATATATTCAGCCAATTATTTATTATTCATAATACATTAATAACATAATTAAATTCTAAAATAAGAAAATATATCATAATATCAGGTTAAATATCTTAATGAACATTAAGAGACTTAATGTAAATTTATGTCTGCTGTATTTGGTCCTTTAAAATTTTTTGACTATAGCATTTATAGTAATTCTGTATATATGTTGTATATAATGTTTATACATTAATATTGTCAGTGGTTTACCTTAGTTTATAATTCTAACAAAAGTTTATTTTGGCAAAAATGCTGATTTTTAAAGAACATAATTCTTTCGGATATATAACTAACCTGTCCTTGAAGGATTTCTGAGATGAAGGACGTATAAACTACCTACAAACTAGTCTCCTACTTTGCACATGTACTGAGTAAAACATTGCCTTAAGAGACAAAACAAGCAATACACAGAAATAGTAATTGTTAAAGAAAATGGTAGTAAAAGGCTCTAAGTTTACTGTGAGGAAAGTAAATCATACAGTTCATTGCACTAAACTTATATCTCATTATTATAATTTGAAACTAAATTGATAATTGCTTATGATTGTGGGACCTACTTATTGCTTACCAATCTCCACACACGTCTTCCTCCTATGAGAAATATTGAAATTTAGATCCAACTAAATTGCCTGATAGCTATAGTAGATATGATAAAGAATATGTTTACTCTTTTTTGTCTTTTTATAAAATTATTAAAAAATAAACTATACTTTATGTGTTTTTAATAACAATTTCAATAAAATATAGATTATATAAATATGATAATAAATTATATCTTTAGAAATCTATGAAACAAAAAATATTTTTCTCATAATGCCCACTTCACTTATTATTGTTTTTAAAGTTATTCTTGGAGTTTGTCAGATTGCATGAGAATGAACGTGTATTCTGTATGCTGCATCAATGATACATGTCTGAGTACTTTAATATATTTATTTTACTACCCTAGCTTTTTTGATGGAATATCAAAAATAATTTTCATTTTACTTTTGAATATACAGTAAAATAAATACATCTGAATATATATGTAAACAATAATTGAAGCATGAAAAGTTTTTTAAAAGGAAATTAATTGTCTACATATTTGTAATTTCAAGAGAACTTTGAATCTTTGCATTTAAATTTACTAACCAAGTCAGGTGTGCTTCTTTTGGTCTGATCTTTTCTGTTAAACTTGCTTTATATAAAACCCAATAGTTAAAAGCAATACCATGCTTTTAGAAGTTTATTATGAGCATGTAGCTCCTTAACCCACACTATAATATCAAATTGTAAATGCAGATAGCTATTTGTATGTAGACATCACAGGGAGATTGCCTAGCACACATCATTGAATGAATCGTGTATGTTTCTAATGTAAGACCTCATAGACATATTTCATTTGTTACCTTCAATGACATCTATGAAGTTTCTGTCTGGTTCTGGTATGTCATCCTTGTACAGCTTAAAACAATTCATGAATAAACCTATTTTAATCTTTGGAGACTTGATATTATTAAGGAAATGACATGCAATTAGTTAGTTGTCCCTATCTTATTTGAGAGTTTGATAGTGCTTAGAGTTTGCTCACTAATTGCCTGTTAGGAACATTAATTACAAGCGAATCATTTAGGAAGCTTCAAAGCTAACATTCCCACTGTGCCTCTCTCTCTCTCTCTCTCTCTCTCTCTCTCTCTCTCTCTCTCTCTCTCTCTCTCTCTGAGTCTGTCTCTATGTTCAATGTATCTCCATGTTTGTCATGTAGAGATTATGAAATTATTGAGAGATACAGAGCTAAACAAAGAATTCTCAACTGAGGAATACTGAATGGCTGAGAAATACATAAAGAAATGTTCAACATCCTTAGCAATCAGGGAAATGCAAATCAAAACATTCCAAATAAAGGCAATTTAAGGTAATAATTGTGCCTCTTCAAAAATAGCCATCCATGAATGAATGGAAACACAATGAAAAAGAAGGCCTTAAGTGATGTTTCCTCCACTGATATCTTCCACACAAGACTACACTTGAACATTGTGGTATTTCATTCTGTTTCTCCTCATTTGATCACTGCAGTTCTACAGAGGTAAAGAAAGCTTCTTATGAAAATAGAAAGAAAAATAACAAAAACAAAACAAATTACATATACAGTGAACCATGGAGTTGGTTTGGCTTAGCTTCCTTGCAAGGCCCATGTCATAGATTATTTAAGTAAGAGCACATGGCTTCTGTTGCACAATGTGCCTTCTAGGTCCTGAAAGATCGATGCATGCCCTCAGACTATGAAGTATTTGAAACACTTAGTATTTCTCTATATGATTCCTTAGTATTCAAGGAAGCAAGGAAGCTTGACTGGACATTGGGTCTTAAATACTGTCTTAGTCAGGGTTTCTATTCCTGCACAAACATCATGACCAAGAAGCAAGTTGGGGAGGAAAGGGTTTATTCAGCTTACAGTTACAAATTGCTGTTTTTCACCAAAGGAGGTCAGGACTGAAACTCAAGCAGGTCAGGAAGCAGGAGCTGATGCAGAGGCCATGGAGGATGTATCTTACTGGCTTGCTTCCCCTGGCTTGCTCAATCTGCTCTCTTTTTTTTCCTTTTTTTTTTTTATTCGATATATTCTTTATTTATATTTCAAATGATTTCCCCCTTTCTGGCTCCCCACTTATGGGAAGAAAAGTCCCATAAGCGCTTTTCCCTCCTCCTGTTGCCCGATCTACCCCTTCCCACTTCCCTGTTCTGGTATTCCCCTATACTGCTACACTGAATCTTTCCAGAACCAGGTGCCACTCCTCTGTTCTTCTTGGACATCATTTAATATGTGGATTATTGGGAAAGGATCTTCACCTAAACCCTAAATCTGACAGAGGACTAATATCTTATATATAAAAAGAACTCAAGAAGGTAGAACCCAGAGAACCAAATATCCCTACTAAAAAGTGGGGTGCAGAGCTAACCAAAGAATTTTCACATGAAGGATGGCTGAGAAGCACCTTAAGAAATGTTCAACAGCATTGATTATTAGGGAAATGCAAATCAAAACAACCCAAAGATTTCACCTCACACCAGTCAGAATAGCTCAGGTCAAAAAATCGGGAGACAGCGGGTGTTGGTGAGGACGTGGAGAAAGAGGAACACTCCTCCACTGCTGGTGGGATTGCAAGATGGTGGAACCACTTTGGAAATCAGTTTGGTGGTTCCTCAGAAATCTGGGCATGACACTTACGGAGGACCCTGCTATACCACTCCTGGGCATATACCCAGAGGATTGTCTGGCATGCAATAAGGGCACATGCTCATAGCAGCCCTATTTGTAGTAGCCAGAAGCTGGAAAGAACCCAGGTGTCCCTCAACAGAGGAATGGATACAAAAAATGTGGTATATTTACATAATGGAGTACTATTCAGCCATTAGAAACAACGAATTCATGAAATTCTTAGATAAATGGATGGAACAAGAGAACATCATACTAAGTGAGGTAATCCAGTCTCAAAAGATCAATCATGGTATGCACTCACTGAGAAGTGGATATTAGCCTAGAAACTTTGAATACTCAGCCTGCTCTCTTATAGAACCCAAGAATACCAGCCCAGAGGTGGAACCACCCAAAAGGGGCCATCATCACTTGATAACTCATCTTAAAAAATGCTCAACTCATTAGTCATTAGGGAAATGCAAATTAAAACAACCCTGAGATTTCATCTTACACCAGTCAGAATGGCTAAGATTAAAAATTCAGGAGACAGCAGGTGTTGGAGAGGATGTGGAGAAAGAGGAACACTCCTCCACTGCATGTGGGGTTGCAAATTGGTACAACCACTCTGGAAATAAGTCTGGCGGTTCCTCCGAAAACTGGGCACCTCACTTCCAGAAGATCCTGCTATACCACTCCTGGGCATATACCCAGAGGTTTCCCCACCATGTAATAAGGATACACGCTCTACTATGTGCATAGCAGCCCTATTTATAATTGCCAGATGCTGGAAAGAACCCAGGTATCCCTCAACAGAAGAGTGGATGCAAAAAATGTGGTATATCTACACAATGGAGTACTATTCAGCCATTAGAAACAATGAATTCATGAAATTCTTAGGCAAATGGATGGAGCTAGAGAACATCATACTAAGTGAGGTAACCCAGACTCAAAAGGTGAATCATGGTATGTACTCACTAATAAGTGGATATTAACCTAGAAAACTGGAATACCCAAAACATAATCCACACATCAAATGAGGTACAAGAAGAAAGGAGGAGTGGCCCCTTGTTCTGGAAAGACTCAGTGAAGCAGTATTCAGCAAAACCAGGATGGGGAAGTGGGAAGGGGTCGGTGGGAGGACAGGGAGAGAGAAGGGGGCTTATGGGACTTTCGGGGAGTGGGGGGCTAGACAAGGGGAAATCATTTGAAATGTAAATAAAAAATATATCGAATAAAAAAAATTCAAAGTCTCTTAACTGTGGGCTCCACTAAAATACCTTCTTCCTTCAAGAGGGAAACATATCAGCGCACAGTCACAACCAAAAGCAAAAGTCAAGATCCAATGGTTCAATGTCTGCGATCCAACTCACGATCTTCCTGGCTCCTCCAAGGGCTTGGGTCACTTCTCCAGCTCTGCCCTTTGTAGCACACACTTGTCTTCTAGGCTATAGCTGTAGTCCACTGTACTCCACTGCTGGTGCTGTTCTTGGTGGTCATCTCAAGATACGGGCATCTCCAAAACACTGTTATCTTCCACTGTAACTAGGCTTCACCAATAGCCTCTCATAGGCTCTCTTCATGGTGACAAGCCGTTGCTCCTATGCATGATCCCTTTCAAGTCCTGCACCACCAATTGCAACTGAGGCTGCACCTTCACCAATGATCTTCCACGCGGCCTCTCACAGTGCTGAGAGCCTCAGCTGCTCTTCATGACCCCTTCATGCCTTCAAAACCAGTACCATCTGGGTGACTTTTACATAGTACCAAGTCCTGCTACAGCATGAGGTACAACCTTGGCTGTCTCTGGAACACAGCCTCTGTGCTCTCAGAAAGCACTTCCCAGAAGATTTCACCTCAGTGATGCTTGTTTCTTCTTCTTTTTTTTTTTTTTTGTTTGTTTGTTTTTTAGTTAATTGGTTTTGTTGATATATTTTTTATTTACATTTCAAATGATTTCCCCTTTTCTGGGTCCCCACTCCCCACAAGTCCCATAAGCCCTCTTCCGTACCCCTGTTCTTCCATCCACCCCTACCCACTTCCCTGTTCTGGAATTCCCCTACACTCTTGCACTGAGTCTTTCCAGAACCAGGGGCCACTCCTCCATGCTTTTTGGACATCATTTAATTTGTGGATTATGTCCTGGGTATTCAAAGTTTCTAGGTTAATATCCACTTATCAGTGAGTGCATACCATGATTGATCTTTTGAGATTGGGTTACTTCAATTAATATGATGTTCTCCACCTCCATCCATTTGTCTAAGAATTTCATGAATTCATTGTTTCTAATGGCTGAATAGTACTCCATTGTGTAAATATACCACATTTTTTGTATCCATTCCTCCGTTGAAGGGCACCTAGGTTCTTTCCAGCTTCTGGCTACTACAAATAGGGCTGCTATGAACATAGTGGAGCATGAGTCCTTATCACATGCTGAAGAATCCTCTGGATATATGCCCAGGAGTGGTATAACAGGGTCCTCAGGAAGTGTCATGCCCAGTTTTCTGAGGAACCGCCAGAATGATTTCCAAAGTGGTTGCAACATCTTGCAATCCCACCAGCAGTGGAAGAGTGTTCCTCTTTCTCCACATCCTTGCCAACACCTGCTGTCTCCTGAGTTTTTGAACTTAGCCATTCTAACTGGTGTGAGGTGAAATCTCAGGGTTGTTTTGATTTGCATTTCCCTAATGATTAATGATGTTGAACATTTCTTAAGGTGTTTCTCAGCTCTCCGAAGTTCTTCATGTGAAAATTCTTTGTTTAGCTCCGTACCCCACTTTTTAATGGGGTTGTTTCTCTGGGTTCTACTGTCTTGAGTTCTTTGTATATATTAGATATTAGCCCTCTGTCGGATTTAGCGTTGGTGAAGATCCTTTCCCAGTCTGTTGGTTGGCGTTTTGTCCTTTTGAAGGTGTCCTTTGCCTTACAGAAACTTTGTAGTTTTATGAGGTCCCATTTGTCAATTCTTGATCTTAGAGCATAAGCTATTGGTGTTCTATTCAGGAACTTTTCCCCTGTGCCCATGTCCTCCAGGGTCTTCCCCAGTTTCTTTTCAATTAGTTTCAGTGTGTCAGGTTTTATGTGGAGGGCCTTGATCCATTTGGAGTTGAGCTTGTTACAAGGAGATAAGAATGGATCGATGCGCATTCTTCGGCATGCTGACCTCCAATTGAACCAGCACCATTTTTTGAAAAGACTATCTTTTTTCCACTGGATGCTTTCAGCTCTTTTGTCGAAGACCAAGTGACCATAGGTGTGTTGGTTCATTTCTGGGTCTTCAATCCTATTCCATTGATCCGCTTGCCTGATATTGTATCAATACCATGCAGTTTTTATCACTATTGCTAAGTAGTAGAGTTTAAAGTCTGGGATACTGAATCCCCCTGAAGTTCCTTTACTGTTGAGAATAGTTTTAGCTATCCTGGGTTTTTTGTTATTCCAGATGAATTTGAGAATTGCTCTTTCTAGCTTTATGAAGAACTGGATTGGGATTTTTATGGGGCTAGCATTGAATCTGTAGATTGCCTTTGGCAAGATGGCCATTTTAACTATATTAATCCTGCCAATCCATGAGCATGGAAGATTTTTCCATTTTCTGAAATCTTCTTCAATTTCCTTCTTCAGAGATGTGAAGTTCTTGTCATATAAGTCTTTCACTTGTTTGGTTAGAGTCACCCCAAGATACTTTATGCTGTTTGTAGCTATTGTGAAGGTGGTCATTTCCCTAATTTCTTTATCAGTCTGCTTATCCTTTGAATATATAAAGGCTACTGATTTGCTTGCATTGATTTTGTAGGCAGCCACTTTGCTGAAGTTGTTCATCAGCTGTAAGAGTTTTCTAGTAGAGTTTTTAGGGTCACTTAAGTATACGATCGTATCATCTGCAAATAGTGATAGTTTGACTTCTTCCTTTCCAATTTGTATCCCTTTGATGTCCTTATGTTGTCTAGTTGCTCTAGCTAGGATTTCAAGAACTATATTGAAAAGATATGGAGAGACGGGGCACCCTTGTCTAGTCCCTGATTTTAGTGGGATCGCTTCAAGTTTCTCTCCATTTAGTTTGATGTTGGCTACCGGTTTGCTCTATATTGCTTTTACTATGTTTAGATATGGGCCTTGAATTCCTGTTCTTTCCAAGACTTTTAGCATGAAAGGATGCTGTATTTTGTCAAATGCTTTTTCAGCATCTAATTAAATGATCATGTGGTTTTTTTTCTTTGAGTTTGTTTATGTAGTGGATAGCATTGATGGATTTCCTTATATTGAACCATCCCTGCATCCCTGGGATGAAGCCTACTTGATCATGGTGGATGATCGTTCTGATATGTTCTTCGATTCAGTGGGCAAGAATTTTATTTAGTATTTTTTCATCAATATTCATAAAGGAAATTGCCCTGAAATTCTCTTTCTTAGTTGGATCTTTGTGTGGTTTAGGTATCAGCGTAATAGTGGTTTCAAAGAAGGAGTTGGGTAGTGTTCCTTCTGTTTCTATTTGGTGGAAAGGTTTGAAGAGTATTGGTGTTAAGTCTTCTTTGAAGGTCTGATAGAATTCTGCACTGAAACCATCTGGTCCTGTGCTTTTTTTGGTCAGAAGCCTATCTATGACCCCTTCTATTTCTTTAGGGGTTATGAGTCTGTTTAGATGGTCTATTTGATCCTAGTTTAATTTTGGTAATTGGTATCTGTCTAAGAAAATGTCCATTTCCTCCAGATTCTCCAGTTGTGTTGAGTCCAGGTTTTTGTAGTAGGATCTAATGATTTTTTTAATTTCTTTGGTTTCTGTTATAATATCTCCATTTTCATTTCTAATTTTGTTAATTTGGATACTTTCTCTGTGCCCTTTGGTTAGTCTGGCTAAGGGTTTATCTATCTTGTTGAGTTTTTCAAAGAACCAGCTTTTGGTCTTGTTGATTCTTTGTATGGTTCTCTTGGTTTCTACTTGATTGATTTCTGCCCTGAATTTGATGATTTCCTGTCTTCTTCTCTTCCTGGGTGAAGTAGCTTCTTCTGGTTCCAGGGCTTTCAGTTGTTCCATTAATCTTCTAGTGTGTGCTCTCTCGAATTTCTTTTTGGAGGCACTCAAAGCTATGAGTTTTCCTCTTAGCACTGCTTTCATTGTGTCCCATAGATTTGTGTATGTTCTGCCTTCATTTTCATTAATTTCTAAGAAATCTTTGATTTCTTTCTTTATTTCTTCCTTGACCAAGGTATCATTGAGTAGATTATTGTTCAGTTTCCATGTGTATGTGGGCTTTCTGTTGTTTTTACTGTTACTAAAGACCACTTTTACTCCATAGTGATCTGATAGGAGGCATGGGATTATTTCAATCTTCTTATATTTGTTGAGGTCTGTCTTGTGACCAGCTATATGATCGATTTTGGAGAAGGTACCATGAGGTGCTGAGAAAAAGGTATATTCTTTTTTTTGGGATGAAATGTTCTATATATATCTGTTAACTCCAATTGGTTCAAAGCTTCAATTAGTTTCATTGTCTCCCGGTTTAGTTTCTGTTTTCCTGATCGGTCCATTGGTGAGAGTGGAGTGTTGAAGTTACCCACAATTATTGTGTTAGGTGCAATGAGTACTTTGAGCTTTAGTAATGTTTCTTTTATGAAAGAGGGCGCCCTTGTGTTTGGGGCATAGATGTTCAGGATTGAGAGTTCTTCTTATTGGATTTTTCTTTTGACCAGCAAGTAGCGATCTTCCATGACTCTTTTGATGACATTAGGTTGAAAGTCAATTTTATCTGAAATTAGAATGGCAACTCCAGCTTGTTTCCTGGGACCATTTGCTTGCACAATTGTCTTCCAGCCTTTTACTCTAAGGTAGTTTTTGTCTTTGACACTGCGGTGTGTTTCCAGTATGCAGCAAAATGTGGGGTCCTGTTTACGTAACCAGTCTGTTAGTCTATGTCTTTTTATTGGGGAATTGAGTCCACTGATGTTAAGAGATATCAAGGAGTAGTGGCTATTGCTTCCTATCATTTTTTATTTTTATTTTATACATGTGTGGTTATCTTCTTTGGGTTTGATGAAAGAAGCTTAATATTCTGCTCTTTCCAGGGTATAGTTTCCCTCTTTGTAATGGTGTTTTCCCCCTATTATCCTTTGTAGGGCTGGGTTTGTGGAAAGATATTGTGTAAATTTGGTTTTGTCATGGAATATCTTGGTTTCTCCATCTATAGTTGAGAGTTTCGCTGGGTATAGTAGTCTCGGCTCGCATTTGTGTTCTCTTATAATCTGCATGAGCTCCGCCCAGGATCTTCTAGCTTTCATGGTCTCTGGTGAGAAATCTGGTATAATTCTGATAGGTCTTCCTTTATATGTTACTTGCCCTTTTTCTCTTACTGCCCTAAGTATTCTTTCTTTGTTTAGTACATTTGGGGTTTTGATTATTATGTGACGGGAGGTATTTCTGTTCTGGTCCAGTCTGTTTGGAGTTCTGTAGGCTTCTTGTATATTTATGGGCATCTCTCTCTTTAGGTTAGGGAAGTTTTCTTCCATAATTTTGTTGAAGATGTTTGCTGGCCCTTTAAGTTGTAAATCTTCACTCTCATCAATGCCTATAATCCTTAGATTTGGCTTTCTCATTGTGTCTGGCTTTCTCTGGATTTCTGGGTATTTTGGGTTACAAGCTTTTTGCATTTTGCATTTTCTTTAACTCTTGAGTCCATGGTTTCTATGGTATCTTCAGCATCTGAGATTCTTTCTTCTATCTCTTGTATTCTGTTGTTGATATTTGTGTCTATGGTCCCTGATTTCTTCCCAAGGTTTTCTATCTCCAAAGTTGTCTCCCTTTGTGCTTTCTTAGTTGTTTCTACTTCTGTTTTTAGATCCTGGAAATTTTTGCTCAGTTCTGTCATTTCCTTGTTTGTATTTTCCTCTAATTCTTTAAGAGATTTTTGTGTTTTCTCTTTCATGACTTCTGCCTGTTGATCAAAGTTCTCCTGTATTTCTTTAAGTGATTTTTGTGTTTCCTCCTTATTGGCTCTTGTATCCTCCTGAATTTCTTTCAATGATTTTTGTGTTTCCTTTGTAAGGGCTTCTAATTTTTGATCCATTTTCTCCTGAATTTCCTTAAGTATGTCCTTCATGTGTTCCTGTACCAGCATCATGACCAGTGATTTTAAATCCAAATCTTGTTTTTCTGGTGTGTTGGGGTATCCAGGACTTGCTAATGTTGGAGAATTGGGTTTAGATGCTGCCATAATGCCTTGGTTTCTGTTAGTAACATTCCTACCTTTGCCTTTAGCCATCTAGTTCTCCCAGGTGTAGATGGTCTTATTGTCACTGGCTGGTGCTTCAACCTACTGTGGATCTTTAAGGTTATCTCTGCCACACTGGATGATTGGGTTTCTTCTGGCACAGATTATTGATATGCTGCCTTCCTCTTTAGTGTCTTTGTAGCCCTTCTCAGTCTTTCCTCAAGCAATGTTATACTTCAGTTGTCAAGGTCAACCAGGTGTTCTCTGTCTGCTCTATTATGGAGCAAAGATGTTGTGGTGGGGGTCACTCCCTCTTTTGATTCTCACATAGGACACGGGTCCTGCGATGGACTGGCTTGCAGATGAACCACCTATGTGCTCAGTTCCTGAGTGCAGGCAGACCCCTGGCAGCTTGCACCACCAGAAATCTAAAGTTCAGGGTGATACAGTACTTAGTGACCCTTTTCTGTCCCGCCAGGCAGCGAGTATGGCCGCGGGGTTTCTCTCCTTCTGCAGCTCACTGGGCAGGACACAGGCCCTGGCCCGGCAGGCTGGCAGGCAAACCCGCCTATGTGCTCAGTTCCTGAGTGCAGGCAGACCCCTGGTGGTTTGCACCACCAGAAATCTAAAGCTCAGGGTGATACAGTCCCTAGTGATCCTTTTTTGTCCCGGCAGGCAGCAAATATCGCTGGTTTCTTCTTAATCACCACTAATTTCTTAGCTCCAGCTAACCAGTATCAATAGTCCCAGTAACACAAAGGTTTGCTTTAGTGTTTCTGGTATCTTATTAATTACAGCTGATTCTTCAGCCCCAGCTAAACAAAACCACAGAATCTTCACAATCAAAATAGCAACAGCCCTGATAAGAGTCTTAAATTTTCCCTGTGAAATTTCACAAGCCAGGCCTCCATCTTCAGCACTGTTCTCAACATTATCTTCCAAGCTCCTACACAGCATCCCACAGAAGTCTCAACACTGAATGGACCATCTAGCCCAAAGTTCCAAAGTTCTTCCACAGTCCTTCCCAAAACATGGTCAGGTTGTCACAGGAATACCCCATTACACTGGTACCAATTTGTCTTAGTCAGGGTTTCTATTCCTGCACAAGCATCATGACCAAGAAGCAAGTTGGGGAGGAAATGGTTTATTCAGCTTACAGTTCCAAATTGCTGTTTTTCACCAAAGGAGGTAAAGACTGGAACTCGAGGAGGTCAGGAAACAGGAGCTGATGCTGAGGCCATGGAGGGATGTTTCTTACTGGCTTGCTTCCACTACTTTCTTATAGAACCCAAGAATACCAGCCCAGAGGTGGTATCACACACAAGGGGCCCTCCCCACTTGATAACTCAAAAATATCAAGAAATGCCCCTTGAGAAAATTCCCCACAGCTAGATCTCATGGTGGTGCTTCCCCAACTGAAGCTCCTTTCTCTGTGATAGATACTAAAATTGTATATGCTCTAAAACTTGCAGACATCATTGTTTCCTGGCAGCTAAAACTGTATTGATTCTGGAAATTTGCATTATAATCTGTTTCTGCTAAAGGTATAAAAAGTCTGATTGTACTTAATAAAATTGTTGCTGGGAACTTACTCTAGGCTGAGTTCTCTCTGAAGCAGCCAAGGGTAAGTTTGTGGGCAGGGTCAAAAATGGCAGGGTTGCTTTCTTTTCTTTTTCATTGGTTAGTTTATTTACTTACATTTCAGTGTTATGTACCTTCCTAGTTTTAGTACCATCTCCCATCATACCTGCTTCAGTGGTGGTGCTTTCCCCACACATCCACCCACTCCTGCCTCACTAGCCTAGCATTCCCTTATGCTGGGGCATCGAGCCTGCACAAAACAAGAGCCTCCCCTCTCATTGATGCCAGATAAGGCCATCCTCTACTATAAATGTGTATTTTTTGGTTAGTGGTTTAGTGCCTAAGAGCTGTTGGGGTGGGGGGGGGGGGGGCAGTGAGTGGTTGGCTGGTTGATCTTGCTATGGGGTTGCAAATCCCTTCAGCTTCTTCAGTCATTCCCCTAAATCCTCTATTGGGGTCCTCTTGTTCAGTCTGATGGTTGACTGCAAGCATCTGCATCTGTTTGTTCAGGCTTCTTTCAGCAAGCAGTTTGTGGCATCATCAATAGTGTCTGGGTTTGGTGGCTGCTTATGGGATTGATCCCCAGATGCAGCAGTCTCTGGGTGGCCTTTTCTTCAGTCTCTGCTCTACTCTTTTTCCCTGTATGCTTCAGTCCTACTTAGAAGGAGCAACAATATAATCATGGGAAGTAGAGGGTTGGAGGGACTTGGGAGGAAGAGAGGAGGGGGAGGTAAAAAGGGGGCAAAGATCAAGTTTGGAGGAGATGGGGAAGATATACAGAGGGTCAGGATATTGAACAGACATGTGTAGCAATGTGGTATTAGGAGGATAACCACCAGAAAGTTCCAGATGCCAGGAAAGCAAGAGGCTCCCAGGACCCAATGGAGATGACATTAGCTTAGATGCCCAACAAAGGGGATAGAGAACCTCTAGTGACCATATCGAGAGGTTAGGCATGGCCTCCAATTGAGGGATGGGGCTTCCCACCAATCTCAAAAATTTTAACCCAGAATTGCACATTTCTAAAGGAAATACCCGAGGACTTTATTTTTTCTGTTAGTCATGCAGATATTTAGAATATTCAGATGTCCAAATTCCCTGTAACACTTATAATCTTGAGTATAAATAACAGATGTCTATAAAGTTTCAAAGAGAATAAGCACACAAAATAGAATTATATAAACATACATGGACATGACTGTTTAATTAGAATAATTTAAAAAATACAAGAAATACTTTCATTTCCCAGAATATATACTTTCTCACATGATAAAAGCACAGTAATTCTGTTATTTGCAGATTTGGACAAATGTCCCAAGAAACTGTTTAAATATACAAAAACTATTTCATCAATAACTACATTTATAATTCATCTCTTCTTAAGGAAGTATATTGCTTATATGTTTTTGATTACATTTATATTTATAATATTTCGATTGTGTGAATAAATGGCAAGAAAGCTTCAAACATGTCGAGTCCTCATGGGCTTGCTCCTCCCTTTGAGGCTTATAAACAAAAGAATGACTTCCATATAATGACCTACAAGAATCACATTTCACATTAACCTTAAGAAAAGTTATTCAACAATTTTCTATGTC
Source organism: Apodemus sylvaticus (assembly GCF_947179515.1). Classification (NCBI taxonomy): domain Eukaryota; kingdom Metazoa; phylum Chordata; class Mammalia; order Rodentia; family Muridae; genus Apodemus; species Apodemus sylvaticus. The sequence goes on from NC_067476.1 coordinate 67,063,520, forward strand.
CTTTGTAGTGGATATTTTACATCATCATTTCTCAAGTTATACATCAAGGTTTTCAACATGAGTTGAAAGAGTATAAAAGAGAGAAGCTACTTTATCATTGCATAAAAATAACTAGACTGTGGATACAGAGACATTATATCAAAATCCCATAGAGTATAATTAAAACTTTGAGGAGGGATCCACTTGTTGAGTGGTTTTAGATTCCACATTTAAGTAAGGATTTTTTTTTCAGTTTTAAATATCAAGGATAGAAGTTCTTATCTTTGCCTCAGGCATATTTTCATCATCTAACATTTCTATCCGAATTTTATATGATATGTGATTTTGTAATGTACTTGTCTTATATTTTACAACATTAGGCATTAGGGCATTAGAGATGAAAGCACAGTGAAGAAATCAAATGTTCAGCTTAAATTAGTTTATTGCATGCAAACAAGAAACAGGCTATATGGCATGACATGTAGAAATGGAATCCAAATAAAACTTTACATTTAAACAGACAAACATATAAACAGGGTATACATTATATGACAAAGATTATCTTGAGTTCAAAATTTATCATTGTTTTTCTCTATATCTATACTTGCAATGTGGCTATCCCACAAGACAATATTACTCAGCTAAAGTAATATTAGTTATACTATATATAAGCTATCTTTTTTTTTACTATATCTTACAAGTTTACAACTTAAGTAGAATATTCACACACATTTTCCATTTTCTATTCAAGGCCTGCTTCACCTCTTGGTTCCTCAAACTGTAGATCATAGGATTCAGCATGGGGATAACCAGTGTATAGAATAAAGATGCGATTTGACCAGTCTCAAAGGAGTGAATGGATTTTGGTTGTGCATACATGAAAAATAGAGTACCGTAGAATATGACTATCACTGTCAGATGAGAACCACAGGTTGAGAAGGCCTTGTGCCTGCCCTCTGAAGATTTCATCCTGAGAATTGACACAAGGATCAAGATATAAGACATGGAGACTACCATAAGAGAAGAAATTAAATTAAAAGTTGCAAAGATTAAAATTATCAGCTTAATTTCATGTGTGTCTGAACATAACATCAATATCAATGGCAGACTGTCACAGTAGAAATGCCTGATGATATGATGACCACAAAATGATGAAGTAAAAATCTTGATAACGGTCAATAAAGATATAAACTTGCTATAGAGGTAAGGTATTGCCACCAGAACATGGCATAATCTTTGTGACATGATGATTGTGTATAGTAGTGGATGGCAGATGGCTACATAGCGGTCATAGGCCATGGCTGACAGAATGAAAACTTCAGTGGTGATAAACACACTGAAGAAGGTCAGCTGGACTGAGCACCAATTATAGGAAATTGTAGGTTCATCGGAAACAAGGTTTATTAACATTTTAGGCCCCACAGCAGTTGAATAACCAAGGTCAGTGAGAGACAGCTGTCTGAGGAAAAAGTACATAGGCATCTGAAGCCTGGAGTCTATTTTGGTGAGGATGATCAAGCCCAAATTACCTACTACAGAGATCATGTATATAATGAAGAAGAGTCCAAATAAAGGGGCCTGAAGCTCAGGGAGATCTGTGAGTCCAGTTAGAATGAAATAATTCAATACTGTAAGATTGTATGTATCCATTTAGACTTCTCAGGAAACCTATACTGTTAAAAAAAAGTTAATACAAAGATAATCATTAATTATGTTAGGTTCCAACAGTAAAAACATTGCATTTTTGTGTTTATATACAATACCTATTATAATATATAGTATGAATATGCATTTAAATTATTTTGTATGTTAATACATATATATATATATATATATAAGATTACTATGATTGTATCATTTACATTTGATAATGTCTTAAAGCCTAAAGCAATGACAAAATTGTTTTATGAGTTGATAGAGATAGAAATTATGAAGCTTCATCTAAACCCTCTGACATGGGTAACTTCATTTTGATATAAGATAAAACCAAAATATAACTAAGAAAAAACTTAGCACGAAACTTACTGAACAAATTTTTGTCAATGGGAGAAAAAAAAACTCAAACATGACATGCATTTTATGGTAAAACTTCATGCCACACATTTTCATTATTAGAAAAGAGGCATCAAACTTTGAAAATTTACACTTGGTTCTATAATCACAAATAGCAAAATCTTTACAAAATAAAACATAAATCAACTGATACTATCAGGAATACTTTTAATGACGTATTTGGTCTTACAGATACTTAACATTTTAAATGTTATTTACAGTATGGATGAAAAGTGAAAGGGTAGTATCAGCAATGCCATTGAAATGAATTCTACTAAAAATCTAACAAAGGACTCTTACTCATGAGGTACCTGAATGTATAAAGCATCAAATATACTTGCTATTCATTTACATAGCCAAAATTACCTTGTTATCAAATTGTCATAATTAAATCTACTGTAAGGCAAGAGAACTAAAATATTGCTCATGAATATGAGTCAAAGTTATAAATATGAGTTAAAAATCAATAATAAAGTATTGAAATATAAACCTAGCAATAATCATAATATAATTAAACTTTAAAAACAAGTGTATAGTATATATTTTGGAATATATTTGTACTTACATACATACATGTAGCATCAATTAAAAGAAATATAGGTTACAGCTTAAAAGAAAGCAAAGAGGGCCCTGTGGGAAGATGTAATTGTGCATTATTCTAGAACTAGTACCAGCTAAATTATATTACAAACAAATGGAAACTTCTAAATTGTAAAAAAGGCATAAAATATTTGTATTCAGAAATAACATGATGTTGTTGCAGTTCTTTTTTTTTAAATTTACATTGCAAATGATTTCCCCTTTTCTGGGTCCCCACTCCCCACAAGTCCCATAAGCCCTCTTCTGTCCCCCTGTTCTTCCCTCTACCCCTTCCCACTTCCCTGTTCTGGAATTCCCCTATACTCTTGCACCGAGTCTTTCAAGAACCAGGGGCCACTCCTCAAAGATCCACAGTAGGTTGAAGCACCCACCAGTGACAATAAGACCATCTAACTCCTGGGAGAACCAGATGGCTAAAGGCAAAGGTAGGAATGTTACTAACAGAAACCAAGGTATTATGGCAGCATCTAAACCCAATTCTCCAACATTAGCAAGTCCTGGATACCCCAACACACCAGAAAAACAAGATTTGGATTTAAAATCACTGGTCATGATGCTGGTACAGGAACACATGAAGGACATACTTAAAGAAATTCAGGAGAAAATGGATCAAAAATTAGAAGCCCTTACAAAGGAAACACAAAAATCATTGAAAGAAATTCAGGAGGATACAAGAGCCAATAAGGAGGAAACGCAAAAATCACTTAAAGAAATACAGGAGAACTTTGATCAACAGGCAGAAGTCATGAAAGAGGAAACACAAAAATCTCTTAAAGAATTAGAGGAAAACACAAACAAGCAAATGACAGAACTGAGCAAAAATTTCCAGGATCTAAAACAGAAGTTGTTGCAGTTCTTAAGAAAAATTTAAGCAGCCTGTATTAGTTACTTTTCTTGTTGCTATATTCAAATTTTTGACAAGAAATGTATTGCTGTAAGCATTTATCCTGACTAAAAGCTTGAGGGACATAGTTTCTCATAATAAGATAAGGACAGTAGCAGCACTGATTTATGTCTGCGCAACAAGGACCTGAGACTTCGTGCCCATATGGTGGTCAAAAAGGAAGAAGTATTTACTGTCAAGAGTCAGGGCTGACTTGTAATTCTGAACTTTCACCACAGAAGGTCTGTGTCTTCCAAGTATGAACACTGCCTAGCAGGTTCTACAACCTGACAAAACAGTATCGTGACTTAGGGACAAAGTGTTCAACATATGTTAATATGGAAACCATCTCACAGTTAAGCATTAGCAGAATCTAATCAAATATTGTAAATGACTTAAAACATTTAAGCAAATCCAGTAAATTTTCAGGGCATGGAAACGTTTAGACATCTATTCCATGTATATATATATATACATGGAATATACACATATACATATTATATACACAAATAATTAATTTGCCTAAGAAAGATGTATATTCTGGAAAAAACAAAATATTGATGAAATAAAGAAATTTATGTTATTTAATGGAGAACAATTTTATAGTTGCTTATATCAAAATCCAGAAACCCAACTTGTTTATCAAATCTCTGTGGCAGTTATGAAAGGAAGTGAAAAAGTAAATAATAAAATTTAGATGGAATGCTAAAAATCTCCAAGGGAGCAAACAGAAAAAAATAAGGATTAGAGGATTAATATATTGTGATTTCAGCTCTTAAGACATTAATTTTAGCAACCACTGCTCTTTTTGGACTCTTGTCTCCAGTATCTCAGAAATGTAGCACCACATCATTGTACCTGTAAGATATATTAATGATATTCTAATAACGTTGCTTTTTATAAGTTATTGCCTAAAGTAGCAATGGCAAAATTTAAGATGGGTTATTTTATAAGCATAATGTTTTACAAAGGACAAACACATAAATTCTGAACTATGATAAGTAAAAGCACTAAGTATACACATGCATGCTCAAATTATGTAGAAGGTGTTCAGTGGAGAAAGACAGCTGTACCTACAACAAATGATGCTGTGACCTAGATATAAGTGAAGAATGAAGATACACACTTCCCTCCCTCTACCATAAGCAGAATTAACTCTATACTATTCTTCTTGACTTTGCTTTTCAAAGCAGACTGTTTTAGCATAATAAAGCCCAGATTTCAGAAACTTCTAACAGGCTATGATGTAGACTCTTAGGAGGATATTCAGAACAAATTCAGGGTACTCACTTCTAATAAGGAATTGTTGATATATGTTCCTTGTGTGTTTCCAGCACTATAAGAATGATTTATGAGTTCCCATATCTCTTGGGGCTCTTCTGAGTCAAAGCAAAGCAATTACTAATTTTGCCTGGGCATTAGAAAGATTCATAAAGACCCCACGAGACATTTGATAATTATATGATAGATACTTATATTTCTATGTATGGAGTACTATGGGAGATATCTCCCACCACTGCTTTTCATTAACTCTACTGTATTTTAGGTACTTAGAACCAAGTAATTTTACCTATAAGACATAGCAATGTTAGCCTAAAGAAGTTGAATTTTGTAGGGTATGCATACTGCTACAATGGCAAAACCTTAATTCAGGATATGTTAAAACAGGTTATTTCAATAATGTTGGCATTTTTCTATGTTGATGATATTTTTTAATTAATTCCTATAGTATAAGACAGGATTACAAATAAAGAAATCATAAAATTTTTTATAAAATTAATTTATCTATGTAATGAGAATGAAGATTATACAGCAACAACTAAAAGAAAACATTTTCAGCTTTTAGAAATATCTTCTAGTTTATTTTCTTCCAAGAATTGGCCTGTGACTCATATCAGATCACTATGGAGTAAAGGAGGTCTTCAATAGCAACAAAAACAACAGAAAGTCCACATACACATGGAGGATGAGCAATGCTCTAATCAATGATACCTTGGTCATGGAAGAAATAAGGGAAGAAATCAAAGACTTTCTAGAATTTAATGAAAATGAAGGCACAGCATATCCAAACTTATGTGACACAATGAAAGTAGTGCTAAGAGGAAAATTCATAGCCATGAGTGCCTCCAAAAAGAAACGGGAGAGAACATACACTAGCAGATTAATGGCATACCTGAACGACCTGGAACAAAAAGAAGCTAATTCACTCAGGAGGAATAGAAGACAGGAAATCATCAAACTCAGGGCTGAAATCAATCAAGTAGAAATAAAGAGAACTATAAAACAATCAACAAAACCAGGAGCTGGTTCTTTGAGAAAATCAAAAAGATAGATAAACCCTTAACCAGACTAACCAAAGGGCACAGATACAGTATCCAAATTAACAAAATTAGAAATGAAAAGGGAGATATAACAACAGAAACTGAGGAAATTCAAAAAATCATCAGATCCTTCTACAAAAGCCTATACTCAACACAACTGAAAAATTTGGAGGAAATCGACAATTTCCTAGACAGATACCAAATACCAAAATTAAATCAGGATCAAATAGATCACCTAAAAAGTCCCATAACTCCTAAAGAAATAGAAGGGATCATAGAAAGTCTATCAATCAAAAAAAAAAAAAAAAAAAAAAAAAGCATGGGACCAGATGGTTTTAGTGCAGAATTCTATCAGACCTTCAAAGAAGACCTAACACCACCAATACTCTTCAAAATATTCCACAAAATAGAAACTGAAAGAATACTAACCACCTCATTCTACGAAGCCACAGTTACACTGATACCAAAACCACACAAAGATCCAACAAAGAAAGAGAACTTCAGGCCAATTTCCCTTATGAATATCGATGCAAAAATACTCAATAAAATTCTTGCCAACCGAATCCAAGAACAGGAATTCAAGGCCCAAACCTAAACATAGTAAAAGCAATGTACAGCAAACCTGTAGCCAGCATCAAACTAGACGGAGAGAAACTTGAAGCAATCCCACTAAAATCAGGGACTAGACAAGGCTGCCCCCTCACTCCATATCTTTTCAATATAGTGCTTGAGGTACTGGCTAGAGCAATTAGATGTCGCGCGCCTATCCTCTCGTCAGCAAGAACGACACACAGCAACAGGATCCTTCTGCGGACACTCTTTTATTGTACAGCTTTTCTGAGCAGGGGACCCCAAGGGAGGAAAAGGCACAGCTTATATATGCTAGGAGACTCATGTCTTGGTGCAGGTCTCAATGTGTTATTAGCATGCCCCGAGAGCGGGCTGTGATAAACTTGGGTCATGCACACTGTGTCCTCCCGGGGTGGACAATAGCCTTGTCCTGCTGACTCATGCACAGGAAACCAGCCCCATCTTTGGCCGGCTGCCAACATCTCTCCCTCTCAAATAATATAAAGAACAAGGTCGATCAACCATTGGGCTCTTGTTGGACCCTCAGGGTTTGAGACCTTGAGTGGATATGACAAGGGCAAGGCACCTTCCTGCGTGCAATCGGACTAACCCTGCAAGGTGCAAAGGCTGCCTCGATGTGTAGGACACCCAATCCTGGTGCAATGTCTCAAGAGACTCAGGGTGCATGGGCTGTCCGAACACGAGCTCATTGTCAATCTTTGAGCATGTTTAACCAGATCGAGGGAGACGTGCCCAATTCGAGCGCAGCTAGGGCTTGTGCAACTACCACTTTGTCACGTTGCTGTTGGGCACGCAACCTACACACCAACCACAGCAGAAACACCGTCCCTCCGCATAAAAGCATGCCAACCCCAATTACTCCCACCCATTCCTTAAAGTGGGTCATAGCCGATGTGATCCAGGAAGATAGCCCCTCTGTGAATTCACGGTCACAATGGCCACACGCAGTTGTTCCATCAGGGCATCAAATTCACCAGTCCAATTTCCTGTATTGTTTGTTCTTGTATTAAATCAATTCTTTGGTTTATAACCATTAAGCCTCCTTTCAGTTGACCATAAAGGCTCACTTGCACATCAATTGCATGAGCAACGCTAGATGACAGATTACTCAGGGCATGAGCCCTTTGGCAAATTGTAAAAGGATTAAAAGTATAATTTATAAGTTGATCATTGTCAGCTCTGCTAACTGAGCTGAGCCCATGTGTTTTTATAGCCACCTGTTGATTATAAATAAGATATCTAGCTTTTCCTTCAGAAGAGCCATTTATGAAAATGATGCCCCAAAATGAATCATAGTTGTATGCATATATTTTGATTTTTTAAATTAAAAATATGAGTATCAATTATCTGTAAAAGTTAATTAAGTCCTTTAGAATCAACATCATTATGTGGTACATCAAGAACAAATCTTTATAATTTGATGTATATAAAAATGTAAAATTGTTTTTTAAGCCATTACCTTTTTGATGATATGAATAATAAACGTGCTTGTATATCTGAATGTTTCTATATACCCTCTTTGGAATACACACTTTATGTGTCTTGTCCCAAAGGGTCCTGTACAGGCACCTTTTTTAAGATTAAATTATAGATAAGTATATTGTTGCTGTCTTTAGACACACCAGAAGAGAGCTGTCTTTAGACACACCAGAAGAGGGCAAATGCTATGCCGTCCTTAGGGGTGCAACCATAGCCAATTCTCCCTTTTTGTTTTATTAAGCATTTCTTTTTTTTAAGTTCTTTTTCTTTTTTTTATTCAATATAATTTATTTACATTTCAAATGATTTCCCTTTTCTAGCCCCCCCACTCCCCGAAAGTCCCGTAAGCCCCCTTCTCTTCCCCTGTCGTCCCACCCACCCCTTCCCACTTCCCCGTTCTGGTTTGGCCGAATACTGTTTCACTGAGTCTTTCCAGAACCAGGGGCCACTCCTCCTTTCTTCTTGTACCTCATTTGATGTGTGGATTATGTTTTGGGTATTCCAGTTTTCTAGGTTAATATCCACTTATTAGTGAGTGCATACCATGATTCACCTTTTGAGTCTGGGTTACCTCACTTAGTATGATATTCTCTAGCTCCATCCATTTGCCTAAGAATTTCATGAATTCATTGTTTCTAATGGCTGAATAGTACTCCATTGTGTAGATATACCACATTCTTTGCATCCACTATTCTGTTGAGGGATACCTGGGTTCTTTCCAGCATCTGGCAATTATAAATAGGGCTGCTATGAACATAGTAGAACATGTAATCTTATTACATGGTGGGGAGTCTTCTGGGTATATGCCCAGGAGTGGTATAGCAGGATCTTCTGGAAGTGAGGTGCCCAGTTTTCGGAGGAACTGCCAGACTGATTTCCAGAGTGGTTGTACCAATTTGCAACCCCACCAGCAGTGGAGGAGTGTTCCTCTTTCTCCACACCCTCTCCAACACCTGCTGTCTCCTGAATTTTTAATCTTAGCCATTCTGACTGGTGTAAGATGAAATCTTAGGGTTGTTTTGATTTGCATTTCCCTAATGACTAATGAAGTTGAGCATTTTTTAAGATGCTTCTCTGCCATGCGAAGTTCTTCAGGTGAGAATTCTTTGTTTAACTCTGTACCCCATTTTTTAATAGGGTTGTTTGGTTTTCTGGAGTCTAACTTCTTGAGTTCTTTATATATATTGGATATTAGCCCTCTATCTGATGTAGGATTGGTGAAGATCTTTTCCCAATTTGTTGGTTGCCGATCTGTCCTCTTGATGGTGTCCTTTGCCTTTATTAAGCATTTCTTTAAGGTGTAGTGGGCACGCTCTACAATGCCCTGACCTTAGGGGTTAAAGGGAAGGCCATGATTTAACTCTACATTTATTTGTTTGTAGAAAGACTGGAACGACTGAGCAGTATAAGCTGGACCATTATCTGTTTTTAACTGACAAGGCTGCCCCCAGGCAGCACATGTTTCAAGGCAATGTCTAATCACATTGTCAGCCTTCTCTCTACTCATTGCAGTAGCATAGATAATGCCAGAGCATGTATCCACAGAGACATGAACATTCTTTAAGGTTCCAAACTGAGATATATGAGTCACATCCATCTGCCATAATTTTAGGGGCAATAGGCCCTTTGGATTAACTCCTAGACCCAGGGGATGGTGAAAAGCTATACATTGTAGGCACTCCAGCACGATCTGTCGTGCATCTGCACAGGAAAGATGGAATTTTTGTTGTAATATCCTAGCTGAAACATGAAATTGCTGATGAAATTTTTGTGCAGCTTTCAGAGATGAGGCCAGGAAGGCATATTCCATTCTGGTGCATCGATCAACAAGGTCATTGCCCTTACTCAGCGGGCCTGGCAGACCAGAATGAGCTCTAATATGTTGTATAAAAAATTTTGAATCCCTGGACCAGATAATTTTTTGTAATTATTTTATAAGATGACTCATTATATTAGTAGGTTTTTTGGAGCTAGCCACTTCTAATATCTTAATAGCATTTACCACATAAGATGAATTCAAAAGTAAATTAAATGGAAAGGAACATTTTTTGAAAACTTTTAACACAATTTGTAACTCAACCACCTGTGGGGAGCCAGGCTGATATTGGCACAAACCGGGCTCATTGTGTTCAATCATATAAGCTCCACAGCTGGTTTTTGATCTATCTGTGAATATATTGGGGGCACCCGACAAGGGTGCTTGTGCAGTTACTTTTGGAAACACCACAGGATGTTTTTTAAATAATGAAAGCAAAGGATGTCTGGGATAATGATTATCTATTAGTCCATCAAAATAGCAGTGCAATATGGCCCAGTCATTAATTGTTCCGCACAAAACCTGCACCTGAGAGGCAGTATAGGGAACAATCAGTGATGTATGATTCTTCTCAAAAAACTGTATACATTGTTGTATCCCTAGAAGGGCCAATTTAGCAACCGCGGTAGGGTACTCATCAATAGATTTTGCTGGTGAGGCTCTAGGACATGCTCACAACAGGGGACCTTCCTGCCATAGCAGGCCTGTAGGCAGCAAAAAGGTAGACAAAATGCATAAAGCAATTTTCTTTCCTTTTTTTTTTTTTATCAAAACAACACTGAGTCTTGCAACCCTTGTTCTACTCTTTTGAGGGCTACTCTAGCCTCCTGTATAAATATTTGGGGTGAATCCAAGGCCGAATTTTAATGCCTTTATAATTTCTATACAGCCTTGTTAATGTTTTATAGATCTATGTTTGAAACTTTATTTTGAACCACATCTGTATGAATCTGTTAAAAATGTTCTTTTGGCCAGAACTCTCTAGGTGAAGCCTATAAGATAAGGCCAGACCTATACCCATCAATCTTGCAAGGAGTAGCCTGTAACCAGACCCCACTGTATGGAGGTCAAATAACAAAAGGAACATGTAATATCAAAGCATAACTACAATTTTTTAAAAAGCAAAACCCAGTTTTAAATAATAGCAAACACATTATTTTTATATTGTAAAGTTTGTCTATCAGCTTGTGTGTTTGATTGTATGACAGTTATTCATATATCTTTATGAAGAGACATTACTTTAAGTCTTATTTTTTATAAGTCTGAGTTCTAGGATAAGAATCATATAAAACATTATGTCAATTTAGAAATACCTTAGAGACCTGTATTTCTTGGCTTCTGTCATGCCACGTGTTGCTTAAGATAGCTTTAACCCTAAATTGTCAGTTTTAAACTTACCTTTTGTTACCATCATTATATTTTTTTAAATCATGTCCAATAACTTATGAGTCAATACTCTATAGTCAAGGCATGTAAGGCATTTATACCTTTAAGACCAATTAGAAATAAAGATGAAGCGATTGCACAAATCTCATTAATTTAAACCAAATACATATATATTTTTCCAGCTGTAATTTCAGAGCAATAAAGCACCTTGAACCCAACCATCACCATGGTAGAAATTTTTCTAGGAGAATTAACCATCAAGTTTGAGGCTGCTGGCCTCTTAAAAAGTAGCCTTTTTTCTAGCTATGTTTAACTCATAGTTAAGAATGTGAAGCACCTTTGATCATCTTCTTCTGTGTAAATTGTAGACTGGCAGGACTGCCAGTACATAACGCCCTTTTTTTTTTTTTACCATTTTATTTTTTCTTTTCAACACATAAAATAAACACAACAATCATTCAGCCACTCAAACAATAGACAACATGAATTGGCACACATATAGACAAGTTTGGTGCACCAAAGATAGGCAACAGACAGAAATGGAACTTGATGTCCCAAAAAGATCCAAATACCTTAACGAGAACTAAGAATATCTCCATTAGGATTCAGAGAGAAAATAGGACGTCTCCCATTTTCTTCTGTTTCTTGGAGAGTTTTGAAATTAGCTTTTAACCATTATTATTATTATCATCATCATTATTATTATTATTATTATTATTATTATTATACTTTTTGATACCATGTCCTGTACATGGAAAAACTGTTTTTAAGAAACCTGCTTTTTCTCTTGTTTAAGAGTTAACTTCTTATCTTCTTTTTCTTCTGGGAGTTCTGCCAGAGAAGGGAGGAAAGAGATAGTGGCAACCACTGATAGTTATTTTATAGTGTCTTGCTTTTTTAACCCATATTAGGTTCATAAAAAGAGAAAGAGGTTTAAAAAATGTCTGTCTGTCTCTTTCACTTTTAGAATCTTCTGTCTCTAAGATTGCTCAGTGCAGAGCCAGGAAAATTGGATGCCATTGGAAAACCGGCCCCATCTTTGGGCACGGTACGGGCGGCTGCCAACAATTAGAAAACATAAGGAAGTCAAAGGGATACAAATTGGAAAGGAAGAAGTCAAACTATCACTCTTTGCAGATGATATGATAGTCTACTTAAGTGGCCCAGAAAACTCCACCAGAGAACTCCTATAGCTGATAAACAACTTCAACAAAGAGACTGGTTATAAAATCAACTCAAGCAAATCAGTAGCCTTCCTATATACAAAGGAGAAGCAAGCTGAGAAGAAATTAGGGAAATGACACCCTTCACAATAGCCACAAACAATATAAAGTATCTTGGTGTGACTGTAACCAAACAAGTGAAAGGTCTGTATAACAAGAACTTCAAGTCTATGAAGAAGGAAATTGCAGAGGACCTCAGAAAATGGAAAAATCTCCCATGCTCGTGGATTGGTAGGATTAATATAGTTAAAATGTCCATCTTGCCAAAAGCAAGATACAGATTCAATGCAATCCCCATCAAAATCCAACTCAGTTCTTCATAGAGTTAGGAAGAGCAATTCTCAAATTCATCTGGAATAACAAAAAACCCAGGATAGCTAAAACTATTCTCAACAGTAAAAGAACTTGCAGGGGAATCAGTATCCCAGACCTCAATCATTACTACAGAGCAATAGTGTTAAAAAAACTGCATGATATTGGTACAGTGACAGGCAAGTGGATCAATGGAATAGGATTGAAGACCCAGCAATGAACCCACATACCTATGTTCACTTGATCTTCAAAAAGGAGCTGAAAATATCCAGTGGTAGAAAGATAGCCTTCTCAATATATGGTGCTGGTCAGCATGCAGAAGAATGCAAATTGATCCATTCTTATCTCCTTGTACTAAGTTCAACTCCAAGAGTATCAAGGACCTCCACATAAAACCAGACACACTGAAACTAACAGAAAAGCAACTGGGAAAGACCCTTGAGGACATGGACACAGGGGAAAAGTTCCTGAACAGAACACCAATAGCTTATGCTCTAAGATCAAGAATTGACAAATGGGACCTCATAAAATTACAAAGTTTCTGAAAGGCAAAGAACACTGTCAAAAGGACAAAATGGCAACCAACAAATTGGGAAAGGATATTCACCAACCATACATCCAACAGAGGGCTAATATCCAATATACAAAGAACTCAAGAAGTTAGACCCCAAAGAACCAAATAACCCTACTAAAAAAAATGGGATACAAAGCTAAACAAATGATTTTCACCTGAAGAACTTTGGATGGCTCAGAATCACCTTGAAAATATTCAACATCATTAGTCATTAGGGAAATGCAAATCAAAACAACACTGAGATTTCACCTCATACCAGTCAGAATGTCTAAGATTAAAAACTAAGGAGATAGCAGGTATTGGCAAGAATGTGGAGAAAGAGGAATACTCCTCCACTGATGGTGGGATTGCAAGATGGTACAACCACTCTGGAAATCAGTCTGGTGGTTCCTCAGAAAACTGGGCATGACACTTCCAGAGGACCCTGCTATAACACTCCTGGGCATATGCCCAGAGGATTCCTCGGCATGCAGTAAAGACACATGCTCCATTATGCTCATAGCGGCCTTATTTATAATAGCCAGAAGCTGGAAAGAATCCATGTCCCTCAATGGTGGAATGGATACAGAAAATGTGGTATATTTACACAATGGAATATTACTCAGCAATTAAAAACAATGAATCCATGAAATTCTTAGGCAAATGGTTGGAGCTGGAACATATCATCCTAAGTGAGGTAACTCATTCACAAATGAAAACACATGGACTGCAATCACTGATAAGTGGTTGTTAGTCCAGAAGCTCTGAATACCCAAGATACAACTCACATATCAAATGATCCCCAAGAAGAAGGAAGGAGAGGGCCCTGGTCTTAAAAACGCTTGATGTAGCATGGTAGAGGATTGCAAAGACAGAGAAGTGGGAGGGGGTTGATTGGGGAATGGGTGGAAGGAAGAGGGCTTGTGGGACTTATGGGAAGAGGGGAACCAGGAAAGGGAAAGTCATTTGTAATGTAAACAAAGAATGTAGAAAATAATAAATAAATAGCACCACGAATATGATTATTTGCTCTCTCTCTCTTTCTCTCTGTGTGTGTGTGTGTGTGTGTGTGTGTGTGCGTGTGTATGTCTCTCTGTTTTTGTATGTCTGTGTGTGTGTGTATATATATGTAATTGATGATATCTAGTTAATTCCATGTCTCACTTTTACAAATAATTTACAATAAAAATGAGTGTTGCACTTGTATTCTTCTTTCTTATCTCTTTGTAAAAAGTTCAAGTCCAAGTGGAACAAATACCTCTATATAAAACCAGAGACATGGAAACTAATAGAAGAGAAAGTGGGGAAGAGTCTCTAGCATGTGGGCAGAGGAGAAAATTTTCTGGACAGAATACCAATAGCTTATGCTTTAAGATCAAGAATTGACAAATGGGACCTCACAAAATTTTAAAGCTTCTGAAAGGCAAATTAAACACATTCATTCAGTCGGACAAAATGGCAACTAAACTGATTGGGAAAAGATCTATACAAACCCTACATATGATAAAGGGCTAATATACAAGAAGTTAGACTCCAAAGAAACAAATAAACTTATTAAAAATAGGGTACAGAGCTAAATAGAGAATTCTCAACTGAGAAATACCTAATGGCAGAGAAAAACCTATGTAAATGACATCCTTAGTTATTAGGGAAATGCAAATCAAAACAACCCTGAGATTCTACCTTACACCATTCAGAATGGCTAAGAACAAAACCTTAGTTGACAGCAGATTCAGGTGAGGATGTGGAGAAAGAGGAACATTCCTTCACTGACGGTGATATTGCAAGGTGGTAGAATCTCTGTGGAAATCAGTCTGGTAGTTCCTCAGAAAATTGGACCTGAGGACCCAGCTATACCTCTCCTGGGCATATTCCCAGAAGTTTCTCCAACATGAAATAAGGACATATGCTTCATATACTCCTACCAGTCTTATTTATAATAGCCAGAACCCAGAAAGAACCCAGATATCCTGCAACAGAGGAATGGATACAGAAACTGTGATACAATTATACAATGTAGTTCTACTCAGCTATTAAAAACAAGAGATTCATGAAATTCTTAGGCAAATGGGCAGAATTAGAAAATATCATCCGGAGCGTGGTAACCTAATCACAAAAGAACACACATGATATGCACTCTTTGATCAGATGACATTAGCCCAGAAGTTTGCAATACCCAAGATACAATTCACAGACCTCATGAAACTGAAGAAGAAAGAAGACCAAAGTGTGGATACTTTAGTCCTTCTTAGAAGGGGGAACAAAATACTCACAGGAGGGACAACTTAGACAAAGTCTGGAGCAGAGACTGAAGGAAATGCCATCCACAGACTTGCTCACCTGCGGGTCCATCCCGTATAGGAACAACAAACCCAGACACTATTGTGGACACCAAGAAGTGCTTGCTGACAAGAGGCTAATATAGCTGTCTCCTGAGAGGCTTGATCAGAACCTAAAAATGATGATATGGATTCTCATAGCCAACCATTGACTGAGCACAGAGTTAGAGAAAAGACTGAAGGAGCTGAAAGGTTTTGCAAACTCATAGGAAGAACAGCAATATCAACCAAACAGACCCCCTCAGAGCTCCCAGGGACTAAACCAACAACCAAAGTGTATACATGGAGGGACCCATATGTAGCATAATTTGTCCTTGCTGGAAAACAATGGGAGGACAGGACCTTGGTCCTGTGAAGGCACAAAGCCCCACTGTAGGGGAATATAGCCTCTCCAGGTTTGGGAGGGAGAAGTGACCTGGTAAGAATCCTCATAGAAACAGGGCAAGGGAGCATGGGATGGGGGGTTGGAGGGGAAACAGTGAAATGGCATAATATCATTTGAAATGTAAATACATAAAATATTCAAAAAAGAGCATTCCAGTATATCTTTGGTTATTAAATTTTATTGTTATGTAAATCTGTGAAAATTGTATGATAAAATATGAATTAAGATGAACTTTTTCAGAGTTCATTTAAGGCTGAGTGTTTCAAAGTCTTTCATTCTTTGCTCATTGTCCAATTAGAGGATTTCTGTGTTCATCCCTATCCACTGCAAAGAGAAACTTCTCAGATGAGTTTTGACTGATCCTCCTCTCTATTTTGTGAGGCTATGGTCCTCTCTTCTAGTTATCTAAAAAGCATGCCAAGTGATCTGAAAGGCAATATCCTTGTGGGCTCTGACATTTAACACTTGCTTCCTAGTTAGCAGCAGTGGTTTGGAAGGTCTAAAATAATAGACATGGGGGAGGAAGTGCATCCCCCAGGTTGGGTTTTTGAGCCTTCAAAATCTTTGCTCATTTCTCAAATCACATCTGGGTTGTGAGACTCCATCTTATGTTCTAGCCATTTTAACTCCTGCTAGCTTCACCCCCATTCATTTTCTTCTGGAACACTGAAAGTAGATAAAAGTCTTTCTGTAAGTTTTTACAATTGCACAATTCTATGACAACAACAGAAATGTAATTAATATAGTTGCAATAGGTTATTGGGCACTATTTCTATGTAGTTTGGAGGTATAGAACTTTTAACTCACTTTAGTTACACAATGGTGATGGTACATGTTGCACACTTCCTCCATTTACCATCTCCCACAGAATCTTGTAATCTACATTGATTTATATTTTAGTTTCCATATAAGGAAAAGAGTTTTTATACTTGTCCTTTGTTGTCTGAGTTTTAACATATAACAAAACGTGGTCCAGTGCTATTTATTTTGAAACCAATGTTAGAACATTATACATATGCCCATAAACATATACATGCAAACACAGATTGCTTGTATAAGCATTTATCTACTTATAAGCATTTGATTTCACTCATATTTTAATTATCACTAGTATGTGAGTATCTCTTACTTACACATATCTTATTTCCTTTGGATGTATCCTTAGACCAAAATACCTGAATCATAGATTACATAACTGTTTCCTACTCCTTTTATTTGGTGCTGAGGGGCTCAAAACTGCCCTTTATTGATGATTATGTCATGAATTATGTAAGGTGTTCCATTTTGTGTTTATGTTAAATGAAATTACTAACAGAAAATAATCTAACCCTTGAGGGTAAATAGCTTTGATCCAGAGGTTTAGCTCACTCTATCCCAGTGTTTTTGCATATGGGTCTTATGTGTCTGTGGTTTGAGAAACAACCCTGAATTCATAGTTCTGAACTTAGGGTGTAGCATCCTCAGGATGTAGTCCACACCAAGTGAATCTTATATTTTTGGGGGACAATTATTGTGGGATATAGAAGTGTTACCACTCTTAGGCTTATCTTTCTTCAGCCTTAATGTCACAGCTCTTGCTTTAAAAGTATATTCATAGTTATTTGCATTCCCAGTTCTCCACACCTCTCTGAAGTCCTCACACCAGTTTTGACTTGAAGGCTCTCTTTAATTAATAAAATTTGGGTTTTTTTATATTTAATTTTAACTGGAAAAAAGTTTATTTGGAATATTTAGAATATTTGGAATTATAGAGCTAATAGCAAATAATGAAAAATAAAGTTTTTTTTTTATTTTTATTTTTCTGCAGTTCAGTCATTAAACTCTCCTAGTCCACCCTCCAATGGGTCGTCATCCTATTCCTCCCCCCTGCCCCAGTCTCCAAGAGGATGTCCCTGCCCTACCCATCCCCTGCCAAGCCTTCTCATTACCTGGGGCCTCAAGGGTTAGGTGCTTTTATCACTGAGGCCAGATCAGGCAGTACTCTACTGTGTATGTATCAGGGTCTTGTACCAGCTAGTATAAGTTGCCTGGTTGGTGGCTCAGTGTCAGAGATCTCAGGATTCCAGGTTAGTTGAGACTGCTGGTCTTCCTATGGGGTTGCTATCCTCCTCAACTTCTCTCAGCCTTCACCTAATTAAACCACAGGGGTTCCAAATTTCAGTTAAATGGTTGGGTGTAATTATCTGTATCTGTCTTGGTCAGCTGCTTGTTGGGCTTTTCAGAGAGCTGCCATGCTAAGTTCCTATATGTAAGCACACAATAGCATCAGTAATAATGCCAGGCTTAGAAGCCTTGCCTTGAGATGAATTTCAGGCTGAGCCTGTTCTCAGACCTCCTTTACCTCAGCCTCTTCTTCATTTTTGTCCCTGCAGTTCTGTTAGACAAGAACAATTCTGGGTCCGGGTTTTGACTGTGGGATGGCAACCCCATCCATCTGTCTTTTTACTGGAAGCGGACTCAATCCCACATAGGAGGAGAAGGCAATCACAGGAGGAAGGCAGATGCTGGGAGAGACATCTGTGGTAGAGGCAAGGGTGAGGGTAAAAGGGAAACATGATCAGGAATGTGGGGGTGGTATGGGGAGGTGGGGAGACAAAAGGCCAAGAAAGAAGCCCCGAGAGCCAGCAGAAAAAAATGGAAAGATGCAACATTGGGGGGTGAAAGATAGGGACTCTCTAGAAAGTACCATACATCTGGAAGGTGAGAGACTCTTAGGACTAAAAGGAGGAACATGAGATGAAATGGTCAACAGTGGAGAGAGGGAACTTAAAAATGTTTTTGATATTTTAATACCTTATATTTTTATTAATTTTGTTTTGTTTCTCTCATATGTTCACCAACTCAGTGCTCTTTTAAAATTCTTTGCCTACCATCTGTATATTGTCTACTGTACAGAGGCTAGCAGACATGAATGATCACCTAAACCAACTCAGTCTACACTATTTGATATTAAAAACCACACAAATAAGAAAAACAATTATTTTACAGGGTGGATTTATTGAGGTATCCTTTGCATTGCAATGGCTATATGGCAAGCACTGGGTCCTGAAATATTGGTTAGAGACTGTAAAGAGCTTTAGTTATATAATAAAAATTATTCCTGAATGCTAGGTATCATGGATATGGGAGAAGCATGGGATGCCAGTTAGATAGAGTCATATGACAGCCATCTGAAACTGACTCACCTTCAGTAATCACTGGTAAGCAAAGTTTTGGTTGAATCTACTGACATGGCAAATATACTGGTTTTCAGAATAAGAGTGAAGTCTGTCAGGGACACATGCAGACAATTTAAGTTTACCATTATGATCACACTACATCTGCTTAGTAAATTTTACTTACACTTAAAATTTTATACTTTGACAGCTTATGAACAATCTTTAACAGCTTTCATTTTCTTTTTTCTTTTATTTTTGAAATGATAACTGTATCATATCTCATTATCTTTTCCTCCTTCTAAACTCTCATATTTTCCTCCTCTTTCTTTCTCAAATTCATACCTGATTTTCATTAGTTGTTGCATGCATATATTCATGCATATACATGCTATTTCTAAAGACAATGTCATCAGTTATAGAATATTATTTGTATGCACCCTTTCAAGTCCGACCACTTGGTTTTAGATAACCAATTATTATGATTTTCCCTGGAAACTACTATTTCTTTCACTTTAAGTATTTCTTAGTTATCTATAGCACTTGGCTCATGAATGAGGCCTTGTGGATTTCCCATGTTCGCTTTGGCATCATTTTTTCATCTCATGTTTAAACAGTACCTGCCAGCACTTAAATTTTTACTTCCTTATGTAATCCATATATACCTTTGTTAAAATTGCAAATATTATACTTAGTAGAATTCTGAGTAGAAAATTATCCTAAGAGATATAATATGCCATCAAGTCCAGTACTTAATACTACATTTATTAATTCAACTAATGTACAATAAATGTTACAAAACATATTTCACTATATTTTCACATATGTACATAGGGTATTTAAATACTACATTATATGGTCCATGCTCTTCCATCATCCCTTCAGATGATCAACTTTCCAATTCTAATAATACAAGCTCTACTTTTACATCTTTTAAAAAAATTCTACACAAGAGGACCTATTCAATACTTCTTTATAAGATTGGCATAGTTTTCTTAATACGATGATTTCTAGTTCAGTTAATTTTTTTCAGACATTATTTTCTTTCTCTTCATGCCTGAGATATTCAATTTTTCTATATAGATAACATGTCTTTATTCATCTAGTTGTTGTTAGAAGTGATGTTGGTTTCTTGTCCTAGGTGTTCTGAATATGTGAGAATGAACATTGGCATTTAGAAACCTCTATTTTATGTTGTTTTAATCAATTTTTACAGATATTCAAGGATGGTATAAAGGGATCAAACATCATTTCTACTTTTAATTATTTTGTGAACATTATACACTATTCTTTATAAAGCACATGTGTAGAATATAATACAGGAAACATTCCCTTTAAATGTCAGCATGCCAGTATGATATGCACTCCTATATATAAGAAAGAAAAGAAAAATACACATTTTATTACATGAAGATATCTTTAGCCCAAGAAAGTCTAAAGTGAGGTACACACATGAATAAGTCTCATCCATTTCACCATAGGCAAATGCCAATGTAAGATCAATGCCAAACATCAAGCACTAGCATGGAACTTTCTGTAAAACCAAGCTTAATACTAAAATAAAAGCCAGTTCTAATAAACTGCATTTTCAAAACAAGGAAAACATTTCAAAATCACTATGCCTTTTAGTTACAGTGTATTTAAAAGTCTAGTTCATATTATGTACAATATTATACAATCAGATTAATTAGATATGCATTAAGTATTAAATTTTACTTTATTTACTTATTTCTTATAGGACCCATATTTGCAACAAGAGATGTGCATACGTTAGGCAAACTTTGTGCTTCTGGGGTATATCCACTTTAAATTGAAGTTTAAATACAAACTTTACAGACATTTTTCCACAGCTTTTGAAGGGCACCTTTTACCTCTTTATTTCTCAAACTATAGATAATGGGATTTAGCACAGGAATTACCAAGGTGTAGAACACAGAGGCCATTTTATCATTCTCAAAAGAGTGACTAGATTTGGGCTGTACATACATAAAAGATAGAGTCCCATATAATATAACTACCACTGTCAGGTGAGACCCACAGGTGGAGAAAGCCTTATGCCTGCCCTCTGCAGAGTTCATTCTGAGGATGGCCACCAGGATAAAGATGTATGACACAAGTACTACAGAAAGGGATGAAACCAAATTAAATGCTGAGAAGATTAATATGATAAGTTCAATATCACGTGTGCCTGAACAGATCAAGGTCAGCAAAGGGAGACTGTCACAGTAAAAATGGCTAATAACATTATGGCCACAGAAGGAGGAAATAAAAATTTTGATGGTGGTGATCAGAGAAAGAAAGGCACTGAAGAGATAAGGAATTGTCACCAATATCCAGCAGACCTTCTGTGACATGATAACAGTGTAGAGCAGGGGGTTGCAAATGGCCACATAGCGGTCATAGGCCATAGCTGACAGAACAAATAACTCACTAATGATGAAGAAGATAAACAAAGAGAGCTGGATGGCACACCAATTATAGGAGATGTTATTTTTCTTTGTTACAAAGCTTACCAACATTTTCGGTCCCACAGCTGTTGAATACCCAAAATCAATGAAAGCTAGATGTCTGAGAAAAAAGTACATAGGAGTTTGTAACCTCTCATCCAACTTGGTAAGGAGGATCATGCCCAAGTTTCCCACCATGGAGGCAACATAGATGAGAAAGAACAGTACAAAAAAAGGAGCCTGTAGTTCAGGGCGGTCTGTGATGCCCACAAGAATGAACTCATTCAGCACGGAGAGGTTCTGATTCTCCATCTAGAGAGTTAAGAAAATGTTTACTTGGAAGGATCTTCAAAGCCTACTGGGATTCAGGAAATTACCTGTCAAAATTTCAGAATTCAAGAAATTTCTCACATTGTGTAAGAAAATCCTATGTTTTATCTTCTTCATTAGTATATTTTAAAGAAGGTAATTTTTAAATGATTCATCTCCATTACTGAACAGTAATACAAGATTAAAATTTACCACACGCTGCATAGCATATACATTTATCATTTTCTTTCTGTAATATGCTGAATATATCTGCAAATATATACAGTATCTTTGTGATTTTGTTTGAAAGTATATCATTTAAAAGATGATTGATCTAGATTAAGAATCCTGATATTTTAAAGTGTTTCTTCTTTAAATGTTTATAATCGTGAAACATCATTTTAGAGAGAAGTAAAATGAGACAAATCACGTACACATGTCCCAGCTCTGCATTGTTACAATTCATTCATGGAAACATCACTAACTCCCTGTATAGGAATTGCTTTATATCTCTTGATTGTAGCATCTTCTATCAAATATCATCCTGGCCCTTTATATATTCAATATTATGAAACTGTATTGACATTCAATTATCGTTAGAATCTATCTAGAGTTAATAGTTGGAAATTGGTCTCACTCTTGCATTAGATCTGAACTTAGTACATTGAAATGATGTGTCCTCTTTTGTCCTTATTCATTCTAGTATATTTTAAATAAGCATGTACAATCAAAGTAAATTAAGCTGTCAAGTTGTACTCCAAGAAAACCTCTACAAATATACATAATTCACTATTGGAAGTGTATGACTAAATACACAGATATCTCCAAGCTGAGGGAAAAATGTCTACCCTGATATAGGAGCAACAACAAATGATGTCCCAAAGATAGATGTATAGTTAAAAGGAGTAGCTATTTATGGCAAAAATAATTTTACTCAAATTGAACACAAAGACAAGCAAACAAAGAAATATTAGATGCCCAGACTCAATAACCTCCATAGAAGTGTACTATGCTCATGTTTTAATTTCTGCTACTTTAAAACATCATTTTCTTTTTTATCAGCTAACTATTTATAAATCTGTATTACCAAGTGCAGTGTTTTAAATCTGCATTTTGTAAATATCTTTCTGATATCTTTTAAATGTTTGGTTGTATGTAAACTAATGCTTCCACATACAAAAGTATTTATATCGCATATAAAATACAGTGTAGACAGTTAGATGGAATATAGAAGATGAAGAGTACTATACTTCTTCATTAATTATGCCGAGAAAAACTCATACACACATAT
The DNA here is from genome assembly GCF_947179515.1 of Apodemus sylvaticus. Lineage (NCBI taxonomy): Eukaryota > Metazoa > Chordata > Mammalia > Rodentia > Muridae > Apodemus > Apodemus sylvaticus. Next base: position 67,086,641 of record NC_067476.1, read on the forward strand.
GTATTATATGTGCATATTAAATGTCTTCTGGGTATAACTTAGTTATCACACTCATGAATTCATAGCACTTGTGGTTACCTGTACAACAAGACCTGCACAGGATCAAGCTAGCTGAAATACTGGCATTAATGAGGGAGGTAAATTTCTCCATGCTTTTCTATTATTTAAAAACTATTAGGAGTTGATACATTCTCAAGGAAAGGAAATCATTCCTTATTGAGGTTGTGGACCCTGCATGGTTTCTCATGTTCTAGTGAGTGGCACCATAGGCATTCATACTTGAGCAGCACTAAGGGAAATTAAAGTATTATAAAAACACAGACATGAATTTTGGAATGCTGTATATTAGGGGATACATGGAAGGATTGAAGGGAGTCTATAGAGAGTATATTTTATCATATTTCCTTTTATACATGCATGGAATTCTCAAAATAAGAAAAAACTAAAAATATATAAACTGTAAGAGATAAAATATCATTATAATATAACTTATAAGCAATAGTGTATTTTTGAAAGTAATATCTATCATAAGTTATATCCATATTTTAAATTTTAAAAATTAAGAAATATAATTTGCTACTTTAAATATTAGTTATTATACTGGGTGGTTAATGAATGTAGTATTAAAAAATATCTGATTACAATTGATTGAGCCAAATGATTGGATGGACCATAATTGATTTGTGAGCATATGGATGAATAATGGTATCAGAAAGTCTTATAACATTGAAATTGATAACATGTTGTAAAGATAAGAATTCTGGACTTCAGTATTCTCTAAAAGGGAAAAGATAAAATTATGTAAAAAAAGATAATAAAGTTTCCTAAGTTGACAAGGGTGCTATGTTCCTGGCTCCAACAACTCAAGGATATAAAACTTCCCATTTTTTAAATTAAAATATTTGTAAAGCTTCATGATGTACATTTAAAATAAATGATATGCTGTTGAGAATAGTTTTAGCTATCCTGGGCTTTTTGATATTTCAGATTAATTTGAGAATTGCTCTTTCTAACTCAATGAATAACTGAGTTGAGATTTTGATGGGGATTGCAATGAGTCTGTACTCTGCTTTTGGCAAGATGGCTATTTTTACTATATTAATCTCACCAATTCATGAGCATGGAAGATTTTTCCATTTTCTGAGGTCTTCTGTGACTTCCTTCTTCAGAGACTTGAAGTTCTTGTTATACAGACCTTTCACTTGTTTGGTTACAGTCACACCAAGATACTTTATATTGTTTATGGTTATTGTGAAGGGTGTCATTTCCCTAATCTCTTTCTTAGCCTGCTTATCCTTTGAGTATAGGAAGGCTACTGATTTGCTTGAGTTGATTTTATAACCAGCCTCTTTGCTGAAGTCTTGTTTATCAGCTGTAGGAGTTCTCTGGTGGAGTTTTTTGGATCACTTGAGTGTACTATCATATCATCTGCAAATAGTGATAGTTTGACTTCTTCCTTTCCAATTTATATCCCTTTGACCTCCTTATGTTGTCTACTTGCTCTAACTAGAACTTCAAGTACTATTTTTGAAAGGTATGGAGAGAGGAAGCAGCCTTGTGTGATCCCTGATTTTAGTGGGATTGCTTCAAGTTTCTCTCAATTTAGTTGGACATTAAAAGAACTTCTGGGGGAATCAGTATCCCGAACCTCAAGAAGTACTACAGAGCAATAGTGTTCAAAACTTCATGGTATTGGTACAGTGACAGGCAAGTAGATGAATGGAATAGAATTGAAGACCCAGAAATGATCCCACACACCTATGGTCACTTGATCTTGGACAAAGGAGCTAAAACCATCCAGTGGAAAAAAGATAGCCTTTTCAACAAATGGTGCTGGTGCAACTTGAGGTCAGCATGCAAAAGAATGTGAATTGATCCATTCTTATCTCTTTGTAATAAGCTCAACACCAAATGGATCAAGGACCTCCAAATAAAGCCTGACACTCTGAAACTAATTAAAAAGAAACTGGGGAAGACCATTGAGCACATGGGCACAAGGGAAAAGTTCCTGAACAGAATACCAATAGCTTATGCTCTAAGATCAAGAATTGACAAATGGGACCTCATAAAATTACAGTTTCTATAAGGCAAAGGACACTGTCAATAGGACAAAATGGCAACCAACATATTGGGACAAGATCTTCACCAACCCTATATCCAACAGAGGGCTAGTATCCAATATATACAAAGAGGTCAAAAAGTAAGACCCCAGAGAACCAAATAAACCTATCAAAAATGGGGTACAGAGCTAAACAAAGAATTTTCACCTAAAGAATTTCGAATGTCTGATAAGCACCTTAAGAAAATGTTCAACATCATTAGTCATTAGGGAAATGCAAATCAAAACAACTTTGAGTTTTCACCTCACACCAGTCAGAATGGCTAAGATTAAAAAATTAGGAGACTTGAGTTGATTTTATAACCTGCCACTTTGCTGAAGTTGTTTATCAGCTGTAGGAGCTCTCTAGTGGAGTTCTTTGGGTCACTTAGGTAGACTATGTATGATGTCATCTGCAAATAATGATAGTTTGACTTCTTCCTTTCTGATTTGTATCCCTTTGACCTCCTTATGTTGTCGAATTGCCCGTGCTAGTACCTCAAGTACAATATTGAAAAGATAAGGAGAAAGGGGGCAGCCCTGTCTAGTCCCTGATTTTAGTGGGATTGCTTCAAGTTTCTCTCCATTTAGTTTGATGCTGGCTACCAGTTTGCTGTATATTGCTTTTCCTATGTTTAGGTATGGGCCTTGAATTCCTGTTCTTTCCAAGACTTTAAGCATGAAAGGATGCTGAATTTTGTCAAATGCTTTTTCAGCATCCAATGAAATGACCATATGGTTTTTTTCTTTGAGTTTGTTTATGTAGTGGATTGCATTGATGGATTTCCGTATATTGAACCAACCCTGCATTCCCGGGATAAAGCCTACTTGATCATGGTGGATGATCGTTTTGATGTGTTCTTGGATTCGGTTGGCAAGAATTATATTGAGTATTTTTGCATCGATGTTCATAAGGGAAATTGGTCTGAAGTTCTCTTTCTGTGTTGGAACTTTGTGTGGTTTTGGTATCAGCGTAATTGTGGCTTCATAGAAGGAATTGGGTAGTGTTCCTTCTGTTTCTATTTTGTGGAATAGTTTGAAGAGTATAGGGGTTAGGTCTTCTTTGAAGGTCTGATAGAATTCTGCACTGAATCCATCTGGTCCTGTGCTTTTTTTGGTTGGAAGGCTTATGGGACTTTTTTTTTTACTTTAGGGCTTATGGGACTGTTTAGATCATCTATTTGGTCCTGATTTCATTTTGGTATTTGGTGTCTGTCTAGGAAATTTTACACTTCCTCCAGATTCTCCAGTTGTGTTGATTATAGGCTTTTGTAGTAGGATCTGATTATATTTTGAATTTCCTCAATTTCTGTTGTTATATCCCCCTTTTCATTCCTAATTTTGTTAATTTGGATACTTTCTCCGTGCCCTTTGGCCAGTCTGGCTAAGGGTATATCTATCTTGTTGATTTTCTCAAAGAACCAGTTCCTGGATTCATTGATTCTTTGTATGGTTCTCTTTTTTTCCACTTGACTGATTTCAGCCTTGAGTTTGATGATTTCCTGTCTTCTACTCCTCCTGGTGAATTGGCTTCTTTTTGTTCCAGGGCTTTCAGGTGTGTAGTTAAGCTGCTAGTGTATGCACTCTCCATTTTCTTTTTGGAGGCACTCAAGGCTATGAGTTTTCCTCTTAGCACTGCTTTCATTGTGTCCCAAAGATTTGGGTATGTTGTGCCTTCATTTTCATTAAATTCTAAAAAGTCTCTGATTTCTTTCTTTATTTCTTCTTTGGCCAAGGTGTCATTGAGTAGAGTATTGCTCAGCCTCCATATGTATGTGGGCTTTCTGTTATTTTTGTTGCTAAACAACTTCAGCAAAATGGCAGGCTATAAAATCAACTCAAGCAAATCAGTGGCCTTCCTATACTCAAAGGATAAGCAGGCTGAGAAAGAAATTAGGGAAATGACCCCCTTCACAATAGCCACAAACAGTATAAAGTATCTTGGGGTGACTCTTACCAAACATGTGAAAGATCTGTATGACAAGAACTTCAAGACTCTGAAGAAGGAAATGGAAGAAGACCTCAAAAAATGGGAAAACCTCCCATGCTCATGTATTGGTAGAATCAATATAGTTAAAATGACCATTTTGCCAAAAGCACTATACAGATTCAATGCAATACCCATCAAAATCCCAACTCAATTCTTCACAGAGTTAGAAAGAGCAATTATCAAATTCATCTGGAATAAATAAAAACCCAGGATAGCTAAAACTATTCTCAGCAACAAAAGAAATTCCGGGGGAATCAGTATCCCTGACTTCAAGCAATACTACAGAGCAATAATGTTAAAAACTGCATGGTATTGGTACAGTGACAGGCAGGCAGATCAATGGAACAGGATTGAAGATCCAGAAATGAACCCACACACCTATGGCCACTTGATCCTGGACAAAGGGGCTGAAAACATCCAATGGAAAAAAGATAGCCTTTTCAACAAATGGTGCTGGTTCAACTGGAGGTCAGCATGCAGAAGAGTGGGAATTGTTCCATCCTTGTCTCCTTGTACTAAGCTCAACTCCAAATGGATCAAGGACCTCCACATAAAGCCAGACACTCTGAAGCTAATAGAAAAGAAACTGGGGAAGATCCTTGAGGACATCGGTACAGGAAGAAAGTTTATGAACAGAACACCAATAGCATATGCAATAAGATCAGGAATTGATAAATGGGACCTCATAAAATTACAAAGTTTCTGTAAGGCAAAGGACACCATCAAGAGGACAGATCAGCAACCAACAAATTGGGAAAAGATCTTCACCAATCCTACATCAGATAGAGGGCTAATATCCAATATATATAAAGAACTCAAGAAGTTAGACTCCAGAAAACCAAACAACCCTATTAAAAATGGGGTACAAAGTTAAACAAAGAATTCTCATCTGAAGAACTTCGGATGGCAGAGAAGCATCTTAAAAAATGCTCAACTTCATTAGTCATTAGGGAAATGCAAATCAAAACAACTCTGAGATTTCACCTTACACCAGTCAGAATGGCTAAGATTAAAAATTCAGGAGACAGCAGGTGTTAGAGAGGGTGTGGAGAAAGAGGAACACTCCTCCACTGCTGGTGGGGTTGCAAATTTGTACAATCACTCTGAAATCAGTCTGGAGGTTCCTCCGAAAACTGGACACCTCACTTCCAGAAGATCCTGCTATACCACTCCTGGGAATATACCCAGAGGATTCTCCACCATGTAATAAGGATACATGCTCTACTATGTTCATAGCAGCCCTATTTATAATTGCCAGATGCTGGAAAGAACCCAGGTATCCCTCAACAGAAGAGTGGATGCAAAAAATGTGGTATATCTACACAATGGAGTACTATTCAGCCATTAGAAACAATGAATTCATGAAATTCTTAAGCAAATGGATGGAGCTAGAGAACATCATACTAAGTGAGGTAACCCTGACTCAAAAGGTGAATCATGGTATGCACTCACTAATAAGTGGATATTAACCTAGAAAACTGGAATACCCAAAACATAATCCACACATCAAATGAGGTACAAGAAGAAAGGAAGAGTGGCCCCTTGTTCTGGAAAGACTCAGTGAAGCAATATTTGGCAAAACCAGAACGGGGAAGTGGGAAGGGGTGGGTGGGAGGACAGGGGGGAGAGAAGGCGGTTTACGGGACTTTCGGGGAGTGGGGTCTAGAAAAGGGGAAATCATTTGAAATGTAAATAAAAAATATATCGAATAAAAAAAATTAAAAAAAAAACTTATGAGAGAGCATGTGTTGGCGAGGATGTGGAGAAAGCAGAACACTCCTCCACTGCTGGTAGGATTGCAAGATGGTACAAGCACTCTGGAAATTAGTCTGGTGATTTCTCAGAAACCTGGGCATGACACTTCTGGAGGACCTTGTTATACCACTCCTGGGCATATAACCAGAGGATTCCCAAGCATAAAATAAAGGGCACATGTTCCACTATGTTCATAGCAGCCTTATTTATAATAGTCAGAAGCTGTAAAGAAACCAGATGTCCCTCAATGGAGGAATGGATACAGAAAATGTGGTATATTTACACAGTGGAATACTACTCAGCAATTAAAAACAATGAATTCATGAAATTCTTTGGCAAATGGTTGGAACTGAAAAATATCAACCTAATTGAGGTAACCCAATCACAAAAGAACACACATGGAATGCAGTCACTGATAAGTGGATATTAACCCAGAAGCTCTGAAATCCCAAGGCACAATTCACATATCAAATGATTCCTAAGAAGAAGGAAGGAGAGGGCCCTGGTCCTGGAAAGGCTTGATGCAGCATTGTAGGGTAATACCAGGACAGAGATGTGGGAGGGGGTTGATTGGGGAATGGGCGGAGGGAAGAGGGCTTATGGGACTTATGGTGAGCAGAGAACCAGGAAAGGGAAAATCATTGGAATTTAAACAAAGAATATAGAAAAGAAAAAAGAAAAAATAAATAAATGATATGTCTGCAATTTGGGATAGTCAAATCAAAATCATTTAAATTTTCTTCAAATTTAAATCATTTTTATGTTACCAATTTTATGCGATTTCTTGCTTCCTTCAAACCTCACCCTATAACCTCTCCATAATCAGTCAAATACATTGTCTCATTTTTCAGTTATCGTTAACACATGCGTATATGTGAGGGATCCTTTTAGCCAGTAGTTACTTTGCTATGCCATTTAAAATTGAGTCTAATTCTTCTACTCTGCTTTAGAGTCCCATCTCCATTTTCTCATCCTTCATACTCTCTCAGTTCTCTAATCATAAAATTACCAGCCTTGTTCAGTGATATCACTTCTTTCAGTTTTCCACTATCTGAAAATGGGACGTATTTTTTATGTTTCATGTATGTCTCTCAATATACTGTCCTCCGTGTTGCTGCAATCAGTATAAAAAGATGAACATATTCTCCTTCTTGCAAGGTATTGATATACCAACTTTGTAGCATTTCCTAATGGATATGATGTTTATATACATAAAAAAGTAACTATAACCACAGCCTTTTGCTTATTTATCATTTTTGAGACAGTTTTACATAGTTTCCAAGGCTAGGTTTGAAATCGTGATGCCCTTCCCTCAGACTCACAAGTGGCTTCAATATGCACTAGACTATCTTCTCTCTCTCTGTCTCTCTGTCTCTGTCTCTGTCTCTGTCTGTCTGTCTGTGTGTCTCTCATGCTTACCTGATCTGATTGGAAGAAAGTGAATATTTATAACAAGTTTTACTCTTACCTTATAGAATCACTGTTTCCCGGGAGACACTTGAATGAAGAATCTGAAGAACATATATTCCCTATTATGTAGAGGGGAGCAAACAATCCCACCATATTAGAATGTAAAATTTAGCAAGCAGAATAACTTAGATGAACTAGTGGAAAAAACCAAAACCATAATGCTCAAAGAAATGAAAGAAGGAATCAGGTGAAGGAAGAACTTTCAGCTGCTTAAAAAAGAAGATATCAGGTTTGGCTCTCTAGATGAGTAAGCACTGATTAAAATAGACAGACAATATCATTTTTAATTGTCAAATATAAAATAGCCAGTATTTGATTTTATATTTGTTTCATGAAAAATATCTTAAAAAATGAAGAGAGATTGCTTTTTTCACAATTTATAAAATGAAAACAAAACCGAGTATATTTTATCTCAATAGGTAAATACATATTGCAGTACACATTTGTGAATTACATGGGATAAATATAAATTGTCTCTGCTTCCAAATTTGTAAAATGTGGTAATATACAAATTCCTCCGAAAACTCATTTAAGGTATAGAGTGGATATCTATCTGTGAGTGTCATGCCCCCACACTCATTTATTTAATCTTAATTATTTTTGTTTTAATTTACATTTTATTTATTCTTCTTTCATACAGTACATCCTAACTGAAGCCATCATTTCCTCTAATTATCCCATTTCCAACAGACCACCCTCTACAGTTCCCTAGATATACTACTCTTCTGTTTCCTTTCAGAAAAGAGCAGGCCTCCTAGTGATAGCACCCAAATATCAAATAACAAGATGCAATAAGACTGGGCCCAATCCCTAATATTCAGGCTAGGTGAATCAACCCATTGGGAAGAAATGGAGCCTGGAGAAGGTGCTAAGTGGTCAAGAGTTTAATGTTTTAATTTTTTTAAGGAAGTATCTACACAATTATTTATTTATTTGTTTGTTTATTAGATGTTTTCTTTATTTACATTTAAAATGTTATCTTCTTTCCTAGTTTCCCCTCTGAAAATTCCCTATCCGTACCTCCTCACCCTGCTCACCAATCCACCCACTTCCACTTCTCTGTCCTGGCATTCCTCTACACTGGGACATTGAGCCATCACAAGCCTAAGGGCCTCTCCTTTCATTGATGTCCGACAAGGCCATCCTGTGCTACCCATGTGACTGGAGCCATGGGTCCCTCCATGAGTACTCTTTGGTTGATGGGTTTAGTCCTTGGGAGTTCTGGAGGTACTAATTGGTTCAAGAGTCTTACATTTTAATGTCAACCCTTAAATAAGTATTAAGTTCCATCAGATATTTATTCTTTTGTTAAGTATTGATCCTAGACATAATCTCTAACAATAAACTAAAATTTTTAAGTTTCTTGACCTCATAATGTTTTATCTCTGCAACTGTTGCTCAGAATTTTATGTTAAAACTGTATCACATAAATTTCACCAAATATCACCTAAATATGCATTTAATACTATTAAGTATATTCCTATTGTGTAGAAAATGACAATTTTTCCAAATGTTTATTAATTCTCTTTAAATATTGTATGTTAGCCATAGTTTTAGTTATTTTAAGATTATATTTATTCATTATATCTCATTATCTAAGATTCTCTAGTACTTGTTCAAACTGTGTATTCACATGTCTGACGTTTGGTACCTCTGTCATATGACAAGCAACTGCCAATAATTTAAGTAAGCCTTCCTCCTCAACACTCAAAAATACCTTTTCATTTTAATTTGTAATGGGTGCAAAACAGCAGCTATGACATAAGGTATGACATCTTTTATATTTTGGATATAACAGCAAAGGGAAAGTGCTGTCCACACATGGACTGAGGTATTTCATAACTCCATTAAATGTTTGATCTCAGCTGCTGGTTCCTGCAAAGAAAACTCAGAATCTTTGATCTCCCGCCTTGAAGTAGCTGCCAGGGCATCTGTTTTAAAATTCATATGAGAAAAATCAATGTCAAATTTAGAATGACATATCATTTTTAACAAGCTGCTTGAAATGGAAAGCCTAAATACCAGTAAATATTATTAATTCTTAATATGTGGCTATCATTGATTAGAGCAAGACCGATTTAACATTGGCTTATTTTTACATTTGAGCTCTTATGTCTCTACCTACAGTAAGTGTGGCTGTGAATAACTGTTTATATATAATTATTTTGTTTCTCCCTAAACAGTGAAGAGTTTACAAAACATTCAAGAAGGTGGAATTTAAATTACTAAAGAATGATATGTGAGCAATAAGGAATAGTAACTCAGTGTTCCCTGTTCTCTGCAACTACTAAGTGGCATTAAAGATGTCTTGATACATCTTTGTGCCTGCATCTTACCTGTTAATAGCAGCACCCTATTTTTGGTTCACAATTATTGGATTTCTTATTCTCTCTCTCTCTCTCTCTCTCTCTCTCTCTCTCTCTCTCTCTCTCTCTCTCTCTCTCTCTCTCTCTCTCTCCACTGTATGCTTTTTGGAACCACCTATAAAATAAGCATAATCAAGATATTGTCTCAGTTTAGTTCTTGTGAGGAGCAACCCTTATACAAATACTAAAAAACAGTTATTGCTAAAGTGAAAATATGGTTACATAAAAACTAGGGAAAGATAAAATGGCCTAACTATTGAATAACTGGTAACCCCTTTAGAAAGCCTTCTTTGGGGGGGGATATGGGAAACATTTAGTCTCATGTTACATTATCTCTTTGTTTCACACATACACAGCCAAATAACATTTGCTGCAATAACATTTTACCTGGAAAATTTTAAAAATATTAATTTTTCTCAGACTTCCAATTAGTATGGCAATAATTGAAAATAGAGACAGAGCTGACAAGGAAAACCAAAATGGCAGGTATAAGTTTAAATATGATAAATATTATTGTGTCTGTAGTTGAAACTGAAGTGGTCAAAAATAATCGTTAAAAATAAACTGATACCATAAAGACAGCTTCAATCTACTCACCTAGAATCAGAAATGGGTTCTTGTTCTCCTATAGGGTTAACAACAATACTTCCATAAAGCACCCCTTCCAGTGTCTCTTCCTTTTGAAGTATACATCTGAGAGCTTGAATACAATTTATGGGTTATTCCCCAAACATTTCAGAACTGACAACAAAATCACTGAGTAATATGTTAATTACCCAGGGACCGTTTGATTTCCCTACTGAGAAATTCTATTATACAGTGTTCAATTTATTTTCTGTTATTAAATTTAACTTAAAACACTCAAATATTTTAATGCATTATCTTTTTTGTTTCGTATATTTTGGTGTTTTATTCATTTATTCCTAAGTGTAACCATATAACATTCCGCAATTCCTACCATGTGTTATGTTTCTGTATGGAGGAAAAATTAAACATTTACAATAGACTTTTAAATATTAAAAGATTAGTATTAAAATTTTTTATAAATATTATTTGAGATGACAATAAATGACAGTAAATAATAGGTTGATGGTATATCTGTGATTATCAGAAAGCCATCAGTCCTCACTATTCATTCATTTTTTTCCTCATAGAGGCTTCTACTGTAATATTGATATAAATTTCTGAAATATAAGCATCCCTTTAAAGTAGATATGCTAAAATTTTTAACATACAAGGTCATTTTAATGCTCTTTTGATAGATAAAGTTTTGCTGAAGTCTAGTTTAATGTTTATGTATGTTTTACTGTTTTGCTTAATTTTATTGAACAAAATTGGGATAATCTTTGATAGCAACCATTTGATGTACATTTATTATATGGTAGTGAACATTCAGTTATTTATAAGTTACTTATATCTCCCTTTGAGATTAAAACATCTTTGTTCACTTTACTTCAAAATTAAATAGTTTTGGAATCTGTAGGCATAATATTGGGAGACTTGATTCCAAATGGAGACCCATCTATTTTGTTTCCTATTGTTTTCCTATTTTCTGGGATGTTACTGGAAACATTTACATCATAGAGGCAAAGGGGAGGGGGAAGACAGTGAATAGGATGGGTGGATTGTGGATGGATAATGAGAAAAAGGATATCATTTGAGATATAAGCAAGTGGAATAACTAATAAAAAATAAAAATAATAAAATTTGGTAATACAGGCAAAACACTCAAGACCCAGCTGCCATGGCCCACCTACAGAAGGAATCACCATAATGTGCAAGTATGTGGTAGAGAGATGGAAGAGAAAGAGAAGGGTTGTGGCCATGCAGAAACACAAGTCTATGTTGACATTCCTGGATTTTATATATGTGTATATATATATATATATATATATATATATATATATATATATATATATATATATTGCCACTAAAGACTATTTGCATGTCATTAGACTGGCTGGCTTCTTCCTGGCACTTTATTGATGTCCAAAGACTGTGCAGAGCTGGTCCTGCCACTCACTATCTACAGAACTCAGAAGCACAAATTCTTTCTGTACTGCATGTACACAACATAGAAGTACATGTCTTGGTTGGGGAAGCATGAGTCAGCAATCTCTGAGGACGTGAGTCTAGATACTGTGGCTAAGTTTTATTTGTTTGTTGTTTTTAACACTATCATAAATGCCAGTCAGGAATAGGAGAGACACCTATTTTGGCTTTTACTTTCTATGGTTTCTGTATGGAGTGATTTGGTTCTATTACTTTGGACATGAGCCAGAGAAAAGAAACACAATCACAACAAAGATGCACTGTGGAATAAAACAGCTTACTCCCTTTTACTCTGGAAATAGAAAAATACATGAGAAGGGGTATTGATGCTTTATCAATGACTCACTTCCAACAGCTGGACCTATCTAACTCATCAAGTGCCCATACATTCAGGTTTCTATCATGGCCCAAAGTAGCACTTCCAAATTCAGAATGAGTAGCATGAGCCACTAAGCCAAGTTTCAGATTCCAACAACTCCCAAAATGTTTGCATTTTTTAATTTTTATTTATTTTCTATAGTCTTTGTTTACATTATAAAAGCTTTCACCTTTGCCAGTTCCCCCCCTATATGTCCCATAAGTCCTCTTCTCTCCATCCATTCTCCTAACTTTCCCCCTCCCTTTTCTCTGTCCTGGTACTCCCCTACAATGCTGGATCAAGCCTTTCCAGGATTAGGACCCTCTTCTTCCTTCTTCATGGGAATCATTTGATATGCTAATTGCATCTTCAGTATTCAGAGCTTCAGGGCTAATTAATATCCACTTATCAATGACTGCATTCCATGTGTATTCTTTTGTGATTGCATTACCTCGCTTAGGATGATATTTTCCAGTTCCATCCCTTTGCCTAAAAAATTCATGAATTCATTGTTTTTATTTGCTGAATAGTACTCCACAGTGTATATATACCACATTTTCTGTATCCATTCCTCCATTGAGGGATATCTGGGTTCTTTCCAGCTTCTGGCTATTATAAATAAGGCTGCTATGAACATAGTGGAGCATGTGTCCTTATTGCATGCTGAGGAATCCTCTGGGTATATGCCCAGGAGAGGTATAGCAGGGTCCTCTAGAAGTATCATGTCCAGTTTTCTTAGGAACCGCCAGACTGATTTCCATAGTGGTTGTACCATCTTACAATCCCACCAGCAGTGACGGAGTGTTACTAACAGAAATCAAGGCAATATGGCAGCATCTGAACCCAATTCTCCTTTAACAGCAAGTCCTGGATACCCCACTAGAAAAACAAGATTTGGATTTAAAAATCACTGGTCATGATGCTGTTACAAGAACACATGAAGGACATAAATAAAACTCTTAAAGAAATTCAGGAGAAAAATAATCAAAAGCTAGAATTCCTTACAAGGGAAACACAAAAATCACTTAAAGAAATTCAGGAGAATATGGGTCAAACAATAATAGCCAATAAGGAGAAAATGCAAAAATCACTTAAAAAAATACAGGAGAACTTTGATCAATAGGCAGAGTCATAAAAGAGGAAACAGAAAATCTCTCAAAGAATTAGAGGAAAACACAAACAAGCAAGTGAAGGAACTGAGCAAAAACATCCAGGATCTAAAAACAGAAGTAGAAACAACTAAGAAATTGCAAAGCGAGACAACTTTGGAGATAGAAAACCTTGGGAAGAAATCAGGGGCCATAGATGCAAATATCAACAACAGAATACAAGAGATAGAAGAAAGATCTCAGATGCTGAAGATACTAGAAACAATGTTTGCATTTTATAGAACAAATGAGCCTTTGCCATTTACAAGAAACTCCAGCCCAAGCAAAAGTTTTCAAAACTTTAAGCTTATAGTCTCTTCTGAAACTCAGAGTCATCTATGCTCTAAGATTATAGTTTAAAAAGTAAGTTACTGAGAATAACTGGGAGCAGGAGAGGTAACCTTCTTTGGGATAAACACATTAATTTGTTGTCCAGGGCCAAATTGTTGGCCCTGAAAATATACATATGATGAATTTTATATATACCAGGAATGTTATATTAAGATATGTATATAGATAGATATAGATATAGATATAGATATAGATATAGATATAGATATAGATATAGATATATATGCATATATGTATACAATAACAGTTAGTGAGAAGAGAGACAATGTATTTGAAGCATAGTGGAGAACATGACCCCAATACAAACTCAATGTGATATGTGCTCCAAGGACTTTGGGTATATGTTCTTATGGGGCATGCCTACCATGATACTAAAACTTGAGACCATTGTAGAATACTTAAATATGTGGTGCTTAAGCCTTGGAAGCAGGCTTATGGGACAGATATGAAAGATTTTGAAATTTTAATCCATAAAGACTTTACAAAGTTTTACTTAAAACATGGATGATTTTTGTGAGTGTCTAAGAGACTAGAATTCCTGGATTTGGTGTCTGTAAAATTCCTAGAGGAAAACAGATAGATGAAGCTTAATTCTAACATTTTAGAGGAGAAAGGGACTTTATGAGGGTCAAGGTAGAGGCCACTCCTATGACATTCAGGGAATATTCAGCCTGCCTTCGACTTATGTCTTGAGAATTTGAGTAAGGACAAATTAAAAAGTTCCTATTCTAATATTTTTCATATTCTCCATTTACCCAGTGATATCTTTCATTGATTGGGACTTTTGGGACTTCTCTCAAAAGTCATTGTTCATATTACCAAAAGCATGATGAATTACATTAGCATTTAATACTACTGTATACATCAATCAGAGGAAATTATATAGACCAAACAATACAATATAGATAATTCTCATGACTTTTGGTTGTCCACAGAACTTGATGTAAGATTACATCTGAAGATATACTTTGATCACAGGACAAAAAGAAATCAAGCTGATATTTATGTCAAAACTTCTTCTCTATTGGCTTTTATAGTGCCTCAAAGAATTATCTAGACAACTAAGATAAAAAAGCTTATATACAGGTTTACCACATTGTAATCACTATTGGTTATAATAAAGACCACTCTGGCAAGATATGAACATTTGTGCAATAGTGTTGTTACTATTATAGAATTAACAAACAGGTTTATGATTAGATTTTAAGGCATGCTGCACAGTATAACTTATGCCTGGTCTTATGAATCTGGTCATTATCCAATGATTTGGAAGAACAAAGACTTTAAAGGAGATGATACAACTATTATTTAATAAAATGGACAAAATATCAAATGGTCTTTTAAATATGTTTATTCTTCTACCCACACATAAGTGCATAACTTGCACTTAGTAGTTTATGCATATAAATAATAGCTGTGAAATATCTGTTTTCTACCAAAAATTGTATATTATCATACAACATCATTCTCACTGTGTATATTTTGTCTGCATGTTTTTGTTGGTTATGTTTGTTCTGAAAGAATAATATTCACTTGTTAAAAATGTTGAAAAATATGAGTCAGAAAATACTGCATCCATAATCATATATGCAGAAAACATATGGCAATAAAGTGTGGAGAAATTTTAATCCAGCAACATGGCTGCTCCTTTTACATCTAGAGGTCTGTATGATCCATCTGTAGTACATATTTGCCCTTAGTACACACACCTTTAATCCTTCTGACTGTAATCTTTTAGTATATACCTTTAATCACAAAGAGTAATGTCTAATTGAGGGGCAAACAAAGTTACAAATCATTGAACTTTGTTTCCGAATGTATCTGAAGTAAGATATGCCCAAATATCTTTGGAAAAGCTATTTAACAGCAGCACAGGAAGAGTAAAGGTAACTCATTCAGTTCATCAGTGAGTTTGGAGTTGAATCAATCAAGAGTCAATGCAATAGGTATAATGCAATGGATTCTTTTTCACTCATGAGTTGATGCAGTGTAGTGCAGGTAAGTAGAGGCAGTTGAAATCAGGGAATAAGAAGGAGATAGAAGATTAGAATTGGCTGTCAGAGTTAGTTTGAGGACAAGCAGAGCAATTCAGTCAGATATCAAGAGATGCTAGTTTGAATCATTCAGTTTGGAGAGCGGTTTTGAGTCAGTTGAATCAGCCAGCCAGAGTTCAGAAAGATCAAAAAGGATGAGCTTATTCAATAATAACCTTTCAGGACACCATTACATATGACAAATAAAAGTTACTTTACATTTACAAATGATATAAAATAAGATTTTTAAAGCAGTTCAACTTGCTTTCTCATTTTTTCAGAAATATTTTCAGTAAGCTAACACAATTATACATGTGCATGACTCACTTTTCTACTACTCTCAACTTGCCTCTTGTTGATTTTCTTCTCTTATATTTGTATGTACTAATATATGTGAAAACATAGGTAGTCAAATTCGTAGTCTATATGTAAGAGTAACACAAAATATTTTGTCATTAACATCATATTTTTCTTTCTTTTTTAAAATATTTACTAACAAAGTTTAATTTTCACTGCTTATGAAATCTTCACAATCAAATCAGAAAATGGGTGCAATTTTGCTCCGGTCTTCTTTTGGACTGAATATTTTTCTACATTTATTTCTTCTTTAATAAACATCATTGTGCCACTTTGTCTTTATGTACATGATTGAAATAATACTTTGTATATGATATCATCCTGTAGAATTGTTATTTAATGCAATAAATATATTTCAACTCAACAAAGACTTGCAAACTTTTCCTTAAACATGACTGAAATTCATATTCCACCCAGCAGTGGAAAATGAAATAAACATTCACAAGCTTATTTTAGATATTTTACATTGATTTGTTACTTGGACCTACCTGGTAATAAAATTAAGGATAAATACTTGTCATCCTTGACTTTATTTTCTGTTTATTTCTTTTACTTTGAATCACAAGCATACCTCTGCATATTTTCATGTTAACCACTCATTGTTTATCTGTCTACTACCTATCTCAACATTCTTCATGATTAAAGGCATTTTTATAATATTGCCCTAAATCTCAAGTCAATTTTGAGTTCCAGAAGAACAAATGTTAGCAGGATATTCTACTAGCAAGTAGTTTGGGAAAAGAATGAACTGAGCTCCATCTGGGATCTTTGCTGCTTCCCACATGTCCTGAGTGTGGTTTCTTTGTTTTGTAACACACTTCTAATATTTTTATGTTCTTCAGCTCAACTAGTACAAGCAGCTGACCATGGGATAAACCCTGAGAACTATGAGCCAGAAAAGTTGATCTTCTATTATTATTTCCTTCAGGAGTTTGTGTGGGTGAAGGAAGCGAAAACTGGTAAGATGTCCACCAATTCTGGAATTTGGGACAATCACATGCAGAGTAGGTATTTGGGGAGGTATGGGTTGGGAGCTGAGGTTATATTGTCATCAAATCTCTTCCCTCAGAGCTTATACACATGGAAAAATCTACTTGTATTATTAGTGTTCAGTATAATAGAGACAAAGTTAGCATGTCATATATTCTCCAAAAGATAAATTAAAAACTGTGCTACAACTATACAGATATGTGTCACTGAATTAAATATGGGAAAACTTCATTATAATTTCTAAAATTATATGATATATAAGAATATTAATATAATATTTGCTATGAATGTCTATTGAAAAATTCTATTGATCAGGCAAAAACAATGATAGTCAAAAAACTTTCAATGACATTTTTATAAAAAGAAAGAAAAGTAAGAGCTGTCATTGGCTAGGTGGTAAAAGAGTAAAGAATCTTTTGTAATAGAAGACCTGAATTTGTGTTTCCAGAACCCACATAATCTGCTGACAATTGTCTGTAGTTCTTGCTACAAGAGATCCAAGACCCTCTTCTAGCATCTACAAACAATTAAACATGTATGAACAGCAAAGGGGTCAATGCTCAAGTTAGGTAAGGAAGTGAGATTATCTCTCAATAACTAAAGTTCTATTGAGTTTCATTGATATAATTCTATACCTGAAATACTATAGATATGTAGTTATATTAGGAAAATTAAGAATGGCAAATGGTAATTGTTTGGTTCAAGATTGCTTTTACTATCTTTGTTTTAGTATTAATGTATAAATTTTAACCTTTTTAACCTATCTGTGAATAATAGTTCTAGCATTTCATTAAGATTGACAAATTTTTAGATTGGAATTGGTAGGATGAAGGTTTTTAGAACGATAAATCTCTCGTTACCCTACCTAGTCAATCTGGTTAGAGTTCAGTGGTGTGTGTGTGTGTGTGTGTGTGTGTGTGTGTGTACATCCTAGCACTGCTTGGCTAGGTGTCCTAGGGTAGATTGTTATCAAGGGAGGCTCCTCCTTCTCTGAGGAGAAGCTGAGGGGTGATGAGGCAGGGATTTGTAAGGGTAGTACAGGGAAGAGAGGATGGGGACAACTATGTTGATGTAAAGTCAATAAAATATTGGAAAATTATTATCTGTATTTTTATGTATATCTCTTGATGTTCGGAACACACATGCACACACTCTCAGAGAGAGAGAGAGAGAGAGAGAGAGAGAGAGAGAGAGAGAGAGAGAGAGAGAATGACTACAGTTGTGTGTGGTACAGAACTCAATACACATATTTATAGAGTAGAATGCAATAGGTGAACTTGTCTCTAATGAATGGAAGCTGTGTATTTCAAAACTTTTTGCCTCCATTCTTCCAAGTGAAACCATTTAGTAGGTATTAAATACAAGAAAATGGAGTAGACAGAACAAAAGCCTTGAAGGCAACAATAGATTAAAGTCTGGAAAAATTAACTGCAAAGCAAGAGATAAAAGCCTGTTTTGTTCTGGAGAACATCATACTAAGTGCGGTAACCCAGTCTCAAAAGATCAATCATGGTATGCACTCACTGATAAGTGAATATTAGCCTAGAAATTTTGAATACCCAAGACATAATCCACATATTAAATGATGTCCAAGAAGAACGGAGGAGTGGCCCCTGGATCTGGAAAGACTCAGTGCAGCAGTATAGGGGAATACCAGAACAGGGAAGTGGGAAGGGGTAAATGGGGTAAATGGGGGAACAGGGGGAGGGAAGAGGGCTTATGGGACTTTCGGGGAGTGGGGAGACAGAAAAGGAGAAATCATTTGAAATGTAAATAAAGAATATATCAAATGAAAAAAAAATCCTCTTTTGAAAAGTTGAAGAAGCTGGGGTCTTATCACCAGACACAACAGCATTGATTTGAAACAGTAAATTGAATGACACATGCTACTGGTGTTTTCTTCTTTTTCCAATTTTATTCTGCTCAAGATTCCTGCTTATTGGCTGGTGCTGCTCACATTCAAGGCAGAATTTATTCCTTCGGTTGCTTCCTACGTTAGTCTTATCTGGCAAAGCCTTCCCAAGCACACCCTTAACATTTTACTAGAGACCCAGGAATAGCTTCTTTTTGTTCCAGGGCTTTCAGGTGTGCCATTAAGCTGGTAATGTATGCTCTCTCCATTTTCTTTTTGGAGGCACTCAGGGCTATGAGTTTTCCTCTTGGCACTGCTTTCATTGTGTCCCATAGATTCGGGTATGTTGTGTCTTCATTTTCATTATGTTCTAAAAAGTTTTTAATTTCTTTCTTTATTTCTTCCTTGACCAAGGTATCATTGAGTAGAATATTGTTCAATTTCCACGTGTATGTGGGTTTTCTGTTGTTTTTGTTGCTATTGAAGACCACATTTACTCCATAGTGATCTGATAGGAGGCATGGGATTAGTTCGATCTTATATTTGTTGAGGTCTGTCTTGTGACCAATTATATGGTCGATCTTGGAGAAGGTACCATGAGGTGCTGAGAAAAAGGTATATTCTTTTGCTTTAGGAGGAGTAGAAGGCAGGAAATCATCAAACTCAGGGCTGAAATCAATCAAGTAGAAACAAAGAGAACCATACAAAGAATCAGGAAAACCAGGAGCTGGTTCTTTGAGAAAATCAACAAGATAGATAAACCCTTAGTCGGACTGACCAAAAGGCACAGAGAAAGTATCCAAATGAACAAACTCAGATATGAAAAGGGAGATATACCAACGGAAACTGAGGAAATCCAAAAAATCATCAGATCCTACTACAAGAGCCTGTACTCAACACAACTGGAGAATCTGGAGGAAATGGACAATTTCCTTGACAGATACCAAATACCAAAATTAAATCAGGACCAAATAGACCATCTAAACAGTCCCATAATGCCTAAAGAAATAGAAGGAGTCATAGAAAGTCTTCCAACCAAAAACAGCACAGGACCAGATGGTTGCAGTGCAGAATTCTATCAGACCTTCAAAGAAGAGTTGACACCAATACTCTTCAAATTATTCCACAAAATAGAAACAGAAGGAACACTACCCAATTCCTTCTATGAAGCCACAATTACGCTGATACCAAAACCACACAAAGATCCAACAAAGAAAGAGAACTTCAGACCAATTTCCCTTATGAACATCGATGCAAAAATACTCAATAAAATTCTTGCCAACCGAATCCAAGAACACATCAAAATGATCATCCACCATGATCAAGTAGGCTTTATCCCGGCAATGCAGGGTTGGTTCAATATACAGAAATCCATCAATGCAATCCACTACATAAACAAACTCAAAGAAAAAACCACATGGTCATTTCATTGGATGCTGAAAAAGCATTTGACAAAATTCAGCATCCTTTCATGCTTAAAGTCTTGGAAAGAACAGGAATTCAAGGCTCATACCTAAACATAGTAAAAGCAATATACAGCAAACCGGTAGCCAGCATCAAACTAAATGGAGAGAAACTTGAAGCAATCCCACTAAAATCAGGGACTAGACAGGGCTGCCCCCTTTCTCCTTATCTTTTCAATATTGTACTTGAGGTACTAGCTCGGGCAATTCGACAACATAAGGAGGTCAAAGGGATACAAATTGGAAAGGAAGAAGTCAAACTATCATTATTTGCAGATGATATGATAGTCTTCCTAAGTGACCCAAAAAAAAAAAAAAAAAAAAAAAAAAAAAAAAAAAAAAAAAAAAAAACTCCACTAGAGAGCTCCTACAGCTGATAAACAACTTCAGCAAAGTGGCAGGTTATAAAATCAACTCAAGCAAATCAGTGGCCTTCCTATACTCAAAGGATAAGCAGGCTGAGAAAGAAATTAGGGAAATGACCCCCTTCACAATAGCCACAAACAGTATAAAGTATCTTGGGGTGACTCTTACCAAAATATGTGAAAGATCTGTATGACAAGAACTTCAAGACTCTGAAGAAGGAAATGGAAGAAGACCTCAAAAACTGGGAAAACCTCCCATGCTCATGGATCGGTAGAATCAATATAGTTAAAATGGCCATTTTGCCAAAAGCAATCTACAGATTCAATGCAATACCCATCAAAATCCCAACTCAATTCTTCACAGAATTAGAAAGAGCAATTATCAAATTCATCTGGAATAACAAAAACCCAGGATAGCTAAAACTATTCTCAGCAGCAACAAAAGAAAGTCTAGGGGAATCAGTATCCCTGACTTCAAGCAATACTTCAGAGCAATAGTGTTAAAAACTGCATGGTATTGGTACAGTGACAGGCAGGAGGATCAATGGAACAAGATTGAAGATCCAGAAATGAACCCACACACCTATGGCCACTTGATCCTCAACAAAGAGGCTGAAAACATCCAATGGAAAAAAGATAGCCTTTTCAGCAAATGGTGCTGGTTCAACTGGAGGTCAGCATGCAGAAAAATGTGAATTGACCCATCCTGTCTCCTTGTACTAAGCTCAAATCCAAATGGATCAAGGACCTCCACATAAAGCCAGGCACTCTGAAGCTAATAGAAAAGAAACTGGGGAAGACCCTTGAGGACATCGGTACAGGGAGAAAGTTTCTGAACAGAACACCAATAGCATATGCTCTAAGAGCAAGAATTGACAAATGGGACCTCATAAAATTACAAAGTTTCTGTAAGGCAAAGGACACCATCAACAGGACAAATTTGCAACCAACAAATTGGGAAAAGATCTTCACCAATCCTACATCAGATAGAGGGCTAATATCCAATATATATAAAGAACTCAAGAAGTTAGAACCCAGAAAACCAAAGAACCCTATTAAAAAATGGGGTACAGATTTAAACAAAGAATTCTCACCTGAAAAACTTCGGAAGGCAGAGAAGCATCTTAAAAAATGCTCAACTTCATTAGTCATTAGGGAAATGCAAATCAAAACAACCCTGAGATTTCACCTTACACCAGTCAGAATGGCTAAGATTAAAAATTCAGGAGACAGCAGGTGTTGGAGAGGGTGTGGAGAAAGAGGAACACTCCTCCACTGCTGGTGGGGTTGCAAATTGGTACAACCACTCTGGAAATCAGTCTGGCGGTTCCTCCGAAAACTGGGCACCTCACTTCCAGAAGATCCTGCTATACCACTCCTGGGCATATACCCAGAAGACTCCCCACCATGTAATAAGGATACATGCTCTACTATGTTCATAGCAGCCCTATTTATAATTGCCAGATGCTGGAAAGAACCCAGGTATCCCTCAACAGAAGAGTGGATGCAAAAAATGTGGTATATCTACACAATGGAGTACTATTCAGCCATTAGAAACAATGAATTCATGAAATTCTTAGGCAAATGGATGGAGCTAGAGAACATCATACTAAGTGAGGTAACCCAGACTCAAAAGGTGAATCATGGTATTCACTCACTAATAAGTGGATATTAACCTAGAAAACTGGAATACCCAAAACATCAACTACACATCAAATGAGGTACAAGAAGAAAGGAAGAGTGACCCCTTGTTCTGAAAGACTCAGTGAAGCAGTATTCAGCAAAACCAGAATGGGGAAGTGGGAAGGGGTGGGTGGGAGGTCAGGGGGAGAGAAGGGGGCTTTCGGGGAGTGGGGGGCTAGAAAAGGGGAAATCATTTGAAATGTAAATAAAAAATATATCGAATAAAAAAATTTAAAAAAAATTAAAAGAAAAAAAAGGACCAAGGAAATTCTTATTCAAGTTGATAATTAACGTCACCTATCAAAAAGTTAATTTGATTAAAAATGTTCATCACAATGAAAAATAAAGCATTTCAGAGTGATTATAAGTATTTTGAGACAAGGAAGCTCTCATGGATGATTATGTTTTGACCAATAATAAACAAAAAAGAAAAGGAATGAAAATGTGTATGTAGCCAGATATATTACAGGAAATATTAAGCTGACAATAATCATTTGAAATCTGTAAGTGAATAGTCCCAAATGCTAAAAGAAGGATCTTGGAGTTAAGAAATTCAAGGAAATAGATAATACTGTTGAGTTTCCAAAAGAAATACACAGTTCACATGCCAAAGTGTATAAAGAAAAACAATACCTAGAATGGCTTAACCTGCCAGAAAATCCTCATTTGCATTAACACTACTTTGTATGAACTTTGCATGAACTACTTTGCATGAACACACATTGATGTATAAGGTCTGGATTCATTTCTGATCCTCCTCTTATGGGGCTTCTTTTTCTTCTGAGTCATTCCTGAACTCAAATTCACAATTCACTTTCAATTCATCTTCATGGTCATTGAGTGTGAGGGATTAGCTATCAATTTTCTGAGAAATTTTTGTCATAAGTACCTTTGTAAATTCATAACATCCGAATATAGTCAGATGACTTTTGTTAAGGGAATTTCACTCCAATTCTCTCCTTCAAAATACATACAAATATGATTTATCTTAACATACAGTTCAAAAATAAATCTATACATTATTAGTTTTAAGCAAAAAAAATTGTCTCATTGGTTTTTGGATTAAAAAAACAATAATCTGTTTTGGATGTATGTGTCAAGGAAGAGGGGTAGGCACTAGAAAAATCTCAGATGCCAGGGAAGCAAAACAATCCCAGGACCAAATGGGGATGACATTAACCAAAATGCCCAATAAAAAGGAGAAAGTACCTGTAGAGACCGTATCCAGTGGATAGGCATTGTACCTGATTCAGGGATAGGGTCACCCATCCATCTCAAAAATTTTAACCCAGAATAGGAAATACAAGGACTAAGAGTGGAGGAGAGACTGATGGAAGGGCCATCCAGAGACTATACCACCTAAGGATCCCTCCCATCTGCAGACACCAAACCCAAACATTATTTCTGATGCCAAGAAGTTCTTGTAGTCAGGAGCCTGGAGAATGGCTGTCCCTTGAGAGGCTTTGCTAGAGCTTGACCAATACAGATGAGGATGTTTGCTATCAATCATCAATTTGAACATGGGGACCCCAATGGAAGAGTTAGGGGAAGGACTGAAGGAACAGAAAGTGATTGCAACCCCATAGGAAGAGCAATATCAACTAACTAGACCATCCATAGCTCCCAGGCACTAAACCACCAACCAAAGAGTACACGTGGACAGACCCACATGTAACCACATATGTATCAGAGGATGGCATCAATGAAAAGCCCTTGGTCCTGTGAAAGAATGATGCCCCAGTGTAGGGAAATGTCATGGCAGTGAGGTGGCAGTGTGTAGATGAGAGAGGGAGCACCCTCATAGAAGCAGGGAGAGGGAAGATGGGATACGGGGTTTGCAGGGGAAACCAGAAAAGGGAATAACATTTGAAATGTAAATACATAAAATATCCAAGAAAAATACCAATAAAAACCAAAGAAACAAAAAACCCAAAGCAATACAAGTGATCCATTTGTGAGATTGATTTCATTTGGCTTTTCACATATCCTATACCTGGATGTACTGAACACTTATTTCAATATTTATCTTCTTTGAAAAATAATGTTTTTTTGTGTTACAAACTTTATCATTAAGAATAAAATAAATTCATACTCAAATATTAAGAGTTAGATGAATAAATAACATTTTGCAATAAACAGAAGGATTAACTATCTATAATAGTTGTTCAGAACCTGTCTGTTGCTAGAGTGTCTGATTATTTATATCCCTAAAAAATGATTCTTAAAAACCTCCAGTCTGTGCTGAAGTTTTTTTTTTTTTGTTTGTTTGTCAACCATGACATTTTCATACTAAGAATTGAACTCAGGATTTTGTGCTTATGATGTAATAACTTTACCATAAATCATAATGTAAGCCCCCTGGTTGCTCTTGGGCTTAGTATATTGCCCTTAGAATATCGTATTCTATCTTGGAAATATAATTTTTAACTTTTAAATTACTTATTAATTTTACATATATAAAGAAGGAAAGGAACAATGAAAAAATCCAATTGCTTCTGAAGTTTTAGGTCCTGACATTGTCACCAGTATCTTTGAAGAATAGTGATTTTTTTTTTAAAGAGGGAAAGGAAATTTTTAAATAAAAAAATTATGGTTAATAATTCATATAAGATTGAATCGTTTGCATGGATTTTTAAGGAATTCTTTCAAAGCACACTTTACATCCTTGTTTCTAAAGCTGTAGATGACTGGGTTCAGCATTGGTATGATTAGGGTGTAGAACACGGAGGCCATCTTGTCTGTGTCTAAGGAGTGATTTGTCCGTGGTTGTAGATACATGAAGAGAAGAGTGCCATAGAACACAGTTACAGCCATCATGTGGGAAGCACAAGTCGAGAAGGCTTTCTTCCTTCCTTCAGAGGAACGGATCCTCAAAATTGCAAGTATTATGTTGAAATAGGATATAAGTACAATAATCATAGAGAAAAACAAGTTTGTTGCTGAGAAAAAAAATACAACAGTTTCTGGAAGGTGAGTGTCAGAGCAGGACAAAGCTAACAGAGGGACATTATCACAGTAGAAGTGGTTGATTACATTGAAAGAACAATAAGAAACAGAGAACACACAAGGTGTCACAACAATGGCTGTGACAAAGCTAAAGAGGTATGTGAGAAACACCAGCAGAAGGCAGACCTGTCGAGACACCACCATCATGTAGAGAAGTGGGTTGCAAATGGCCACGTAGCGGTCGTAGGCCATCACAGCAAGCATGAAGATCTCTGCTACAATGAAAATCAGGAATCCTGCCAGCTGCGTCGCACATTCATAGTATAAGGTGGTTTTCTTACTGACTAAGAAGTTGACCAGCATTTTAGGAGCAATGACAGTGGAGTTGCCAAAGTTAATGACAGCCAGTTGTCTGAGGAAGAAGTACATGGGAGTTTGCAGGCGTGAGTCCACGGTGGTGAGGGTGATGATGCCCAGGTTCCCTGCTGCTGTCAGCATGTAAATGACCAAGAAGAGAAAGAAAAGTGGGACTTGTAGTTCTTGACGGTCAGATACCCCCACAAGTATGAACTCCGTGACATGAGTGAGATTCCCTGGAGCCATTATATGTTCATCTTTTAATGTGGAAAATGAAAATATTAACAGATCACCATTTTTATCTGTCTTACATAATAGATTGGTAAATGTCTCATTCTAAGTCGTTTTATTTAGAATGAGAAACCTGAAACATATTAAACCATACTTAATATTTTTCCTTATCTGTGCATAAATATGAAAAACATCAGAGAGTACTGTGGCTTCAAGTATCTTAGAGAACTGTTAATTAGCATAAATATGCTTATATGAATCAAAATATAATAAAGTACCTGAAGTTTGTGTATGTGCATACACACACACACACTCACACTCACACACACACACACACACACACACACACCACTCCTTTTTCAATTATAAAAATAAGCAGCTTTGAGGAGTCGAGCCAAAGTGACTGGATTCTTGGTTATTAGCTTTGCATGTTTTGGCCTTTTCTTATCGATTCCTCTTTTCTGATTTAGTTTCCTAAAAACAAATCTATGCCTTGTTATTCAGCCATCTTAGTATCTTACTACAAATCTCAATCCTTTTTAGTTATAATTTATTTCTCCTGCCAGTTCATCCAGTCATGCCGTGTTCTTCTGGCTTCTAGTTAATTTAAGTTCTATTTCTTTCTTCCAGCATTCCTGTCTGACATTTTCACTAGAGTTTGATCACTTCTATTTAAATTGTTTTAAAGAATTTCAATTTAGCACTAACTTTTTTCAAGACTGAGTCTCATTTTATGTCCCATTTTGTATGATAATCCACAACCATCCCTGCAACTAATTTCTGGGTGCTTTGTCAGTTGGCTATGGCATACTGCTTGGTACAATTATTTACAGCTTCTGATAAATTCTGATAAATTTTGATTTCTTTGATTTAGAATGTTAGAACATTGAATATAAAGTATTTTTTATTTTTATAACAAAATTTCTCTAATTGCAAATTAATTATATGCATTTATTTATAATGTATTTATAATGTAATTATATATGTAATTTGTTAAACGTTCCACACTGTTCTAAAGGCTAATATTGGAATATGGTTATTATTATTTTATATAATTTTCAATAAAGTAAATTATATAAAATTTATGTGAAGCAGTAATGTTATTGCTAAACATCAATGGTATGTGATTTCGTTTACTCTGACAAGTTTGATAAGTTGTTGTTAACTGATTTTTTGGGGGTGATTTTAAAAAAAAACCCAATTTAGTTTTTATAATTTGTAAATGAAATGTTACAATACAAATACAAGAGTTTTATATATATATATATATATATATATATATATATATATATATATATATATTTATATATATACCAGATTACAGTCATAGTGCTGGCTTTTCTGCTTTTAATAGTTTGTTGAATTTTCTCAATAAATCCTAGGTTCATAATGATTTTAAAATTTTAAATACATATAGTAAGTACATCATAATTTTTACATTGAAAACTTAGAAAAAACAGAATATGTCACTAAATAACTAAAAACGTAGTAGAATATAATGTAATACATAAAAGTAATAAATATGAACAGTATGAAAATTTTCTTCAATGTAATACAAATACTTACATATGGACTAAATTTTATACTGTACCCTATAACTATATGACATTTCATTAAGATTGAGTATTTTAAAAATTACACCATGTGATATCAAGTAATATCTGTTAACAAAAATCAACGTAAATCTAGTGTGATTACATGAAAATAAATGGTCTGAAATTTCAGAGTTCATATACCTGAGTTATAGCTACTCTCCCTCATCTTTTGTGTCACAGCACTCTGCTTCCACAGATGTGATTGTTTTCTTGGAAAGCCAGCTTCAGGTGTATAACATGATATAATTTATTCTAATGGTATTATTTCCTCTCCAGCTGTTTCCTAAAAATTTTCAAGTAGCATTTGCTTTGACATACAGTGCTTTCGGTCAATGTAATCTTTAAAAAGAATCAATGACATCATCAACAATAAAACAGTAATTGTTTGGGGTAAAATTTATGCAATTATTTTCAAAGCAACAATTTCTGTATATATTTAATATATTTAATTATTAAATCAATGATGTACTAAAACAGAATTAACAACAAGGCTAATGACATTGTGAATTTAATATCACTAAAATAGACATGTTTAGAGCAACTAAAGTGTTCTCTTTGTTCTCATCAGAATCTTGTTTGAACTATCACTTTGCAAATTTTAACTTTGCAAATTTTCTCAAATTGGCTTTCAAGTAGAAATATGAAATTGGTGAACTGTCAACACCTACATATTTTTTAATCTTCCTAATTTTACTACCTTCATTTTACTTCTCAAACTCTCTGATTTAGAAATGATGTTATAAGACATTTCTTAATTATCTTCTGAGATTTCATTATGTTATCCTACTAATTCTCAACACCTGTTTAGTCCTTTTCACTGTGTGTGTTCTGCTTTTTATCAGAGTGCTCATTCTTGAGCTTTAGAGATCCGCCTTCATGAATTTTTCTGTATGTCTTGATTCTGAATTGTGAACAAAACCATTACTTTTAAGTAGCAGGATATCTTTCTGCATTCCAGTAGACAACAATTCAAAAACAAGAAGGAAAGAAAAAAACTTGCCTTTTACTGTTAGTAATCTTTAAGCAATTTTTGGAAACAAAGAATTATGTATGTCAGAGACTCATCAGATATCATCTTTTCTGTTCTACCACTTTTATGATATATTAAAAGCCTCTCTGTACTGTATGGAAAATCTCACCTTACTTAAAATTTCTTCCACTGAATTAGCAGCCCAGGTCAATTTTTTCAGTAGATTCATTGGATGTAAGTAATTAGTATCTCCATCCCAGATCCAGCACTCTTAGATCAGAAGCATGAGTTCCTAGATAAAGAATTTAAGTGTTGATCAAAAGATTGAATGTTTTGACAGACATTTGGACTCTAAATTTAGACCAATAAAAAAGTGAAATACGTCATAAACAACCCATAAGAACAATCTACTAGGACCTACAACCAATATGATGGCCTATGAAGATAACTGAACAGTTTTACACATTTCCATCCCTAAAGATTAGCTCATTGAAATATATTTACTTGTTTGCTGAAGTCCCAAGAAATTCCTTTTTGAAGAAAATGCTTGATTCCAGAGGGAAAGGAAGACAAAAGACAAGCTCATTAGCAAGTCCCCACTCATCTTCTCACAAAGGTGTAACATGAATGCTGCCCATGGATTCACCTGGATGTTTACATTAGCAGGTGGATGCAGTGATTAAATCAACTTATTATTTGTTTCTTTTTCTGTGGTGTTTCTCTGTACAACATTTTAATTTGAAAGAGTTGGAAGTACTGAGACTCTCACTGGGAAGAAGATCCAATTGTTAAAAACACAGTATATGGCCTAACTATTTAATTTTAAATATAGGGATAGAATAACTCTACCTCTACTATTCTGCTTAGACAGCCAGCAAAGGTAGATGAGACATAAAAACTATCTGCTCTGTAGTATGCATAGTTGTGTCATGCAGTACAAATTTGTTTAATTCTTCTAAAATTTGGGAAATAAACTATTTTTAGTTTGGCAGAAAATGTATAATACTAAAATATTTGTTTTAAAATATCATTTAATAAATCTGTCCCATCAAGTCATTCACACTTAATTTGGGTTGGGGTACTTATTTTTATTGAGTAGGTTTTCCAACTGTAATTATATTTTGAGATTTCCTTTGTTTTATTTGATCTTTAATTTTTAGTATGTTATACTTTTATATTATTCAGAACAATTTTAAATTTAAATATCATCTTCTTCTTCTCCCCCAATTATTCCAGTCTCTTTCTCCCTCCTTATACACCAAAATTTAACTTTATTCTCAAAAACAAACAAAAAAAACCAAAATATATAACAAAAACCCAAGAAAAAAATAAAACAACATCTTGAATGAAACAACAACAACATAATCTACCAAATTGTTATGAAATAAAAGTACACAACAAAATTGTGGAGTACACTATGTTTGTCAACTGCTCACACGACCAAATGTATAATCTTAACTTTTTCACTATTTTCATTTATATGTATATATGTATGTATGTATGAATGATTGTATGTATGCGTGTATCTGTGTGCATATATTTGGATATAAATAGTCTGCAGAGCACGGAGAATGGCATTTGATCCTAATAAACTAGAACAAGCAGTCACTCCAAACTAAACTTAGATCCTAGGCAAGAGCATTATACACTTTAATCACTAAAGTATCTCTCCAACACTCCCCACTCCCTATTTTACAAATATTTTGCAAAAGCTTTCATTTATCTAGCATTATTGTTTGTGTTTATATGACTCTGTGTGTATATAAATGTCAGAGCACAGCTTTCAGGAATCAGTTCTTTTCTTCCAACTTTGGTGAGTCCCAGTTATTAAACTCATGGTCAATTGTATAAGGTTCATTTAACTCTAATAAAACCATTTTACCTATCATTTCCTACAAATATTATAATATCCAGGAATAAAAACTGATTATGTTCATATATATATACACATATATATATATGTATATATATATGTGAATATGTGGATGTTAGTAATTTTTATATATTTCTCAAATTAACATATCTATTCACTAAACTTTATTCATGGCAATAAAATATGTGAGATTGCAATAATTTAAACAATGATTCTTTTATGCCTATTAATGAGTAATAGTGTCATT
The DNA here is from genome assembly GCF_947179515.1 of Apodemus sylvaticus. Lineage (NCBI taxonomy): Eukaryota > Metazoa > Chordata > Mammalia > Rodentia > Muridae > Apodemus > Apodemus sylvaticus. The sequence continues at coordinate 67,117,191 of NC_067476.1, forward strand.
TTAATATTTTATGTTAGATTTTTCTACTAATAATAAGTTGGACTATTTTATTTTTTGTATTTCTTTTTATTATTATTATTATTATTATTATTATTATCTTTAATCTTTCTTTATAGTCCAGTCATTAGCTCCCTCCTGTTCTGTACTTCTACAGTTCCTCATCCCATTCCTCTTCCCCCCTCTTCAAGAGGATAACCCTCACACACCCCTCTCAACACCCTGTCAGGCCTCCCCATTCCCTGTGGCCTCAAGACTCTTAAGGGTTAGATGCCTTTTTTCTCATTGAGGCCAGACCAGGAAGTCCTGTGTCCAGGATTTCAGATCAGCTAGTGTATACTGCCTGGTTGGTGGCGCAGTGTCTGAGAGATCTCAGGAGTCCAGGTTTCTTGATATTGCTAGTTGTCCTATGGGGTCACCCTTCTCCTCAACTTGTTCATGCCTTTGCCTAATTCAACTACATGCGTCCCCAATTTCAGTTCAGTGGTTAGGTGTAAGTATCTGCTTCTGTCTCAATCAGTTGCTTGTTGGGCCTCTTGGAGGGCTGCTTTACTAGGCTCCTGTCAGTAGGTGCATCATAGCATCAGTAAGAGTGTCAGGCCCTGGAGTCTCACCTTTAGTTAGGTCCAAATTAAGGTCAGTCACTGGATCTCCCTTTCTTTAGTCTCTTCTCCATTTTTGCCCGGCAGTTTTTTAGACAGGAACAATACTAGGTCAGACTTCTTGACTCTGGAATGGCACGCCACTTGATGCCTGTCTTTCTACTGGAGGTGGCTATACATTTCTTTTCCTCACTGTTGAGCATTTCATCTAAGGTCCCTCCCTTTGAGTCTTGAGACTCACCTCCCAGGTCTCTGGTGCATTCTAGAGCATCCCCCCCCCAACCTCCTACCTCCCAAGGTTGCCTGTCCTTCTGCCTCCCATGTCCAGAGGTTATATATTTCTATTCATTCTTCTGGCCCTTGGGGCTTCACTCCTTATCACTCCTCAAACCTTATCATGTTCACTTTTCCCCTGCACTGTCCCCCACTAATGACCCGTTCCTGAATTCCCTCTGACTCTTCTTTCTTCTCCCTGCTAAGTTTGATTGAAGCATCCTCACTTGGGCCCTTTGGTTTGTTAACCTTCTTGAGTTATGTAGATTGTATCCTGGGTATTCCATATTTTCTTGGCTAATATCCACTTAGTAGTGAGTACATACCATGCATGTACTTTAGAGTTTTAGATACCTTACTCAGGATGATATTTTCTGGTTTCAACCATTATCTTGCAGAACATAATATGCTCATTCTTAATAGATGAATAGTATTCCATTGTATAAATGAACCACATTTTCTGTATCCATTGTTCCATTGTGGGACAACTGGATTATTTTTAGCTTCTGGCTATCACAAGTAAAGCTGCTATGAACATAATGGAGCAAGTGTGCTTGTGGTACATAGGACATTTCTTGGTATATTCCCAGAAGCTAGGTCTTCAATTTTCTATTTCCAATTTTCTGAAGAAAGTCTAGATTGATTCATAGAATAGTTATACCAGTTTGCAATTGCACTGGCAAAGGAGGCATGTTCCTCTCTCTCCACATTCTCACTAACATGTGCTGTCTCCTGAGGTGTTGATCTTAGTCTTTCTGATTGACTGAATTTCGGGGTTATTTCCCCCTTTTAGAGGGATTGCTTCAATTATCTCTCCATTTAATTTGGTGTTGGCTGTTGGTTTGCTGTATATTGCTTTTATTATGTTTAGGTATGGGCCTTGAATTCCTGTTCTTTCCAATACTTTTAACATGAAGGGCTATTGTAGCTTGTCAAATAATTTTTCAGCTAAGGATTCTTTAAGGAGGTGACAATGTAATTTTTTCTTTGAGTTTGTTTATATTTTCAAATGTATATTTATATTTTCAAAATATAAAATATGTACACTTTGCATTTAATTATAATTTTATTCTAACAAATTCACTTGTTTCATTATCAATTATTTTAATCCCCATGTGAATACTCATACATTTTTTATTATTCCATGAAGGCTTATTTATTGAATGATAGGTGGCACAGAAATATTTGGTACAATATGCAAAATATGGCATGAAACTTAACTAGGAAGGACTTTTATGAAGCTCAAAGTATTAGAAATCAACTATCACAATACATGAAGATATATTTCTCTCCATATATTTCTACACTTTGGTTAGAAATACAGCACATTTTTAGCTGTGACATTGTTTGTTTATCAATTTATACAATCAAAGCCTGTGCTGAAACCAATATTGTACTCACTGTTGCATATGTCAAAGTAAAGGATATCCTTTTACCAGACAACAACATGATATCTACTTAATAGATTCAGGCTTCATGTGCAAGAATAAAGACAATACGACATTTAAAAAATTTTATTATTTCAATTTAGATAATTCTATAATGCACAAATAATATCATGCAATAAAAATTAATATCAAGTCAATAAATAAAAATAAAAGAAACATTTATAAACATTTTGTAGCAGAATTGAAGCTTTTATAATCTCAATTTGTGCATTCACTTAGAGGCAAATATACAGTGAAATACAAAAGAGGAATAGACAATACAGAGAAGCTATAGATTATTTGAGTGACAAAATATGACAAATAAACAAGCATTAGGGGCATCAGAGATGAAAATAAGATTGATGAGAAGAAAAATAGAAGGATTTTAGATTCCTTTCATGGGATGAGACATTTAAACAAGGTCAATAGTGAATTACAAACAGAGCTCAGAACTTGTTTTCCCTGACTTTCAGTCAACATTGCGAAGTTGTGGTTAGAGGCTTTTTTTTAAATAAACAATTACAGGTAACATAAATCTTAGCTTTTCAATATGTAAAATTTGATCTTTAATATACATGTATAACACACCTGTATATGACTTAAAAACATAAATAGACACAGACAACAAGAATGACTCTAAACTAGACTTTTATTACAAAATAATATTATTTAATGTATATAGATACTTAGTTTTGCTATCTTGCAGGTATGTCATTTCAGGTGATAGAAATCCAGTTGAACTGTGAATTATTCTGCCCCATTAAGTATTAAGACCTTAAAATTACTTAGAGGATGTGTTACTAGTTTCAAGGTTCAATAATTCCTTTCATTTACAACATAACATTAAAAGTTTAACAAAGTTGTGATTCATGATTATCTCTGTGGCCTTCCTTAACATAAAAATTTGGTATGCATTTCTGTCATACAATTTAATCTTTCACTTACTTTGAATTATTATTATTGGCTCATATATTTACACAAATTATTAGGTATATTTTAGAGATAAAACCTGTTCTAGTAAAATATGAGGATATTAAAATTTAAGGGAAGAATACTGTTTTGTATTCTTCCCTTAAATTTTACCTAATTTTGAACTTTCAAATTTCTCTGTTAATAAGAAGATAATGTGTTTTCAAGACAACTTATGTTTTAGAGAGCTTGTATCTGTGTCAATATATCTTATTTTAGGTGTTTGAATGTGGTATACAAACACCACAGAAAACAGAAAATGTTGTTAGATGGCATTTACAGTGACTATTGGGAGTGGCAAATGCCTTCTTGCACAATATCATTTTCCTATCATGAAACAGAACACAATGCAAAAAAGTTTGTACATTGAGACAGTACTTCTGAGAATCTAATAAATATCATAATGAAAAATTTAACAAAACAGCAGATCAAACTATTGAAAAATACATGTCAATGTTGTTTCAATAGAAAAAATAATACACAGTAGTTGAGAGAGGTGAACATATTAATCTCTTAATAAAGGACAATGAAATCTGCTTGTTAACATTGTGTTTAGAGATGATTTCTTTTTATGAGTACATTTGTGGGCATAAAATAATTTGTAAAATGTGGTTTCTAATATGTTGTCTATATTCTTTATTAATAGACATATTAATGGTCCTATCATAAAATCATAAATTTCTTGTATTAAAAATGAGAAATCATCTGATAATTAAAATACATATGCATACACACACACACACACACACACACACACACATACACATACACACATATACATACCTCTAGAAATTACAGAGAGGTTTTCTATTCTGGCCTCTTCTAATTTTTTCCTATTTTTCTAAAATGATGAAAAGTTAAAAACCAAAGACAAGGTATGTAGGATATCATTCTTTTCAGCAAGAAATAAAAGCACTTGAATTTTGTTTATAAAGAATTGTCTTTGATAATTTAGTGAGATACAGTAAGAAGATAATGAAAAGGTAATGAAATTTTGTCATTTTCCTGAAATATGTTAAATGTCTTATTCTTTAGTAATTCTTTCAAACTTAGTGTGAGATGTAAACTCCATTTTTCTTAATGAATTAAAAGAAAGTATTCCAGAGATGGTTCATCTAATATAGTTTCTTGTTTCCAATCCTGAAAATCTGATCTTTTTCTTTGTACCTCATATGGCAGAAGAAGAAAACTACAGGCTGAAGATGGGGATCATATCTTGCACCTTGTAAGCTGCCAAGTACCTGAAGACAGTTAGGGTATAGACCTTCCAGAAGAGTCAACTATGACGAATCTGATAAAATGACATGTCTTAACGGAACTCAAAAGATTTAATAGTTTCCCTATAAATAAGTGTGTCTTTTAACACTTATCACAGAAGCAAGTTTTGTTTTTGCTGTTGATTTTTAGTAAATGGTTATTAACAGAGACCCACAACTCCCCAAGGTGTAGAAAATAAAAGACATCAAAAAAGATCTCAACCCTAAATATGACATAGTCATTATAACATTTTTGTGGAAAGGTTATCATAGTAGACCAGTGTGGGTTTGAGGAGAGTTTAATCATGAGGAGCAGTGGATGATAATAGCTAAACATTTTTTTTCTGAGATGCAGCAGGGCTGTTGTGCACATGAACTGAAATTGACAGTGACAACGTGCACAAGATCCCTGTGAGGTCAAGAAAGAAAAATAATTAAGGATGGAGGAGGGAGGGATGAGGAAGTCCCATCTCCAGTTGAAAAGCTATTGATTTTAACTAATGATTGCTCAGTAGGGAGCATCATTATTCTGCAGGGACATATATCCTGAGGGGACTACCCATGCTCTCTTGGTTTCAAAGTTTAAAGGCTTGTTCATTATATTTTCTTTATATTAAAATGTAATATATAGCTGGTTTAACACATCAAATAGAAAGTCATTTCTCAATTTTCTGTGCATTCATGAGAATCATTATTTTGAATTATAGTCATTATTCAGAAAATTCACAAACTCATAAAATATAACTAATTTTTTTCCTCAATATTGTGAGTTCAGAGGTTAGTCTTTTGTTTCTCACAATAAAACCTTGATTTTAACTCCAAGGCACTACTTTAAGTATTTCAGAATTTGAAAGTTATGTATAATTTGCACAACACAGTAAACAATCACCATGTTTATTAAATAAAATGACTTAAGAAAAACAGGAAAGCTAATACTGAAATTTTAGATTCCAGCCTCCCAGAATACAGACATTTTGCTGTTCACTCTAACTCACGCAGCAGAGCATGGAACTTTGAACACATTTTATACTGCTTATTCACCTTGTTTATATCCATTTAACAATTAGTGATAAAACATAAGAACATGTCCCAGAAGGATTATGCTACACTTATCTTGTGGTTAGAAATTACCCAAAGCAAAATGTGGTGAGTGATGGTAAAACTTAAGAAAACAAAACCAAACAAAACTGACAAAAATGAACAAACAAAACACAAAAAATGAAACTATAGTCCCTCAGGAATAAAGACTTTTCTCTTGCTGTTCTCTGAGATAAAAATATTTTGAGCAGTACTTAAAATATTTTGAAGACTATTACCATTACCAAGAGTATTTGTGATGTTGAATTGCTTTTCTAACGTGGTTAGGCAAATTATTCGTTAAAACAAAATAATGTACAAATAATGGGCAAGTTTTGAGATCAGATTTTTCATTAAGTTTTAATAGTTAATTACATGTTATTTATTTAAATCTTTTATCACATATTTATAGATCCAGAGATAGACTGTCTAAGGCCCTGCCTCAATCGCTCATGTCTGGAATGACAAAGTTTGATTATTCATATCCAATTTATATATTACATTTTCATAGTTCTTGTCATCAGTTTTTATTATCTGAAAATAATTTTCTTTGACACAGATATTTTTAATTTATATTTGGTTTTAACTACCTAATTAGATTGGCTTTGTTATTAAAACTACATAATAATTTTCAACCAATAGCAAAAGTTATTTCTTTATTAAGATTCATCTATTTTCTACTCAGTGATTAGATTGATTTGATATCAAACCCACAAAATAATCCTTAAATAATACCAAATACCATTCCATTATTAATGTTTCTGGGCTTTTTTATTTTTTAAATAATCTATTTAGCTAATATTTAACTCAATAACCACATTATTACCTTCTTAATTCTACATATTTTAAAAGAATTTTCTGTTATACTTCATTTTTAAATTTTTTGTCATACTCTATCTCTGCTTTACCGAAAAATTCTTTTCTATTTCCTTCACTGAAATTTTAAAGCATATATATTTATTTTATTGAGAAGCAAAGTAACATTTAATAAACTTTGACTTCTATGAGAAATTATTTTACATATTTTCCCTCTCTTTCTAAGAGCATTTTTATATCTTTGTTTCATAAGCTGTAGATCAAAAGATTCAATGTAGAGATGATTAAGGTATAAAAGATGGAAACCAATTTGTCAGTGTCAAAGGAGTTATTTCTCTTATGTTGCACAAAAATAAATATCAAAGACCCATAAAAGACTGTCTGATAGGACCAGAAAACAGCTGAAAGAGTCAGATGTAGATACCAGCACCCAACAATAGACAGAAGCTAGGTACCCCTGTGCTTGAATTGGGAAAAAAGCTGGAAGAAACTGAGGAGGGTGGCCCCATGGGAAGACCAGCACTCTAAATTGACCTGGACCCCTAGATCTCTCAAACAGCTATCAATCAGGCAGCATACACCAGATGATATAAGGTTCCTGACACGTATATAGCAGAGCTCTGCCTGGACTAGACTCAGTGAGAGAAGATGCACCAAACACTTGAGAGACTTGAGGCCCCAGGGGGTGGGGATGCTTGGTGCGTTCCAGTGCTGGTTGGGGGAGTAAAGACATTCTTTTGGAGATGGGGCCAGGAGATGAAGAGTTATGGGATGGGGAGCAGTTAGGAGCAGACCAGGAGGGGATGAAGTCTGATCTGTAAAAAAGGATTGCAGAATAAAAATAAATAAGTTTAAATAAATTAAAAACTAAATCGGACAAGTTTCAAAGTATAAACTTTATATATACTTAGCACTTAGCTGTACAATTTTTATTCTAATGATTTCAATTTTGTAATCATCAACTTTTTATGTCTTCTTTAGTAGATTCCCATGTTACTATACCTATAGTTTAACTAGTCTACAGAACACTTATTTAGCAACTGATGGACAATACAGACATATTTGGAATAATATGCACAGAAAATGGTATGAAACTTAAAAAGGAAAGGCTTTTGTAAACCTTGAGAGATTACAAAGGATATATATGAGATATTATCACAATATGTGAATATTTATTTCTGTACATATATTGTTACACTTTGGCTAGAAATAATGCCTATTTCTATTTGTGACATTATACTTGCTTATTAAATTGATACAACCAAAGAATGTTCTCAAATGAGTACTGGGCTCACTGTTGCCTGGGCCAAAAGAAAAGGATATTCTTTTACCAGATTTCACAAGAAATATACTTAATACACTCAGGCTTATGCACAAAAATAAAGTCAACACAGCATTTCAACCATTTTAATTTTTTAATTTAGGAATTTCATCATGTACAAAGAATAGTAGAAAATAAAATATACAGATCTGGCCAATAAAAATAAATAAAAGAAACATTTATGTAAATTTTTGTAGCCTAGCTTAATCATGTATCTGACGTAGGGCATTCACTCAACGGTGCATACACACTAAATTAGAAAAATAATAGACTCTATTAACAAACTACAGGTTGTTTGAGTGACAAAATACTCCAAATTATCCAGAATCAGGGGTATCATGGATGTAGGTAAGGTTGCTGTGATGAGAAAGGTTCATGGGATGGGACATTTAGGCAAGGTCTGTAGTGATTTATGAGCAAAGAGCAAAACAGAGAACTCAGTTTTCTCTCACTGTGATCAACTGAGATTTTCACACAACTCATAGAAATGAATGAATTAAAAAAGTAATGCATATGATGACATAAATGATGCAACACATTACAAACATAATGTGTCAGCTCTACAATACCATTTAAGCTCACTCTGCTGCTCCTGTTCTATTTAACGTGTACGAAACTATACCAGTGAATCTTGTGATCTTTACACTTTAAGAATATTTTGTGTGATCATATATTTCCCATTAGAATCCAACCCTACTCAGTAAAAGGGTTTGTTTTTTATAAATTCTTTTTAAAGAAAAGGGTTTTCTTTATTGCTTTCTTTATAAATTCTCATGGAACATTTAAGTGTTTAACGACCAGGAAGAATGATAACATTTAATTCTGTTGTTCCTTTGTACTTGACAATCATCTATACGGATAATAAAGAGTGAAGGAATTGAATCCTGTGTGGATTTCAAAAGCAAACATTGTGTAATTTTTTCCCTGTCCTATGAAGAGCATCTTTTACATCTTTGTTCCTCAAGCTGTAGATCAAGGGATTCAACATGGGAATAATCAGGGTGTAAAAGACTGAAGCTAACTTATCAGTGTCAAAGGAATGACTGGATTTGGGCTGCATATACATAAATATCAAAGTCCCATAGAAGACAGTGACCACTGTCAGGTGTGACCCACAGGTGGAGAAAGCCTTCCGCCTGCCCTCAGCAGAGTTCATCTTGAGAATGGCTATGAGGATGAGCAGGTAGGACACAAGAACAAGTAGAAGAGAGGAAATCAAATTAAAAGCTGAGAAGAACAACATTATCACTTCAATTTCTTGTGTATTTGAGCAGACCAAAGATAACAAAGGAAGGCTGTCACAGTAGAAATGACTGATGACATTGGAGCCACAGAAAGACAAAGTGAAAATCTTAATTGTGACTAGAAGAGCCACAATTGTACAGTAAATGTAAGGAATTACTACAAGCACCCAGCATAGTCTTTTTGACATGATGACCATATAGAAAAGAGGCTTACAGATAGCCACATAGCGGTCATAGGACATTGCAGACAGAATAAAAAGTTCACAAGCAATGAAGAGAAGAAAGAAGGCTAACTGTGTAGCACAAAGGTTAAAGGATATTCTATTTTGATCAATGATAAAATTTGTTAACATTTTGGGTCCCACAGCTGTTGAATAACCAAGGTCTGTAGTAGCCAGGTGTCTGAGAAAGAAATACATGGGTGTTTGCAGTCTGGAGTCCACCACTGTAAGGACAATCATGCCCAAGTTTCCCACCAGTGAAACCAGATAGATGAGAAGGAACAAACCAAACAATGAGGGCTGCAGCTCAGGATGGTCAGTGATACCCATCAGGATGAATTCAGTCACCACAGTGTGGTTTTGGTTCTCCATCCTAGTTTATGAGAAAGTCCAATCTACTTAGAGAAATCAGCATTACCTGTAGAGGTAAATTATTGTTAATTGGAGGAATTTGTTAAAAAGTATGATAGATAACATATTTAATTCTTTCAATATCAACTACTTATTAATATACATGTATAGCACACTTGCCCCTAATATTTATTGTGTTGCTTAACTAATTTCATGATTCACAAATCTCAGATAGATGAAAGATAGGTAGATGGTAGGTAAAAACATAGCTTAAAATATAATTATATATATAATTTATTATCATATATTACAATAATTTTAATAGTTTCAAGACTTTGATTGCCACTGTTTTTTGTACTTCTTTAGAGTTTTCATTAATCATTCGTGTAATTCAACTTCACAGTGACATGTAATTATTAAATTTAGTAATACATACAAATTCACATATTTCTTGATCTATAAGAACAGTTAAGAACATTTAAAAATATATCAGCTCTACTTTAGAACTGAATCAGGAATTTCTTATTCTTACAGATAAAGCATATAAGAATATTAAACTATAGAATATATTGAGTAGACATGTAAGTTTAATATTACAGAAAAATCAAAAATTGGAATTGTATGAAGAAACCAAAGAGGATATATTCACATATATCTCTAATGCATTCAAACATAGTGTATACAAAGGTAAATTTTGGCAAATACTTCATTGAAAATTCTTTTTCGTGTGTCCCAAACAGATGTGTCTGCACATGTATTGGATAAAGAAAGCAAGATTTTACCCTGAATTTCATGTATACTGTCCCAAATAGCCTTCAAAAGTCACATGTATAAACATTTTTTTTCAATTATGAATCAGGGGTTAAGCTTACCAGAAAGTGGTTGTATTCACAATTGTTTGTATACATTCCAATGGACAGCACTGAACTCGTCTTACTAGTCTGAAATGATATAAAGATAGCTAATTAGGTCAAGCAGCTTGCTCATTAGACTTATTTAAGGCATTATCTTCTCTGGGTCAAGGGTAACACTGGATTTCAGGCTGCATTTCAATTCATTTTTGGTGATTTTGTAATCATTTTGGATGGAAGAATCAACTACATTGTGACCATAAGAGAAGTAGATAAAGAGGTACACTATGAGATGTTGATGTCTGTTAGTTGGTCAAAATTTTGTCACAATATAACATGTGAACACAGTGTTGTCAGTTTTATTTGTTACTCTTGTGTGCCTGGACACACAGGAGCCCTGTATGAGACAGACAAATGAATGCAGTACATACCCCTGACAATTTGGGGAGGATGTACTGAGTTGTCACCAGAGGGTCAATAGGGGAGCATTGCAGGCCCATCTTCCTCTTTCAATTACCTTGGAGCCTTAGTTTATGTTTGTATCTGTCAAACTGTGTTTAAAGTCAGGAGCCTAGCATAACTAACTGTCCATTGAGATGCTCTACCTAGCATCTGACTAAAACAGATGTAGAAGCCCACTTTAAAGCATTATACTGAGCTCTAGAAGTCTTAGGGTATTAGGGGAAGGGTTAAGGGACCTGGAGTGGCTAGAGACCCCATAAGAAGACCAGCACAATTAAATAATCTAGATGCTTGGGGGAAGGCTCCCAGAGACTGAATGACAAACAAAAGAGCATAGAAGGGCTGGACCTAGGTACCTACACATATATGTAATAGATGAACAGCTTGGTCTTCATGTGGGTCTCCCAAGAACAGGAAGGAACATGGGCTTACACTGATTCCATCTCCTGACTGTAGATCCTGTTTCCCTAAATGAGCTGCCTTGTATGACCTCAGCAGGAGAGTATGTTCCTAGTCCTGTTGTGATATGAGGTACCAGGGCAAGTTGGTACCAAGAAAAGGACCTCACCATTTTCAAGGGGAAGAGGAAGGGTAATTGGAGAAAGGCCAAGTGTGTGGGGGAAGACTAGGAGGAGGGAGAGCTGTGATTAGGATATAGAGTAAATTAATTAATTAATTAATGGAAAAATAATATATCTTTGTGAAATAATTATATGGTCTTATAAATTTTTTCTAAGGATACTTTTCAAGATAAGATAATTTTTATAAATACATTTTCATATTATACTGAAGAACCTAGAAACATTTAAAAGTGTCTGAGTAAATTAGCAAGAATGACTTATTATTGGTTTAATAATGAAGACTCAAAATTCTCCAGAAAGAAGTATAGTTTTACTATAATAAATTTTAATACTTAATATTTTTACTATGGTAAACAACATTATAGATTTAAAATAAAAATAAATTTTACAAAAATATAAATTGTGATTTAAAATCTCCTTGAGTATTATGTTCACATATTTTTATTTGTCAGAGTCTTTTTTGCAATTCTAATAAAAAATCATTGAAGGTAAGTTCTAAAATCATAGGATATATATGGTAAAATCAATATCTCATATATTAAAATATAGAGGAGTAGACATTAGTTTGTTGACTACTATGAGCACCATCACTGAATAAAAAGAAATTACAAACATGACAGTAAGCATATTAGACATAATTGTTTGTGTAATCTATAAATTATCAGTATGAACAACATGCCTTATTAATTTCTGTGAAAACAGTATATTTTATTTGTTCTACTCACATGCTAATTCTAAGTTTTACCCCACATAACTTTCACATTTGAAAAAATAGTGCATTTAACAAGAAAATACAAGAAATGCCTTGTTTCCATGTTATTTGTTTATCTTCCCATGCTGAAATCTTTAACTAGATACTGTGTAATATAAATAACATATTTCTAAAAGGATAGATCTAATACTTTCTTGTTTATAGATTTAAGAGGCCTAGAGGGAACCACATATCTTTGTCAGGGTTACTCTATTACTGTGTACTGGAAGATTGTTTTTAAACCTCTAAACAAGTTATAATTAAATGTAGGACAAATTTGTCATAGCCATTAAAATGTATAAAGTCTGCATACTCAAATAATGCTTGTTACATTTTTAATGACTTAGAAATTTCTTTTTCATGTTGAACAATTTAGAAATCAATTATGTCTATACATTTATAAAAAATGAATGTAATTGTTTTCAGAGGTCCTGGAGCAAAAATAACATGACAATTAGAAAGATACATAAAGGTGATATGAAATAGTCAAATTTCAGTTCTGTCATTAAACTTTCAGGACAGTACATATGTATTTAGGTCATATTATAATTCATGTTAAATTATGTATCTGTACTATAACTTAATAAACAGTAAGCAAACAAATTTTTGCAAACAATTCATTTATAGCTTTTATTATCATATCTAAAATCAACATTATCTTTATGAAAAATAAGGGAATAATAAATGAGTCAGTTAGTCTATTACTTATACCCACATTAAAATCTTGGCAATATTTCAGAGTTATTTTCAAAGATGTTTATAAAAATTGCCTTTTTTTCATTACAAGTATTAAAAATTAGCATGAGGAAAAAGTGAGTCATGCAATTGCAGCATCAGCATCTTAGAGAATTTGGAAAGTCCAGAATTGGTATTAGAAATGAACACAGAGATTTCAGGAAGAGGACAAAATGTGACAATATTTGACTTCATAGATGGTTATATAACATTCTTTTACCTAGCTGAAAGCACTGTCTTGAATTTCCAGTATAGGTCTTAGTATGGGGTTTTAGATGTCAAATATATACATTTTGTGAAACTACAGAAACTTTTCCCTATGGACCTTCTAAGTAAATCAGTAATCACATCTAAATAATTTAAAAGTTTAATGAGATGTCTAGAGGTTATGAATTAATTGTCAGAGTACACTTCTCTTCAACTATGACTTTGTTGTTTATTAATTAGTTGTTAATCTAGAAATTCAACTTATGTCAATCTTTCAATATATATATATTTACACATATTGTTGTTAGGCTCTTAAAGAGATTAGCACTCTCACATTTACATTAATGAGTATAGGCGTCATGTAAAAATCCACTTGGTGTCCATTCAAGAATTAATAAATGTAATATTATTGGATATGAAATATAGAGGTTAATGAATTTGAAATATTTGATAACTTGGATAGACTTGCAGAGAACATTACAAAGGAACTAAGACAGACTCAGCAAACCAATATTGCACGAATCACATTAAAGTAAAGAAACAAATAATGGGTATATCTTCCCAAAGCAATACCAGAAAACAAAACAGAGAGAAAATATGTGCTTTTCTCAGTGATAGTATTAGCTGTCCAGAACTTCATTCTGAATATGATGCACTCACATTAAGCAGAGTGTAAAAGTATGAATCAATATAAATGGGTTTTGAAATTGAAGAAGACCTCAGAAATGGAAAGATCTCTCATCTTAAAAGATTAGTAGGTTTAACATAGTAAAAAGGGCCATCTTACCAAAAACAATATACAGATTCAATGCAATTCCCATCAAAATTCCAGCACAGTTCTTCAGAGATATGGAAAGAGCAATTCTCAACTTCATATGGAAAACAAAAAAACCCAGGATTACCAAAGCAATTCTTAAGAATAAAGAACATCTGGGGTAATCACCTTCCCTGACCACAAGCTATACTACAAAGTAATAATTATAAAAAATACATAGTACTTATATAGAGACAGATAGGTGTATTAATAGAAAATAAATTAAAATGCTAGAAGTAAATCCATATACCCATGGACACCTGATCTTTAACAAAGAAGCCAAAACTATACAATGGAAAAAGTAAGCATTTTAAATAAATGGTGGCGGTCTGTAAGGCAAAAGACATTGTCAACAAGACATATCAGCAATATACGGACTGGGAAAGAATTTTACTAACCATACATCTGCCAGGCAGATGATATCCAAAATATATTTAAAAAATCAGGAAATTAACCTCTAAAGCCAAAATAACCCAATTACAATCCTGGTACAGAGCTAAAGAGAGATTTTATAACAGAGGAATCTCAAATGGCCTAGAAGCACTTAAATGTTCAAAATCCTTAGTCATCAGAGACACCAAGATTGTACCTCATACCAATTAGAATGGATGAGATAAAGAATTTGAATGACCTTACATGCTGATGAGGGTATGGAGAAAGAGAAACACTCTTGTATTGATGACGGGATTGCAAACTGGACAATCATTCAGGAAATCAATCTGGTGGTTCCTCAGAAAATTGGAAATACTTCTATCTGAAGGCCCAGCTATAGTATTCTTGGACATATACCTAAAAGATGCCCATCACACCACAAGGACACATGATCAACCATGTTCATTCCAGCCATTTTTGTAATTGCCAGAAGCTGGAAACAACCCAGATATCCCTTAAGAAAGGATATAGAAAAGAAAGTTCATTTACTCAAAGGTATACTACCTAATTATTATAAACAATGAATTTTACAGGCAAATGAATGGAACCTGAAACATCCTGAGTGAGGTAATTCAGACCCAAACAATCATGGATGGCATGTACTCTCTGGTAAGTGGTATTAGCCAAAAAGTCCAGAATACCTATGATACAGCCTACAGACTATACAAAGTGTAGGAGGAACAAATGCCCAAGTGAGAATTCTTCAATCCCACCTTGAAGTGGGAAGGAAGTAATCATGGGAGGCAGAGGGACATAGGTGCCTGGATATGAGAGGATAGGAAGAAGGGGAGGAGAAGGGGGGATCAGAATCAGATATGGTGGTGAGGGGACAGAAGAGAAGCCCAGAGGGTCAAGAGAATGAATGGAAATAAGTAGCCTCTGGGAGTGGGAGGTAGGGGTACCATCTAGAAAGTACCAGATACGCAGATTTTAAGAAACCCTCAGGACTCATTGAGGTGACCTTAGTCAAAATGACCAACACTGGAGAAAGGGAACTCAAAGAGTCTGCCTCCAGTAGGCAGACAGAGCCTCAAGTGTAGGGACAGAATAACTAACCCATAGTCAAAATTCCTGACCCACACTTGTTCCTGTCTAAAAGAATTGCAGGGGCCACCATCTTTGCTCCCGTGACTGAGCAGACAGGTCAGCCAGGTACTCATGGAACACCTGAGTGAAAGATCACTTGGGACACGGCCAGTCAGGGCTCCACCTGCACCCAGGAGCTGGGCAGCCCCACAGCCATCTGGGAACCTATCCTGCCAGAGAACCTCTGACCTGCAGGGAGTCCTAAGGTTAGAGGGAGTCCCATGTTCAAAACATGGGGCCATCTTCTGCTACAGCAGGCCATCTCCAAGTGGAGCAAGAAGCCAGCTATCCACCCAGTGGCGGGGAGGAGACAGCCATCATGGGTAAGTCCTGCCCTGCAGCTCAAAGGATCCCATACTGAAGCCTCTGGCAGGAGCCTTGTGGTTTCTGTGTCTGGCTTGAGACCATCATCTGTCACAGCTCACCATCTCCAAGTGGACAGGAAGCTAGCTTTCCACCAAGATGAGCAGAGCAGACAGTCAGCACAGGTGAGATCTGCCCTGCAGCTCAGAGGATCCCATCCTGAACATTCTGGCAGAAACTCTCCAGTTTCCTTTTCCAGCTTGGGACCACCGTCTACCGTTCTGTACAATATCCAAGTGATGCAAGGAGGTAGCTAACCACTTAGGAGTGTAGAGAGGCCTGGGAGTATAATAGGACCACCTCTGCTGCTCAGAGGAAACAGCCAGAAACTATAAGGATACAAGAGGCTATGAACAGCCTGGGAAGGGTGCCTTCTGATTACCACCTGCACCAAGAGTTGATCAGGGCCACAGAGTTACATAACCAAATACAATTACAAGAGAGCAGGTCTCACAGAAGTACTTATTATATACTGGTGTACATAGACAGAACGGGTCTCCCAGGAGCACAAAGAAGCCACAGTCCGAGACAGCAACACCAGCCAACACCGGAGATAACCAGATGGCAAAAGGCAAATGCAGAAACATCACCAACAGAAACCAAGGCAACATGGCTCCATCTGAACTAAGCTCTCCAACAACAGCAAGTCCTGGATACCCCAACACACCACAAAAGCAAAACCTTGATTTAAAAATAACACCTCATGATGCTGTTAGAGGATTTCAAGAAGGACATAAATAACTTCCTAAAAGAAATATAGGAGAACATGAGTCAACAGGGAGAAGTCATTCAAAAGGAAACACAAATATCTCTTAAAGAAATACAGGAGAACATCGGACAACAGATAGGAGCCCATAAACAGGAAACACAAAAATTACTTAAAGAAATACATGAGAACATGGGTCAACAGGCAGAAGTCCTGAAAGAGGACACATAAATCCCTTAAAGAATTACAGGAAAATGCAAACAAGCAAGTGAAGGGACTGAGCAAAACTGTGATAAAACCCAGAGGAAATGTCCCAGAGGGATTTTTGCCTCATTTGCTTTCTGCTTAGAAATTAGATAAATGAAAATGTGCTAAATGGTGGAAAAAGCACATAAACAAACAATAATATGGCTGCAATAATACCTCTCCTACTACACTGTTCACTGACAAACACACAAACAAATAAACAAAACTAAAAACTTTTTGAGCATTATTTAAAACACTTTAGCTCTTATTGCCAAGAGGATCTGTGATGTTGAATTCCTTTTCAGAATTCAGTTTTCTTATTTGAGAAAAAAAAAGTTCAAATTAACTAGCAAGGTTTATATTAAGTTTTAGTAGATAACTTCATGCTGTTCATTTGAATCTTGTATTATGTATTTTGTTGGTAGACAGATGTTCTTTATCAAAGAGTGCCCAAGACCCTGGCTTAGTCTCTAGTGCAAAGAATGACAAAGTTTGGTTATTTATATGGGTTTTAAACAATATATTTTCATTGAATTTTGTAACAGTTTAAGTCAACTGAAAATTTTTATTTTAACTAGCTGAAACTAGATTAAGGTATTCTGGACCCAAGTGTAACATTAGTATCCAGAACTCAGCTTTTGTTTTGTTTTGTTTTCCCATTAATTAATTTAATTTTTCAATTTATATCTTGATCGCACACCCTCTTTCTCTTCTCTTCCCCTTTCTATCTTTTCACCTTTTACCCTCCTCTCCACTCCTCTTTCAGCCCCACCACTGGCTTGTCCCAGAGATGTCCCTGGCCTCACAGATCTCCTTTCTCTAGGCTCTCTCATTCCATACCCCTGTCCTCAAACACCTTAGTCCCACCCTTGTTCTTAGCCTTGCCCATCAACTCCATATTTCTCTTTTATTTCTCCTTCTGAGAGATATTCAGATCCCCTCCCTTGGGCTCTCCATGTTACTTAATTTCTTTGGGTTTGTGGATTGTAGTATGATTATCCAATACTTTACAGTTAATATCCACATACAAGTGACTGAATACAACACGTGTCTGAGTCTAAGTTACCTCACTCAGGATGGTGTTTTCTAGTTCCATCCACATGCCACAAATTTCATGATGCCTTTGATTTTAGTAGCTGAGAAGTATTCTACTGTGTGAGTGTACCACAATATCTTTATTCATTCTTCAGTTAAGGAAAATGTAGGCGTTCCAGTTTCTTGCTATTACAAATAAAGTTGCTATGAACATATTTAAACAAGTGAGTTTGTGATATGGTATACCATCTTTTTGGTATATGTTTATAGTTTTTATTATCAGCCAGGTAATAACTTTCTTTGGCACAGATACATTTAAATCTATACTTGAGTCTACTCATATAATATTGTATTAACTAGGCTTTGGTGTAAAATCAATAAAATGGTTGTCAAAATTTAAGGTAATCCTGCATGAATGGTTATAGGTTTTCTTTCTTTATTCAATTCATCCTATGTTAACAGATAGACATCATACTAACTACTTAGCTAAGGCAGTTCTTGGTATCCTCTTCCTTCTGCCTCCACACTTCAATTAATTTTAGGGATGGCATTTCAATCAAAAACCAAAATTTAGTATAATAAACATACTTTAATATAATAAATACACCTATATAATTTAGTATAATACAATTAGTATAATTTGGTATAATACTCATAATACATATACATATACATTTACATTTAGGAAGACAGTATTGAATCATTAAGTAAAGATAAGTGTGAATTAATGAATTAAGATTAATCTAAAACAAGAAAGAATGAAAGTCCTGACAGCTGCCATGGAAAGAGTCAAGTCATCTAACACAGACACACAGACACACACACACACACACACACACACCTACAAACACATGTATGCACCCACACACACAAAAACACACATACACAATGAGAATTATACAATATTAGATGGTACATTGAAATTATGAACTATTTAAACACAAAATATATTATGTTAATTATTGCTTTTGTAATCATATAGAAAGTGATGCGAAAGAAATATAATGTGAAATCATGATGATATAAGCTTCCCTGTGGAAGGAAGGCATTTGTGTGTTCAGAAATTACTAGGACCTCATATCAACGTGATAGGATAATATTTTGTATGGCTTTCCCTGTCTTTCTGAGAGCATACTTTACATCTTTATTCCTCAAGCTGTAGATCAAGGGATTTAACATGGGGATTATTAGGGTATAAAAGATGGAAGCCACCTTGTCAGTGTTTAAGGAGTGACTGGACTTAGGTTGCACATACATAAATATCAAAGTCCCATAGAAGACAGTGACCACTGCCAGATGAGACCCACAGGTGGAGAAAGCCTTCTGTCTGCCTTCAGCAGAGTTCATCCTGAGAACAGCTCTGAGAATGAGCAGATAGGATATAAGGATGACAAGTGGTGATGAAATCAAGTTAATAGTTGATAAGATTAAAATTATCATTTCACTATCCTTTTTATTTGAGCAGAGCAGAGATATCAAGGGGAAACCATCACAGTAGAAATGACTGATAATATTGTGTCCACAGAAGGATGAAGAAAAAATATTTATGGTGACCATGAGACCTACAAATATACTGTAAAGGTAAGGAATTGCCACCAGGACCCAACATACTCTTTGTGACATAATGACATTATAGAGGAGTGGTTTACAGATGGCGACATAACGGTCATAAGACATTGCAGAGAGAATAAAAAATTCACTAACAATGAACATACTGAAGAAATACATCTGGACAGCACAAAAATAAAATGATATTGCATTTTTCTCTACAAGAAAATTTCTTAACATTTTTGGTCCCACAGCTGTTGAATAACCTAGGTCAGTAGTAGCAAGGTGTCTAAGAAAAAAGTACATGGGTGTTTGTAGTCTGGATTCCACAATGGTTAGGATGATCATGCCCAAGTTGCCCACCAGTGTGATCAGATAGATGATGAGAAACAGTCCAAACAATGGGGCCTGTAGCTCAGGGCGATCAGTGATGCCCACCAGGATGAATTCAGTCACCAATGTGAAGTTGTAGCTCTCCATTCACGTTTATGAGAAATTCTGTTTTGAGTGGAAATTATTGCACTATCAATAAATTGCAAGTATCATTTGGTGAGTTTTTATTATCTAAAGTAACTTAAATCTATAAACACTCAAATTAATTTGAAAAATATATTAAAATATTCATATGTACATCTATACATATACATATGCAAACATGTTATTTGAAATACACAAATATTAATCTTTAGTTATGTAAAAATAATAGCTTAAATCAGAAAATATCATAATTGTCCAATGATATTTGCTTTTCCTAACTATATTGAAAGCAGACACTTTAATTCACTACTAGACATTAGTAAATCTGGAAAAGATCCTTCTATATCTAATATCTAGCCAAGGAGTCATCCAGCCTCCAATCCTAATACTCTCAGGATTTCAGAATGTCACTCTACAGACAGATATATATGTATAGATTATAATATATTTTTCACATATATATATTTCACACACATATATATATTTCATATATATGAAAAAGAAAATCAAGTCTTTAATTATAGATACTGATAGAACATTGATGAAATTTATTTTTCTGATATTTTTATTTCTGATATAGTTACTACCACATTGTAGTACTGAAAAATTATGTACTTGTTATCATATTTACCAGTAATAGTACATATACTTTCTAAAACCTTTTAAAATGGATATTATTTTCATGCGTAGATCTACAGAATCTTAACATATAAAATAAAAGGGCTGGAGTTTTTATCACACTCCATATTTTTCAGACTGATGAATAAGCTTAGGGTTACTATTTACACTGAGAATTGTCTTGATTTGAAGAAACCTAACAGCAGGTAAGTAAGAGGATCTGTGCAATCCTCTTACATATTATCTAGTATGTACAAACATTCCTATGGAATGATAAGGCAAAATATATAAGGTGCTTTTTTTTGCATATACAAAGACGAGACATCTCTGTCTGGACATTGAAAACTTGAAGTAGTAGCAAGTGACCCAACAGGTTTGTGCTTCTAGGACATAGTCCAAAATTATGACAAACACAGATTTCAAACTCTGAAATGCACTAACTGAGCTGAAATTATTTTCCTTATGAAGGTACATATATATCATGTACAATAGGATCTTAGCTTCTTTGTTATATCTGAAAAGGTGAGCAAAGAATTTTTTGCTTGCACTTATAGAGCACCCAGAAGCTGCCACTGTCTTTAGTTCTAAGGGTAGAGAGCAAGTTTTCATTTTTCTCATTTTGAATTACTGTTTTATCCAATACCATGCCTATAAATGAGAACATATTGCTTGGATAAATAATTTATTTTCAATAAAAGGAAAATAAATCATATGAAGGTTTAAAACTAAATATTCATATATATTAATTTTTATGTGAAATAACACTTTTTATTATAAAACAATTTAGATTATATAATGTGTCAATCACAGGCCACACTCAAGTACTAAGAAAAATATGAAGACACCTGAAAATAATTATGAGAATTTATTAAAATTGGCTTATGGATAAGCTATCAATATCCCATATTAATCAAGAAATAGTATGCTATAATAGTATAATTTTAGTCACATCATTTCTTTTTTTTTTTGAAGTTAGTATAGGAAATATCTTTTAATTCTTTGATGAGTTCATACATACATACATACATACATACATACACTAAAACTTGTTCATAGTCACCCCCACTTTGTCCCATCCAAGTTCCCCAGATCTGCCCTCCTCATGGCTATCTCCAAGCTTCATGTCACCTTATTATTATTCTTTTCTTTGTTGTTAAATTCAGTTAATTTAGTGCTGCCCATATGTGCATAGGTGAGGGACCTTTCACAGGAACATTAGCAACTACAAGTGGCCACACTTCCAAAGGATGATCTTTCTCTCATTGCAGCGATCAAGTGCCAGTGCTCCTTAGAGGTCCGGCTTCAGGAGTCCCCCTGCTGAGATGGTTTTTGCTTGCATCTTCAATGTTGAATTCCTTAAAGCCCCCTCCAGGGAGCTATTGTATAGATGAAATGGTAGACTAGAAAACCTCTGCAAATCTCACAGTGTGTAGCAAGTGTTTTGAAAGACAATTTTCAACCCTTCAAAGCTCTTAAATGAAATTTGCAACTTTCTGTGAATTTTTTGTCTTCCCTCCAAATTGAAAATGAGCTTGTCAAAAGAGAGGCATGCATTATTTGATCTGTAAATCTCTAATCTACAATGTTCATCACGAAAACCCCAAATTCCTTTCCTTAACTGGTAGTTTTCTGCAAAGTAGTATCCATATATCACATATGGGATATGACTGTTGGCTTAAAGAAAAGAAATCTGCTTCAGGCATGTTAGTCACATCATTTCTAAGCGTGGCTGACCAGTTACTGTAATAAATGTTTAGTACTTTATATTGGAAATAAATGAGGATTATGTATCAAAAAATTAAACTAAAGTTCAGTATGATGAGATTTGCATGGATGTAAGTTAAGGAAAGAAAATCACAGAGATTTCAAACTCTGAATACACTAACTGAGCTGAAATTATTTTCTGTTTGGGTATTTTAAGGGACATCTTCTAATCGTGACATAGAACACAAAGTAATATTCCATGTCTGAATATTTCTCATGCACCAGAGAGAAAATCACAAGATGGAAAGAATTTTTCCTTTTGAAAAAATGGATATGTGTTAACTTTTTTTGAGTAATGTAAAAAAAATATTATGATTTACAATGATAATCATGGTGGAAAGTATGGCCTTGGGGAAATTAAAGTTAAATCGTCCAGCAATCACTGTTCCGTGTACAGGTGATTGTATCTAATTGACACTTCACTCACTTAATTAGTTGTTTTAAACTGTGGCTACCTGATAGTAATCTATTCTCTCTATATATACTTCATATCTTTAGCATATAAATATTGATTATTGCATAACTGAATAACATCCAATCATAGTCTATTTTCTATTAGTGTGACTGGCAATGATGTAAAAACAAAAAATAAATAGAGTTACTATCAATTTCCTTATAGGTAAGGACAGACTTAAAATTTTCTTCTAAAAATATTTAGGACTCAATGAAAAGAAAAGCATTATTTAGTATATATTCATTTGTTCGCTGATACTTGAATGCTATTTTTCAAAACTATAATCTTAGAAAATTTAATTGTATTTAGTACAAAAAGAAGCTTTCTCATTGTCATAAACATATTAAGGGTATCTTTTAACTCTCAAGTAATGGTTTTCATACCACTTGTGAAATAGAAACTTAATATTTCCCCTAATTAAAGAATAAGAAATTGATCAGAGAGATATCTCCACAGATTAAATCGCTTAGTGTGGGAACCTGAGTCTCATCAAGTGGATACAAGAAAGAAAGGGGAGAATTGATTCATGAACCTGTCCTCTGATCTCTACACAAGTGCACTAACAGTTAAATTATTGATTGACTACTATACTGTAAATTCTGAAAAGATTAAAAAGTAATTACATACATACCTTGCCTCTACCAAATCACATGTTATCTTTTCAATTATTTAAAATAGTTTAACATAATGAGTTTAATTATAGCATTTTCATAATTATATTATCAAATATTGTTCTAATTTCTCTTTCTCTCTTTTATCACTCTGTGGATATTTGTTTTCTTTATCCTAGATGTTCTTCTACTATGACTTTAGCATAATATTTGTAAGGAATACTCAGTAAATCTTAGCCAAATATAATTTAGGATTCTTTAAAAAAAAAACTAAGAATAATCAACATTTTTATTCTCAAATTTTGTCTCTAAATAAACTTAGATCACTTTACTTCCTATCTATCTCTTGTAGGCCTTCACTAGGTATAAAACTGTGTGTGTGTGTGTGTGTGTTTGTGTGTGTGTGTGTGTGTGTGTATGAAAGTGAGAGAAAGAGAAAAAAGAGAGAAGGGGGAGAGAGAATTTTTTTATCTAAGAAAATACTTCTATGTATGTTTAAAAGGTAATTAATGCTATTTGTTCTCTCAACCTCAGAACAAAATGTTTTTAAAATAGCATAAAATAGAGAAATGAAGAGGAATTATTGTTGCCAAGGCTCATGGAATATTAGAAATAGATACTGAGCAGGAAATGATCCCTCTAGATATTGAAACGCTAGAAAAAGATGCCCACATCTTTCTAAACTACAGAGCTCTGTGTGACAGTTACCTGCAGTAAGACTCCTGACTTCATTTCCCACTGTGGTTCTTACCTTTCCTTTTGATATTTATTTTTGTGTGTTTTTAAATCATAGAGAATCTCCCTGAGGACCCACAAAAATTTATTAATTACAAGCAAACGTTTGAAAGTCTAATGAGATAATGCCTAGAGGCATTTATCTCAGGATAAATTTGGCATCAACTGTGATTTACTTATTGGTTGTATTAGTCAGCATTCTTATTGACAAATACTTATAATAAAGTATCGAGTCTAGATTCTAAAGGGTAAATGTGTGCTCCTCTGTTTATTGCAAAATATGTAATTTCCAAGATGTAAATAATGAAATATCTAATCATAGATTAATAAATACAAAAATCACTTATACAAACAGTAGAGTATTATAATATATACAAACAATAGTGTATTATTTACCTTTAAAAATGCAAGCTATGCTAAAAGGGATGAACATGAAGACTATGATGCTGAATGCAATAATGCTCAAATAAGTGATGATAAATACGGTAAGGTTTCAATTACATAAACTGCATTAAATTTGAAAAAAGGGAAAAAAGCTGAAGAGATCAAATGATCACTCCAATTTTGCGATATTTAAATAGAGCAAATTTTAAAAGGAAGACTGTTGCATTAGAAATTACTGATGGCTTGTGTACATGGAAAGACAAAGTGAAAATCTTAATTTTCATTAAAACAGGCAAAGTTGTCCAGGTGACAGCAATCCAACTGAAGTATAAAATATTCCATTTCATCAAATCAGACCCTAAAAATATTTAGTGGATTCTTTACTGCTTTCAAAGTTAACACTCCCAAAAAGACATAAAGATAATGGAAAGGTACACTATAAATAGTGATGGAAATATAATTTATTTATATAATGTATATTCAAGGGTTTTAATATTTTCAAAAAATTTGATGACATGTGAATGTTTATTCCTATTTTCAAATTTCATATTAATCTTTTATAAGTGCATAATGAGTTATAATCAGTACATATGGCAATATCTAATAATGCATATAACAATTAGCCTGCAATAGCAATGAAGAACATTTAAAAAAAAACTTCACCACTAATCATTGAAAGCTGAATTATGAAATGCTTAAACTTATAGATACAGTAGTTAAACATGTTATAGTTTAAAAGATATTGAGTAGATATGAGTAAGTTTACTACTGAAGGTCTAACATATGAAGAAATCAGAGAATATATTCACATATACATTCTTTATTAATTTGTACACATTGGTAAATTTGGAGAAATACTTCATTAAAATTCTTTCCTCCTGTCGTCCCAACATGAAATTCATGCTTATATTTTGGAGAAAAGAGGGAAGAATTTTATTGTTTTGTATCTAACATGCCTTAAGGAAATCTCAAAAGTCACACATGTGTACTGTTTTGCATTATAAATCGGGGCATAAACATATCACAAAGGGGTTGTGTTCACAGATGTTCATGAACGTCTCACTGGTCAGTACTAAACACTCTACAGACCTGAAATGATGCAGACCTGGAAGGTAGGTCACACAATTTTTGTTTCATTGGACCTATTAAAAGCTCTGTTCAACAATGCCAAGATTAACAATGGACTGTGTATTGTTTTTTAATTTCTTTTTACTAATTTTTATAATCATTAAGCAATTAATATATTAATGTGATAAAATGTGTGGTCTTGTAAATTTTTCCCTAAAGACACTTTCCAATTTAATTTTAATAAATCTATATATATTATAGTCAAGAACCTACAAACATATAAGAATGTCAAAGTGAATTACAAAGAAAGGTTTAGTATTGTTTTAAAATGAAGACTAAGAATTGTCCTTGGATAAAATAAAAGGTTGCCTGGTTTTTTGCTATAATACATTTTAGTGTATATCATATATTATCCATGACAAGTAATAGTGTACAGATAAAATTAAATTAATGTTGATATTACATGGGCAATTTGATATAATTTAAATCTTCCTGTGTATTACATGCAAAATTGTTTTTTTTCTATTCTTTTCATTCAAATTTAATAAAGGACACATTAAAGAAACCTTCTGAAATCAAAGGTAATATATGTCAATATATCAATTATCTTAAAGATTAAAAATATAGAGGAGCAGATATTTACAATTTTAATGAATATTTTAAATCCTGGCATTTACTGAATAAGAAGAGATTAGAAATCAGATCACAATCAGTTCATTGTGAGGATACTGGAAGAAAATATGCCTTTTTAATTAACAAGTAATCAACACAGTCAAAAACTTTACAGTGTTCTGTGAAAACATTAAATTTAATTTGCACTGCTCTATTAAATGTTGATTTTTATAGTTTATGGCCCCAATTTTGTTCCTATGGGAAAAATGATATTAGATTATCTCATTAGAGAAATTCATTCAAGAAATGTTTGTTTCCATTTTACTGCTTTAATGTCTAATTACTGGAACTTAAAAGAGAAATTGTAAAATATAAAAATCCTATTTTTTAAATATAAGGACAGATAAAATTATGTTCTTTTTACAGTTTTAGAAGAAAATGTCATATTCATAGTTGCTATCTTCAATTAATATTGGAAGATTCTTTGTAAATTCTAAACAACATTATTTTCAGATCTTAATACTAAATGCAGAAAAACTGTCATAAAATTGCATTAAAAATTGCATAACAATCTAAAAAATAATGCTAAACACACTTCTGGTGACACAGGCAATTTATTTTGCTCTAGAATAATTTAGAAATTAATAACATATATATTGATAAAATATATTTTATTATTTTCAGAGGTCCAGAAGCAAAAAAATCTAAAACCTAGGAAAATACATGGAAAAATAGAGTCCTTGAATTTAAAATTCTCTCATTAAAATATCAGAACATTGTATATAAATTTAGATTATATTAAAAGAGAAAATCATATGAAATTATTCATATATAATATTTTTAATATTCATAGTTCTTATTTATTTGTACATTTCAGTAAATACTTTGATTTTTCTCCTGGGGTCTCATGGAAGTTTTACAGAAAGTACTTATTTATCGTGCTTATATCATATGTGTACACCTGATAGCCAAAGGATATCAGTAGAATAATTACCACCATGAACAATAGCTCTCAGATGATGGAGAAATCTGCACTCAAGACTTTAGTTGATCCATGGAAGTGACATGGTTTGAGAACAACAGCATGTGGCATGTCTGGTGTTAAGACATCAACATTTACTGGTGGCTTTGTCTAATATTTTCTTTTCTTGTTTTTGATAGTCATATATAGTATTTTTAACAATATGCATAAAAATATTTACTTTGGAACAATTCATCTAAAGCTCTGATTAGCAGATACAAAACCAATATGCCTCATACATGCTTTGTGAAAGATAAAGGGATATTAAATGAATCATTCTGTGATATATTTGCATATTAAAACTTGCAATATTAACATTTTCAAAGAATCTTATTATAATTAACCTTTTTGCTTAGTTACAAGTTTCAAAAATTAAAATGAAGAAAGAGTTTTCCACACATCAAATGAGGTATAAGAAGAAAGGAAGAGTGGCCCCTTGTTCTGGAAAGACTCAGTGAAGCAGTATTCGGCAAAACCAGAACGGGTAAGTGGGAAGGGGTGGGTGGGAGGACAGGGGGAGAGAAGGGGACTTATGGGACTTTCGGGGAGTGGGGGGCTAGAAAAGCGGAAATCATTTGAAATGTAAATAAAAAATATATCGAATAAAAAAAAGATTAAAAAAATCTGTATAAAGCAAAAAAAAAAAGAAAGAAAGAAAGAGTTTTAGTGGTAGGATTGTAGCTTGAGCACAATGGAGAATGAGAAAATACAGAATTGCTATTAGAAATGGAGATTTATGGAGCACAGTAAAATGTGACCATCTTTGAAAACATTCATGATGTAAATACCTATGTTACACTGTTACCTGTAGGAAAACAAGAGTTTTAATTCCCAGAATGATCTTTTCAATTCTCTTATTTTTATTGATTCACTTTACATTCTATGCACAGCCCCTCCTCCTTGCTACCCATTCCACTATCCTTCCACCCTTCCAGAGTCCCCTTCTCTGTAATGGTTGGTATATGCTTGGCCCAGGCAGGGGTACTGTTGAGAGAAGTAGCCTTTTTGGAGTAGGTGTGGCCTTGTGTGTGTGGGCTTTAATACCCTTGTCCTACCTGCTTGTAAGTCAGTATTCTGCTAGCAAGCTTCAGATGTAGACCTCACAGTTCCTCATGCACTATGCCTGCCTGGATGCTGACATGTTCCTGACTTGATGATAATAGAATGATCTTCTAAATCTGTAAGCCAGACCCAATTAAATGTTGTCTTTAAAAGTGTTGCCTTGGTCATGGTATCTGTTCACAGCAATAAAACTCTAAGATATTCTCCAAGGCAGTGGAGGCACCCACTGGATAGTCTCCTACCCTGGCACACTAAGTCTTTCTGGTGATAAGTACATCCTCTCCTACTGAGCCCAGAAAAGGCAACCCAGCTAGAAGAACATATCCCAATGACAGGCACAGCTTTTTGGGATAATCATTGTTTCAGTTGTTCCAGACCCACATAAAGGCCAAGCTGGATATCTGATGCATATGTGCCAAGATCCAGCCCATGTATGCTCTTTGGTTGGTGGTACAGCCTCTGAGAACCCCAAAGTCCAGGTTAGTTGACTTTGTCTTCCTGCAGTGGTTCTATATCCTTTGGGGCCACAATCCTTTCCAAAAACCTTCCATAAGAATCCCTAAGATCCATCTATTGTTTGGCTGTGAATGCATCCATCTGATTCAGCTGCTGGGTGGAGCTTCTCAGAGGATAGCCATGCTAGACTCATTCTTCAAGCATAACAGAGTATCATTAATAATGTCAGGGGTGGGTCTCAAGGTGGAGCAGTTATTGTTTGGCCATTCCCTCAGTCTGTTCCATGTCCTGTCACTTCATTTCTTTTAGACAGGATAAATTGTGGTTCAAAAGTTTTGTGGCTTCGTTGGTGTTCCTACTGTCCCACTGGGGTTACTACCCAGCAACAGGAGATGATATCTTCAGATATCTTATCTTCACTGTTGTGAGTCATAACTATGGTCTTCTTCATTGAATCTTGGGAGCCTCTTCTATTCCTGGTCTATGTCATGTCCTCAAGTTGTTTCACTTCCACATTCATGTCTGCTGAAGATTTGCTCTCAATCTCATAGCCATCTGGCCATCTCTTCTGTCTGTTCCCACATCTGATTCTGAACCCCACAGTTGCTCCCCATCCCTACTCCTACCCAGGTACCTCCCTCTCCCTACCTTGCATGGATATTTTATTCCCCTTTCTAAGTGAGATTCAAGCATTCTTGATTGGACGTTCCTTCTTGGTTAGCTTCTTTGGGTCTGTGGCGTGTGACATGGGTACCCTGTATTTATTGTTAATATACACTTATGAATGAGTACATACAATATATATACTTTTGGGACTGGGTTACCTCATTCAGAATGATATTTTCAAGTTCAATACATTTGCCTGAAATATTTCTGATATCTTCATTTTTAATAGGTGAAGATTATTGTGATTTAATATTGTGAAGATATACCACATTTTCTTTATCCATTTTTCAGTTGAGGGAAATCTATATTGTTTCCAGTACCTGATCATTACAAATAAAGCTGCTACGAACATGAATGAGCAAGTGTCCTTGTGGGATGTTGGAGTATCTTTTGGATATATGTCCATGAGTGGTATATCTGGTACTTGCAGTAGAACTATTCTCAGTTTTCTGAGAAATCAGCAAAATTATTTCCAAAGTGGTTAAACAAGTTTGCACTCCCATCAGCAATGAAGGAGTATTCCTCTTGTACCATATCCTTGCCAGAATATGCTATCACTTGAGGGTTTTTTTTTTTAACTTAGCCATTCTAATTGATAAAAGATGGAATCTTAGAATTCTTTTGATTTGCATTTCCCTGATAACTAAGGACCTTGAACATTTCTTTAAATGCTTTTTGACCATTGGAGATTTTTCAGTTGAGAATTATCTGTTTAGTTCTGTTACCCATTTTTATTGGGTTATTTGGGTTATTATTGTCCAACTTCTTGAGTTCTTTATATATTTTGATTATTAGCCCTCTGTCAAATCTAGGATTGGTGGGAATCCATTCGCAGTCTAAAAGCTCCTATTTTGTCCTATTGATAGTGTCATCAACCTTACAGAAGTTTTTGTTCCAAAAGGGCCCATTTATTAAATAACTGATCTTAGAACCTCAGCCACTGATATTATGTTCAGGAAGCTATTTCCTGTACCAAGGAATTCATGCCTATTTCCCATTTTCTCTTCTATTACATTTAGTGTATCAAGGTTTATGTTGAAATACTTAGACTCAGTTTTGTTCAGGGTTATAGATAAGTATCTACTTGAAATTTGTCCCATGCAGACATTAAGTTAGACCAGTACCATTTGTCATAGATGCCATCTTTTTCCCAGTGTATGGTTTTGCCTTTTTTTTTTTTTTTTTTTTTTTTTTTTTGTCAAAAATCAATTGTCTGTCGGTGTGTGGATCTATTTCAGGGTCATTCAATTCCATTATTCAACCTGTCTCATCTTATACCAACATCATATCATTTTTAATTACTGTTGTTGTATAATATCACTCGAGGTCAGAGATGGTGATAACTCCAGTTCTTTTATTGTTCAGGATTGTTTTAGATATCCTAGAGTCTTTGTTTCTCTATATAAAGTTGAGAATTGCTGTGTCATGGTCTGTAAAGAATTGTGTTGTAATTTTGATGGAAATTGCATTGAATTTGTAAATGACTGTTGATTAGATGGCCATTTTCACTATGTTAATCCTACCAATCCATGTGCATGGGAGATCTTTCCATCTTCTGATATCATCTCTTTAAGTCACTAAATTTTCTGTTTAGTGACTTAAAATTCAAGAAATAACAAATAAATTCCTACTGGATATTAAAAATCTTAAGCTTGAGTTAATATGTATTATGTAAAAACTTTTCTAGATTTTCAGAGATAATAAAGAATGAGGAAAAGATTTTATGAAAGAAATTTTGCTAAAGATTAAAGCATACAATGCACCCCACACAGTGATAGTGGAAAACTTCAAGACCCCACTCTCAGCAATGGACAGATCATGGAAACAGAAACTAAATACAGTGAAACTAACAGAAGTTAAGAACCAAATGAATTCTGTCTAAGGGTTTATCTATCTTGTTGATTTTCTCAAAAAACCAGCTCCTGGATTCATTGATTCTTTGTACGGTTCTCTTTGTTTCCAATTGACTGATTTCAGCCCTGAGTTTGATGATTTCCTGTCTTCTACTCCTCCTGGGTGAATTTGCTTCTTTTTGTTCCAGGACTTTCAGGTGTGTCGTTAAGCTGCTAGTGTATGTTCTCTCCATTTTCTTTTTGGAGGCACTCAGGGCTATGAGTTTTCCTCTTAGCACTGCTTTCATTGTGTCCCAAAGATTTGGGAATGTTGTGCTTTAAGAATGGGAATTGATCCATCCTTGTCTCCTTGTACTAACCTCAACTCCAAATGGATCAAGGACCTCCACATAAAGCCAGACACTCTGAAGCTAATAGAAAAGAAGCTGGGGAAGACCCTTGAGGACATCGGTACAGGGAGAAAGTTTCTGAACAGAACACCAATAGTGTATGCTCTAAGATCAAGAATTAACAAATGGTACCTCATAAAATTACAAAGTTTCTGTGAGGCAAAGGACACCATCAAAAGGACAAATCAGCAACCAACAAATTGGGAAAAGATCTTCACCAATCCTACATCAGATAGAGGGCTAATATCCAATA
The DNA here is from genome assembly GCF_947179515.1 of Apodemus sylvaticus. Taxonomy (NCBI): domain Eukaryota; kingdom Metazoa; phylum Chordata; class Mammalia; order Rodentia; family Muridae; genus Apodemus; species Apodemus sylvaticus. Next base: position 67,148,985 of record NC_067476.1, read on the forward strand.
TATATAAAGAACTCAAGAAGTTAGACTCCAGAAAACCAAACAACCTTATTAAAAAATGGGGTACAGAGTTAAACAAAGAATTCTCACCTGAAGAACTTCGTATGGCAGAGGAGTATCTTAAAAAATGCTCAACTTCATTAGTCATTAGGGAAATGCAAATCAAAACAACCCTGAGATTTCACCTTACACCAGTGAGAATGGCTAAGATTAAAAATTCAGGAGACAGCAGGTGTTGGCGAGGATGTGGAGAAAGAGGAACACTCCTCCACTGCTGGTGGGGTTGCAAATTGGTACAACCACTCTGGAAATCAGTCTGGCAGTTCCTCAGAAAACTGGGTACCTCACTTCCAGGAGATCCTGCTATACCACTCCTGGGCATATACCCAGAAGATTCCCCAGCATGTAATAATGATACATGCTCCACTATGTTCATAGCAGCCCTATTTGTAGTAGCCAGAAGCTGGAAAGAACCCAGGTGTCCCTCAACGGAAGAATGGATACAAAAAATGTGGTATATATATATACACAATGGAGTACTATTCAGCCATTAGAAACAATGAATTCATGAAATTCTTAGACAAACGGATGGAGCTGGAGAACATCATACTACGTGAGGTAACCCAGACTCAAAAGATGAATCATGGTATGCACTCACTAATAAGTGGATATTAACCTAGAAAACTGGAATATCCAAAACATAATCCACACATCAAATGAGGTAAAAGAAGAACGGAGGAGTGGCCCCTTGTTCTGGAAAGACTCAGTGAAGCAGTATAGGGCAAAACTAGAATGGGTAAATGGGAAGGGGTGGGTGGGAGGACAGGGGGAGAGAAGGGGGCTTATGGGACTTTCGGGGAGTGGGGGGCTAGAAAAGGGGAAATCATTTGAAATGTAAATAAAAAAATACATTGAATAAAAAAAGAACCAAATAAATTTAACAGATATTTATAGAACATTTCATCCTAAAAATAAAAGAATATACTTTCTTCTCAGCACCTCATGGTACCTTCTCCAAAACTGACCATATAATTGTGACAAAACAGGTCTCAACAGATACATGAGTGTTGAAATAATCCCATGAATCCCATCAGATCAGAAAGGATTAAGGCAGGTCTTAAATAACAACAAATACAACAGAAAGCCCACATGTGGAACCACTCTGGAAATCAGCCTGGCAGTTCCTCAGAAAACTAGGCACTACACTTCCAGAGGACCCTGCTATACCACTGCTGGGCATAAACCCAGAGAATTCCCTGGCATGCAATAAGGACACATGTTCCACTATGTTCATAGCAGTCTTATTTATAATAGCCAAAAGCTAGAAAGAACTAAGATGTCCCTCAATGGAGGAATGGATACAGAAAATGTATATTCACACAATGGAATACTACTCAGCAATTAAAAACAATGAATTCATAAAACTCTTAGGCAAATGTTTGGAACTGGAAAATATCCTAAGTGAGGTAACTCATTCACAAAAGAACACATATGGAATGCAGAAACTCTGAATACCCAAGACACAACTCACATATCACATCATTCCCAAAAAGAGTGAAGGAAAGGGTACTGGTCCTGGAAAGGCTTGGTGCAGCATTGTAGGGGATTGCCAGGACAAAGAAGTGGGAGGTGGTTGATTTGGGAACGGGCAGAGGGAAGTGGGCTTATGGGACTTATGGGGAGGGGGGAACTGAAAAAGAGAAAATCAATTGGAATGTAAACAAAGAATATAAAAAATAATGAAAAAAGATACCATGTGAAAAAAAAAACAACAAAACTGGAAAATCTAAATGAGGTGGACAATTTTCTAGACAAATGCCAATACCACAGTTAAATCAGGATCAGAATAATTATCTAAACAGTACCATAAACCCTAAAAATAAAAAATAGAAGCAGTCATTGCAGGCAAATGGAAGGAAGTAGAAAATATCATCCTGAGTGAAGTAACTAGACCCAAAAATATCTGCATTGTACATACTCACTAATAAGTAGATATTAGAAAAAATGTACAGAATACCCAAGATACAATCCACAGAACTCAAAAAGATGCAACAACTGAAGGGCCCAAGTGAGGATGTCTCAGTCCTCTTGGGAGGGAGAAGAAAGTAAACACAAGGAGGGAGGGAGGGATGGAGGGATAGGCCTGGGATTGGATGGGAGAAGGGACTGAAGCAAAATGATCTAGTATTGTGTGAGGGAAAAAAACCTGAAGTCCTGGGGGCTAGCAGAAAAAGTAGAAACAAGCAACCTCAGGAGGTGGAAAGTTGGGTGTCCCTCCAGAATGCACCAGACACCTGGGGGTTAAGAGACTCTTGTGACTCAAAGGGCAGGACCTTGGATGAAATGCCCAACAGTGGGGAGGGGGAACTTATAGAGCTCACCACCAGTAGAAAGACAAGTGAGGGAAGGGGTTGCCAACACACAGTCAGATCTCTGACCCATAATTGTTCCTGTCTGAAAGAAGTGGAGGGTTGGAAATGAAGAGGAGACTGAGAATAGAAGGTCCAATAACAGGCCCAACATAGCATCCAATTCTAGGAGAGGTCTCAAGGCCTGCCACTATCGTGGAGGCTATGGAGTGCTCACAGAAAGGGACCTACCATCACTGTCCTCCATAAGGCCCAACAAGCAGCTGAAAGAGTCAGATGCAGAAATTTGTACCCAAGCAATGAACAGAAGTGGCTCGCCTGTGTCCGGATTTGGCAAAGGCTGGAGGAGGCTGAAGAGGAAGGTGACTGTATAGGAGGACAAGCAGTCTTAATTAATCTGGACACCTTGAGAACTCTCAAATACTGGCCCACCAAGCAGGCAGCATTCACCAACTGATATGAGGCCCCCAACACATATGCAGCAGAGGACTTCTGGGTCTGGGTTCAGTCAAAGAAGATGTACCTAACCTTTAAGAGACTAGAGGCCCCAGGGAGTTTAGAGGGGAGTTGGTGGGGAGGGAGCTAGCTGGTGGGGACATCCTTGTGGAGACAGGGCATGGGGAGAAGGTATGGGATATGGAATGAATGGTTGGAGGATGAACTGGGAGGGGAATGGGTTATGGGGTGTAAATGAATGAATGAATAAATAAATAAATAAATAAATAAATAAATAAATAAATAAATAAATAAATAAATAATAAAAGACTTTTAAAAAAGTCTTTCAACCAAAAAGGCCAGGACCAGATAGGTTTAGTACAGAATTCTATCAGACCATCAAAGAAGACCTAATAGCAATACTTTGCAAATTATTCCACAAAATAGAAACAGAAGGAACACTACCCAATTCATAGTTCTATGAAACCACAATTATGCTTATACCTAAACCACACAAAGATCTAACAAAAAGAGCTTCAGACTGATTTCAAAATACCCAATAAAATTGTCTCAAACCAAACCCAAGAATACATCAAAACCATCATGCGTCATGATCAAGTAGGCTTCATCCCAGGAACGCAGGGATAGTTCAATATAGGGAAATCCAGCAAGGTAATCTACCATATAAACAAACTCAAAGGAAAAAAGGCACATGATCATCTTATTAAATGTGGAAAAAGCATTTGACACAATTCAAAAACCCTCATGGTAAAAGTCTTGGAAAAATCAGGAATTCAAAGACCATACCTAAACATAGTAAAAGCAATATACAGAAAACCACATGGAGGAAGGGTAAAACTAACTTATTTTTTTAAATGTGGTTCTACTAATGCTTTATGTTTTGCTTACATAAGTTTTTTATTCATTTGCATTCTGGTTGTTGCACCCTCTCAGTTCTCCTCATACAGATACTCATCCAGTTCCTCCTCCCCCTTGCCTACGGAAGGTGTCTCCCCATATCAGGCTTTCCCTGCTTCCTGGGGTCTCAAGTCTATCAAGGATTAACCTCATCTCCTACTGAGGCCAGACCAGGTAACCTCTGCTGTATATGTGCCCAGAACATTGGACCAGCCCATGCAATCTTAGGTTGGTGGTTCAGTCTCTGAGAGCTCCCTGGGGTCTAGATTAAATGAGACTGCTGAGTCTCCTATAGGGTCATTTTCCCTTTCAGCTGCTCCAATCTTTCCCCTAATTCAAATTTAAGTGCCCCAACTTCAGTCTACTGGTAAGGGCTCTCTAAGGAAAGCCATGCTAGGTACATTATAGCATCAGTAATAGTGTCAGTCATTGGATACCACCCCCATGAGGCTGACCTTAATTTGGGAAGGTCATTGGACTGCCTTTCCTTCAGTCTATGCTCCAATTTTGTCCCTGCATTTCTTTTAGACAGGAACAATTCTGGGTCAAGAATTGTGACTGTGGGTTTGTAACCCTGTCCTTACACTTGAGGTCCTGTCTATTAGAGGTAGACTCTTCAAATTTCCTTTCCCCAACATTGAAGATTTTGGCTTGCATCAGTTTCAATGAGTACTCAGAATGTTTCACCTCCCAGGTCTTTGATACTTTCTAGAGGGTTACCTTACCTCCTATTCCCTGAAGCTGCTTATTTCCATTCATTCTCTTGGACCTCTGCGATAATCTCTTGTCTTCCCCTGCCCATATCTGATCCTGCTCCTCTTAGCGCCTCTCCCTACATGTCCCATCCAGGTCCTTCCATCCCTCTGCCTCCTGTGATTATTTTCTTCCCCCTTCTAAGTGAAATTGAAGCCTCCTCACTTAGGTATTTCTGTATGTTATACTTCTTGTGGTCAGTAAATTGTATCTTAGGTATTCTGTAAATTTTTAGCTAATATTCACTTAGCAGGGAGTATATACCATGCATATTCTTTTTAATCTGAGTTACCTCACTCAGAATGCTATATTCCTGTTACATCCATATGTTGCAAAATTCATGATGTCCTCATTTTTAATAGCTGAATAGTATTCCATTGTGTAAATGAGCCACATTTTCTATACCCATTTTTTTGCTGAGGGGCATCAGGGTTTTTTTCAGCTTCTGGCTATTATAAATAAGGTTGTTCTGAACAGAGAAGAGCATGTGACCCTGTGTAATGGTGAGGTTTCTTTTGGGTAATGCTCAAGAGTGTTATAGTTGGATCTTCAGGTAGAACTATGCAGGGTGGTGGACTATGAGAGGAAGCCTGGTAAGGACAAGCCAAAGGCTAGTAGCCCCAGAGACACTGAAGGGATGAGGGGAGCTTTGCCTGATCGAGGCATCAGGACACTGTCTGTAGCTGAAACACACCATAGAGAGATTTGTGACCATTAGTCACTTAGCAGCAACAACTCAAGCTCTTCCACAAGCATATGCAGCATCCCTAATATCTCAGACCAATACAATAGTCACGTATACATCGGAGTTCTGCATGCTAATGAAGTATGTAGAGGCTTTTAGGGCTTAGTCAATAAGCTTCCCTTCCCAGACATTCTTCCCTGCAAAGTCTTTGATCTCAAGCGCACCCTGAGAAGAGGGGTATGGTTTTATGTATCCATTTTCTGTCATGAGAATAAATTGTTTATAACCATGATCTGCCTCTTTTCATCAAGATCCACGATGCAGAGCCACAAAGAAATCATTTCCCATAGAGACATAGCCTAATCTCCCATAGAAGGCCTCTTTGTACTCTCAGCTACAACTGCCACCAAACCCGCATCCACCAAGCAAGGATCATCTCCCCATGGGGAAAAGCTGGAGCTCTCCTCTTATGCTCTGGCCGCAGGCAAGACACAGCCCGAGGGCTCCCAACTCTTCTCCATGACATCCAGAGAAGCCTGGGTGTATAAGTCTGACAACTCCAATCTGGGCCTCATCTCAGGCCCCAGGATCCCCGAACCAACTCCAGGTTTCCTGTATCTCAGACTACACATTCTCACCCCCAGATCTCAGTGCTTCCTTACAGTCCAGGACATGGGATAAACTCAGTTAAATTTCTGGAGTTCCTCCTTCCCAACAAACCATCCCCTGTGACTGAGCACACGATGTGGGTCTACAACTCTACAGAACTATTTCCAATTTTCTGAGGTACGCCAGATTGATTTCCAGGGTGGTTGTACCAGTTTGCAAACTTCACCAGCAATGGAGGAGTTTTCCCCCTTTTCCACATCCTTGCCAGAATGGAATGCTACTTGAGTTTTATCTTAGCCTCTGAATGGTGTAAAGGTGAATCTCAGGTAGCTTCTGATTGGTGTGAAGTTGAAATTTAGGGTAGATTTAATTTGCATTTCTCTGATGATGAAAGATTTTGAACTTTTCTTTAAGTGCTTCACAGCCGTTTGAGATTTCTGTTATGAAGTTTCTGTTTAGCTCTGTACCTCATTTTTTAATTGAGTTATTTGTGGTTTTGTTAGTTAACTTCTTGAGTTCTTTATATATTTTGCTTTGTAGCCCTCTGTTGGATGTAGGGCTAGTGAAGATATTTTTCCCAATCTGTAGTTTACCAATTTGTTCTACTGATTATTTCTTTTGCCTTACAGAGGCTTTGCAGTTTCATGAGGTTCCATTTATCAATTGTTGATCTTAAAGCCTGAGCCACTGGTGTTCTGTTCAGGGAATTTCCCCCCATGTTGATGAGTTGAAGGCTCTCTCTAACTCTCTCTTCTATTAGATTCAGTGTATCTGGTTTTATGTTGAGGCTTTTCATCCACTTGGACTTTAATTTTGTGCAAGGTGATAAATATGAGTCTATTTTTATTTTCTACCATATAGACTGACGGTTAGACTAGCACCATTTATTGAAGATGCTTTCTTTTGACACTGATTGCTTTTGGCTTCTTGTCAAAGATCAAGTGTCCATAGGTGCATTGGTTTACTTCTGTGTCTTTGATTTTATTTCATTGATCAACTTTTCTTTCTCTGTTCAAATACCATACTATTTTTATCACTATTGTTTTGTAGTACAGATTGAGGAGAGGGGTGGTGATTCCTTCAGATATTCTTTTATTGTTGAGAATTATATTTGTTATCCTGTATTTACTCTCTCATTTGGTGGTGAAATGATCTGCAGATATCTGTTAAATCCATTGGGTTCATATCTTCTGTTAGGTTCCTGGTGTCTCTGTATAGTTTGGTTTCAATGACCTATCCATTGATGAGTGGGATGTTGAAGTTTTACACTATTATTGTGTGATGTTCAATATGTATTTTGTGCTTTAGTAATGTTTCCTTTATTAATGTGGGTGCCCTTGCATTTGGGACATAAATGTGCAAGATTGAGACGTCCTCTTGGTGGATTTTTCCATTGATGAATGTGAAATGTCCTTCCCCATTACATTTGATAACTTTTGGCTTAAAGTCTAATTTATTGGATATTAGAATGGCAACTCCAGCTTGTTTCTTAGAGCCATTTGCTTAGAAAACTTTTTTCCAGCCTTTTACTCTGGAGTGTTATCTGTCTTTGATGCTGAGGTATGTTTCTTGTATGCCTCCTTCAAGGCCTCTATCATCTTCATGAGATAAGATTTTAGGCCATTATCTTGCTTGTCATGTGTTTTAAGGTAACCAGGACTTTCTCTGGTGGGAGAACTGAGTTGTGATGTTACAAAATTTGCTTTATGTTCCATTGCTTATGATCTTGGGCTTTCTTCTGGTAATCTGTAACTTCTCTCTTGTGTTAACTAGCCTAGGTGTTCCTGACTGGAACTGGCCTCTTTGAAGACAGAGAGACTTTTGTGGCTTGAGTTAGGCATGGTCCCCTCTGATTATTGTGGGCCTCCTGTGTCCTTGGTTTCTGTTGACCTCCTGAGTGGCTCACAGGCTGCAGCATTTGGGTGGGTATAGGCAGGGTGAGAAAACTAACTCGTGCAATTATAAATCTAAATTATACCTCCACCATTTAAAAAACCACAACCTTGAAGAAAATAGGTTTATGACATTTGGGAAGAATTTACTATAATGATTTTGATGAAAACTCCTAATGAGACTCCAAAGACTTATACCCATAGATAAGTGAGTCTGTCAATACTCATCACAGAAAATGAAAAGGTGACTAACAGATATCAAAATCGTGACTAACAGATACCTCCAACTTCTCAGGGTACTAAAAAAAGTCAAAGCTCTCAGCTCTGAATGTGACACCTTCCTCATATCATTGTACAAAAGCATTATCTAAAAAGAGATAGGAGCATAAGGAGTGCACCAGGAGCAGTGCATGATAACAGCAAAACTGTTTTTGAGATACACAGTCCTGTAATACATGCACAAAACGATGTGAGGTCAAGAAGGACAAAATTAGGGAAATTGGTCTGAAGTTCTCTTTCTTTGTTGGATCTTTGTGTGGCTTTGGTATCAGCGTAATTGTGGCTTCGTAGAAGGAATTGGGTAGTGTTCCTTCTGTTTCTATTTTGTGGAATAGTTTGAAGAGTATTGGTGTTAACTCTTCTTTGAAGGTCTGGTAGAATTCTGCACTGAAACCATCTGGTCCTGTGCTTTTTTTGGTTGGAAGACTTTCTATGACTCCTTCTATTTCTTTAGGCTTTATGGGACTGTTTAGATGGTCTAGTTGGTCCTGATTTAATTTTGGTATTTGGTATCTGTCAAGGAAATTGTCCATTTCCTCCAGATTCTCCAGTTGTGTTGAGTACAGGCTCTTGTAGTAGGATCTGATGATTTTTTGGATTTCCTCAGTTTCCGTTGTTATGTCTCCCTTTTCATTTCTAAGTTTGTTAATTTGGATACTTTCTCTGTGCCCTTTGGTCAGTCTGTCTAAGGGTTTATCTATCTTGTTGATTTTCTCAAAGAACCAGCTCCTAGTTTTGTTGATTTTTTGTATGGTTCTCTTTGTTTCTACTTGATTGATTTCGGCCCTGCGTTTGATGATTTCCTGCCTTCTACTCCTCCTGGGTGAAATAGCTTCTTTTTGTTCTAGGGCTTTCAGGTGTGTCATTAAGTTGGTAATGTATGCTCTCTCCATTTTCTTTTTGGAGGCACTCAGGGCTATGAGTTTTCCTCTTAGCACTGCTTTCATTGTGTCCCATAGATTTGGGTATGTTGTGTTTTCATTTTCATTGTGTTCTAAAAAGTCTTTAATTTCTTTCTTTATTTCTTCCTTGACCAAGGTGTCATTGAGTAGAGTATTGTTCAATTTCCACGTGTATGTGGGTTTTCTGTTGTTTCTGTTGCTATTGAAGACCACTTTTATTCCATAGTGATCAGATAGGAGGCATGGGATTAGTTCTATCTTTTTATATTTGTTGAGGTCTGTCTTGTGACCAATTATATGGTCGATTTTGGAGAAGGTACCATGAGGTGCTGAAAAAAAGGTATATTCTTTTGTTTTAGGATAGAATGTTCTATATATATCAGTTAAATCTAATTGGTCCAAAGCTTCAATTAGTTTCATTGTGTCCTTGTTTAGTTTCTGTTTTCCTGATCGGTCCATTGAGGAAAGTGCAGTGTTGAAGTCACCCACAATTATTGTGTTAGGTGCAATGTGTGCTTTGAGTTTTAATAAAGTTTCTTTTATGAAAGAGGGTGCCCTTGCATTTGGAGCATAGATGTTCAGGATTGAGAGTTCTTCTTGTTGTATTTTTCCTTTGACCAGCAAGAAGTGTCCCTCAGAGTCTCTTTTGATGACTTTGGGTTGAAAGTCAATTTTATCTGATATTAAAATGGCTACTCCAGCTTGTTTCCTGAGACCATTTGCTTGTAAAATTGTCTTCCAGCCTTTTACTCTAAGGTAGTGTTTGTCTTTGACCCTGAGGTGTGTTTCCTGTAAGCAGCAAAATGTAGGGTCCTGTTTACGTATCCAGTCAGTTAGTCTGTGTCTTTTTATTGGGGCATTGAGTCCATTGATGTTAAGAGATATTAAGGAATAGTGATTGTTACTTCCTGCTCCACTTCATTAGTCATTAGGGAAATGCAAATCAAAACAACCCTAAGATTTCATCTTACACCAGTCAGAATGGCTAAGATTAAAAATTCAGGAGACAGCAGGTGTTGGAGAGGGTGCGGAGAAAGAGGAACACTCCTCCACTGCTGGTGGGGTTGCAAATTGGTACAACCACTCTGGAAAGCAGTCTGGCGGTTCCTCCGAAAACTGGGCACCTCACTTCCAGAAGATCCTGCTATACCACTCCTGGGCATATACCCAGAGGATTCCCCACCATGTAATAAGGATACATGCTCTACTATGTTCATAGCAGCCCTATTTATAATTGCCAGATGCTGGAAAGAACCCAGGTATCCCTCAACAGAAGAGTGGATACAAAAAATGTGGTATATCTACACAATGGAGTACTATTCAGCCATTAGAAACAATGAATTCATGAAATTCTTAGGCAAATGGATGGAGCTAGAGAACATCATACTAAGTGAGGTAACCCAGACTCAAAAGGTGAATCATGGTATGCACTCACTAATAAGTGGTTATTAACCTAGAAAACTGGAATACCCAAAACATAATCCACACATCAAATGAGATACAAGAAGAAAGCAGGAGTGGTCCCTGGTTCTGGAAAGACTCAGTGAAACAGTATTTGGCAAAACCAGAACGGGGAACTGGGAAGGGGTGGGAGGGAGGACAGGGGAAGAGAAGGGGGCTTACGGGACTTTCGGGGAGTGGGGGGGGCTAGAAAAGGGGAAATCATTTGAAATGTAAATAAATTATATCAAAAAAAAAAAGACACAAAAAAAAAAAAAAAAAAAAGAAGGACAAAATTAAAGCACAGATGAGGATGCGGTGATAAAGTCCCAACCTATGCTGAAAAGCTATTGATGTTAATTAATGATTGCTAAATCATTATTCCTCAGGGACATATGCTCTGAGGGACTACCCATGCCCTATTGTTTTCAAATTTTAAAGGCTCATTTATGTGTTTTCCTTGTATCAAAACTTAGTATATAACGTGTTTAACTTAACAAGTATAAAAGTATTTCTCTATTTTCTATGTATTGATGAGTCTACTTATTTTGAAATATTTTTTAATCAGAAAATTTAAAAACTCTTTAAGGAGAACTGTTTTTGATCTCAATATTATAAATTCTAAGGTTAGTTTTTTTTTTTTACTTTCAATAAGACCTTGATTTTAATTGCTAGACATTACTGTGAGTAAATCAGAATTTGAAAACACGTGTGACTTTCATAACATAGAAAAAGCAATATTCAATATTTTATTAAATTAAATATCTAACAAAAATAGCACAATTAATGTTGAAAATTTAAATTACAGCTCCCTGACTAACATCCTTCAGATATTCTATAATTCACTGACTCATAGATATAGCATAAAAGTTTAAATATGCTATGAATGCACTTAATCTTTGGTGATAAATACCAGAAGGAATGCCCCAGAGAGGTTATGCATTTATCATCTGGTTTGAAAACAGCAAAATGAAAATGTGCTGAAAAATGTGATGAAACAAATAAAAAGCAACCATAATTCTGGAATAAAGCACCTTCTGCTGCTGTTGACTGGTAGAAACATGTTTTAGCACTATTTAAAATCCATAAAATGATTGTCAAGCATAACTCAAAGGTATTCTTTTCTTAATATTTCTGGGATTTGTTTTATTTTTCAACTCATTGAATATAGCATAGATTGATCTCAGAATAATTATGTGGCCCAGGTTTACCTTGGAAAAACTATTTTTCTGCCTGCACTTCCCAATTAATTATAAGATTATTTCATCCAATAATTGAAACTTAGTATATAACTTATAAGAAATATATGTTCCATCTAGAAAGAAAACATAACATCATTAAGTAACATAAATGGAAATAAATGTATTAAGATTATTCCAGTAAACAAGACAAAACACACTCTCTCATATACACATGCTCACAAAAATACATATAATATGCTTTGATGTCCATATTATTAAATGATACACTGAAAATGTAAACTATAATCACAAAATGTACTGCATTAATTATTGCCATTTGAATCACATAGGAAGTAATGTGAAAGAAAAGTAATATGAAATCAGGATAAAACTGAAGGAGTTGAAGGAGATTGCAAACCCATAAATAGAACAACATCAACCAACCAGACCCCCAAGAGCCCTCAGGAACTAAACCACCAACCAAAGAATACACATGGAAGGACCCAAGGCTCTAGCTGTATATGTAGCAGACAATGGCCTTATCTGGCATCAATGAGAAGGGAGGCCTTGGTCCTCTGAAGATAAGATGCCACAGCATAGGGGAATGCTACGATGGTGAGAAGGGAGTGGGTGGGTGTGTGGAAGCACCCACATAGAAGCAGGCAGAGGGAGGATGGGCTAGAGGGGTTTTGAAAAGCAAACTGGGAAAAGGGATAAAATTTGAAATGTATATAAATAAAATAACCAATAAATAAAAACAAATTATAAAGGCAAGAATAATAAAACAATTCCCTGTGGCATGAAAGCATGAGTGTGCTCTGATTGCTGGACCTTTAATATCAAAGTAATAGACTTCACTTTTTGATATGGTGACCAACAGTTTTAACTACATTTTATAGAAATATGCATAAATATAAAATTTATGTAAATGCTAAAACATCAACAATACATTTTCATACAAATACACATATATACATGAACAGCATTGCATTTATTGTAAAGTTCAATTTATAAAACTAATTAAAATTACAAGAGATAGTTGTACTCTTCATTAATTTGCAGAAAAACCATTGTTACTCTTTTTAGGTTTATAGACTTCAAAATTCTTCTTCTATGCTACTTCATTTCTTCAACTGTATTTTTCATAAATGGATTCTTCTAAGAACCTTTTTCCATTGCTGTTTTTGTATTTTTATTTTATCTTTTTTTACTGAAACATATAAAGCAATTACATTTATTTGTTGTAAAATAAAGTAACATTAAACAACATGTAATTTCTAGGAAAAGATATTTTGAATGATTTTCCCTGTTTTTCTAATGGAATATTTTACATCTTTGTTCCTCAAGCTATAGATCAAGGGATTCAACATGGGGATTATTAGGGTATAAAAGATGGAAGCTGCATTGTCAGTGTTTAAGGAGTGACTGGACTTAGGTTGCACATACATAAATATCAATGTCCCATAGAATACAATAACCACTGTCAGATGAGACCCACAGGTGGAGAAGGCCTTCTGCCTGCCCTCAGCAGAGTTCATCCTGAGAATAGTTCTGAGAATAAGCAGATAGGAGACAAGAATGACGAGTGGTGAAGAAATCAAGTTAATAGTTGATAAGATTAAATTTAAGCGTTCACTTTCCTCTTTATTTGAGCAAAGCAGAGATGTCAAAGGAGGACCATCACAGTAGAAATGGTTGATAATATTTTGGCCACAGAAGGATGAAGAAAAAATATTTATGGTTGCTATGAGAGCTACAAATATACTGTATAGGTATGGGATTGCCACGAGGACCCAACACACCCTTTGTGACATAATCACATTATAGAGGAGTGGTTTACAGATGGCGACATAACGGTCATAAGACATTGCAGAGAGAATAAAAAAATCACTAATAATGAACATACTAAAGAAAGCAAACTGGACAGCACAAAAATAAAATGATATTATATTTTGGTCTACAATAAAACTACTTAACATTTTTGGTCCCACAGCTGTTGAATAATCAAGGTCAGTAGTAGCAAGGTGTCTAAGAAAAAAGTACATGGGTGTTTGTAGCCTGGATTCCACCATTGTAAGAATGATCATGCCCAAGTTGCCCATCAGTGTGATCAGATAGATGATGAGAAACAGTCCAAACAATGGGGCCTGCAGCTCAGGGCAATCAGTGATGCCCATCAGGATGAATTCAGTCACCAATGTGAGCCTGTGATTTTCCATCTGGATTGTGGAAAAACCTGTTTTTGTGTAGAAATTTGTACAGTGAATATATTTAAAATATTATATTATTTAAAGTAGCCCAAGTAAAATATCTTGAAATATTTGTAATTATTTTTTTAAAAATAAAAAATAATCTACTTAAAATATGTATATGTATATGTATATATATATATATGTATATATATATATATCACATAGATGAAAATGTGGCTAGAAAGACACAGATATGAATCTTGTTCCTCAAGCATGAATGTTTTAATCAGAGAATAACATAAATCTTTGCCAACAATACATGCTTTCCCTAACTAAATTAAGAGAAGTCACTTTATTTCAATATTAAACATTAGTTAATATGGAAAACATTCTTCTATCCTTAGTATGTAGCCAATGACTCATTCAACCTCAAATCTTAATACTCTCAGGACATGAGAATGTTGCTATACACAGAGAAGTATGAGTCTAGATTAATATATATGAATATATAATATATATGAAAAGTAAAATATTTAAATTGTATATAGTTAGATTTATAAATACACAATTTATGTATACACAATTTATGTATTTATTTATAAATATACAGTATGTATATTTATCAATACACATATTGATAAAATTTATTTTTCTTATATTTTTATTACTGATAAGATTACTACCACATTGTAATATTTAAAATTTGATACTTGTAGTAACATGTAAGATTCATGCCAATAACAGTATATATACATAGAAAAAATTACAGAAATACTTAATACTCTAGCTTCATATGTAGGTCTACAGAATCTTAACAGGTAAAAATAAAATATTTGGTGTTGTTATTACAATCCATATTGGTCACATCTATGAATAAATTTAGCCTTACACATCAAAATTGTCTTACACTCATAATTTGAAGAAACCAAACACCATGCAAGTCTGAGTATCTGTGACATCATCTTATGTATTACCTAGCATTAAATTTGGTAAGGTACTGTGAGATGTATAAAATACTTCCTTAGTATTTTTAAAATGAAGATCTATCTGTATAGATTTTGAAAACCTGAAACAGAAGTAAGTGATCCGACAAACCTGTGCTTCCTGGACATAGTCACAAAGATGGTAAACACAGGGATTTCAAGTAGAATTGGATATACTCACTCTCCTGAAAGACTTTTCCTTATAAGTGTGTATGTGTGGATATATATCAAGCGCCATTCATTCAGTCATGGCTTCTTTGGTGTGAAAATATGTGGAAAAGGGGAAATGGGTCACAGAAATAGGATGTTCACAAAATATCACAGTCTGAAACTCAAAATGTCAAGAGAAAATTTCCAATATTTTTTCTCATTTTCAATTAATATTTTAGTCATTACTTTGTTAATAAAATTAATAAGGATGTATGACACAAAATAATATATTTTCAATAAAAGGGAAATAGAGCATTTGAAAATTTAGAAAATATATAAAAACTTTAAAATTTAGACTTTTATAAATTATGGCTTAGAAAACAATGTAATATGCTATGTGTAAATATTCCTAGTGCACCAGAGCAAAAATTCATAGGAGGGGAAGAACTTTTACTTTTGTAAAAATGTGTGTGTGTTGAGGTTTTCTTATTAAAGTCAGAAATAAAATGATTTGCAGTGGTACTCATGGTAGATACTGTAGACTCTGAGTAAATGGAAGCAAAATTTTCCACCAGTCACTGTTCAGTGTACAGCTGATTGTATTCTAATGGTATTTGGTTCACTGAACATGTCTTTTTTTTTAAAGAATAGTCTTCTATTATTCCATTGTCAATATATACACTTTGCATTTGGCTGTTTTGTATTAGTTAGATTTGCAATGGTATAATTGGAAAAATTTAAGTAAACTTGCTTGCAATTTTCTTGTTGGTATAGACAGACTAAACATTTTTATCTGAAGAGATTTAGGACTCAGAGTAAATAAAAATGTTCTTTCATATAGATTATTTTGTTCATTGCTTACTTGAATGCTATTTTTCTTTTTTAATATTTATCTTAGATATATTCTTTATTTATATTTCAAATGTTGTCCTCTTTCCTGCTTCACCCTCCTGCTACTTTTCAAAAACTACAATATAGAAAAATTAATTATATTTGATACAAAATAAGAAGCTTTACCATTATCATAAAGGTATTACAGGTATCTATTGACTCTCAAGAAATTCTATTCACACCCATTTTGAAATACCCACTACTTTTTCTCTCATAAAGGATCAGAAATGTCTCAAAGAGATCTCTCAATAGGTAAAAAGCACTTAGTTGGGGGGGGGGTTAATTTGAGCAATAGGACACAATATTGGAAAGGTAGAACTAACCTTTGAGCTTGTCCCATAATATCAATACATGCACTGTAATTAAAAATTAACACATTATAAACATTTTGAAAGATTAAAAAGTAAATACACCTACACATTTATTTTAAAAATATTCCATTAAAATTTTAATTATTTAAGTTAATTTCTTAACTTACTCACATACACTATACTATGTCACATACACACACATATATCATCACACATTGTTATAATTCCCCTTTCTCATTTCATTCTTTAGAGAGCTATTTTCTTTATCTTAGATACTCCACCCCTCTGGGTTTAGGGTAATGTTTGTAAGGGATGCTTAGCTAATCTAGGGACAAATACAATTAAGTATGTTAAGAACACATGATTGACTTAATACCTGTGTTCCCTAACTCCTTTCTTTAAATAAAATCACATTGTTTTTATTATCTATGATTCTTATCTATGCCATTCATTAGTAATAGAATTGAATGTGTGTTTGTCTAAGAGAGGGAAAGACAGAAAAAGAGAGAGAATGAGAGCTTTTATAAGAACAAATTATCATAGAAGTTATTTCTCTGTATGCTTAAAGATAGTTAATATTAATAGCATTTTCCCTCTCAACATCAGTGCACATTTTCAAAATCTAACATGAAGAAGAGAAATGAAGAGGAATTATTGCTGTCCAGATGTCTTGAAATATTAAGAAGATTAACAGGAAAACACAAATGAGAACTTCAAGATGGTGAACCTCTAGTAAAAAAGGCTCACATCCCCTTAGGCTTAAACTACAGGGCTAACTGTGACACTCTCTTACCTGCTGTGAAACTCCTGCCTTCATTTCTCACCCAGGTGCTTGGTTGTGTTTCTGAGATTTATTTTTCTGTATTTTAAAACCACAGTGTCTCTCCCCAAGGATACATCAAAAATATTAATTACCAGCAAACTTTTGAAAAGTTAATGAGATGATGCCTGGAGGTTATAAACTCTCAGGATCAATTGGTATTCATCTGTGATTTAGTTACTTGTTCAATAGGCCACCATTCCTATTTAGAACACTTACCAACAGTATTATGGCTAAGTTCTCAATGGCAAATCTGTTCTCTTATGCTTATTATATCAATATGTAAAATTTTTATAATGCAAAACTAATATAGTATCCAAATATGAATGAATGAGCAAAAAAAAGACATTTCATATGGAAATAGAGTTCAATTCAGCTTTTCTTTGTTTTTCTTTTTTTATTTGATATATTTTTTATTTATATTTCAAATGATTTCCCCTTTTCTAGACCCCCACTCCCTGAAAGTCCCACCAGCCCCCTTCCCTCCCCCTGTTTTCCCACCCAACCCTTCCCACTTCCCTGTTCTGGTTTTACCCTATACTGCTTCACTGAGTCTTTCCAGAAAAAGGGGCCACTCCTCTGTTCTTCTTGTACCTCATTTGATGTGTGGATTATGTTTTGGGTATTCCAGTTTTCTAGGCTAATATCCACTTAATACCAACAAAGTGGGAAAAGATCTTCACCAACCCTATATCCCACAGAGGACTAATATCCAATATATACAAAGAACTCAAGAAGTTAGACTACAGAAAACCAAATAACCCTATTAAAAACGGAGGACAGAGTTAAACAAAGAATTTTCACTTGAAGAACTTCGGATGGCGGAGAAGCATCTTAAAAAATGTTCAACTTCATTAGTCATTAGGGAAATGCAAATCAAAACAAGCCTGAGATTTCACTTTACACCAGTCAGAATGGCTAAGATTAAAAACTCAGGAGACAACAGATGTTGGCGAGGATGTGGAGAAAGAGGAAAACTCCTCCACTGCTTGTGGGGTTGCAAATTGGTAGAACAACTCTGGAAATCAGTCTGGTGGTTCCTCCAAAAACTGGGCACCTCACTTTCAGGAGATCCTGCTATACCACTCCTGGGCATATACCCAGAAGATTCCCCAGCATGTAATAAGGATACATGTTCCACTATGTTCATAGCAGCCCTATTTATAATTGCCAGAAGCTGGATAGAACCCAGGTATCCCTCAACAGAAGAGTGGATGCAAAAAATGTGGTATATCTACACAATGGAGTACTATTCCGCCATTAGAAACAATGAATTCATGAAATTCTTAGGCAAATGGATGGAGCTGGAGAACATCATACTAAGTGAGGTAACCCAGTCTCAAAAGATCAATCAATTCCGCTTTTCAAATGTGAAGTGTGTTACCAGAGACATAGATGAATGCAAATGAAATAATTCTCAATTATAAGTTTCCTATTACATGAGCTGGATGAAACTAGAATAGTGGGAATCAAATTAAAACCTGAAAGGATCAATATTATCATTTCAATTTTGCATATATTTGAACAGATCAAAAATAACAAAGAAAGATTCTCACAGTAGAAATGATTGATGACACTGTATACACAGAAAGACAAAGTGAAAATCTTAACTGTGAGGGTCATGTGTAGGAGAAATCAGGGGAGAATTACAGAGGGTTAGGAAATTGAACCAAGGTTTGCAGCAGTAGACGGTGCGGAACTCAGGGGTAGCCACTAGAAAATCCCAGATGCCAGGGAAGCAAGAGGTCTCCAGGACCCAATGGGAATAACATTAGCCAAAATACCTAACACAGCGAAGCTAGAACCTGTACCGTGCATACCCAGGGGATGGGTACAGCCCCCTGTTGAAGGATGATGCTACTCACCCTTGCCAAAAATTTTAATCCAGAATTGCTCCTGTCTAAAGAAGGAACAATTCTGGATTGGACTAAGAGTGGAGCAGAAACTGAAAGAAAGGGCATCCAGAGACTTCCCCACCTAGGAATCTATCCCATGTTCAGACACCAAACCCAGACACTATTTCTTATGCCAAAGAAGAGCTTGCTAACAGGATCCTGGTATAATTGTCCCCTGAGAGGTTCTATAAGAACCTGATTCAGATTCTCACATTAAACCATTAGACTTAGCATGGGGACCAGGTCGGATGATTTAGGGGAAAGACTGAAGGAGGTAAAGGAGATTGAATCCCCATAATAAGAACAATATCAACTAACCAGACCTTCCAGAGCTCCCAGGGACTAAACAACCAATCAAAGATTACACATGGAGGGACTTATGACACTAGTTATATGTATAGCAGAGGATTGCCTTATCAGGAATCATTAGAAAGGGAGTTTCTATGTGTCAGAAAAGGAAAATGCTAGGGCAGTGAGGAGGCAGGTGTTGGGTGGTTGGGAAAGACCCTCATAGAAGCAAGATGGAGGAGAGATAGAATAGAGGGCTTGCAGAGGGTAAACTGGGAAAGTTGAAAACATTTAAAATGTTAATAAACAAAATAACCAATTAAAAAAAAAGAAAATCTTAACTGTGAATAGAACAGTCACAGTTGTGCAATATAGACAAATATTGCTATCAGTAACCAAATAATACTCTTGACATGAGAGGATCTTAAAAAGAGAGTCTTACAGTGGCTAGATTGCTGTCATGAAACATTGGAAATAGAATTTGAATTTTATGAGCACAGAATCAAATACAGAAGGCTAACTGTGTATCATAAATGCTAAAAGATACTGTTTTTTTGATAAACAATAAAATTTCATAAGATTTTGGCTCTTACAGCTATTGAGTAAACAAGAATTGTAGTAGCTGTGTGTCTGAGAAAAAAGCACATGCAGCCTGGACTCCACCATGCTGATGAGTGTCATGTTCAAGCTGCTTATCATGGAAACCAGATAGATGACGAGGAACAAGTGAAACAATGGTGCCTCTAGCTTAGGGGGATTTGTGATGTCCAACAGGATGAATTGGGTCACCACTGTGAGTTGTGCTTCTCCATCCTAGCTTATCAGACAATATTTTCTGTTGAAATATTTTGTTGAAATGAAACATCATATTATCAACAGATTTTAGTCTTATAAAATATTTTCCTAGATATTTTGGTGTGTTCTTGTACAAAATAAAGAAAACTTGTCATTATCCTGAATCAGTTGTTAAATGTGTTCTTACTCTCCAGAAATTCTTTTCAAACCTAAATTGAATATAAACTGCATTTTTTCCCAGTGCATCCTAAGGAAATGTTCCAGAGATGGTTCATCTAACAAGGTTTCTTGTTGCCAATCCTGAAGACTTAATTTTATTACTGGTAACCCACTTGGTGGGAGGAGTAAACTGCCTATTGCTGGATAGACATACCTTGCACCACTTGGGCAGCTAAGAATCTGAGGTTATAGACCCTTCAGAAGATTCTACAATGATGATTTTGATAATAGGACACAGTGTTAATGGGACTGTAAAGACTTATAATATAGTCATAAATAGGTTGGGTATTTTCTCTTAACACTCATCACAGAAACAAGTTTTGTTGGTGTTGTTTTACAATAAATGACATTAACAGAGACCCACAACTGCTTGGAGTACAGAAAATAAAAAATATTATGATACTCAAATCTAAATGTGATATCTTCATCACATCATTTTGTAGAAATACACTATCCCAGAAGAGATATGGGTATGAAGAGAATATAAACATCAGGGCCACAGAGGATAGCCAAATTGTTTTGGAGATACAATGAGGCTGTTGATACATGAACTGAAAATGAATATGATTACATGCAGAAAACTGAGATCAAGAAAGACAAAAATGAAAACACAGATAAGGAAGCAGTGATGAATTTCCAACCCTAACTACTGAGAAGCTATTGATGTTAACTTGTAATTGCTGGAGTATGGAAGGGTCATTATTCTTCAAAGACCTGTGCCCTGAGAGACTACCAGTGCTGTCTTATTTTCAAATTTTAAAGGCTCATTCACCGAATTATCTTTGTATTAACATTTAACACATAGCTGGCTTAACACATCATATATAAAGCATTTCTTCATTATCTATGCACTCATAAGCACCCTAATTTTGAAGTACTTGTATTAATCAGGAAATTTACAAACTCTTTAAGAACTCTTTTTACCACAATATTGTAAATTCTGAGGTTGCTTGTTACTTTCAGTAAAATCTTGATTTTTCAGCTCTAGGCATTACTATGAGTAAATTAGAATTTTAAGATTCATGCAATTTTTTTTATTCGATATAACTTATTTACATTTCAAATGATTTCCCCTTTTCTAGCACCCCCACTCCCCGAAAGTCCCGTAAGCCCCCTTCTCTTCCCCTGTCCTCCCACCCACCCCTTCCCACTTCCCCGTTCTGGTTTTGCCGAATACTGTTTCACTGAGTCTTTCCAGAACCAGGGGCCACTCCTCCTTTCTTCTTGTACCTCATTTGATGTGTGGATTATGTCTTGGGTATTCCAGTTTTCTAGGTTAATATCCACTTATTAGTGAGTGCATACCATGATTCACCTTTTGAGTCTGGGTTACCTCACTTAGTATGATATTCTCTAGCTCCATCCATTTGCCTAAGAATTTCATGAATTCATTGTTTCTAATGGCTGAATAGTACTCCATTGTGTACATATACCACATTTTTTGCATTCACTCTTCTGTTGAGGGATACCTGGGTTCTTTCCAGCATCTGGCAATTATAAATAGGGCTGCAATGAACATAGTAGAACATGTATCCTTATTACATGGTGGGGAGTCTTCTGGGTATATGCCCAGGAGTGGTATAGCAGGATCTTCTGGAAGTGAGGTGCCCAGTTTTCGGAGGAACCGCCAGACTGATTTCCAGAGTGGTTGTACCAATTTGCAACCCCACCAGCAGTGGAGGAGTGTTCCTCTTTCTCCACACCCTCTCCAACACCTGCTGTCTCCTGAATTTTTAATCTTAGTCATTCTGACTGGTGTAAGATGAAATCTTAGGGTTGTTTTGATTTGCATTTCCCTAATGACTAATGAAGTTGAGCATTTTTTAAGATGCTTCTCCGCCATCTGAAGTTCTTCAGGTGAGATTTCTTTGTTTAACTCTGTACCCCATTTTTTAATAGGGTTGTTTGGTTTTCTGGAGCCTAACTTCTGGAGTTCTCTCTATATATTGGATATTAGCCCTCTATCTGATGTAGGATTGGTGAAGATCTTTTCCCAATTTGTTGGTTGCCAATTTGTCCTCTTGATGGTGTCCTTTGCCTTACAGAAACTTTGTAATTTTATGAGGTCCCATTTGTCAATTTTTGCTCTTAGAGCATACGCTATTGGTGTTCTGTTCAGAAACTTTCTCCCTGTACTGATGTCCTCAAGGGTCTTCCCCAGTTTCTTTTCTATTAGCTTCAGAGTGTCTGGCTTTATGTGGAGGTCTTTGATCCATTTGGATTTGAGCTTAGTACAAGGAGACAAGGATGGATCAATTCGCATTCTTCTGCATGCTGACCTCCAGTTGAACCAGCACCATTTGCTGAAAAGGCTATCTTTTTTCCATTGGATGTTTTCAGCCTCTTTGTCGAGGATCAAGTGGCCATAGGTGTGTGGGTTCACTTCTGGATCTTCAATCCTGTTCCATTGATCCTCCTGCCTGTCACTGTACCAATACCATGCAGTTTTTAACACGATTCATGCAATTTTTAACAACACAATAAAGAGATAACATATTTATTAGGTAAATTGCCTTAATAAAAATAGAAAAAAAAAAGGCGGCGGCGGCAGCCGCAGCGGCAGCAGCAGTGGCTGCTCCAGCTGAAGGGCCATCAGCAGTGGAACCAAGGCGTCACAGGGACCAGTTAGGCCCTGCGCCCACAACCACTGACCTTCGCTGACTAGCCAGGTGGCAAGCAGCTGCAGTTGTGCGGCGCCTTTCCTGCACAGAAGCCACTTCAGAACTCGGCCTCCCACCAGTCAGAAGAGGTGCATCCATCTTGGTTCCGTACTCCAGGGATCGGACAGACTGAGGTACACAAACAAAATCCAAGGCCAACACCGCGGTGGTCTGAGCCCGACGGGCATTGGCCTGCACCCAGGCCCTGGGCGGGTCAGGGGGCCATCGGGGTGCCAACCCAGCCAGGAGGTTTTTTGCCCAGGCCTGCGTGCGCGCTGCCACCATTTTGCCTGCAGGACAACAGAGAGCTCTGGCTAGCAGACCTGTAACAGGCATAGCCTGAGGCTAACAAAGCGGGGGGTCTAGGCCCCAAAAGGCACAGGACTGACCCCAAGAACTGGGCGGCTTGGTGGGCCATCTGTGAGTCAACCCACCCAGGTGATTGTTAGCACAGCAGACTCTCCCGGCGCTTTCAGGGAGCGCGGGCACGCACGCCCGCCATCCTAGTCACCTGGCTGACCCAATTAACAGTCATAGTCCTAGGGGAACTTTGCTCGGACCTTGGCCTCCCAGGCTTTTGCCTGGACTCAGGGACTGGGCGGCCAGGCTAACCTTGTGTGCGACAGCCCGGTTGGCAGATCGGCTGCCCAGGGGAGTGAGCGGAACACAGGGGAGGTCACAGCAACATACACCATCAGCACTCCCTGGGGGTGCACACAGGCTCCATCTGGTCCATAGACACAATCTGGGGCAAGGCCTCAGGCAGAAGCCCTCAGCTCTACTCTCTCCGCTTCCGGATCCAGATCAGCCTGGGCGGCAGCACCACATCTCCAAGTCCTGCAAGTGGCTAGCTGGGCTTCCGGGCGGCCAGCTGGGAGAAGTCAGTGGGCTCCAGTGAATCCAGCGGGCCCCAGCGGGAGCCTTCGGGTGCCTGCTTTGGGATCTGAACAGCCTGGGCAGCAGCACCCTATCTACAAGCAGTGCAGGAGGTAAGCTGTGCACCAGAGGCCAACTGGGAAGGGGCAGCTTGCACTGGTGAGTCCAGCACTGACAAGACAAACTAACCCCAGTGAGAACTAGATAGCAAAAGGCAAACGCAGGAACGTCACTAACAGAAATCAAGGCAATATGGCAACATCTGAACCCAATTCTCCTCTACCAACATGTCCTGGATACCCCATCACACCAGTAAAACAAGATTTGGATTTAAAATCACTGGTCATGATGCTGGTACAGGAACACATGAAGGACATACTTAAAGAAATTCAGGAGAAAATGGATCAAAAGTTAGAAGCCCTTGCAAGGGAAACACAAAAATCATTGAAAGAAATCCAGGAGAATACAAAAGCCAACAAGGAGGAAATGCAAAAAACACTTAAAGAAATACAGGAGAACTTTGGTCAACAGGCTGAGGTCATGAAAGACGAAACACAAAAATCTCTTAAAGAAATACAGGAGAACTTTGGTCAACAGGCTAAGGTCATGAAAGAGGAAACACAAAAATCTCTTAAAGAATTACAGGAAAACACAAACATGCAAGTGAAGGAGCTAAGCAAAACCATCCAGGATCTAAAATCAGAAGTAGAAACAACTAAGAAAACTCAAAGGGAGACAACTTTGGAGATAGAAAGCCTTGGGAAGAAATCAGGGGACAGAGATGCAAATATCAACAACAGAATACAAGAGATAGAAGAAAGAATCTCAGATGCTGAAGATTCCATAGAAACCATGGACTCAACAGTTAAAGAAAATGCAAAATGCAAAAAGCTTGTAACCCAAAATATCCAGGAAATCCAGGACACAATGAGAAGACCAAACCTAAGGATTATAGGCATAGATGAGAGTGAAGATTTACAACTTAAAGGGCCAGCAAACATCTTCAATAAAATTATGGAAGAAAACTTCCCTAACCTAAAGAGAGAGATGCCCATGAATATACAAGAAGCCTACAGAACTCCAAACAGACTGGACCAGAACAGAAATACTTCCTGTCACATAATAATCAAAACACCAAATGTTCTAAACAAAGAAAGAATACTAAAGGCAGTAAGAGAAAAAGGCCAAGTAACATATAAAGGAAGACCTATCAGAATCACAGCAGACTTTTCACCTGAGACTATGAAGGCTAGAAGGTCCTGGGCAGATCTCATGCAGACTCTAAGAGAACACAAATGCCAACCAAAACTACTATATCCAGCAAAACTCTCAATCACCATAGATGGAGAAACTAAGATATTTCATGACAAAACCAAGTTTACCCAATATCTATCCACAAACCCGGCCCTAAAAAGGATAATAGGAGGACAACACCAATACAAGGAGGGAAACTTCACCCTGGAAAAAACAAGATAGTAACCTTTCATCAAACCCAAAAGAAGTTAAGCATTCAAATTTAAAAAATAACGTCAAAAATGATAGGAAGTAACAATCACTATTCCTTAATATCTCTTAACATCAATGGACTTAATGCTCCAATAAAAAGACACAGACTAACTGAATGGATACGTAAACAGGACCCTACATTTTGCTGCTTACAGGAAACACACCTAAGCATCAAAGACAAACACTACCTTAGAGTAAAAGGCTGGAAGACAATTTTACAAGCAAATGGTCTCAGGAAACAAGCTGGAGTAGCCATTTTAATATCAGATAAAATTGACTTTCAACCCAAAGTCATCAAAAGAGACCCTGAGGGACACTTCTTGCTGGTCAAAGGAAAAATACAAAAAGAAGAACTGTCAATCCTGAACATCTATGCCCCAAATGCAAGGGCACCCTCTTTCGTAAAAGAAACTTTATTAAAACTAGAAGCACACATTGCACCTAACACAATAATTGTGGGTGACTTCAACACTGCACTTTCCTCAATGGACCAATCAGGAAAACAGAAACTAAACAGGGACACAATGAAACTAATTGAAGCTTTGGACCAATTAGATTTAACAGATATATGTAGAACATTCTATCCTAAAACAAAAGAATATACCTTTTTCTCAGCACCTCATGGTACCTTCTCCAAAATCGACCATATAATTGGTCACAAGACAGACCTCAACAAATATAAGAAGATCGAACTAATCCCATGCCTCCTATCTGATCACTATGGAGTAAAAGTGGTCTTCAATAGCAACAGAAACAACAGAAAATCCACATACACATGGAAACTGAACAATACTCTACTCAATGATACCTTGGTCAAGGAAGAAATAAAGAAAGAAATTAAAGACTTTTTAGAACACAATGAAAATGAAAACACAACATACCCAAATCTATGGGACACAATGAAAGCAGTGCTAAGAGGAAAACTCATGGCCCTGAGTGCCTCCAAAAAAAAAAAAAAAAAAAAAAAAAAAAAAAAAATGGAGAAAGCATACATTACCAGCTTAATGACACACCTGAAAGCCCTAGAACAAAAAGAAGCTATTTCGCCCAGGAGGAGCAGAAGGCAGGAAATCATCAAACTCAGGGCCGAAATCAATCAAGTAGAAACAAAGAGAACCATACAAAAAATCAACAATACCAGGAGCTGGTTCTTTGAGAAAATCAACAAGATAGATAAACCCTTAGCCAGACTGACCAAAGGGCATAGAGAAAGTATCCAAATTAACAAACTTAGAAATGAAAAGGGAGATATAACAACGGAAACTGAGAATATCCAAAAAATCATCAGATCCTACTATAAGAGCCTGTACTCAACACAACTGGCGAATCTGGAGGAAATGGACAATTTCCTTGACAGATACCAAATACCAAAATTAAATCAGGACCAACTAGACCATCTAAACAGTCCCATAATGCCTAAAGAAATAGAAGGAGTCATAGAAACCCTTCCAACCAAAAAAAGCACAGGACCAGATGGCTTCAGTGCAGAATTTTACCAGACCTTCAAAGAAGAGTTAACACCAATACTCTTCAAACTATTCCACAAAATAGAAACAGAAGGAACACTACCCAATTCCTTCTACGAAGCCACAATTACGCTGATACCAAAGCCACACAAAGATCCAACAAAGAAAGAGAACTTCAGACCAATTTCCCTTATGAACATCGATGCAAAAATACTCAATAAAATTCTTGCCAACCGAATCCAAGAACACATCAAAACGATCATCCACCATGATCAAGTAGGCTTTATCCCGGGAATGCAGGGTTGGTTCAATATACGGAAATCCATCAATACAATCCACTACATAAACAAACTCAAAGAACAAAACCACATGGTCATTTCATTGGATGCTGAAAAAGCATTTGACAAAATTCAGCATCCCTTCATGCTTAAAGTCTTGGAGAGAACAGGAATTCAAGGCCCATACCTAAACATAGTAAAAGCAATATACAGCAAACCGGTAGCCAGCATCAAACTAAATGGAGAGAAACTTGAAGCAATCCCACTGAAATCGGGGACCAGACAAGGCTGCCCCCTTTCTCCTTATCTTTTCAATATTGTACTTGAAGTACTAGCTCGGGCAATTCGACAACATAAGGAGGTCAAAGGGATACAAATTGGAAAGGAAGAAGTCAAACTATCATTTGCAGACGACATGATCGTCTACCTAAGTGACCCAAAGAACTCCACTAGAGAGATCCTACAGCTGATAAACAACTTCAGCAAAGTAGCAGGTTATAAAATCAACTCAAGCAAATCAGTGGCCTTCCTATACTCAAAGGATAAGCAGGCTGAGAAAGAAATTAGGGAAATGACCCCCTTCACAATAGCCACAAACAGTATAAAGTATCTTGGGGTGACTCTTACCAAACATGTGAAAGATCTGTATGACAAGAACTTCAAGACTCTGAAGAAGGAAATGGAAGAAGACCTCAAAAAATGGGAAAACCTCCCATGCTCATGGATCGGTAGAATCAATATAGTTAAAATGGCCATTTTGCCTAAAGCACTATACAGATTCAATGCAATACCCATCAAAATCCCAACTCAGTTCTTCACAGAGTTAGAAAGAGCAATTATCAAATTCATCTGGAACAACAAAAAACCCAGAATAGCTAAAACTATTCTCAGCAACAAAAGAAAATCTGGGGGAATCAGTATCCCTGACCTCAAGCAATACTACAGAGCAATAGTGTTAAAAACTGCATGGTATTGGTACAGTGACAGACAGGAGGATCAATGGAACAGGATTGAAGATCCAGAAATGAACCCACACACCTATGGCCACTTGATCCTCGACAAAGAGGCTGAAAACATCCAATGGAAAAAAGATAGCCTTTTCAACAAATGGTGCTGATTCAACTGGAGGTCAGCATGCAGAAGAATGAGAATTGATCCATCCTTGTCTCCTTGTACTAAGCTCAAATCCAAATGGATCAAGGACCTCCACATAAAGCCAGACACTCTGAAGCTAATAGAAAAGGAACTGGGGAAGACCCTTGAGGACATCGGTACAGGGAGAAAGTTTCTGAACAGAACACCAATAGCGTATGCTCTAAGAGCAAGAATTGACAAATGGGACCTCATAAAATTACAAAGTTTCTGTAAGGCAAAGGACACCATCAAGAGGACAAATCGGCAACCAACAAATTGGGAAAAGATCTTCACCAATCCTACATCAGATAGAGGGCTAATATCCAATATATATAAAGAACTCAAGAAGTTAGACTCCAGAAAACCAAACAACCCTATTAAAAAATGGGGTACAGAGTTAAACAAAGAATTCTCACCTGAAGAACTTTGGATGGCAGACAAGCATCTTAAAAAATGCTCAACTTCATTAGTCATTAGGGAAATGCAAATCAAAACAACCCTAAGATTTCATCTTACACCAGTCAGAATGGCTAAGATTAAAAATTCAGGAGACAGCAGGTGTTGGAGAGGGTGTGGAGAAAGAGGAACACTCCTCCACTGCTGGTGGGGTTGCAAATTGGTACAACCACTCTGGAAAGCAGTCTGGCGGTTCCTCCAAAACCTGGGCACCTCACTTCCAGAAGATCCTGCTATACCACTCCTGGGCATATACCCAGAAGACTCCCCACCATGTAATAAGGATACATGTTCTACTATGTTCATAGCAGCCCTATTTGTAATTGCCAGATGCTGGAAAGAACCCAGGTATCCCTCAACAGAAGAGTGGATGCAAAAAATGTGGTATATCTACACAATGGAGTACTATTCAGCCATTAGAAACAATGAATTCATGAAATTCTTAGGCAAATGGATGGAGCTAGAGAATATCATACTAATTGAGGTAACCCAGACTCAAAAGGTGAATCATAGTATGCACTCACTAATAAGTGGATATTAACCTAGAAAACTGGAATACCCAAAACATAATCCACACATCAAATGAGGTACAAGAAGAAAGGAGGAGTGGCCCCTGGTTCTGGAAAAACTCAGTGAAACAGTATTCAGCAAAACCAGAACGGGAAGTGGGAAGGGGTGGGTGGGAGGACAGGGGAAGAGAAGGGGGCTTGCGGGACTTTCGGGGAGTAGGGGGGCTAGAAAGGGGGAAATCATTTGAAATGTCAATAAATTATATAGAATAATAAAAAAAAATAGAAAAAAAAACTTTAAATTTTATATTCCAGCCTCCCAAAATGCTACAGATATTCTGCTATTCAGTTTAACTCAAGGAACTGAGGATACAGGTTTAAACACATTTAGTACCCCTAATTCACCTTGTTTATGTCCATTTAACAATCAATGATAAAACTTAAAGAACATGCCCCAGTAGTATTATGCCACATTTATCTTCTGGTTAGAAATTAGCAAAAGGAAAATATGGTAAGTCATGGGTAAAACATAAACAAAGCAAACCAAACCAAGCGAAATGAAACAACAAATACTAAAACAAAGAACAACAACAACAACAACAACAACAACAACAAAAAACAGCAAGAAAATAAAACCACAATATGTCTAGAATACAGTCTTTTCTGTTGTTGCTCCTTGAGAGAAAAACATGTTTCCAGCAGTACTTAAAACATTTCAGATCCTATTACCAAATCTATTTGTGATGTGGAATCACTTTTATCATGTGTTTGGGCATTTTATCCTTTAAAATAATATAGTGTTCAAACTAATTGGTCAGCTTTTGAAATTAAAAAAATATTAATTTTTAAACTTAATTTTTATTAAGTTTTAGTAGCAAATTGCATTTGAATCTTGTATTATATATTTGTTTTATAGATAAAGACAAAAAAGGCCAAGTCACTGGCTCAATCTCTCTTGTCAAAATTTGATTATTCATATATGATTTAAATATTAGAATTTCATATCTTTATTATCAATTTATGATCTGATCATGATTTTCTTTGCCACATACAGTTTAAATGTAAATCTATTTGTAGGGAGCTGCTTGCTACCGCACCCTTAAAATGGCACGGGTTTCTGCTTTCTGCCTTCCTGCTGGTGGGCTCCCTGTCGTAAACAACTCCTTATTTGGGTGGAGCCTGTTGAGTCTTGTGCCTTCCGCATGGATACAGCCTATCAGCAATGCCCACATGGCTAAGCCTGATTGGCTGGCTATTAGTATTTAAGGGCTTGGCTTATTCTCTCTGGGGTCAGAAGAAGCTTGTACAGGAATCCTGAGTAAACTGCTTGGAGAAGATCTTCCTGTGTTGCGTCATTCCTTGCCGGCGAGGGTGGTCGCAACATCTATTCATATAATTATTAGATTTGCTTTGTTACCTAACCCACAAAACAATTCTCAAGCATTACCAAATGTTATTTCTTTATTAATATATCTCAGTTTTTCTCTTTTTCAAATCACCTGATTCACCCTGGATCTACTTCAGATTCACTAGGTAGCCCAGGCTTTCCTAGAAATTGGATTCTTCTGCCTCTACATCCCAATTAATTATAGTGATGGCATTTTACTAAATAATCAAACTTAGTATATGTCTTACAGGAAATATAATTTACGTATAGTAAGATTACATCAAATCATTGGTATAGTAAATGGAAAAATAATTAAGATTGTTTTGAGAACAAGACAAGAGTAAAATATTACAAGCTGCAATGGAAAACTCAAAACATCTTACATAAACACACACACATGCAGACACACACACACCACTTGTGCTTCCATATGAGTGTGCACATACACAGCAAGATAATTATAAAATATCAGATAATACACTGAAATTATGAGCTACTTAATCACTAAATATTTGCCATTAGTTATTGCTATTGTGATCATATATGTAGTGATATGAAGAAGAATTGAAGTAAGATCAAGACATAAATATTCCTGTGGAATGAAAGTATCTGCATACTCTGATATTACTGGAACCTTATCAAATTGATAAAATTCATTTTTATTGTGATTAAAATCTTTTAATACAGTTAATGGAAATGTACATTGATACCAAATGTATATAAATAGAAATATAATAACAATGCATTTTCATACAAGTAAATACACAGATACACATAATCACCAGGCAATTTATTGTAAGGTCCAATTCACAAAATTAAAATCATCCTAAAATTTCCTTATCATTACAAAATCAAAAATCACCTGAGGCACTTGTCCTTTTCATTTACATAGAACAAACACATTGTTACACTCTTCAGTCTACACATTTTAAAAGAATTTTCTGGGTTACTTCATTTCTTCAAATCTTTTCTTTACAATCTGTCCTCTGTTTAGAGGAGTTCTTTCTTATTTTCTTTACTGTAACTTATACAGAATTTAAACTTATTTGTTGTGAACTAAGGTAACATTTAATGTCCTGTGAATTCTATGAGAAATTATTCTGTATCATATTTCCTGTTTTTCTAAGAGCATATTTTACATCTTTGTTTCTTAAGCTGTAGATCAAGGGATTTAACATAGGTATAATTAGGGTATAGAAGATGGAAGCCACTTTGTCAGTGTCAAAGGAGTGACTTGTCTTAGGTTGCACATACATAAAAATCAAAGTCCCATAGAAGACAGTGACCACAGTCAGATGGGACCCACAGGTAGAGAAAGCCTTCCGTCTGCCCTCAGCAGAGTTCATTCTGAGAATAGCTCTGAAGATGAGCAGATAGGAACTAAGTATGACCAGAAGAGAGGAAATTAAGTTAATAGCAGATAAAATTAAAATTATCAGTCCAATTTTATCTGTATTTGTGCAGAGCAGAGATATCAAGGGAAGACCATCACAGTAGAAATGAGGAATGACATTGTAGCCACAAAAGGATGAAGAGAAGATATTTATGGTGACTATGAGAGAAATAAATACACTGTAAAGGTATGGGATTGCCACCAGTACCCAACATGTAATTTGTGACATGATGACATTGTAGAGTAGAGGGTTACAGATAGCTACATAGCGGTCATAAGACATCACAGATAGAATGAACAGTTCACAAGCAATGAACAGAAGGAAGAAGGCTAATTGTGTAGCACAAAGATGAAAGGATATTGTATTTTTCCTGACAACAAAATTTGCTAACATTTTAGGTCCAATAGCAGTTGAATAACCAAGATCTGTGAGAGCTAGGTGTCTGAGAAAGAAGTACATAGGTGTTTGCAGCCTTGATTCCACTATGGTAAGAATGATCATGCCCAAGTTGCCAACCAGTGAGATCAGATAGATGATGAGAAACAGTCCAAACAATGGGGCCTGCAGCTCAGGGCGGTCAGTGATACCCCCTAGGATAAATTCAGTCACTACTGTGATGTTTTTTCTCTCCATCTGTGTTCTTTAAAAAAAACCTATCATGAGTAGAAATCACAGTTAAGTGGTTTCAAATATTATCATTTTGTGGATTTATATTATTGAAGTTTATTAAATATAATATGTCTGAATATGTCAAATTATGTGTTTGAAAAGAATTCCACTAAAAAATAGGTATATACAAACTTCTATGCACACATATTCAAACATGTGGCTTACAATAAACAAAGAAATATACATGAATCTTTGATTCTCAACCAATGAATGTTTTATTCAGAGAACATAATTTGTTTCTAACAATAAATGTTTCTCCAAAATGAATATGAGCTGATCCTTTAATCTAATGGTATAACAGTAGTTAATATGGAAAGCAAATTAATTTACCACATCAAACATCTATCATAGGCAAAATGCAAACTCAATTTCTGTTACTTTGGGGGATCTAGTAATGTTGATAGATAGCCACATGAATACATGTATAGATAAATACGTATTTTTCCATATTATATATATATATATATTATATAATCTTCAGACTGTGGATAGATAGATTTATATACGTATGGATAAAATTTATTTTCACTTTGCTTTTATTTCTGAAATAATCAATGTAAATTGTGATGTTTATCAATAACATATAAGGTACATGCTAATAACAATATACATATGTACTGACATATTTCAAAAGTGCACACAAGTCTATTCATAGGCAGATCTAGAGAGTCTATAGACATGTAGCTTGGAATATCCAGAGTTGTTATAACTATCCATCTATGTCATATTCAATTTCACTCATAGTTGTCTTTATTTGCATTCACAAAAGTGCTGGTAAGTGTATCTGTGTCATCCTCTTACATACTAATCTATTATATACAACTTTTCCTTTGGGAAAATAAGATGAGATGTATAAAATATTTTTTAGCATATATAATACCAAGAAGTCTCAGTATGGTCTTTGAAAAACTGAAGTAGAAGTAAGTGATCCAGGGAGTCTTTGCTCCCTTAACATAGTTCACAGAGATGATGCATACATTGATTTCAGTCACATGTTATAATAACTCACCTGAAAAATTGGTCTTTATATATTTGTATGTGTACATCCTAAAAGATGGTGTATAGCTTCTTTGTTACATCTGTAATGATGAGCAAATGAGAAGTTAGTTTTGAAGAACTGGGTAAATATAAGTTATTGCCTGTAGATATCTCAGGCAAGAAGAAATATTCTAGTTTATTTTTGTCTTATTACTATTTTTGTAAAATTTTAAGTAAGTCTCTTTTATATAAATTAATCTTTTTCTGGGAAGGTATATTTTGTTATAGCATAATTTATTTTATTTTCTCAAGTCAGACACACGCTAAACCTTGGAATCTAGAAAAATATGACGTTGACAAAAGAAATTAAGAAAGTTCATTTAAATTATATTATTATCATATAGTCCAAAGCTCCTTTTAAAGCATGAACTATTATATTACAAATAAAATTATTAATAAAATCATTTTAAGTATCTTTGTCAAGTGTTGTGAAAGATGTTTAATGCCTGACACTGTATTAAATTTTAACTGTGTTGTACATACCACAAAACAAAAAAAAATGCAGTACTGTAGCATTTGCATGGACTTAAGTGGAAACAGAAAATATTTTTTGTGGTTAGCTCAAGGAACAACTTCCAAACATGCCATAGAACACAATGCAATAAATTTCTATACTGCAAGGAGTGTTTGAATATTTAAAGTACAATGAGAGAAAATCACAGGAGGGAAACAATTATTACTTTTGTAAAAATATGTATTCTAAACTATGAAAATATTTTTAATAAAACCAGAAATAAATTGATCTACATTGGTAATCATGGTAAGAGCTGCAGTCTCTGAGAATATGGCAACAGAAACTCCCAGTTTTGAAGGTTCTGGGTAAAGGTGAGTGTATGTAATTTATACTTTAATTACTTAAAAGATTTTGATAACATGTGGTTTCCTGATATTCTTCCACTTACCATCATAAACTTCAGATATTGAATATGTAAAAACGTCAGTTATTACTTAACTGAAACAACCGATTCTTGGTCCTTTTTGTATTGGTTTGCTTTGCCGTGGTTAATCGATAAAATGAAATACATTGACTGTCAATTTTCTCATAGGTAAGGAGATACAAAATTTTCTTCCTCAGAATAGTTTTAGAACTCAGTGAAAAATTATTTCTTTTATAGATTAATACACTTGCTGAATCTTGGCATGTTACTCTGCCCACTCTCAATTAAGGAACTCTACCTTTATCATAGGATGTAATTAGGTGTCTCTTGATCCTCATTAACAGATTCACAACCTCTGTGCAATGCAACTCCAGTTGCATCATTACTGATTCAGGTAATGGCTCATGGAGAACTCTTCACACATAAAATTGCTTGGTATGCAGACTTGAGTGTGAAGAAGAGGAAAGTCTAGTGTAAGATGAAAAAGGTGAAAAAGGACTCATGCACTTTTCCTCTGTTCTCTGCATGTGTGCACACACACATAAAAATAAGTAATTGGTAAAAATATAAAAAGCAACAAAAGGTAAACACTCTGTAACTTATTACTGTAAAGATTTCTTGTTAAAGATTGACTTATTTTAGATTAACCTAAGTTAGGAGAATAGATTTTCATATCACAGTTTAAAATAACATGTCATACATGACATACAAATATATGTACATGACATCATATATTGTCTTAATTCTTCTCTGTCTTTGCTGTCAGTACTGAATAATTATTTCCTTTTTCCTAGATACTCCATGAGTCTGGGTTAGTATAATTTATGTAGGGGATCCTTAAAAAATCTAGGGCAAAATAAAACTAAGGATGGTAAAGACAGCATAATGTACACCTACCATTTATTTTCTCAAGTTTTCTTCTTTAAACAAACTTATGGTGTTTATTTCTTATTCTTTCTCAGTACTTAACTTGTTACAAAATTAAGTGTGTGTGTGTGTGTGTGTGTGTGTGTGTGTGTGTGTGATGTGTGTGTGTGTGTGTGTGTATGAGAGAGAGAGAGAGAGAGACAGAGACAGAGACAGAGAGACAGAGAGAGAGAGCATCTGGGTGTGTGAAAGAGAGTCGAGAGAAGAAAAGTAGAAGGGATGTTTTATTATAACAACATATAATATAATATTTTTAGTGTGCTTAAAAAGTAATCATTAGCATTTTATTAACACTCAACCTCAGTAAAAATGTTTTCAAAAGGACATGGAATAGAAAAATAAAGAGCTTCTATTCCTACTCAGACATTATGGACTATTAAAAGAATAGAAAATGAATCAGAAATGATTACCTTCAGATGGTGAGACACTAACATAAGTTGCCCCCCCTCATACATCTGGAAATGACAGGGCTTTGTGAGTAGCTTTGTTACATATTGTGAAAATGCTGTCATTTCCCAATGTGGTTCTTAGCAAGGGTTTCTGAGATTTATTTATGTGTACATTTCAAACCATGGCCATTCTCCCTAAGGAGACACCAATAAATAATTAATTACCAGCAAAATTTTAGAAAGTCTAATGAGGTGATACCTGGGG
This sequence comes from Apodemus sylvaticus, assembly GCF_947179515.1. NCBI lineage: Eukaryota > Metazoa > Chordata > Mammalia > Rodentia > Muridae > Apodemus > Apodemus sylvaticus. The sequence goes on from NC_067476.1 coordinate 67,184,821, forward strand.
GTTAAAACTTTCAGGATCAATTTGTATTCATCTGTGATTTAATTATTTGTTCACCATTCCCATGTACAAGTACTTGTCAAAAAATATTGAGGCCAGGTTCTCAAAGGTAAATGTATTCTCTTTTGGCTTTTAGAACATGCTGTGCCAAGAGGTAAAGAAAATTAAACATCCAACAAGATGAATGTAAAAAATACGAATTCAATTTTAAAAATACAAGGTACCACACCAGGGATGGACATGGAGAACACCATACTGAGTGAAACAATCCTCAATGATATGAGGATAAATATGGTAAACTCCCAATTCCATGAGCTACATGAAACTGTCTAATTCAATCAGAATGTGTGATGGTTGGTACAAGTAGCTGTGGGGCCATTTGATGAGCATCAAGTCTCAATTAAATTCTTCAGTACTGAAGAAAAGATTTCACATACAGTCAACAGCAGCAATATATCTCATTTGCTTACTTTTTTCTTCTTTTTTTTATTCGATATAATTTATTTACATTTCAAATGATTTCCCCTTTTCTAGCCCCCCCACTCCCCGAAAGTCCCGTAAGCCCCCTTCTCTTCCTCTGTCCTCCCACCCAACCCTTCCCACTTCCCCGTTCTGGTTTTGCTGAATACTGTTTCACTGAGTCTTTCCAGAACCAGGGGCAATCCTGCTTTCTTCTTGTATCTCATTTGATGTGTGGATTATGTTTTGGGTATTCCAGTTCTCTAGATTAATAACCACTTATTTTGAGTGCATGCCATGATTCACCTTTTGAGTCTGGGTTACCTCACTTAGTATGATGTTCTCTAGTTCCATCCATTTGCCTAAGAATTTCATGAATTCATTGTTTCTAATGGCTGAATAGTACTCCATTGTGTAGATATACCACATTTTTTGGATCCACTCTTCTGTTGAGGGATACCTGGGTTCTTTCCAGCATCTGGAAATTATAAATAGGGCTGCTATGAACATAGTAGAGCATGTATCCTTATTATATGGTGGGGAATCCTCTGGGTATATGCCCAGGAGTGGTATAGCAGGATCTTCTGGAAGTGAGGTGCCCAGTTTTCGGAGGAACCGCCAGACTGATTTCCAGAGTGGTTGTACCAATTTGCAACCCCACCAGCAGTGGAGGAGTGTTCCTCTTTCTCCACACCCTCTCCAACACCTGCTGTCTCCTGAATTTTTAATCTTAGCCATTCTGACTGGTGTAAGATGAAATCTTAGGGTTGTTTTGATTTGCATTTTCCTAATGATTAATGAAGTTGAGCATTTTTTAAGATGCTTCTCTGCCATCCGAATTTCTTCAGGTGAGAATTCCTTGTTTAACTCTGTACCCAATTTTTTAATAGGGTTGTTCGGTTTTCTGGAGTCTAACTTCTTGAGTTCTTTATATATATTGGATATTAGCCCTCTATCGGATGTAGGATTGGTGAAGATCTTTTCCCAATTTGTTGGTTGCCGATTTGTCCTGTTGAGGGTGTCCTTTGCCTTACAGAAACTTTGTAATTTTATGAGATCCCATTTGACAATTCTTGCTCTTAGAGCATACGCTATTGGTGTTCTGTTCAGAAACTTTCTCCCTGTACCGATGTCCTCAAGGGTCTTCCCCAGTTTCTTTTCTATTAGCTTCAGGGTGTCTGGCTTTATGTTGGGGTTCTTGATCCATTTGGATTTGAGCTTAGTACAAGGAGACAAGGATGGATCAATTCGCATTCATCTGCATGCTGACCTCCAGTTGAACCAGCACCATTTGTTGAAAAGGCTATCTTTTTTCCATTGGATGTTTTCAGCCTCTTTGTCGAGGATCAAGTGGCCATAGGTGTGTGGGTTCATTTCTGGATCTTCAATCCTGTTCCATTGATCCTCCTGCCTGTCACTGTACCAATACCATGCAGTTTTTAACACTATTGCTCTGTAGTATTGCTTGAGGTCAGGGATACTGATTCCCCCAGATTTTCTTTTGTTGCTGAGAATAGTTTTAGCTATCCTGGGTTTTTTGTTGTTCCAGATGAATTTGAAAATTGCTCTTTCTAACTCTGTGAAGAATTGAGTTGGGATTTTGATGGGTATTGCATTGAATCTGTATATTGCTTTTGGCAAAATGGCCATTTTAACTATATTGATTCTACCAATCCATGAGCATGGGAGGTTTTCCCATTTTTTGAGGTCTTCTTCCATTTCCTTCTTCAGATTCTTGAAATTATTGTCATAAAGATCTTTCACATGTTTGGTAAGAGTCACCCCAATATATTTTATACTGTTTGTGGCTATTGTGAAGGGGGTCATTTCCCTAATTTCTTTCTCAGCCTGCTTATCCTTTGAGTATAGGAAGGCCACTGATTTGCTTGAGTTGATTTTATAACCTGCCACTTTGCTGAAGTTGTTTATCGGGTGTAGGAGCTCTCTAGTGGAGTTTTTTGGGTCACTTAGGCAGACTATCATGTCGTCTGCAAATAATGATAGTTTGACTTCTTCCTTTCCAATTTGTATCCCTTTGACCTCCTTATGTTGTCGAATTACCCGAGCTAGTACCTCAAGTACAATATTGAAAAGATAAGGAGAAAGGGGGCAGCCTTGTCTGGTCCCTGATTTCAGTGGGATTGCTTCAAGTTTCTCTCCATTTAGTTTGATGCTGGCTACCGATTTGCTGTATATTGCATTTACTATCTTTAGGTATGGGCCTTGAATTCCTGTTCTCTCCAAGACTTTAAGCATGAAAGGATGCTGAATTTTGTCAAATGCTTTTTCAGCATCCAATGAAATGACCATGTGGTTTTGTTCTTTGAGTTTGTTTGTGTAGTGGATTGTATTGATTGATTTCCGTATATTGACCCAACCCTGCATTCCCGGGATAAAGTCTACTTAATCATGGTGGATGATCGTTTTGATGTGTTCTTGGATTCGGTTGGCAAGAATTTTATTGAGTATTTTTGCATCGATGTTCATAAGGGAAATTGGTCTGAAGTTCTCTTTCTTTGTTGGATCTTTTTGTGGTTTTGGTATCAGTGTAATTGTGGCTTCGTAGAAGGAATTGGGTAGTGTTCCTTCTGTTTCTATTTTGTGGAATAGTTTGAAGAGTATTAGTGTTAACTCTTCTTTGAAGGTCTGATAGAATTCTGCACTGAAACCATCTGGTCCTGTGCTTTTTTTGGTTGGAAGACTTTCTATGACTCCTTCTATTTCTTTAGGCATTATGGGACTGATTAGATGGTCTAGTTGGTCATGTTTTAATTTTGGTATTTGGTATCTGTCAAGGAAATTGTCCATTTCCTCCAGATTCTCCAGTTGTGTTGAGTACAGTCTCTTGTAGTAGGATCTGATGATTTTTTGGATTTCCTCAGTTTCCGTTGTTATATCTCCCTTTTCATTTCTAAGTTTTTTAATTTGGATACTTTCTCTATGCCCTTTGGTCAGTCTGGCTAAGGGTTTATCTATCTTGTTGATTTTCTCAAAGAACCAGCTCCTGGTTTTGTTGATTTTTTGTATGGTTCTCTTTGTTTCTACTTGATTGATTTCGGCCCTGAGTTTGATGATTTCCTGCCTTCTACTCCTCCTGGGTGAAATAGCTTCTTTTTGTTCCAGGGCTTTTCAGGTGTGTCATTAAGCTGGTAATGTATGCTCTCTCCATTTTCTTTTTGGAGGCACTCAGGGCTATGCGTTTTCCTCTTAGCACTGCTTTCATTGTGTCCCATAGATTTGGGTATGTTGTGTTTTCATTTTCATTGTGTTCTAAAAAGTCTTAATTTCTTTCTTTATTTCTTCCTTGACCAAGGTATCATTGAGTAGAGTATTGTTCAGTTTCCACGTGTATGTGGGTTTTCTGTTGTTTCTGTTGTTATTGAAGACCACTTTTACTCTATAGTGATCAGATAGGAGGCATGGGATTAGTTCGATCTTCTTATATTTGTTGAGGTCTGTCTTGTGACCAATTATATGGTCGATTTTGGAAAAGGTACCATGAGGTGATGAAAAAAAGGTATATTCTTTTGTTTTAGGATAGAATGTTCTATATATATCTGTTAAATCTAATTGGTCCAAAGCTTCAATTAGTTTCATTGTGTCCCTGTTTAGTTTCTGTTTTCCTGATCGGTCCATTGAGGAAAGTGCAGTGTTGAAGTCACCCACAATTATTGTGTTAGGTGCAATGTGTGCTTTGAGTTTTAATAAAGTTTCTTTTACGAAAGAGGGTGCCCTTGCATTTGGAGCATAGATGTTCAGGATTGACAGCAAGAAGCGTCCCTCAGAGTCTCTTTTGATGACTTTGGGCTGAAAGTCAATTTTATCTGATATTAAAATGGCTACTCCAGCTTGTTTCCTGAGACCATTTGCTTGTAAAATTGTCTTCCAGCCTTTTACTCTAAGGTAGTGTTTGTCTTTGACCCTGAGGTGTGTTTCCTGTAAGCAGCAAAATGTAGGGTCCTGTTTATGTATCCAGTCAGTTAGTCTGTGTCTTTTTATTGGGGTATTAAGTCCATTGATGTTAAGAGATATTAAGGAATATTGATTGTTACTTCCTATCATTTTTGACGTTATTTTTTAAATTTGATTGCTTAACTTCTTTTGGGTTTGATGAAAGGTTACTATCTTGCTTTTTCCAGGGTGAAGTTTCCCTCCTTGTATTGATGTTTTCCTCCTATTATCCTTTGTAGGGCTGGGTTTGTGGATAGATATTGGGAAACTTGGTTTTGTCATGAAATATCTTAGTTTCTCCATCTATGGTGATTGAGAGTTTTGCTGGATATAGTAGTTCAGGTTGGCATTTGAGTTCTCTTAGAGTCTGCATGAGATCTGCCCAGGACCTTCTAGCCTTCATAGTCTCAGGTAAAAAGTCTGCTGTGATTCTGATAGGTCTTCCTTTATATGCTACTTGGCCTTTTTCTCTTACTGCCTTTAATATTCTTTCTTTGTTTAGTACATTTGGTGTTTTGATTATTATGTGACGGGAAGTATTTCTGTTCTGGTCCAGTCTGTTTGGAGTTCTGTAGGCTTCTTGTATATTCATGGGCATCTCTCTCTTTAGGTTAGGGAAGTTTTCTTCCATAATTTTATTGAAGATATTTGCTGGCCCTTTAAGTTGTAAATCTTCACTCTCATCTATGCCTATAATCCTTAGGTTTGGTCTTCTCATTGTGTCCTGGATTTCCTGGATATTTTGGGTTACAAGCTTTTTGCATTTTGCATTTTCTTTAACTGTTGAGTCCATGGTTTCTATGGAATCTTCAGCATCTGAGATTCTTTCTTCTATCTCTTGTATTCTGTTGTTGATATTTGCATCTCTGTCCCCTGATTTCTTCCCAAGGCTTTCTATCTCCAAAGTTGTCTCCCTTTGAGTTTTCTTAGTTGTTTCTACTTCTGATTTTAGATCCTGGATGGTTTTGCTTAGCTCCTTCACTTGCTTGTTTGTGCTTTCCTGTAATTCTTTAAGAGATTTTTGTGTTTCCTCTTTCATGACCTCAGCCTGTTGCCAAAGTTCTCCTGTATTTCTTTAAGTTTTTTTTTTTTTTTTTTTTTTTTTTTTTTTTTTTTGTGTGTGTGTGTGTGTGTTTCCTCATTGATGGCTTTTGTACTCTCCTGGATTTCTTTCAATGATTTTTGTGTTTCTCTTGCAAGGGCTTTTAACTTTTGATCCATTTTCTCCTGAATTTCTTTAAGTATGTCCTTCATGTGTTCCTGTACCAGCATCATGACCAGTGATTTTAAATCCAAATCTTGTTTTACTGGTGTGTTGGGGTATCCAGGACATGCTGGTAGAGGAGAATTGGGTTCAGATGTTGCCATATTGCCTTGATTTCTGTTAGTGACGTTCCTGCTTTTGCCTTTTGCCATCTAGTTCTCACTGTTGTTACTTGGTCTTGTCAGTGCTGGACTCACCAGTGCAAGCTGCCCCTTCCCAGTTGGCCTCTGGTTCACAGCTTACCCCCTGCACTGCCTGTAGACAAGGTGCTGCTGCCCAGGCTGTTCAGATCCCGAAACTGGCACCTGAAGGCTCCCGCTGGGGCCCGCTGGATTCACTGGAGCACACTGACTTCTCCCAGCTGGCCGCCCAGAATCCCCTCTAGCCTCTTGCAGGACCTGGAGATGTGGTGCAGCCGCCCAGGCTGATCTGGATCCGGAAGCGGAGAGAGTTGAGCTGAGGGCTCCCGCCTGAGGCCTTGCCCCAGATTGTGTCTGTGGACCAGAGGGAGCCCGTGTGCACCCCCAGGGAGCGCCGATGGTGTATGCTGCCGGGAACTCCCCTGTGTTCTGATCACTCTGCTGGGCAGCCTATCCCCCAACCGGGGTGGCGCACACAAGGTTAACCTGGCTGCCCAGGCCCTCAGTCCAGGCAAAAGCCTGGGAGGCCAAGGTCCGAGCAAAGTTCCCCAAGGGCTATGACTGTTAATTGGGTCTGCCAGGTGACCAGGATGGCGGGCATGTACGCCCGTGCTCCCCGAAAGCGCCGGGAGAGTCTGCTGTGCTAACAACCTCCTGGGCGGGTTGACTCACAGATGGTCCACCAAGAGGCCCAGATCTTGGGGTCAGTCCTGTGCCTTTTGGGGCCTAGACCCCCGCTTTGTTAGCCTCAAGCTATGCCCGTTAAGGTTCTGCCCGCCAGAGCTCTCTTTTGTCCTGCAGGCAAAATGGCGGCGCACCTGCAGGCCCGGGCAAAAAACCTCCTGGCTGGGTTGGCACCCCGATGGCCCCCGAACAGCCCAGGGCCTGGGTGCAGGCCAACGCCCGTCGGGCTCAGACCCCAGCGGTGTTGGCCTCGGATTATGTTTGTGTACCTCAGACTGTCCGATGTCACTGGAGTTCAAAATCAAGATGAAGAGGCCGAGTTCTGAAGTGGCTTCCGTGCAGTGAAAGGCGCCGCACAACCGCAGCTGCTTGCCGCCCGGCTGGTCAGCGAAGGTCAGTGGGCATGGGCGTAGGGCCTAACTGGACCCTGTGTTGCCTTGGTTCCACTGCTGATGGCCCTTCAGCTGGACCAGCCACTGCTGTACTGCCGCCGCCCTTGTTTACTTTTTTATCTATATTTTGTTGCCTTACTTGTACCAAAGAAACATTTTTATTTAAACCATTAACAAAATGTGCAGTATTCATCTCTGATATTCACATCATCTCCCCAATGCACAGGATGAAGGAGTGGAGGATGGGGAACATTAGTCCAGAATCAAGACATAATTAACATATCAAATGATTCCCGAGAAGGAAGGAGAGGGCTCTGGTCCTGGAAAGGCTTGATGCAGCAATGCAGGAGATTATCAGAACAGAGAAGTGGGAGGGGGTTGATCAGGGAATGGGCAGAGGGAAGAGGGCTTATGGAATTTATGGAGAGCGTGGAACTGGGAAAGGGGAAATCATTTGGAAACCAAGAATTTAGAAAATAAAAATAAAATGAATGAATAAATATAAAAAAGAATTTCATTGGTAAAACATAATTTTATGCATTTGTGTGGACATTACGAAGTTCTGCACTTATGTCACTTTTATGAATGTATAATAATATTGCCATTTTTATTAACACTTTCCAGATTAATCTTAATCATGTTCCCACACACACATGCATGCATACATACATACATACATACATACAAATCACAGCTGATATATGTTTAATTTTAAAAATTATTCATTTGCCGGGTGGTGGTGGTGTACACCTTTAATCCCAGCACTTGCGAGGCAGAGGCAGGCAGATTTCTGAGTTCGAGGCCAGCATGGTCTACAGAGTGAGTTCCAGGACAGCCAGGCCTAGGCAGAGAAACCCTGTGTCATAAAAAAATATTTATTTATATGTATATTTCACCCCATTTCCTATAAAATATGTGTCCTCTTTGATAGATGTGCTCTTTTTATATAACCCTAGGGCAGTTCTTCACTCCATTATGCATGCCAGACTTGCATTGCATTAATATCACAGAGAACATTTTGATTGACTATTGGGATCAAATGTATGTACTACCAGTCCTAGTTGGTCTATCTGTTTTCGTTAATGTATTTGTTTATCTTCTTTACATTACAATATCCAGCCCTCCTCTCTTTCCAGTCCCCTCCCACAGCTCCTTCCCCATTACCCTTCGCCTATATCCCTGAGAAGAGAGAACTCCTTTGGATATACACAAAAACCTGACACAAGTCTGCAGGACTAGATGTATCCTGTTCCACTGAGGCAAGGAGCAGTGAGGGGAACAGGATCTACAGATCTGCAGGATCTACAAATAGACAAAATTCAGTGATAGACCCTGGTCAAATTGATATGAAATCCTCATGAAGACTAAGCTGCACATCTGCTACTTATGTGAAGGTCCAGCCCATCCAAGCTCTTTGGTTGGTGGTTCAGTCTCTGGAAGCCCCAAAGTATTCAGGTTATTTGACTGTTCATTTTCCTATGGAGTTCCTATCCTCTTTAGATCCCTCAATATTTCTCTGAACTCTTCCACAAGACTGCCCAGTCTCCATCTAATGCTTGGCTGTGAGTCTCTGCATCTGTTTCCATTGTCTACTGGTGGGCCCTCACAGAGGACAGTTAAGCATAACAGAATAGGGTCAAAAGTGTCAGGAATTGGTTCTTTCCCATGGAATGTGTCTCAGTTAGGTAGAGTCATGGAGCAGAAATACATGTCTCCTCTATCTATGGCTTTTATTTTTCTATTAAAGTGAACTATTTCCATCATAAAAACTTAATAACACTGAGAGATTAAAATCAATCATTCATTGTGGTCTTGACACATGTTTAAGATTTAAATGCTGAAGGCACCCATAATCCTGTATGCATTCACACACATACTAATGGGAATATCACAGGGTAAGAAGGAAGATAGGAAGGAATAACAGGGTGACTATGAAACTATATCATTGGTGTTAGGTTTTCTATTAAGGTCTGATAGAATTCTGCACTGAAGCCATCTAGTCCCGCGCTTTTCTTGGTTGGGAGACTTTCTAGGACACCAATACTCTTCAAACTATTCCACAAAATAGAAACAGAAGGAACTCTACCCAACTTGTTCTTTGAAGCCACAATTACGCTGATACCAAAACCACACAAAGATCCAACAAAGAAAGAGAACTTCAGACCAATTTCTCTTATGAATATTGATGCAAAAATACTTAATAAAATTCTTCCCAACCGAATCCAAGAACACATCAAAACGATCATCCACCATGATCAAGTAGGCTTCATCCCAACGATGCAGGGATGTTTCAATATAAGGAAATCAATCCATCAATGCTATCCACTACATAAACAAACTCAAAGAAAAAAAAAACATATGATCATCTTATTAGATGCAGAAAATGCATTTGACAAAATTCAGCATCCTTTCATGCTAAAACTCTTGGAAAGAACAGGAATTCAAGGCCCATACCTAAACATCATTAAAGCAATATACAACAAACCGGTAGCCAACATCAAACTAAACAGAGAGAAACTTGAAGCAATCCCACTAAAATCAGGGACTAGACAAGGCTGTCCTCTCTCTCCATATCTTTTCAATATAATACTTGAAGTTCTACCTAGAGCAATTAGACAACAAAAGGAGGTCAAGGGGATACAAACTGGAAAGGAAGAAGTCAAATTTATATTTGCAGATGACATGATAGTCTACTTAAGTGACCTGAAAACCTCCACCAGAGAACTCCTACAGCTGATAAACAACTTCAGCAAAGTGGCTGGTTATAAAATCAACTCAAGCAAATCAGTTGTTTTCCTATACTCAAAGGATAAGCAGGCTGAGAAAGAAGTTAGGGAAATGACACCCTTCACAATAGCCACAAACAATATAAAGTATCTTGGTGTGACTCTAACCAAACAAGTGAAAGATTTATATGACAAGAACTTCAGGTCTCTGAAGAAGGAAATCGAAGAAGACCTCAGAAAATGGAAATATCTGCCATGCCTGTGGATCAGCAGGATTAATATAGTTAAAATGGCCATCTTGCCAAAAGCAATCTACAGATTCAATGCAATCCCCATCAAAATCCCAACTCAGTTCTTCACAGAGTTAGAAAAAGCAATTCTCAAATTCATCTGGAATAACAAAAACCCCAGGATAGCTAAAACTATTCTCAACAACAAAAGAAATTCTGGGGGTATCAGTATCCCTGACTTCAAGCAATACTACAGAGCAATAGTGTTAAAAATTGCATGGTATAGGCACAGTGACAGACAAGTGGACCAATGGAATAGAATTGAAGATCCAGAAATGAACCCACAAACCTATGGTCTCTTGATCTTCGACAAAGGAGCCAAAAACATCCAGTGGAAAAAAGATAGCCTTTTCAACAAATGGTGCTGGTTTAATTGGAGGTCAGCATGCAGAAGAATGCGAATTGATCCATTTTTATCTCCCTGTACTAACCTTCACTCCAAGTGGATCAAGGACCTCCATGTAAAACCAGACACACTGAAACTAATAGCAAAGAAACTGGGGAAGACTCTAGAGGACATGGGCACTGGGGAAAAGTTCCTGAACAGATCACCAATAGCTTATGCTCTAAGATCAAGAATTGACAAATGGCACCTCATAAAATTACAAAATTTCTGTAAGGCAAAGGACACTGTTAAAAGGACAAAATGGCAACCATCAAATTGCAAAGGATATTCACCAACCCTACATCTGATAGAGGGCTAATATTCAATATATACAAAGAACTCAAGAAGTTAGACCCCAGGGAACCAAATAACCATATTAAAAATGGGGTACAGATCTAAACAAAGATTTTCACCTGAAGAATTTCAGATGGCCAAGAGGCACCTTAAGAAGTTCTCAACATCATTAGTCATTAGGGAAATGCAAATCAAACCAACCCTGAGATTTCACCTTACACCAGTCAGAATGGCTAAGTTCAAAAGCTCAGGAGACAGCAGGAGTTGGTGAGGATGTGGAGAAAGAGGAACCCTCCTCCACTGCTGGTGGGGCTGTAAGATGGTACAACCACTTTGGAAATCAGTCTGGCGGTTCCTCAGAAAACTGGACAAGACACTTCCGGAGGACCCTGCTATACCTCTCCTGGGCATATACTCAAAGGATTCCCCGGCATGCAATAAAGACACATGCTCCATTATGTGCATAGCAGTCTTATTTATAATAGCCAGAAGCTGGAAAGAACCCAGATGCCCCTCAAAGGAGGAATGGATACAGAAAATGTGGTATATTTACACAATGAAATACTACTCAGCAATTAGAAACAATGAATTCACAAAATTTTTAGGCAAATGGTTTGATCTGGAAAATATCATCCTAAGTGAGATAACCCAGTCACAAAAGAATATACATGGAATGAAATCTCTGATAAGTGGATATTAATTAGCCCAGAAGCCCTGAATACCCGAGGTACAAATCGCATAACAAATGACTCCCATGAAGAAGTATGGAGAAGGTCCTGATCCTGGAAAGGATTGATCTGCCATTGGAGGGGAATATAAGGACAGAGAAAAAAAGGAGGGAGGTGATTGGAAAATGGATAGAGAGAAGAAGTTTTATGGGACATATGGGGAGGGGCGATCCGGGAAAGGGGAAATCATTTGGAATGTAAACAAAGAATATAAAAAAATAAAAAAAATATTAAAAAAATAATCACTATTCAAAATAAATAAATAAATAAATAAATAAATAAATAAATAAATAAATAAAAAGAGACTCTCGGGACTCAAAGGGAAGGACCTTGGATGAAGTGCTCTACAGTGGGGAGGTGGAACTTGTAGGATCTACCTTCAGGAGGGACAGGACATTAAGTGGGGGGATGGGGTTGCCATCTCACAATTAAAAGCTCTGTCCCAGAATTGTTCCTGTCTGAAGGAACTGCAAGGAAAAAAAAATGGAGGAGAGCATGAGAGGAAGCATGTCCAATGACAGACCCAAATTGGGATCCAGCTCAAAGGGAGGCCCAGGGCCCTGACGCTGTTTTTGATGCTGTAGTGTGCTTGCAGACAGGAGCCTAGCATGGCTGCCCTCTGGTAGACACAAGAAATAGCTGAAAAAGTCAGATGTAGATATTAGCAGCCAACAGAAGCTAGGGATGGAAGCCAGGGACCCCTGTGTTTGAACTGGGAAAAAACTGGAAGAAGCTGAGAAGGAGGGTGGTCCCCCATGGGAAGACCAGCAGTCTCAACTGTCCTGGAACCCTGAGACCTCTGAACACTGAGCCACCAACCAGGCAGCATACATCGGGTGATATGCGGACCCTGACACATATATATCAGAACACTGCCTGGTCTGGCTTCAGAAAGAGAAGATGTACCTAACCCTCAAGAGACTTTAGGCCCCAGGGAGTGGGGAGACTGTGACAATCTCTTGGACCCAAGGGTGTGGAGAGGATGTATGGGGTGGCATCAGTCGGGGAGCAGACCAGGATGGGAGAAGTCTGGATTGTAAAACATGATTAAAGAATAAAAAAAAGGAAAGGAAGGAAGTATATCATGCACCTGTATGAAAATGCCATATTCTCTCATTATGTGTAATAGAATCTAAAAATCCAAATATTTATAAGATGTTAGTCAGCATCAGAGAAGATAGCATGCCTTCAAGGTTTCCTATAACATAGGTTTAGATTGAATTTAAACCTAATAAGCACTTAAGATTTATAATATGTATTCTATTATTAACCTTGGATGTTGTGAAATGTTGATTTGGTAAGAGATTACATCCAAAGACCTTCTAGGTCTATATGATCTTGCCAGAATGCAGACAAGCCCTAAATTATAGTATGCTTTGCTTGTAATACAAGCACAAGCTCTTGTACACATTTTAAACCACTAACAATGAAGGTAAGGTTAGTTCAGAAAAGGAAACAGCTATGTTTGAAAGGGGCATTTAAATGAGTAGATAAAGTAATACATAAGAGAAAGCTTTGATAGCACGAGTCGGAGATAGGATATGCACAACTCCCACAGGAACAGTGCAGGAAAGAGAGGCTTCTTATGAGCAGGGAAAGAGACAAGTGTGTGTATGGCACTTTTATTGGGACCGTTTAGACACAGGTAAAGAAAGAATGGGTCAGAGAATATGGATGAGTCAGAAGATTAGAACATATTTCCTAAGTTAGTATGAGACCAGACAGAGCAATTCAGTCAGAAGCCCAAAGAAACCAGATTGAATTATTCAGCTTGGAAAATTATATTTTTATAGAGGCTAGAAGCTTACAGCTCTAGGCATAGGGATGGTTAAAACAGAAAAAGAAATGCTCTGGACATAGCCCAAGCCCTGTATTTTCATAGCTTGGGTATGGCTATCATCTTATCCCTTTGTTTGAGGAAGTAAAAGTTATATTTTCACTTCAATAATATCTAAGTATTTTTAACACCTTTGCTATAAGATATGCAAAAGTGAACATGAGAGTATTACATATTGTTCATATCTTACTATCAATATTTATAAAAAGATGCATGCAAGTGTGATTATTGGATTGGAAATTAGATAACTGGGTAGATAGGTGGATACATGATATATTGTTAGATAGATAGATAGATAGATAGATGATAGATAGATGATAGATAGATAGATAGATAGATAGATAGATAGATAGATAGATAGATAAGTAGATAGACAGATAAGTAGATAGACAGACAGACAGAGTCACAGGAGAATATCAATTATCCTTGACATTACTTCATTACTTCCAGACATCGCATAGACTCTCAAATAATGTAGTCATTATAATTTAATGTTTGAAACAACCTCAGAGAGTCTGTATAATTTCATAAAATGAAAGTGAGACTTTCATCAAACCTATTATAAGAACCTTGGTGTGACTCTAACCAAATAAGTGAAAGATCCGTATGACAAGTACTTCAAGTCTCTGAAAAACACAAATCAAAGACCTTAAAAGATGGAAAGATCTTCCTGCTCATTAATATAGAGAAAAGGGCCATCTTCTCAAAAGCAATCTACAGATTCAATTTAATCCCCATCAAAATTCCAACTCAATTCTTCATAGATTTAGAAGGAGCAATTCTCAAATTCATTTGGAATATTTAAAAAACAAGGATAGCAAAAAATATTTTCAGCAGTAAAAGAAGTTCTGGGGGAAATCACCATCCCTGACCTCAAGATGTACTACAGAGCAATAGTGATAAAAAAAACTGCATGGTATGGTACAATGACAGGAAGGTAGATCAATGAAATAGAATTGAAGATGCAGAAATTAACCCACATTCCTATGATCTTTGACAAAGGAGCTAAAATGATCCAGTGGAAAAAGGACAGCATTTTCAACAAATGGTGATGGTTCAACTTGCGGCCTACTCAGAAATCTACAAAAGACATATCAGAAAGTGAATGTTTGAAGTATATAAATGTCTATATCACCAATATTTCCAGAGAGAGCCCAAGTTTTTCTGACATTTCTATCTAGAACTCTGCATTGCTGATTCTGTTTTTGTGTGTTCTAACACTCGAAGTACCAGTAGTACCTCATTTATTTTTCTTTTGTGTTAATTTTTATAATATGATTACTTTAAAAAGAAGGTAAATGAAAATAAACATATTTTTAAAATATGTGAAATCTTTTTATAGATTTTTTTTGACAATCTGAGAAAGATTGTTTTAATGTGCCAGAGAAAGACTGTTTTAATAGTCCCTTTCCTCCATTTACTTTGATTTTTTTAATGGTCATGATATAGTTTTTTTCCCCATTCTATTTCATCCCTTTAAATATACCTGTATAGTCCTATGTTTTTCTTTCATATTCATAGCCTCTATTCTCACTAATAGTAGATATAAATATATATGGATATATTTTTGTATATGTGTACATGTACATGTATGCTTAGGTGTAGGTATAGATGTAGTTGTAGGTGTAGGTACACATGATCATGTACTTGTAAGTATACATGTGGGTGTGCGTGTACATGTACATATATATGTACATGTATATGCTTATAAATAGATGTTCCTAATTTTAACATGTTCAATATGTATAAAGTTATATATTTGTACATTTTCAGCACTGATTATTTGGTATTATAAAAGCAGTTCATGTGTTCTTGAATGAGGGAGATGATTTCTCCTTAAATTTACATTTCTTAATAACCTGTAGTTTTTTGGATAGGGTTGAGGTCTCCTGGGATTTCACATATGCATTTTGTTCTTTCTCAGATTTCTCCTTATGAAGTTCTTTTGTAGAACAATTTTAATCTTGTACTATGGCTGCTCTGGCAAGTGATCACATGTAGAGACATTCTAGGTCTGTGTGAATAGGCTTCAAAGACAAATCTTTAATCCTTATGGCTGGAGTATAGACATGCCCTTAGTAATCACCTTGGATTGAAAATAATGAAGGTAAAGTTCATTTGTAGACATAAGTAGCTATGTTTGAAAGTGAAGTCTAGTTGTGCAGCTGACAAAGTGAAGAATCAGAAAATGATTTGACCAAATGTGTCAGATATATAATATGCCCAATTCTCATGAGAACATATATCAAAGAAATTTAAGAGACCATTTCAGAGATGTTGAAGGAAAAAAATAACAGTTCAACCCAGAGAGCTTTACAGAGAGTGGTTTTAGGTGAAGAATAGAGCCAGATTAGAAGATATTGCCAGAGTTAGTTTGAGGCCAAGCAGAACAACTTAGTGTGAAGCTCAGAAAAGCAAGTTTGAAGCAGTATGCTTGGAGAGGCGTTTAAGCCAGAAATGCTGAGGTGAACCAGCCAGCCAGAGTTCAGAAAAACTATAAAGAGTGACAAAGTAAAACCCTTAGTCTTCTGGATCTTTCATTCTTTCCAATCACCCTTGGTGCTAACCATTGATACAGGAATGTTATGAGAATGTACTATTTAACATGGCTTCCTCACATCACTGCTTTGATTAGTGTGGTTTTCTCTAATAGTCTGCCTCTGTAGCAAAAATACATTTCCTTGATGAGAGGGTGAAGACTAAATTTAACTGTGATTATAAGGAAAATATATAGAATAAAGATAGGGTTATTGCTGATTGTAAGGAGGCAGTTATAAATTCTCATCAAATATCTATGACATCAGTAGCAAGGAGTTGTTTGCTAGATTTCTAATATCAGGCATAGTTTTCTTCTTTCAAAAAGGTATTCTGTCCATTTAGAGAGCTCTGAGCTATTGTTCTAAAGTGTTTTGTATCAACTTGACAAAAGCTAGAGCTATTTGAGAAGAGGAAACATAACTAAGAAAGTTTCTTCATAAAATTGGCCTGTGAAAGATTGTGAGGCATTTTAAACATGGGATTGATGGACACAGCATGCCCCATAGTGGCTGTACCACCCTTGGATTGATGGTATTGGATTTTATAAGAAAGTAGGCTTGGAAAGCCAGCAGGCAGCAATCCTTCATGGCCTCAGCATCAGCTCCTACCTCAGATTTATGCCTGATGTGAGTTCATACCTTGGCTTCCTTCATAGACAATAACTCAGAATATGTAAGCCAAATAAACTGCACTTTGTCTTTGATCATAGTGTTTCAACATAGCCATAGTAACTGATCTAAGATAGCAATTGTCAAGCAATCTATGGAACTACTGCACAAATAGAATTATTATGCTGTTTTGGTGGTTGATGTGGTTCACAGATATCATAGAAAGTAACAGGATTGTTTGTATGGCTGTTTGGAAGCTTGCATGTCATTTTCTGGTAATGTGAAACAGTATTCAGGGATGGGCATTAAAGCCAATTTCAGCTCAGTTTTCAACCTGAATACTGCAGTTTCACTCTGTATTTCTATCCCAGCCCCTTATTTTGCATATCCATTCAATATACAAACATCTGAAATTAGGTGTCATCAGTGACAGAAAATACATGAATGACATTTTCCCCTTTGGATGGGAGTTATCCCAGTCAGTATGGTATTTTATTGTCTCAATCCATTAACAAAAAATATTCATTATTTCCTTTTTCTTTACAAACAAATAGTATTAGATAGGATATATGTACCACATATTCACTATTCATACATTTTAAGGACATTTAAGTTGCTTCTATAAGTTACATACTGTGAAGAGCACATCAGTAATAGTATCAGGCCTTGGAGCCTCCCCTTGAGATAGATTCCAAGTTGGGCTTATCACTATATACCCTTTCCCTCAGACTTTTCTCCACTTTGTTCCTGCAGTTCTTTTACACAGAACAATTCTGGGTCAGTGGTTTTGACTATGGAATGTCAACCCCATCCCTCCATTTGATGTCCTGTATTTCCACTGGAAGTGCACTCTACAAGTTCCCACTCCTCACTGTAGATCATGCCTTTAATGTCCTTCCCTTTGAGTACTGAAAGTCTCTCACTTTCAATGTCTCTGGTGCATTCAAGAGAGTCCCCCCCCTCACCTTATAACCTCAGAGTTTGCCTATTTCCATTCATTTTGTTGGCTCTCAGGGCTTCTCTTGACCCTTCCTCAATCTGATCACATTCTCCCTTTCCCCTCTCCCATCCCTCTCCCACCCAGATACCTCCCTCCCTCTGCACCCATAATTTCTTTTTTTCTTTTTTTAATTTATTTTTTATTGACTATCATCTTCATTTACATTGCCAATGGTAAAACCTATCCCGATAACCCCCTCCCCTAAGACACCCAACCCCTTCCCTTCCTCCTTCCCCCTGCCTCCACAGGTATGCCTCTCTACCCAACACATTCCCTCCCCCACCCTTATTTTCCCTTTGCTCTGGCCTCTGTTGATCCTTTACCTGACCAAGAACCATTCCTCCCACTGATGTTCAACAAGGCCTTCCTCTGCCACATTTTTGGCTGGAACCATGATGGTTCAGTCCCTGGGAGCTTTGGGGCATCTGGGTAGCTGAAATCATTGTTCTTCCCATGGAGCTGTAAATGCCTTCAGCTCCTCTGGACCTTCTTCCAACTCCTCCATTGGGGACCCCATGCCCAGTCCAATAGTTGGTTGCTAGCATCTGCCTTTGTATTTGTAAGGCTCTGGCAGGGCCCCTCCGGAGACAACCATGGCATGCTCCTTTTGGTATACACTTCTTGTCGTCCATAGTAAAGTCAGGGTTTGTTGACTATAGGATGAATCCTCAGGTAGGGCAGTCTCTGGGTGGCCTTTACTTCAGTCTCCCCTCTACACATTGTCTCCCTTATTGCTCCTTTGACTATTTTGTTCCCTTTCTTAGAGGAACCAAAGCACTCTCACTTAAGTCTTCCTTCTTCTTGAGCTTGGTGAATTGTAACTTATTTATTTTGAGCTTTTGGGCTAACATCTGTTTATTAGTGAGTGCATACCATTTGTGTTTTGTGATTGGGTTGCCTCGCTCAGTAAGACACTTTCTAGTTCCATCCATTTGCCTAAGAATTTCATGAATTTATTGTTTGTAATAGCTGAATAGTACTCCATTGTGTATATATACCATAGTTTCTGTATCCATTCCTTTCTTGAGGGACATCTGGGTTCTTCCCATCTTCTGGCTATTATAAATACGGCATCTATAAACATAGTGGAGCATGTGTCCTTATCACATGAAGGAGCGTCTTCTGGGTATATGCCCAGGAGTAGTATAGCTGGGTCACCTGGTAGTACTTTGTCTAATTTTCTGCGGAATCACCAAACTGATTTCCAGAGTGGTTTTACAACCTTGCAATCCCACCAACAAAAGAAAAGTGTTCCTTTTCCCCCACATCCTCTCCAGCAACTGCTGTTCCCTGAGTTTTCATCTTAGCCATTCTGACTGGTGTAAGGTAGAATCTCAGTGTTGTTTTGAATTGCATTTCCTTGATAACTAAGGGTACTGAACATTTCTTTAGGTGCTTTAGAGCCGTTTGAATTTCCTCACTTGAGAATTCCCTGTTTAGCTCTGTACCCCATTTTTTATAGGGTTATTTGACTCTTTGGAGACTAACTTCTCAAGTTCTTTGTATACATTGGATATTAGCCCTCTATCGGATGTAGGATTGATAAAGATCTTTTCCCAATTTGTTGGTTGCCATTTTGTCCTGTTGACTGTGTCCTTTGCTTTCCAGAAGCTTTGCAGCTTTATGAGGTCCCATTTGTCGAATCTTGTTCTTAGAGCATAAGTCATTGTTGTTCTGTTCAGGAACTTTTACCCTGTGCCCACGTGTTCAAGATTCGTCCCCACATTTTCCTCTATAAGAGTCAGTTTTTATGTTTTTATGTGTAGATCCTTGATCCACTTGTACTTGAGCTTTGCACAAGGAGATAAAAATGGGTTGATTTGCATTTTTCTGCATGCAGATCTCCAGTTGATCCAGCACCATATGTTAAAAATGCTATCTTTTTTTCCCACTGGATGTTTTTAGCTCCTTTGTCAAATATCAAGTGACCGTATGCGAGTGGGTTCATTTTTGGGTCTTCAATTCTATTCCATTGATTTTCCTGCCTGTCTGCAAACCAATACCAAGCAGTTTTTATCACTACTGCTCTGTAGTAGAGTTTGAGGTCAGGGATGGTGATTCCCCAGAAGATATTTTGGTGTGGAGAATAGTTTTCGCTATCCTGGGTTTTTTTTTTTTTTTTTTTTTTTTTTTTTTTTTTTTTTGTTATTCCAGATGAATTTGAGAATTGCTATTCCTAGATTTATGAATAATTGATTTTGAATTTTGATGGGGGTTGCATTGAATCAGTAGATTGTTTTGGGGAAGATGGCCATTTTTTACTATATTGGTTCTACCAATCCATGAACATGGAAGATCTTTCCACCTTCTGAGACTTTCTTCTATCTCTTTCTTCAGAGACTTAAAAGTTCTTGACATATGGGTCATTCCCTTGCTTTGTTATGGTCACACCTAGGTATGACATATTATTTGGGACTATTGTGAAGGGTGTCACTTCCCTAATTTCTTTCTCCTCTTGTTTATCCATTGAGTAGAGGAAGGCTACTGATTTGCTTGAGTTAATTTTATATCCAGCCACTTTGCTGAAGTTGTTTATCAGCTTTAGGAGTTCTCTGGTAGAAGTCTTGGGGTCACTTTAGTATAGTATCATATCATCTGCAAATAGTGATACTTTGATTTCTTCCTTTCCAATTTGTATACTTTTGACGTCCTTTTGCTGCCTGATTGCTCTGGATAGGACTTCAAGTACTATATTGAATAGATGGGGAGAGAGTGGGCTGTCTTGTCTGGTCCCTGATTTTAGTGGGATTGCTTCAAGTTTCTCTCCATTTCACTTGATGCTGGCTACTAGTTTGCAGCATATTGCTTTCACTATGTTTAGGTATGGGCCTTGGGTTCCCAATCTCTCCAAGACTTTTATCATGAAGGGATGCTGGATTTTGTCAAAAGCCTTCTCAGCATCTAATGAAATGACCATATTTTTTTCCCTTTAGTTTGTTCCAATTTTCTGAGGAAACTCCACATTGATTCCTAGAGTGCTTTAACCAGCTTGAAAACCCACTAACAGTGGATGAATGCTCCTCTTTCTCCACATCCTTAATAACATATAAACTGAGATTTTATCTTAGCCATTATGACTCTTATAAGGTGGAATCTCAGGGTCATTTAGATTTGCATTTCCCAGTTCTTTAAGGACTTTGAACATTTCTTTAATTGCTTCTCAGTCATTCTGGTTTCCTCTGGTATGAATTCTGTTTAACTCTAAATCCCATTTTTTTATTGGATTTCTTGGGGGTTTTTTTGAGGTTAGCTTTGAGTTCTTTATATATATTGAATATTAATTCTCTATCAGATATGGAATTAGTGAAGATTTTTTCCTATCTGTTGGTTGCTGATTTGTCTTATTCATTATAACTCTAACTAAACAACTGAAAGATCTTTATGACAAGAACTTCAAGTCTCTCAAGAAATAAATTGAAGAAGACCTCAGGAAATGGAGAGATCTCCCATGCTCATGTATTGGTAGGATTAATAGTGAAAATATCCATTCTTCAAAAAGCAATCAACAGATTCAATGCAATCCCCATTAAAATTCCAACACAATGCTTAAAACAAATGGAAATAGCAATTATTTTCACATGAAAAATCAAAAATCCATGATATATATAAACTTCTGTGGTAATCACCATCCCTGATGTTAAGATATACTAAAGAGCAACAGAGATTAAAACTTAATGATATGGGTACAGAGACAGCCAGGTTGATCAGTGGAACATAATTGAAGACTCAGAAATAAAACAATACACTTATGGACACTTGATCTTTGACAAAAAGCCAAAAATATACATTGGATAAAAGAAAGAATCTTCAATAAATGGTTCTGGTTTACCTGGCAGTCTGTAGTAAAATGAAAATAAATCCATATTTGTCACAAAGCTTATGTCAAAGTGGATCAAAAACCTCAACATAAAACAAGATACACTGAATTTAATAGAAGAGAAAGTTGGAAAAAACCTCAAACTCATTTGCACAGGGAGAAATTTTCTAAATAGAACTCTAATGGCTCAGGTTCTAAGATCAAGAACTGATAAATGGGACCTCATGAAACTGAAAAGATTCTCTAAGGCAAGGGACATAATCAATAGAGGAAAGTAACTCTTAAAAAGATAGTTGTTTCTTGCCTTTAAATTCCAAACTTCTAAGAACAAGAAGGAGCTTTATCTTTCCTTCATTATCTTTCCTTTATCTTTCAGAGGAAACATGATATTTCTCTCTCACCTCTTTTTTTTTTTTTTAATTTTCACCATTAGAAATCAAAGCAAAAAAACAGAAAAAAAATGTTTCCTTTTTTCATGTTCTTTTTTTATTTGATATATTCTTTATTTACATTTCAAATTATTTCCCCTTTCCTGGATCCCCCTTCCCTGAAAGTACCATAAGCCCTCTTCCCTCACCTTTTCCCCCAACCAGCCCTTCCTACTTCTCTGTTCTGGTATTCCCCTACATTACTGCACTGAGCCTTTCCAGAACCAGGGGCCATTCCTTCCTTCTTCTTGGACATCATTTGATATGTGGATTGGGTCTTGTATATTTAAAGCTTCTAGGCTAATATCCACTTATCAGAACATGCATACCATGAGTGTTCTTTTGAGGCTGGGTAACCTCACTTAGGATGATGATGTTCTCCAGCTCCATCCATTTGTCTGAGAATTTCATGAGTTCATTGTTTCTAATGGCTCAATAGTACTCCACTGTGTATATATACCACAGTTTTTTTTTTTTTTTTTTTTTTTTTTTTATCCATTCCTCTGTTGAGGGACATCTGGGTTCTTTCCAGCTTCTGGCTATTATAATTAGGGCTGCTATGAACATAGTGGAGCATGTATCCTTATTACATGCTGGGAAATGCTCTGGGTATATGCCCAGGAATGGTATAGCAGAGTCCTCCGGAAGTGTCATGCCATGTGGAACTGCCAGACTGATTTCCAGAGTGGTTGTACCAGCTTGCAAACACACCTGCAGTGGAGGAGTGTTCCTCTTTCTCCACGTCCTTGCCAGCACCTGCTGTCTCCTGAGTTTTTAATTTTAGTCATTCTGACTGGTGTGAGGTGAAATCTCAACCTTGTTTTGATTTGCATTTCCCTAATGACTAATGATGTTGAATATTTCTTAAGGTGCTTCTTGGCCATCCGAAGTTCTTCAGAGGAAAATTCTTTTTTTTAGCTCTGTATCCCATTTTTTAATAGGGTTATTTGGTTTTCTGGGGGTCTAACTTCTTGAGTTCTTTGTATAGATTGGATGTTAGTCCTCTGTCAGATGTAGGGTTGGTGAAGATCTTTTCCCAATGTGTTGGTTGCTGGTTTGTCCTTTTGATGGTGTCCTTTGCCTTACAGAAATTTTTTCTTATTTGATATATTTTTTATTTACATTTCAAATGATTTCCCCTTTTCTGGCTCCCCACTCCCTGAAAGTTCCATAAGCTGTCTTTCTTCCTCCATTCCCCCATCCACTCCTTCCCACTTCCCTGTTCTGGTATTGCCCTATACTGCTGCACTGAGCCTTTCCAGAACCAGGGGCTACTCCTCAGTTCTTCTTGGACATCATTTGATATTTGTATTATGTCTTGGGTATTCCAAGTTTCTAGGCTAATATCCACTTCTCAGTGAGTGCATACCATGATTGATCTTTTGAGACTGGGTTACCTCAGTTAGTATGATGTTGTCCAGCTCCATCAATTTGTCTAAGAATTTCATGAATTCATTGTTTCTAATGGCTAAATAGTATTCCATTGTATATATATACCACATTTTTTGTATCCATTCCTCTGCTGAGGGACACCTGGGTTCTTTCCACCTTCTGGTTATTATATTTAGGGCTATGAACATAGTGGAGCATGTATCCTTATTACGTGCTGGGGAATGCTCAGGAGTGGTATAGCAGGGTCCTCTGGAAGTGACGTGCCCAGTTTTCTGAGGAACCGCCAGACTGATTTCCAGAGTGGTTGTACCAATTTGCATTCCTACCAGCAGTGGAGGAGTGTTCCTCTTTCTTCACATCCTCGCCAGTACCTCCAGTCTCCTGAGTTTTTAATCTTCGCCATTCTGACTAGTGTAAGGTGAAGTCTCAGGGCTGTTTTGATTTTCATTTCCCTAATGACTAATGATGTTGAGCATTTTTACGATGCTTCTCAGCCATACGAAGTTCTTCAGGTGAAAATGCTTTGTTTAGCTCTGTACCCCATTTTTTATAGGGTTATTGGGTTTTCTTGGTAATTTTATGAGGTCCCATTTGTCAATTCTTGATCTTAGAGCATAAGCTATTGGTTTTCCTCCCCAGTTTCTTTTCTATTAGTTTCAGTGTGTCTGGCTTTATGTGGAGGTTCTTGATCCACTTGAAGTTGAGCTTATTACAAGAAGATAAGAATGGATCAGTTCGGTGGGAGGCAGGAACAGCGGTGGCAGCAGCAACAGCAGCAGCGGCTAGTCCAGAGGAAGGGCCATCAGCAGTAGAACCAAGCTGACAGGGTCCAGCAGACCCTGCGCCCACGACCAGTGGCCATCGCTGGCCAGCCGGGCTGCAAGCAGCAGCGGATTTACGGCGCCTTTCACCACGCAGAAGCCACATCAGAACTCTGCCTCCCGTCAGTCAGTTACAAGGTCTCCATATTGGTTCTCGGACACCAGAGAAATCAGACAGACTGAGGTACGCAAATACAACCCGAGACCAACATCGTGGGGGTCTAAGTCCGGCGGGCGTTGGCCTGCACCCAGGCACTGAGCTGGTCAGGGGGCCACCGGTGTGCAAACCCGGCCAGGAGGTTGTTTGCCCAGGCCAGCATGCATGCCCCCGCCATTTTGCCTACGGCAAGCCAGAGAGTCCTAGCAGGCAGAACCAAACTGGCTAACAGGCATAGCCCGAGGCGGACATAGAAGGGGTCTCAGACAGTCAGGCCCTGGACTGCCCCCAGGGCCTGGGTTGCTCGGTGGGCCATCTGTGTGCCAACCCAGCCAGGAGGTTGTTAGCCCATCAGACTCTCCAGGCACTCTCAGTGAGCACGCGCACGCCTCCATCCTGGCCACCTGACAGACCCAATTAACACTCACAGCTGAGGGGAACTTTGCTCGGACATTGGTCTGCCAGGCTTTTGCCTAGACTCAGGGCCTGAGCAGCAAGGCTAGCCACACTCTGGCCAGCAGAGTGATTAGCACTCAGAAAAGTCCCCACAGCAGCATACACCCTCAGCACTCCCTGAAGGAGCAAACGGGCACCATCTGGTTCACAGGCACAATCTGGGGCAAAACACAATAGGGCTGCAAAAGCACCCAAGAGGAGGACAACACATCAGCAATCTGCAACAGGGGAAACCCTGACATCCAGTGTTGCAGAAATAGCCCTAGAGCCTCTCAGGAGGCTGAAACACCAGCCAGAGAGACAAGACCGACTAGCTCCAGAGAACAAGATGGCAAAGGGCAAACACAGGAACGCTACTAACAGAAATCTAGGCAATATGGCAGCATCTGAACCAAACTCTCCAACACCAGCAAGTCCTGGTTATGCCAACACACCAGAGAAACAAGATTTGGATTTAAAATCACTGTTCATGATGCTTCTAGAAGAACACAAAAAGGACATGAATGAATCTCTTAAAGAAATACAGGGGAACATGAATAAGCTAGAAACCTGTATAATGGAAACACAAAAATCACTTAAAGAAATGCAGGAGAATAAGGCCCAAGAGATAGAAGCCAATAAAGAAGAAAGGCAAAAAAAAAAAAAAAAAAAAAAAAAAGCTTAAAGAAATGCAGGAGAACTTGAGTCAACAGGCAGAGTCATGAATGAGGAAACACAAAAATCTCTTAAAGAATTACAGGAAAACACAAACAAACAAATGATGGAACTGAGCAAAACCATCCTGGATCTAAAAACTGAAGTAGAAACAACTAAGAAATCACAAAGGGAGACAACTTTGGAGATAGAAAACCTTGAGAAGAAATCAGGGGCCATAGATGCAAATATAAACAACAGAATACGAGAGATGGAAGAAAGAATCTCAGATGCTGAAGATACCATAGAAACCATTGACTCAACTGTCAAATGCAAAATGCAAAAAGCTTGTATCCCAGAACATCCAGGAAATCCAGGATACAATGAGAAGACCAAACCTAAGGATTATAGGCATAGATGAGAGTGAAGATTTACAACAGAAAGGGCCAGCAAATATCTTCAACAAAATTATGGAAGAAAACTTTCCCAACTTAAAGAGAGAGATGCCTATGAATATGCAAGAAGCCTACAAAATTCCAAACAGACTGGACCTGAGCAGAAATACCTCCCGTCACATAATAATCAAAACCCCAAATGCACTAAACAAAGAAAGAATATTAAAGACAGTAAGAGAAACAGGCCAAGTAACATATAAAGGAAGACTTATCAGAATCACACCAGACTTCTCACCAGAGACCATGAAAGCTAGAAGATCCTGGGCAGATCTCATGCAGACTCTAAGAGAACACAAATGTCAGCCAAGACTACTATACCCAGCAAAACTCTCATTCACCATAGATGGAGAAACCAAGATATTCCATGACAAAACCAAATTTACACAATATCTTTCTACAAACCCAGCTCTGCAAAGAATGATAGGAGGAAATCTCCAGTACAAGGAGGGAAACTACACCCTGGAAAAAGGAAGATAGTTACCTTCCTTCATCAAACCCAAAAGAAGATAACCACTCAAATATAAAAAGAACATCAAAAATAACAGGAAGTAATAATCACTATTCCTTAATATCTCTTAACATCAGGGGTCTCAATTCCCAAATAAAAAGACATAGACTAACAGACTGGATAAGGAAACAGGACCCTACAATTTGCTGCATACAGGAGACACATCTCAGTGTCAAAGATAAAAACTACCTTAGAGTAAAAGGCTGGAAGAAACTCTTACAAGCCAATGGTCACAGGAAACGAGCAGGAGTAGCCATTCTAATATCAGATAAAATTGACTTTCAACCTAAAGTCATCAAAAGAGACACAGAAGGACACTTCTTGTTGGTCAAAGGAAAAATCCACCAAGAAGAACTTTCAATTCTGAACATCTATGCACCAAATGCAAGGGCATCCTCATTCGTAAAAGAAACTTTACTAAAGCTCAAAGCACACATTGCACCTAACACAATAATTGTGGGGGACTTCAACACTCCACTCTCCTCAATGGACCGATCGGGAAAACAGAAACTAAACAGGGACACAGTAAAACTAACTGAAGCTTTGAACCAATTGGATTTGATTGATATTTATAGAACATTTCACCCTAAAGCAAAAGAATATACCTTTTTCTCAGGACCTCATGGTTCCTTCTCCAAAATCGACCATATAATTGGTCACAAGACAGACCTCAACAAATATAAGAAGATTGAACTAATCCCATGCCTCTTGTCAGATCACTATGGAGTAAGAGTGGTCTTCAATAGCAACAAAAACAACAGAAAGCCCACATACACATGGAGACTGCACAATACTCTACTCAATGACACCTTGGCCAAAGAAAAAATAAGGAAAGAAATCAGAGACTTTTTAGAATTTAATGAAAATGAAGGCACAACATACCCAAATCTTTGGGACACAATGAAAGCAGTGCTAAGAGGAAAACTCATAGCCCTGAGTGCCTCCAAAAACAAAATGGAGAGAGCATACACTAGCAGCTTAATGACACACCTGAAAGCCCTGAAACAAAAAGAAGCTATTTCACCCAGGAGGAGTAGAAGGCAGGAAATCATCAAACTCAGGGCCAAAATCAATCAAGTAGAAACAAAGAGAACCATACAAAGAATCAACAAAACCAGGAGCTGGTTCTTTGAGAAAATCAACAAGATAGATAAACCCTTAGCCAGACTGAACAAAGGGCACAGAGAAAGTATCCAAATCAACAAACTTAGAAATGAAAAGGGAGATATAACAACAGAAACTGAGGAAATCCAAAAAATTGTCAGATGCTACTACAAGAGCCTATACTCAACACAACTGGAGAATCTGGAGGAAATGGACAATTTCCTTGACAGATACCAAATACCAAAATTAAATCAGGACCCAGTAGATCATCTAAACAGTCCCATAATGCCTAATGAAATAAAAGGAGTCATAGAAAATCTTTCAACCAAAAAAAGCACAGGACCAGATGGTTTCAATGCAGAATTCTATCAGACCTTCAAAGAAGACCTAACACCAATACTCTTCAAACTATTCCACAAAATAGAAACAGAAGGAACACTACCCAATTCCTTCTACGAAGCTACAATTATGCTGATACCAAAACCACACAAAGATCAAACAAAGAAAGAGAACTTCAGGCCAATTTCCCTTATGAACATCAATGCAAAAATACTCAATAAAATCCTTGCCAACTGAATCCAAGAACACATCAAAACGATCATCCACCATGATCAAGTAGGCTTTATCCCAGGGATGCATGGTTGGTTCAATATACAGAAACCCATCAATGCAATCCACTACATAAACAAACTCAAAGAACAAAACCACATGGTCATTTCATTGGATGCTGAAAAAGCATTTGACAAAATTCAGCATCCTTTCATGCTTAAAGTCTTGGAAAGAACAGGAATTCAAGGCCCATTCCTAAACATAGTAAAAGCAATATACAGCAAACCGGTAGCCAGCATCAAAGTAAATGGAGAGAAACTTGAAGCAATCCCACTAAATTCAGGGACAAGACAGGGATGCCCGCTTTCTCTTTATCTTTTCAATATTGTACTTGAGGTACTAGCTCGGGCAATTCGACAACATAAGGACGTCAAAGGGGTACAAATTGGAAAGGAAGAAGTAAAACTATCATTATTTGCAGATGACATGATAGTCTACCTAAGTGACCCAAAAAACTCCACTAGAGAACTCCTACAGCTGATAAACAACTTCAGCAAAGTGGCAGGTTATAAAATCAACTCAAGCAAATCAGTGGCCTTCCTATACTCAAAGGATAAGCAGGCTGAGAACGAAATTAGGGAAATGACCTCCTTCACAATAGCCACAAACAGTATAAAATATCTTCGGGTGACTCTTACCAAACATGTGAAAGATCTGTATGACAAGAACTTCAAGACTCTGAAA
Source organism: Apodemus sylvaticus (assembly GCF_947179515.1). Taxonomy (NCBI): domain Eukaryota; kingdom Metazoa; phylum Chordata; class Mammalia; order Rodentia; family Muridae; genus Apodemus; species Apodemus sylvaticus. Next base: position 67,213,178 of record NC_067476.1, read on the forward strand.
AAGGAAATGGAAGAAGACCTCAAAAAGGGAAAACCTCCCATGCTCATTGATCGGTAGAATCAATATAGTTAAAATGGCCATTTTGCCAAAAGCAATATACAGATTCAGTGCAGTACCCATCAATATCCCAACTCAATTCTTCACAGAGTTAGAAAGAGCAATTCTCAAATTTATCTGGAATAACAAAAAACCCAGGATAGCTAAAACTATTCTCAGCAACAAAAGAAAGTCTGGGGGAATCAGTATCCCTGACCTCAATACTACAGAGCAATAGTGTTAAAAACTGCATGGTATTGGTATAGTGACAGGCAGGAGGATCAGTGGAACAGGATTGAAGATCCAGAAATGAACCCACACACCTATGGCCACTTGATCCTCGACAAAGGGGCTGAAAACATCCAATGGAAAAAAGATAGCCTTTTCAACAAATGGTGCTAGTTCAACTGGAGGTCAGCATGCAGAAGAATGCAAATTGATCCATCCTTTTCTCCTTGTACTAAGCTCAAATCCAAATGGATCAAGGACCTCCACATAAAACCAGACACCCTGAAGCTAATAGAAAAGAAACTGGGGAAGACCCTTGAGGACATTGGTACAGGGAGAAAGTTTCTGAACAGAACACCAATAGCATATACTCTAAGATCAAAAATTGCCAAATGGGACCTCATAAAATTACAAAGTTTCTGTAAGGCAAAGGACACCATCAAGAAGACAAATCGGCAACCAACAAATTGGGAAAAGATCTTCACCTATCCTACATCAGATAGAGGGCTAATATCCAATATATAGAGAGAACTCCAGAAGTTAGGCTCCAGAAAACCAAACAACCCTATTAAAAAATGGGGTACAGAGTTAAACAATGAATTCTCACCTGAAGAACTTCGGATGGCAGAGAAGCATCTTAAAAAATGCTCAACTTCATTAGTCATTAGGGAAATGATTAAAAATTCAGGAGACAGCAGGTGTTGGAGAGGGTGTGGAGAAAGAGGAACACTCCTCCACTGCTGGTGGGGTTGCAAATTGGTACAACCACTCTGGAAATCAGTCTGGTGGTTCCTCCGAGAACTGGGCACCTCACTTCCAGAAGATCCTGCTATACCACTCCTGGGCATATACCCAGAGGATTCCCCACCATGTAATAAGGATACATGCTATACTATGTTCATAGCAGCCCTATTTATAATTGCCAGATGCTGGAAAGAACCCAGGTATCCCTCAACAGAAGAGTGGATGCAAAAAATGTGGTATATCTACACAATGGAGTACTATTCAGCCGTTAGATACAATGAATTCATGAAATTCTTAGGCAAATGAATGGAGCTAGAGAACATCATACTAAGTGAGGTAGCCCAGACTCAAAAGGTGAATCATGGTATGCACTCACTAATAAGTGGATATTAACCTAGGAAATTGGAATACCCAAAACATAATCCACACATCAAATGAGGTACAAGAAGAAAGGAGGAGTGGCCCCTTGTTCTGGAAAGACTCAGTGAAGCAGTATTTGGCAAAACCAGAACAGGGAAGTGGGAAGGGGTAGGTGGGAGGACAGGGGGAGAGAACAGGCCTTATGGGACTTTTGGGGAGTGGGGGGGGCTAGAAAAGGGGAAATCATTTGAAATGTAAATAAAAAATATATCGAGTAAAAAAAAAGAAAACAAAAAAATGGATCAGTTCACATTCTTCATCATGCTGACCTCCACTGAACAAGCACCATTTGTTGAAATGGCTGTCTTTTTTCCACTAGATTTTTCAGTTCCTTGTTGAAGATCAAGTGCCCATAACTGTGTGGGTTCATTTCTAGGTCTTCAGTCCTCTTCTATTGATCCACCTGCCTGTCACTGTACCAATACCAGGCAGTTTTTAACACTATTGCTCTGTAGTATTGCTTGAGGCCCGGGATATTGATTCCCCCTGAAGTTCTTTTACTGTTGAGAATAGTTTTAGCTATCCTTGGTTTTTTGTTATTCTAGATGAATTGGAGAATTGCTCTTTCTAACTCTATGAAGAACTGAGTTGGGATTTTGATGGGGATTGCATTGAATCTGTATATTGCTTTAGGCAAGATGGAAATTTTAACTATATTCATCCTGCCAGTCCACCTCAGCATGGAAGATTTTTCCATTTTCTGAGGTCTTCCATTTCCTTCTTCAGAGACCTGAAGTTCTTTTCATACATATCTTTTACTTTTTTTTTTTAGATTCACACCAAGATACTTTATATAGTTTGTGGCTATTGTGAAGCGTGTCATTTCCCTAACTTCTTTCTCAGCCTGTTTATCCTTTGAGTATATGAAGGCTACTAATTTTCTTGAGTTGATTTTATAACCAGTCCCTTTGCTGAAGTTGTTTATCAGCTGTAGGAGTTCTCTGGTGGAGTTTTTTTGGGGGAGGGTCACTTAAGTATACTATCATATCATCTGCAAATAGTGACCTTTCCAATTTGTATCCAACTGACATCCTGATGTTGTCTAATTGCTCTAGCTAGGGTTTCAAGTACTATATTAAAAAGATATGGAGAGAGGGGGCAGCCTGGTCTAGTCCTGATTTTAGTGGGATTGCTTTAAGTTTCTCTCCATTTAGTTTGATATCGGTTACCATTTTGCTGTATATTGATTTTGCTACATTTAGGTATGGGCCTTGAATTCTTGTCCTTTCCAAGACTTTTAGCATGAAAGGATGCTGAATTTTGTCAAATGCTTTTTCAGCATCTAATGAAATGACCTCTTATGGAACAGCCATACCAGGCTCCTGTCACAGTGAACTTCTTGGCATCAGCAATAGTGTAAAGGTTTTGTGTCTGCAGATGGGATGGATCCCCTGGTGGGACAGTTTTAGGATAGCCTTTCCTTTTGTCTCTTTTCCATTTTTTGTCCTTGTCTTTCCTTTGGACCAGAACATTTCTGGGTTAAGGTTTTTGTTATTGGAGGGTGGCCCCATTCCTCAAATGGGGGCTCTGCTTATCTACTGGAAGTGATGTCTATAGGATCTATCTCCCTTGAGTTGGGTATTTTAGCCCAAACCACTTTGGAAATGAATCTGGCAGTTCCTCAGAAAATTGGAAATAGTTTTATCTGAAGATCCAGCTACACCACCGCTGGGCATATTCCCAAAAGATGCTTCAACATATAATAAGTATACATGCTCCACAATGTTTATAGCAGTCTTATTAATGTTAGCCAGAAGCTGGAAACAATCCAGATGCCCCTCAACAAAAGAATAAATACAGAAAATGTAGTATATTAACATAATGCAGTACTACTCAGCTTTCAAAAGCAATGGCTTCATTAACTCCTCAGACATTCCATAGCCTCAGGAATAGTTTCACTTCCTGAAAGGGTAACCTCCCCTTGAGCTGGATTCCACTTTGGACCTGTCACTAGACCTTCTTTTCCTTAGGATTCTCTCCATTTCCATCCCTGTAATTCTTTCAGACAACAACACTTATGTCACTATGGGATAGCCTTCTACTCCCTCATTTGATGCCCTGTCTTCTTGTTGGAGGTGGGCTCTATAAGTTCCCTCTCCTTACTGTTGGACATTTCATCTAAGGAGCCTATGGAGCACCCACAATAAGGGACCTATCATGACCACACTCTGGAAGACCCAGCAGTTTAAAGAGTCAGGAGTTTAAAGAATCATGTGCAGATATTTGTGCTCAACCAATGGACAGATGCAGCTGACCTCTGTTCTTGAATTAGGGAAGGTTGAAAGAAGCTGAGGAGAAGGGTGACCCTGTAGGAGGACCAGAAGTCTCAATTAATCTGGGCCACTGAGATCACTCAAACCCTGGACCACCAAATAGGCAGCATACACCAGCTGATATGAGGCCTCCAACACACATACAGTAGAGGAATGCCTGGTCTGTGTTTACTAAGAGATAATTTACCTAACCCTCAAGAGACTGGGTGGCTCCAGGGAGTTTAGAGGTCAGGTGGGATAGAGGGTGGGGCATCCACATGGATACAGGGATGTGAGGAGGAGGTATGAGATGTGAAATAGTTGGAGAGTAGATGGAGGGATAAAATACAGAGTTTAAAAAAATAAATAAATTTAAGTAATAAAATCAAAACAAAAAATCAAAACAAAATAATTCTCAGGCTAATGAGTAGAGCTAGAAAATACCATTCTGACTGAGGTAACCCAGACATAATAGAACACACATGATTATGTACTCAATATTAGCCCAAAAGCACAGAATAACCATGATACAAATCACAAACCATATGGAGCTTAAGAAGAAGATAAACCAAAGTGTGGATGCTTCAAACCTACATAAATGGGGGAACAAAATTATCACAGAAGGTAGAGGGAGTGAGGGGACCTCAGAGGGAAAGAGGAGGGGGATGAGAAACAGAGGAGCAGTATCAGGTATTAGAAAGGAAAGGAGAAAAGTTCAGTGTCAGGAAATTGAAAGGAACTATGTTGCAGTATGGAATGAAGAACTAGGGGTAGCCACTTGAAAGTCTCAGGTGCCAAGGAAGAGAGAGACTCCCAGGACCCTAAGATGATGCCTTTAGCCCACATTTTTTTTCTTTTTTTTTTTATATATTTTTATTTTCTATATTCTTTGTTTACATTCCAAATGATTTCCCCTTTCCCGGATCCCCCCTCCCCATATGTCCCATAAACCTTCTTTTCTCCATCCATTCTCCAATCACCTCCCTCCTTTTTTTCTCTGTCCTTATATTCCCCTCCAATGCTAGATCAATCCTTTCCAGGATCAGGACCTTCTCCATACTTCTTCATGGGAGTCATTTGTTATGCGATTTGTGCCTTGGGTATTCAGGGCTTCTGTAGCCTACATTTCTTACCTTTGGTGTAAATGACAAACTGCAAGACAGTACTTAAAGTGGTGCAACCTTAAACCTCAGACTGTGTTAATCGTCCTTCAGATGAACCTAATTTGTATTTTTCTTCTTTTACGTAATATTGAAATTAATTTCAAAACATGTGCAAAGTAAAAGTGACATGAAATGATGAGCTAAGGAAAAGCTGAAAATTTCAGACCACTAAAGTAAACCTTTTTTAATGAAATTCTAATCAATGTTGTCCTTTAGTTATTTTTTATTAAATTCAGCCTTAGAATGTCATCATGATATGGTAGCTCAAAAAAATAAAAAATGCCATAAACATTATACATTTATTAATATATTTCTTAGTATAATTGGATATACTTACTGCAGAAAACCATAGCAGGCAGAGATGAGAATAAGTAATGGTAGAATGCATGATTAATGAAAAAGTGATATCTCTATCTGTAAGGTTTAGGGGACATCAGAGGACATGGGGCAGAAAGAATTTAAGGACTAAAGTAACTAAGATATAAAGTAAAATCGTGTCTTCTGGATATGACATAGATATTGAATTCATGAACTCACTGCGTCTGTAGATCTCTGTATTAGACTAGACTAGACTGAGCTCACCAATGTTACAGTCATGTCTTCAGAGAGCTTCTGAGATGACATTTCTTGAAGGACATCAATGGACTGTTGTTTTCTTCAATGTTAAAGCAATACTTAATTTGCCCTATTTTTTAAGCAACCTGCTACCTAACATTGTAACTCTTATTAAACTCATTGGGTTACAAATCCAAAGAAGAAAGTAGAAGGGAATACTTCAAAAGAAATGTTTCAGATGGAGAAGGATGATGAGGGAGTCAAGAATTAAAATGGCAATAATTGAGGTTAATTTTATAAATGTATGAAACTGTTGAATATATAAAACAAAATTAAATCAAGACCACTAAATTTCATAAAACAAGTATATGCTGACATATACAAATGTCACAATGTTTATTTTAATAGAAAATTCCACTTGAACATTCAAAGTCTCCCTTTGTACATACTATAATTTTTCCCTCTCATGCACTGAATGCATCTTTAGATATAAATTCAGTTCTGTACTTACTAAAGCTGTTTATATTTTGCAATAGGCTTGGCAGTTATGTCTAGTAGATAATCTCCCCAGAAGGAAGTTATTATTTTCTAATGCAAGTATCATATTTTAAATTTTGATTAGCACCAGCATTCAAGTAGTTAATACATTTTTAACACACTAGTACTTGTTCTACATCCTGGAGGATAGTAAAATAAGTGTGTATTCAATCCTGGTTTGAAGCATTTGTACTACATTTAAATTTTAAGAAATGTGTTGAATATTTTTTGCCACGTTCTTTGTAGTGCATCTTTTACATCTTTGTTCCTTAGGCTATAGATCAGAGGATTCAACAAGGGGATGATCAGAGTATAAAATATAGATGATATTTTATCAGTATCAATGGAATGACTAGATTCAGGTTGTACATACATAAATATCAGTGTCCCATAAAATACTGTAACCACTGTCAGGTGGGACCCACAGGTAGAGAAAGCTTTGCGTCTGCCCTCAGCAGAGTTCATCCTGAGAACAGCTATGAGAATGAGCAGGTAGGACATAAGCACAACCACAAGGGAAGAAATCAAATCAAAAGCTGCAAAGATCATAACTATAAGTTCAACTTTTTGTGTATTTGAACAAAGCAAAGATATTAAGGGAATACAGTCACAAAAGAAATGATTGATGACATTGTAGCCACAGAAGGATAAAGAGAAAATATTTATGGTGACTACAAGGGACATAAATGTACAGTAAAGATAGGTCATTGTGACTAGGACCCAACAAACTTTGTGTGACATGATGACAGTGTAGAGCAGAGGCTTACATATGGCCACATAGCGGTCATAGGACATTGCAGACAAAATAAAAAGTTCACTACCAATGAACAGAAGGAAAAAAGCTAGCTGTGTAGCACAAAGATAGTAGGAAATTGCATTTTGATCTACAACAAAATTTACCAACATTTTGGGTCCCACAGTTGTTGAATAAACAAAGTCAGTGAAAGCCAAATGCTTAAGGAAGAAATACATTGGTGTCTGTAGTTTGGAGTCTACATTGGTGAGGATGATTATCCCCAGATTGCCAGTCACTGAGATCAGGTAGATGATGAGGAACAACCCAAACAATGGGGCCTGCAGGTCAGGGTTCTCAGTGATTCCCATCAGGATGAATTCAGTCACCACTGTTAGGTTTTGTTTATCCATTCTCTATCTGAAAGCCTGTCATCAACAGAATCAATAAAATAGTAAATGTTTCAGGATTTAGTATATGAAGGAGAAAACAATTCCAAGTATGGAATAGTTTACATTTCTAACATAATATTTAAAAATATTAATATTTTTAAAAACCAAGATATTTATTCATGGGAATATGTGAATAAAAAGATAGAAGCTAATTTCTTCTTCTGATTCATGAAATTTCTATTGAAAAATACTGAACTAGATATTTAGATATTTTCAATGTAAACATAAATTGATACTGTCCTCTAAGGATTTACAGCCAATTAGTCTGGTAAACACTATATTTATTTCTCCATATTTATTTCTTATAAAGCTCTAAATAGTATCACGGCCAACAACTCAGATGTAAGGTTAGAAAATTCTATTATATACTTCATAGTTACAGGATGATAGATAGATAGATGGATAGATAGATAGATGGTAGATATAAATAATTGATTAATAGACTTATATATATATATAAACATGCATACATATATTGATAGGACAAGAGAATAAATGCAGTTATGAAAATAAATGTAAAGAAATTTAAAGTAAAATTATGATCAAATACTGATAGAATTTTAGTTGTTAGATAAATGGCAAATGAATTACCATTGCACTGTTTTCAATATGGATCAAAATAATTTCAGTTGGTAATAATAATTAATTCAATAACATCAATAATACCTATTTCAATTCTTTTAGAATTCTATGAAAAGAAAAATATGCAAACATGTGCCAGGAGAGATGACTCAGCTGTAAAAATACACATTACAATTGTAGAGTGTGCAAATGGTTTTCTAGCACATATATTCATCTGGTATATTATAATTATTTACACCTTTAAAGCACACAAAGTCTTCATTGTATAGTCTTCTAAAATATTTATTGTAGGTGATGCAACTAAAGGTATTAATAGTCTTGCTACACAATGTCATTATGAATAAAAGTCAGCATAATCAGATATGATATTTTCTTTCATATAAAGAAACAAAATACAGGAACAATGTATATAGGAATAGACCTGAGTCATGAACTTAACAAACACAAGCATTGTTTTGTGCAATTACTTTTTTTAATAAAATACAATTACAAATTCCAAAGATGTCTGTGTAGCATTTTTGGAAGAACAATTAATTATTTTAATATTGAAATGATGTCATTAATTTATTCTCAAAAAGAATTCAACCTTCTGTTTTGTATCTACTGGGGTTTAAACCTAGGCACTTGTACATATTTGCTAAGAACTTTATCACTGAGCAATCATAGCCACTGTAGTACTCATTTAAGCAGTTTCACTGTGTAGACAAAGCTGCTTAAGAAATTGTGATCCTTCTGTCTACTCTCTGGAGAGCTGGTAATATTACTTTGAAGTTAGTTACAATGTGTGTAAAAGACGTATTTTCTACAAATAAATATGTTTCTTTTTTCTTTTCAAAAATGTTTGGCAGTACAGAGAAAGGATCACAAAGTTCCACTCCTGTAAAAGGCTATTAGCAATTGATACATGTTTATAAAGGAAAATCAGTTTCCTCCAGTGGAGTGACTCTCTGTATATCAAGGAGACCTCATATTGAGGAGTAGTTGGTCAACACGAATTAACTCCATTTCTTGTCATGTGGTTTCTTTTATGGTTTGTTTTCTGTTCTTTAAGTTTTTCCCACTATTTAATATTTAGGCTAGTTTCACTTTTTTAAGAGAAAGGGATCAAATGTACCTGGGAGGGTAGGGATGTGTGGATGACCTGGGAAGTATTGATGGATGGAAAAAATAAGATCTAAATATATTGTAGAAATTTTAAAATATGAAAATTGATAACGAGATGGGCAAGGCTATTAGAAAATATCATATAAATTTTCTATTTTCCACTTTCTCCTTGCAAGACAGTCACTAGATTAACAATCAGTGTTTTTTTTAATTTTCACTACTTGTCATCTAACATTTATAAATGTAATAATATTTTACTATATTTATGTCACCTTACTGGAATATTGTTCTATTAGTGTGGTCACTTTATTATAGCTGATATTTATTTACTTTAATGTAAAAAAAGAAAAGGCCACTTTGTTGTGGCAGAAATTAGGAGACTGAGACAATTTGATCAAATTATAGAAAAAGACCTTAAAATAGGTTTTATACAATGAAGACAAAAAAATTTCCCCATGGATTGAGGAATGCAGTATTTAAAATTACTGATGCTGAGATTATTGGCTCAATCTGTGGTCCCAACTTTGTGGACATGTAAACAGTAGTAGTAGGAGTTCAAGGTCACCAGTCTACAAATCAAGAATATCATATGAAACTCTACTGGGCTATTTAAGACCTGTCTCAAAAATGTAAAAAGACAGACAGACAGACAGACAGACAGAAAAAGATAGGGAAGGAGATTATAATTTTTACAGTTCTATGTTATACTAATTTCACTTATCATATATAAGACAGTATTTTGCAGATATTTCAATGGTAACTGTATTAAAAGAACTTCAAGTAACTGAATAAACTCATACAATTGTCAGCATTGTTTATGGAATATATTTCTTATTATTTCCACATACTTCCCATAAAATAATACTCAGATTATTGCCCATAATTTGTAGCCCACACTGTCCTATCCAAAAGACCTTATTATATAAATACAGCAAGGATATAGTTTAAAAATATTAGAGAAGTGTCTTCTAAAATTACAATAAAAAACTGTTTAAATCTTGTTTTGCTCTTTTTATTTTCCTTGATTTTGTGATTATTATTATTATTTTGTAATATCTATTATTACAGAAAAATAGATATTCTGTAATAATAATAAAAGATATTTGACTAGTATGTAGCAGTAATCCTGCATAGCGAAGAAACACTAATAGACATTGTCTTGATAGTTTTAGATATTAATCTGATGCTAAATACTGCTACTTTATTCTCTTTTCCAATGAACCAAATTTAATTTTTAAACCTACACTTCTAGAAAAGTGTAGACAGATCACTGTAGGAAACAAGACTATTTTATCATTGGCATGAAAGCTATTACTTATAGATTTCTTAATACAACTAATTTCTTTCACATGATATATAAAATATTGATGATAGAGAATATTTGTTTAATTAATGTATTGAGTATCATTATGATTAGTGTAATTACAAAAATACTGTATAGTTTAAATATAATTATAACAACACTGCCGTCATAATGCTTAACTCTGAAGCATATTAAAAAGCAGAATTTCTTCTTTTAATTTCTGCCTTGAAAATATTATTATTTTAAAATAACACCTCATCTCATTTCACATGTGTAGATCAGGTTGTACTTCTAATATATAGTAAATTAAATATTTTAGGAATATATAAAATATAAATGCTTAAAATCACTAATCAACTTTCTTTTTCTAACTTAAGTTGATAGAGAGGGATTTTCTTGTTCAATCCCACAGGAGTAGGAGAAAAAGACACGAGCAATATACAAAAAGACAATGATATTCAATGACAAAAATAAACTCTGTCCTTTTTTATAGATACTGATAACATAAAACCTGCATCCCTTACCTGTCATGAGATGTTCTCAGTATTTCACCCATGAATAATTTAACACACTGTTAGATCTTAACTTATGAATATTTTTTCAAACTTTAAGGAGTCTCCCTGTGGGTGAGCCTAGCAAACCCTTGGTTAACCTGAAATGTCAGAACACTTAATGAAATGTCTGGAGACTGTCCACTAATTGTCAGGAAGAAGCTATATTTTATGTGAACAAACTAGCATTATAATATCAGCCAACAGATGCCTGTTTTTATTTTAAACTACTTGCATTATTAACTCAAAGAGATAATAAATTCATTGTAGATTAATTCTAACTTGATATAAAATACAAACAACATATATATTCCTTAATAAATAAACAGATATATAAAATACGTTATACATAGTCACTGGAATATCATTCAACCTTAAAAAGTATATCCTGAAAAATGTAATAAAGAGGAGCCTGAACATAATGCTAAACTATAGAATATTGTAGATTGCTACATAGTATCTATTTAAGCCACAGTCAATAGAAAACATTCAGAGATTCAAAACATACTTGCAAGGGATATTACTAAAGTACATTAATTTTCAAATACCTTCATTTTCATACATTCATTTCCTGTAATTTTTATTAACAAAGAGTACTAGCAAATATTTGGAGAGGGGTCAGTCTATATATGAGGAGGTACTGGGGATGGAGTGACGGATGAGCAGTTAAAAGTACAATAGTAGTCTTTCATAGGACCTTAGTTCAGTTCTCAGAGTATGCATAGTATTTGACAGCAGCCTGTGAGACTCTAGTTACAGGGAATCCACTGATAATTTCTTCTTGTATCGATGGGCACTGATTTGCACTTTATGAATTTAAAATCTTGTAAGCACATGCACAAATAAACATACATACACAAACAAACACACACACACACATACACACATACACCTCAAAGGAAATCCCAAGTGAATGTAAATAAATAAATAAATAAATAAATAAATAAATAAGTAAATAAAAGAGAAAAGAAATAATTAGTATGGGGAAGTAATATTGTGGTATATGTTTTGAATGCTATTTTATATATTTTTTTAATTTTTTATTCGATATAATTTATTTACATTTCAAATGATTTCCCCTTTTCTAGCCCCCCCACTCCCCGAAAGTCCCGTAAGCTCCCTTCTCTTCCCCTGTCCTCCCACCCACCCCTTCCCACTTCCCCTTTCTGGTTTTGCCGAATACTGTTTCACCAGGGGCCAATCCTCCTTTCTTCTTGTACCTCATTTGATGTGTGGATTATGTTCTGGGTATTCCAGGTTTCTAGGTTAATATCCACTTATTAGTGAGTGCATACCATGATTCACCTTTTGAGTCTGGGTTACCTCACTTAGTATGATATTCTCTAGCTCCATTCATTTGCCTAAGAATTTCATGAATTCATTGTTTCTAATGGCTGAATAGTACTCCATTGTGTAGATATACCACATTTTTTGCATCCACTCTTCTGTTGAGGGATACCTGGGTTCTTTCCAGCATCTGGCAATTATAAATAGGGCTGCTATGAACATAGTAGAACATGTATCCTTATTACATGGTGGGGAGTCTTCTGGTATATGCCCAGGAGTGGTATAGCAGGATCTTCTGGAAGTGAGGTGCCCAGTTTTTGGAGGAACCGCCAGACTGATTTCCAGAGTGGTTGTACCAATTTGCAACCCCACCAGCAGTGGAGGAGTGTTCCTCTTTCTCCACACCCTCTCCAACACCTGCTGTCTCCTGAATTTTTAATCTTAGCCATTCTGACTGGTGTAAGATGAAATCTTAGGGTTGTTTTGATTTGCATTTCCCTAATGACTAATGAAGTTGAGCATTTTTTAAGATGCTTCTCCGCCATCCGAAGTTCTTCAGGTGAGAATTCTTTGTTTAACTCTGTACCCCATTTTTTAATAGGGTTGTTTGGTTTTCTGGAGTCTAACTTCTTGAGTTCTTTATATATATTGGATATTAGCCCTCTATCTGATGTAGGATTGGTGAAGATCTTTTCCCAATTTGTTGGTTGCCGATTTGTCCTCTTGATGGTGTCCTTTGCCTTACAGAAACTTTGTAATTTTATGAGGTCCCATTTGTCAATTCTTGCTCTTAGAGCATACGCTATTGGTGTTCTGTTCAGAAATTTTCTTCCTGTACCGATGTCCTCAAGGGTCTTCCCCCATTTTCTTTTCTATTAGCTTCAGAGTGTCTGGCTTTATGTGGAGGTCCTTGATCCATTTGGATTTGAGCTTAGTACAAGGAGACAAGGATGGATCAATTCCCATTCTTCTGCATGCTGACCTCCAGTTGAACCAGCACCATTTGTTGAAAAGGCTAACTTTTTTCCAATGGATGTTTTCAGCCTCTTTGTCGAGGATCAAGTGGCCATAGGTGTGTGGGTTCATTTCTGGATCTTCAATCCTTTTCCATTGATCCTCCTGCCTGTCACTGTACCAATACCATGCAGTTTTTAACACTATTGCTCTGTAGTATGGCTTGAGGTCAGGGATACTGATTCCCCCAGATTTTCTTTTGTTGCTGAGAATAGTTTTAGCTATCCTGGGTTTTTTGTTGTTCCAGATGAATTTGATAATTGCTCTTTCTAAATCTGTGAAGAATTGAGTTGGGATTTTGGTGGGTATTGCATTGAATCTGTATAGTGCTTTTGGCAAAATGGCCATTTTAACTATATTGATTCTACCGATCCATGAGCATGGGAGGTTTTCCCATTTTTTGAGGTCTTCTTCCATTTCCTTCTTCAGAGTCTTGAAGTTCTTCTCATACAGATCTTTCACATGTTTGGTAAGAGTCACCCCAAGATACTTTATACTGTTTGTAGCTATTGTGAAGGGGGTCATTTCCCTAATTTCTTTCTCAGCCTGCTTATCCTTTGAGTATAGAAAGGCCACTGATTTGCTTGAGTTGATTTTATAACCTGCCACTTTGCTGAAGTTGTTTATCAGCTGTAGGAGCTCTCTAGTGGAGTTCTTTGGGTCACATAGGTAGACGATCATGTCGTCTGCAAATAATGATAGTTTGACTTCTTCCTTTCCAATTTGTATCCCTTTGACCTCCTTATGTTGTCGAATTGCCCGAGCTAGTACCTCAAGTACAATATTGAAAAGATAAGGAGAAAGGGGGCAGCCTTGTCTGGTCCCTGATTTCAGTGGGATTGCTTCAAGTTTCTCTCCATTTAGTTTGATGCTGGCTACCGGTTTGCTGTATATTGCTTTTACTATGTTTAGGTATGGGCCTTGAATTCCTGTTCTCTCCAAGACTTTAAGCATGAAAGGATGCTGAATTTTGTCAAATGCTTTTTCAGCATCCAATGAAATGACCATGTGGTTTTGATCTTTGAGTTTGTTTATGTAGTGGATTGTATTGATGGATTTCCATATATTGAACAAACCCTGCATTCCCGGGATAAAGCCTACTTGATCATGGTGGATGATCATTTTGATGTTTTCTTGGATTCGGTTGGCAAGAATTTTATTGAGTATTTTTGCATTGATGTTCATAAGGGAAATTGGTCTGAAGTTCTCTTTCTTTGTTGGATCTTTGTGTGGCTTTGGTATCAGCATAATTGTGGCTTCGTAGAAGGAATTGGGTAGTGTTCCTTCTGTTTCTATTTTGTGGAATAGTTTGAAGAGTATTGGTGTTAACTCTTCTTTGAAGGTCTGGTAGAATTCTGCACTGAAGCCATCTGGTCCTGTGCTTTTTTTGGTTGGAAGACTTTCTATGACTCCTTCTATTTCTTTAGGCATTATGGGACTGTTTAGATGTTCTAGTTGGTCCTGATTTAATTTTGGTATTTGGTATCTGTCAAGGAAATTGTCCATTTCCTCCAGATTCTCCAGTTGTGTTGAGTACAGGCTCTTGTAGTAGGATCTGATGATTTTTTGGAATTCCTCAGTTTCCGTTGTTATATCTCCCTTTTCATTTCTAAGTTTGTTAATTTGGATACTTTCTCTGTGCCCTTTGGTCAGTCTGGCTAAGGGTTTATCTATCTTGTTGATTTTCTCAAAGAACCAGCTCCTGGTTTTGTTGATTTTTTGTATGGTTCTCTTTGATTCTACTTGATTGATTTCGGCCCTGAGTTTGATGATTTCCTGCCTTCTACTCCTCCTGGGCGAAATAGCTTCTTTTTGTTCTAGGGCTTTCAGGTGTGTCATTAAGCTGGTAATGTATGCTCTCTCCATTTTCTTTTTGGAGGCACTCAGGGCTATGAGTTTTCCTCTTAGCACTGCTTTCATTGTGTCCCATAGATTTGGGTATGTTGTGTTTTCATTTTCATTGTGTTCTAAACAGTCTTTAATTTCTTTCTTTATTTCTTCCTTGACCAAGGTATCATTGAGTAGAGTATTGTTCAGTTTCCACGTGTATGTGGGTTTTCTCTTGTTTCTGTTGCTATTGAAGACCACTTTTACTCAATAGTGATCAGATAGGAGGCATGGGATTAGTTCTATCTTCTTATATTTGTTGAGGTCTGTCTTGTGACCAATTATATGGTCGATTTTGGAGAAGGTACCATGAGGTACTGAGAAAAAGGTATATTCTTTTGTTTTAGGATAGAATGTTCTATATATATCTGTTAAATCTAATTGGTCCAAAGCTTCAATTAGTTTCATTATTTCCCTGTTTAGTTTCTGTTTTCCTGATCGGTCCATTGAGGCAAGTGCAGTGTTGAAGTCACCCACAATTATTGTGTTAGGTGCAATGTGTGCTTTTAGTTTTAATAAAGTTTCTTTTACGAAAGAGGGTGCCCTTGCATTTGGGGCATAGATGTTCAGGGTGGACAGTTCTTCTTTTTGTATTTTTCCTTTGACCAGCAAGAAGTGTCCCTCAGGGTCTCTTTTGATGACTTTGGGTTGAAAGTCAATTTTATCTGATATTAAAATGGCTACTCCAGCTTGTTTCCTGAGACCATTTGCTTGTAAAATTGTCTTCCAGCCTTTTACTCTAAGGTAGTGTTTGTCTTTGACCCTGAGGTGTGTTTCCTGTAAGCAGCAAAATGTAGGGTCCTGTTTACATATCCATTCAGTTAGTCTGTGTCTTTTTATTGAGGCATTAAGTCCATTGATGTTAAGAGATATTAAGGAATAGTGATTGTTACTTCCTATCATTTTTGACGTTATTTTTTAAATTTGAATGCTTAACTTCTTTTGGGTTTGATGAAAGGTTACTATCTTGCTTTTTCCAGGGTGAAGTTTCCCTCCTTGTATTGGTGTTGTCCTCCTATTATCCTTTTTAGGGCTGGGTTTGTGGATAGATATGGGGTAAACTTGGTTTTGTCATGAAATATCTTAGTTTCTCCATCTACGGTGATTGAGAGTTTTGCTGGATATAGTAGTTTTGGTTGGCATTTGTGTTCTCTTAGAGTCTGCATGAGATCTGCTCAGGACCTTCTAGCCTTCATAGTCTCAGGTGAAAAGTCTCCTGTGATTCTGATAGGTCTTCCTTTATATGTTACTTGGCCTTTTTCTCTTACTGCCTTTAGTATTCTTTCTTTGTTTAGAACATTTGGTGTTATGATTATTATGTGACGGGAAGTATTTCTGTTCTGGTCCAGTCTGTTTGGAGTTCTGTAGGCTTCTTGTATATTCATGGGCATCTCTCTCTTTAGGTTAGGGAAGTTTTCTTCCATAATTTTATTGAAGATATTTGCTGGCCCTATAAGTTGTAAATCTTCACTCTCATCTATGCCTATAATCCTTAGGTTTGGTCTTCTCATTGTGTCCTGGATTTCCTGGATATTTTGGGTTACAAGCTTTTTGCATTTTGCATTTTCTTTAACTGTTGAGTCCATGGTTTCTATGGAATCTTCAGCATCTGAGATTCTTTCTTCTATCTCTTGTATTCTGTTGTTGATATTTGCATCTCTGTCCCCTGATTTCTTCCCAAGGCTTTCTATCTCCAAAGTTGTCTCCCTTTGAGTTTTCTTAGTTGTTTCTACTTCTGATTTTAGATCATGGATGGTTTTGCTTAGCTCCTTCACTTGCTTGTTTGTGCTTTCCTGTAATTCTTTAAGAGATTTTTGTGTTTCCTTTTTCATGACCTCAGCCTGTTGACCAAAGTTCTTCTGTATTTCTTTAAGAGATTTTTGTGTTTCCTCTTTCATGACCTCAGCCTGTTGACCAAAGTTCTCCTGTATTTCTTTAAGTGTTTTTTTGCATTTCCTCCTTGTTGGCTTTTGTATTCTCCTGGATTTCTTTCAATGATTTTTGTGTTTCCCTTGCAAGGGCTTCTAACTTTTGATCCATTTTCTCCTGAATTTCTTTAAGTATGTCCTTCATGTGTTCCTGTACCGGCATCATGACCAGTGATTTTAAATCCAAATCTTGTTTTACTGGTGTGATGGGGTATCCGGGACATGTTGGTAGAGGAGAATTGGGTTCAGATGTTGCCATATTGCCTTGATTTCTGTTAGTGACATTCCTGCGTTTGCCTTTTGCCATCTAGTTCTCACTGGTGTTAGTTTGTCTTGTCAGTGCTGGACTCACCAGTGCAAGTTGCCCCTTCCCAGTTGGCCTCTGGTGCACAGCTTACCTCCTGCACTGCTTGTAGACAGGGTGCTGCTGCCCAGGCTGTTCAGATCCCAAAGCAGGCACCCGAAGGCTTCCGCTGGGGCCCGCTGGATTCACTGGAGCACACTGACTTCTCCCAGCTGGCCGCCCGGAAGCCCAGCTAGCCTCTTGCAGGATTTGGAGATATGGTGCGGCTGCCCAGGCTGATCTGGATCCGGAAGCAGAGAGAGTTGAGCTGAGGGCTTCTGCCTGAGGCCTTGCCCCAGATTGTGTCTGTGGACCAAATGGAGCCCGTGTACACCCCCAGGGAGTGCCGATGGTGTATGCTGCTGTGACCTCCCCTGTGTTCTGCTCACTCCGCTGGGCAGCCGATTCCCCCAACCGGGCTGGCGCACACAAGGTTAGCCTGGCAGCCCAGTCCCTGAGTCCAGGCAAAAGCCTGGGAGGCCAAGGTCTGAACAAAGTTCCCCTAGGGCTATGACTGTTAATTGGGTCCGCCAGGTGACTAGGATGGTGGGCGTGCGCGCCCGCACTCCCTGAAAGCGCCAGGAGAGTCTGCTGTGCTAACAACCTCCTGGGCGGGTTGACTCACAGATGGCCCACCAAGCCGCCCAGTTCTTGGGGTCAGTCCTGTGCCTTTTGGGGCCTAGACCCTCACTTTGTTAGCCTCAGGCTATGCCTGTTACAGGTCTGCCCGCCAGAGCTCTCTGTCGTCCTGTAGGCAAAATGGTGGCACGCGCGCAGGCCTGGGCAAAAAGCCTCCTGGCTGGGTTGGCACCCCGATGGCCCCCCGACCAGCCCAGGGCCTGGGTGCAGGCCAACGCCCGTCGGGTTCAGACCACCGCGGTGTTGGCCTCGGATTATGTTTGTGTACCTCAGTCTGTCCGATCGTTGGAGTACGGAACCAAGATGGATGCACCTCTCCTGACTGGTGGGAGGCCGAGTTCTGAAGTGGCTTCCGTGCAGGAAAGGCGCCGCACAACTGCAGCTGCTTGCCACCCGGCTGGTCAGCGAAGGTCAGTGGTCGTGGGGGCAGGGCCTAACTGGACCCTGTGTCGCCTTGGTTCCACTGCTGATGGCCCTTCAGCTGGACCAGCCACTGCTGCACTGCCGCTGCCTCCTCTGCAGCCGCCGGAAGTCCGCTATTTTATATTTTTAAAAGAACCTTTTCTCAAGTAGTATGTTTCATTTCAGGAAATTTCCATCAAGATTTGCTCTTTGTTATGCAAATGATTTGTTTTTAGCCACTGCCTATTCTAGTTCTTTAGTATTATAGATTATACCTGTTTTTAAATTTCTTATTTATTTATATTAGATATTTGCTTTTTTACATTTCAAATGGTATCCCCTTTCCACATTACCCTTCTGAAAATCCCCTATCTCACCCCCCCCCCCTTCCGTGTGCACTCCCATCACCAGTTTCTTGACTCACACTCCCCTACTCTGGGAAGTCTAGTCTTCACAGCACATAAGGTCTTTCCTTTCATTGATGTCTGAAATGGTCATCTTCTGCTACATATATAGCTGGAGCCATGGGTCCCTCCATGGGTACTCTTTGGTTGGTGGTTTAGCCTCTGGGAGCTCTGGGGTTACTGGTTGGTACCTTTTATTGTTTTTCCTGCAGGTCTGCAAACCCCTTCAGCTCCTTGGGCCCTTTTTCTAGATCCATTAAGGACCCTATGTTCAGTCTATTGGTTGGATGAGAGCCATAAGTATTTTGATCTACTTTCCAATAAGGATCAAAGTATCTACACTTTGGTCTTCCTTCTTGAGCTTCATGTGGTCTGTGAGTTGTATCATGGGTATAATGGGACCTCATAAAATTCCAAAACTTCTCGAAGGTAAAGGACACTGTCAATAAGACAAAACAGCAACAAACAGATTTGGAAAAGATCTTTACCAATCCTACATCTGATAGAGGACTAATATCCAATGTATACAAAGAACTCAAGAAGTTAGACTCCAGAGAACCAAATAATCCTATTAAAATGGGGTACAGAGCTAAACAAAGAATTCTCAACTGAGGAATTTGGATGGCTGAGAAACACCTAAAGAAATGTTCAACACCCTTAATTATCAGATAAATGCAAAACAAAACATCCCTGAGATTCTACCTCATACCAGTCAGAATGGCCAGAATCACAAACTCAGGGAACAGCAAATGCTGGAGAGGATGTGGAAAAGTAGGAACACTCCTCCATTGCTGGAAAACCCCTCTGGAAATCAGTTTGGCAGTTCCTCAGAAAATTGAACATAGCATCACCCGAGCTATACCAATTCTGGGCATATACCCAGATGATTCTCCAACAGGTAATAAGGACACATGCTCCACTATGTTCATAGCAGACTTATTTATAATAGCCAGAAGCTGGAAAGAACTTAGATGTCTCTCAACAGATGAATGGATACAGAAAATGTGGTAAATTTACACAATGGAGTACTACTCAGCTATTAAAAACAATGAATTAATGAGATTCTTAAGCAAATGGATGGAGCTAGAAAATATCCTGAGTGAGATAACCCAATCACAAAAGAACACATGCAGTTTCTAAATTTTCTGTGGCAAATATTTCATCTCACACTCTAGATTGGCACTTCTTTTTAAAAAAAATTTTGATAAATTCTTTATTTACATTTAAAATGATTTCCCCTTTCCTGGATTCTCCCTCCCAGAAAGTTCCATAAGCCCTCTTCCCTTCCCGTTTCCCCATCCACCCCTTCCCACTTCCTTGTTCTGATATTCCCCTATACTGCTGCACTGAGCCTTTCCAGAACCAGGGGCCACTCCTTCCTTCTTCTTGGACATCATTTGATGCCACGGACCAGTCCCAGCTGGAAACTAAATCCAAGGGGGATTTCTGGATATCAGGAGAGGAAACAGGTCCAGCAGGTAGACAGGTAGACAAACAGACACAATCAGAATCTGAATGTATTTTTCAAGTCCAGTCAAGTCAACATCTCAAATTAAGTATCACTTCATCTGTGAAAGCATCAGTTTTCTCGGGCAGTACAGGGTGCTTATCCATAGTCCGGCCACAATCTGGTTGGCCAATTGGCGCATGCAGTTAAACTGCTTTTTCATCTTGGCCCCACTGTTGTGCTAGCTCAGGAGCTGGGGAAGAAAGGCTCCCGGGCCTAGCTTCCCTGTGACAAAGGTGGCATTGCAGAGCTTGAGAAGCTGCCTGGCTCCTGCTGTCCTCCAAGAGCACTTCTGCCTAGTCCACCCGTTGCATTCTTCTCTGTGCCATGCCTGGGACCGCCATAGGCCCCCGGGTGATCAGCTCAGGTAGCAGACTCTAGCCCCCAGCCTGGTGAACTAACCGGCTGTTGCCCTCAGGTCCAGCTCAGTGAGCTAACTAACTACTTACTCTGAGTGTCTCTCTGAGTAAAAAGTATTTATTGTCTTTTGAATCACACCAGGATAAGCTAAAAATGTTGTTTTGCCCACAATTCCCTAGGTGGTATCTGCAAAAAAAAAAAAAGTTCCTCACAGGCTTCCATTGCTATCCAGGTGAGCCTGGGTAGAGATAGCCTGTCTGCATAACAAGCAAGCTCAAGATTTAAAGGCAGAACAAGATTAACTTGTCTGAGGATGTCTCCTGAGGTATCCAATTCAGTTGCAAGATAGAAAACCTGGCCTCTGGGGTGGGGGAGGTAGCTATGAGCTATGCACCAACTGAAATGTAAATTCTTTCTACTTTACCCAACACTTACTTGTATGGCTATCTCGCTTTGTTAGAAACTAGGTAAAAGGTCACATTCCAGAGCCTGCCCTTTGTTTAGAGCTAGCAGAAAGGCCTTGAATAGGTGATCCTGGCCCCATAAGGTAACTGGAAATGGGCTAAGCTTATCTTGCTTCTGTAAACTTATGCCATTACCCCTATGCAGGAGTTCACACAGCTGTAGACATTCAAGAAAATAGGAAATTAATTGGTCCACTGAGCTCCGATAATTTAAACTGATTGGCCTAAAAACTATGGAGTGGTACAAATCAATTGGCTCGCATTTCATGGACTCTCCATGCTAAGAAATGATTGGTTTGCGACTGTTTGTTTAAGTCCACTCGTGGATGAGTGTGTTTGGAACACTTGTTAGTTTTGTGTGTCTTTGTCTACAGTTTGACTACTAGATAGTGCTGCGGTTTGTTTTCTGTCTGTCTCACTGTGTGTCAAAGTCTGAGTCTATAAGCCTTTCTGAAAATTTCGGTTTTCCTTGCAAGCTTCTGGTGTGGTGTGTTTGACTGGCAGCTGCTAGAGTTGAGACTGTGAGGGTCTGGAGGAAACTTTAAACCCAGGAGAGAGCTGAATAAGGCTCTCCTCCATCTGTAAACAGCAAGTCAGTAATGATGGAAGCCATGCTTTGCTGAAATATGTTTTATCTGATCCCTGCTATGTGTGCAGGGATGCCTGGTGTCTGAAACTGGGCCCCTCTAGGGGCAAATAGTGTGATTTTCCTTTCTCTGTCTTCTTGAATCTAGAGGCCTGAGGATGGCAGGGTCAGGGTGTCTATGGGGTGTTGTTTTGTATCATGTTTTGTGTTCTTGGACTTAGAAGAATGATATTATTTTGTCTTTGACTGAAAAGCAACTCTGTGGCACCAAAATCAGGTCATATGACTCAAGCACACCTCACGTGCGCCAACTTAGAACAAAAGGAGAGACAAAATACTTGGGCTCTGATGCCCCCTGAAAAGGAAAACAAGTCTTAACAAGACATTCAATGTGGCAGGTGCGAGAATTTTGGGTTTAAGTTGGTACAAATGGTTTATTTCTTTTATTTTAACTTGTTTAAATTGTTATGGTCGATGTGATGTCAAACTTTGTGGTTATATTGTTCCTCTGGGAGAGAGGTCAAAATAAGGGAGACCTCTAGAAGACTAGATTCTAAAATATTAAGTGAAAAAAATCTGTCTTTGTGATACTAAAATCTTTATAATTGGTATTAAGTTCAAGGCATAAGTTCTTATTTGATACAGGGTTTATTTTGATAGAAAATCAAGGTTTTCATTGGTATAATTGCTAAATTTAAAAGTACAGGATTTACACCCAGTTCTTTGTTATTATTACCGATTTAAGATGTTTAAGCCTATGAGTTTAGGGCTAAATAGAAATATAAGGCTCTGAGTTTATTGTTAGGGTGTTTTCTAGGTTTTAATCAGAAATAGCTGAAGATAGTTTAATAGACAACAGTCCACATCACTTTACATAGATAGTTGGTTTTCAAAAACGTCAAAAATTCATGGTATGTGATGTTTATGTCTTAAAAGCTATGTTAAGCTTTCTCTATATTTTCAGTTAATATTGGCCACTCTTAGATTTCTGATAGGGTTGAAGAGTGTTAGTCTCACAGATAGCCCAAGCTTTTTAATCTTGAGAAAGCTGATATAAATTTAAATAAATGATTTTCAGGTGACATAAAATTTAAAGCCAGTACATAAGTCAATTCTTACAATGTTAATTCGTAAGTTGTATTGCCATATTGGGTATGGTCATGCCACATGGTAGGAACTTGACTTTGGTCAAGGACAATCCCTGGCTTTGGGCAGGAATCTGACATTAGGGCATAATAGGGAGGTAGGTTACAGTGGGAATTTTTATCCTAGGGTGGAGCGCAAAGAGTGTACTTGGACATTGGTCAAGGTGAACTTCTCCCAGCTTTTGTTGAGCATGGATTCCTGTGCTAGTCAGGATCCTGCTCCACCTAGGGTGGAGAAGCTCAAAGAAGGTTAAGCACGTTGTTCTTCCAGGTCTGCAAATTCCTGAATTAAGCAGGTGACCCACCCAGCAGTAGAGTCAATAACTGCCAGATGACTTCACTGGAACTCAGCCTGGGGTCTGGGGGGAAGGGCTTGCCCAAACTGTTAAAAGGTCTGACTGACATTAAAGTTCTAGCAACCCAGTTCGTAGTAGTGGCAGGCAGCTATGGAACGCAACATTAAGTGTTAATTCTGATAATCTTTTTAGGATAATACAGATGAAAAGCGTTTTCATCTGTTTAATTGACAGGGATGATAAACTAGCTATTATGTCTATCTTATAGTTTATAATTTACAAAATGGTAATAATTATGCTCAATTGATATTTAGAGAGGACCACAGAATTGAGCAGGAGAGGACCTGAGACCACCTATCCTGATACCATGGTAGCTCTCTCACTAAGCGTATATTTCCCAAGAGACTAATTAATCTGTTTGAGACTGTTTTATTTATAATACAGGAAGCCAAAAAGATTACCCCCTCAGACAAAAGGTAAGAGGCATCTGACAGACCAACACCAGACTCCATTGGCAGGTCTCAAGGGCATGGCAGCCCACAAATTTGGCCAAGGTATGTAAGGTTGAGCAGGTACCAGATGAGTCACCTACAGCCTTTTTAGGGCAGCTCATAGAGGCATTCTGCCAATATACATGCTATGAATCCAGGGGCCCGGAATATAAAGCTACTATGACAATGGCTCTTATAGACAGGACTAGTAGAGATATCAGGAAAAAGCTTCAGAGGCTAGAGGGACTTGGTGCAGGTTTCTGAGAAGGTCTGTAGAAGTATTTAGTAATATAGGTTATTGAGAAAGTCTATAGAGAGATATAATACAGTTTGCTGAGACAGGGAGACAGAGGAGGAGAAGAAACTGAGAAAAAAGAAAGAAAATAACAGAGAAGGAAGCTACAGAGAATTCTGGATATAATAGTTAGAAAAAGCAGAAAAGGGAGACAGAAATGTGCATACTATAAAGAAAGAGGCCCCTGAGCCAGAGTGTGCCCTAAGAAATAGAAGTCAGGAGCAGGAATTCCCAGGTCTTGGGAAAAGTGCCCCAAAATGGCAAGCCCAGGTCTTAGCCCTGGGTGAAGACAGCGACTAGGGGAGATGGGTTTTCTGACCACCTCCCCAGCCCAGGATAACTGTGGGAGTGAAAGAGAAATCCACTCAGTTCTTGGTGGACACAGGAGCTCAACACTCGGTTTTCCAAACCAATGGTGCTGTTTCCAAGAATAGATCTTGGATCCAAGAAGCCCCTGGCACCAAAATGTATTCATGGACTACCGGAAGAACAGCGGAGCTAGGGATGGGATGGGTAGCCCATCCATTTAGGGTCACCCCAGACTGTTCCTACTCTCTGTTGGAGTAAGACATATTTTCCAAAATGGGGAGGGGGCAGATATGCTTCCTGCCCAATGGGCTGCAGCTAACTGGCCCAAAAAGAGAGACTGACCCCTGCTAAAAGTTGCTACAGACCGGAGCAGTTTTCTCCATGATGGAAGCAGGTGCTGCTATGGTGGACGGCACAAATGTCATCTAGGTAGAAGAATCTTTACCCCCTGGCATGTCAATGCAGAAAGTGGAGCTCACTGCCCTCCCCAAGACCTTGGAACTTGGATCCAGCAAGATAATCAACAGCCACATGGATTACAGGTATGCCTTTGCCACAGCCCATGTCCACAGGGATATATGCCAAGAGGACAGCTCACATCAGAGGAAACCAACAGGAAATCTTGGACCTCTTAGATGTCCTAATGAAGTCAGCCACTGTGAGTATTCACTGCCCAGGATGTGCAAAGGGAAAAGACTCAATGGGCAATAGCCAGGCAGAGCAAGTGGCTCCAGGAATGGATATACAGGAGCCTATACTGATTATGAGTCTGTAAGAGACACCCATTGGGAAATAGGACAAAATTAAGGAACAGCCTCACCTAAAAAAGGACTGAGATTGCTAGCCACCCTACCAACTATGATCAAGAGAGGGTACACACAAGAAGGGAGAACTATACTCCCCAGAATGTAAGCCAAGAACTCACTAGGCCAAATGCACAGATGGATTCATTTAGGGGATTAAAAAAAAAACTGTCCTGGCAGTTAAGGGACCAAATGTATATATTTATGACCCAGGTTTTAGGCTAGAGAGATAATAGAACAGTGTAAGATATGCCAGCAAGTAAATGCTTATGCAGTAAAGAGTAAACAGGGCAAAAGACCTAGAAGAGAACAGCCTAGAGTATATTAAGAGCTTTTATAAAAGCTATGGCAGGAGAATATGGTTATAAAATATCTTATAGCATTTATAGATACTTTTATCTAGATGAGTTGAAGCAGGAAACAGCTGCCAAGGTTAGAAGAAAAATTTTCAAGTTTCATAGTGCCCAAGGTAATTAGATCAGACAATGGTTCTGTTTTTGTTTCTAAGGTAAGTCAGAAATTGACAGAGATATTGGGGACTAATTGGAAACATTATTGGATGTACTGTTCCCCAGGGCTCAAGGCAGGTAGGGAGAATAAACAAAAGGCTATGAGAGACCTTAACTAAATTGACCTTGGAGACTGGCTCAGGCTGGGTGGTGCCTCTCCCCTTGTTTCTGAAGAGCCCCTACCATTTTAACCTGAGCCCCCTAGAGATCCTCGTTGATACCCCAACTCCTTTGGTGTCCACGGGGTCCTCCCAAGAGGTGTCCCACTATATATGACTTGCCTTAAATGCTCCAGGCATGCCAGAGACTCCTCACTGCTTCCAGATAGGTGACTGGATCTGTATAAGAAGGCTTCAGGAACTGTTGCTGGAACCCTGATGAAAGAAACCCTTACCAAATTGACCACAGAGACTGGTATTAATGATTAGATAGCTCTCCTACCCTTTTTGCTTCAGGCTTTTGTTCTCTAGGCTCAAGGCCCTTGAGTGGGTGAGGCAGCAAGTGTGGAAGCAGCTCTGGGAGGCCTACTCAAGAGAAGTCTCACATAGCTTCCAATTTGGAGATTCGGTCTATGTTAGACACCACTGTGAAAAAATATTGAGTCTTGGTGAAAGACCCTTATCTTGTACTCTTGACCACCCTGCTTTCTGCTTTGATGAGACCATTTATAATTTTACTACTTTTGCTTACAATTGGAACCTGTGTTATTAGCCAGTTAATAGCTTTTATTAGGGAAAGAATAAGTGCTGTGCAGATTCTTATGCTATGCCAACAATATCAGAGATTTAGGGCAGGACAATCCAGAATATATGGAGTCAGAGATTTAGCTCTATAGTTCTAAGATAAGAACTATTGACAAGAAAGAAGTGGGGAGTGAAAGGATAGAAAATAATACAGCCTAACTCTAATGACCCCAAGAAGTCAGAAGTTTAAAATGCTATCTCGCTTTGTTAGAAACTAGGTAAGAGGTCACATTCCAGAGCCGGCCCTTTGTTTAGAGCTAGCAGAAAGGCCTTGAATAGGTGATCCTGGCCCCATAAGGTAACTGGAAATGGGCTAAGCTTTTCTTGCTTCTGTAAACTTATGCCATTACCCCTATGCAGGAGTTCACATAGCTGTAGACATTCAAGAAAATAGGAAACTAATTGGTTCACTGAGTACGGGCTCCGATAATTTAAACTGATTGGCCTAAAAACTATTGAGTGGTACAAATCAATTGGCTTCCATTTCGCAGGCTCTCCATGCTAAGAAATGATTTGTTTGTGAATCGCAGGCTATGTTGTAAACTTATAGAAGCTGTCGTGATTGGCTCGCATTTCATGGGCTTTCCATGCTAAGAAATGATTGGCTTGTGATTCGAGGGCTTTGTTTTAAACTTACAAAAGCTGTTGCAATTCGGCACTCGTGGTCCTCAGTCCTCTACCCCTGCGTGTTGTACGGCTGTGGAACCCAGAATTCTGGAATAAAGAGATCCTCATGCTATTGCATCGAAACGGTTTCTAGAGAGTGATTTGGGTGTCGCCTTCTGAGGCGTGGGGTGCTGGGGCACCCTTGGTTTTTGGGGGTCTTACAATTACACTGGGCCACCATGGCAATTTGATTTGTGGATTGTGTCTTGGGTATTCCAAGATTCTTGGCTAATATCTGCTTATCAGTGAGTGCATACCATGAGTGTTCTTTTGAGACTAGGTTATCTCACTTAGGATGATGTTCTCCAGCTCTATCCACTTGTCTAAGAATTTCATGAATTAATTCTTTCTAATGGCTGTAGTACTCCATTGTGTATATATACCACATTTTTTGTATCCATTCCTCCATTGATGGACATTAGCGTTCTTTCCAGCTTCTGGCTATTTTAAATAGGAATGCTATGAACATAGTGAAGCATGTATCCTTATTACATGCTGGAGAATCCTCTAGGTATATACTCATGAGTGGTATAGCAGGGTCTTCAAGAAGTGTTGTTCCCAGTTTTCTGAGGAACAGCCAGACTGATTTCCAGAGTGGTTGTATCAGCTTGCAATCCTACCAGCAGTGGAGGAGTGTTCCTTTTTCTCCACATTCTTGCCAACACCTGCTGTTGAGAGACCCCAACTCAAAAATTTTAAACCCCTAGCAATTAGCCTAGACATAGTGCAAATTAGAAAACCATCAACCTTAAGATAGCACTCCCTGTCGGCTTCAAAGACCAGCACTCCTGCCGGCTTCAAGGATGAGCACTCCCCTTGCTTCAAGGACCTTCCTTCGAGCCCAGATGGAAAGGATCTTACCTGGTACTTCTAACTAGTCCTACCCCATCAAAGTTGATGGTATCCCTGCTTGGATCCATGCATCTCATGTCAACGCAGAACCCCCTACAGCCTGAGATGACTCCTGTAAGCTGGAGCAGACTGGTGATCCTCTTCAGCTGCACCTATGCTGCCTGCTCACTGCCAAAGAATAGCAACCCCCACGAGCCTATGACCCTTACTTGGCAGGTATTATCACAAACAGGGGACATGGTCTGGTCCACTTCCAAAGTCACCTCTCCATGTACTTGGTGGCCCTCTCTTTTCCCTGAGATCTGTGTCCTAATAGCTGGATTAGTCTCATGGGACATTCCTGAGCTAACCCATAAGGATGTGCACTGACTACGGAAACATTATATGGTTGGGAGCCCTCACTCCTCATACCAGATGTCCCAAAAACAATATGAGGCAGCTTATTCCTGTTGTAAGAGCTTACCAGTCAGGAGAAAACATCAACAAACCCCTTTTAATGTATGCCCCAGAGACAGCAGGTCTAGACCTAGACCGGATGCACACAGATGCGGGGGCCTGGGACAATTCCACTGTAAGCAATGGGGATGTGAGACTACTAGAGATGCCTCTTAGCATCCCATGTCCTCATGGCACTTAATCACTGTCTCCTGGAAAACTGACTCTTTTAAGATCACCTTTACAGACCCAGGGAAATGGTTTACTGCTTGGCCCAAGGGACGAACCTGGGGTCTTAGGTTCTATATGTCAGGATGGGACAACGGGTTCACATTTCAGATTAGACTGAAGATTGAAAGCCCTCCAACAGTTCCCATGGGGCCTGATAAATTGCTTACAGAACAGGGACTTCCTAAGACTCTAGACAAAGGAATCATTACAAAGTCCCCTCCCTATCTCGTAGCTGTGGCTCCCACTAAGGCTCCCACCTCAACTGTAGTCACTTTGCCCCCACCACTGGAGACGGGTTACTAAACCTAATTCAGGGGGCATTCCAAGCTCTAAATGCTATGAACCCCAATGCAACTACATCCTGCTGGCTCTGTCAGGCAGCAGGTCCCGCTTATTATGAAGGGACTACAGTCTCTGGTCCTGTCAACACTACCACAGACCCTAGCTAATGTCCCTGGGGGTCCCAAAATAAACTAAGTCTGACTGAGGTATCAGAGGCAGGTTTATATATAGGACATGTGCCCTTGACCCACCAACATCCTTGCAATAATATTCTGGTTGGTAATACCACCGGATCTAACCAATATCTGCCCCTAATAATAATAATTGGTGGACCTGCAGCACTGGCCTCACTCCTTATATATCTACTACTATATTTAATCAAAGCAGAGATTTCTGTGTTGTGATTAGATTAGTTCCCAGAATGTATTACCATCCAGAAGAAGTGGCTATAGAAGCCCATGAGAGCAAGCATCAGTGTGAGAAAAGGGAGCTAGCCTCCCTCACTTTAGCAGTTATGCTAGGACTGGGATTAGCTGCATGAATAGGGACTGGAGCTACTGCCCTTATTAAGGGACCTGCAGACCTTCAAAATGGACTAAATACCCCCCAAATGGCCGTGAACCAAGATCTAAGAGCTTTAGAAAAATCCCTCAGTCAACTGGAAGAGTCCTTCACTTCATTGTCTGAGGTGGTGCTGCTAAACAGGAGAGGATTAGACTTACTGTTTCTAAAAGAAACAGTAAAAGGTGGTGCTCCTAAACAGGAGAGGATTAGACTTACTGTTTCTAAAAGAAGGGGGCTTATGCACCGCTCTGAAAGAAGAATGTTGCTTTTATGTAGATCACCCAGGAGCCATAGGGATTCCATGAGCAAACTCAGAGAGAGAGACTAGAAAAACACCAACAGGACAGAGAGGCCACTCAAAACTGGTAGGAGGGTTGATTCAGCAAATCATCATGGAAGACGAGACTTTGCTGTCACCCCTGACATATCCTTTACTTATTTTGCTCTTTGTACTAACTATAGGACCTTGCATAATTAATAAGCTGGTTGCTTTTGTTAGACAAAGAATTAGTGCCATACAGATTCTTATGTTGCCCCAGCAGTATCAAAAGTTAGAAAAAGACAACGTACAATATATAGAACCAGAAATTTAATTCTTTAGTTCTAAGATTAGAACCCCCCCCCCCACACACACACACACTAAAAGGAGTGGGAAACGAGAGACTCAAAAATTTTAAACCCCTAGCAATTAGCATAGCCATAGTGCAACTTAGAAAACCATCAACTTTAAGATAGCACTCCTGCCACTTCAAAGACCAGCACTCTGGCCAGCTTGAAGGAGGAGCACTCCTGCAGGCTTCAAAGAAAGCACTCCCCTTGCTTCAAGGACCAGTGCCCCATCCCAGGTCAAAGTAACTGTGTTTGCCCAAGATAACCTATAACCTTCAGCTGAGCTGTGAATTGCTGCTTGATCTCCCCATTCCTTATGACATAGATCACAGCCTAAGCATCCCCTCCCCTTTTTCTTTATGGTCTTTTTTCTTTAAAAAACCCCAACTGTAGCAGCATGGGTCAAAATCCACTGTCCCTGCATGAGATACGGTTGGGGCCCCCGTGCACCAGAGAACTAAACCTCATGTGTTTGCATCAAGAATGGTCTCTCATGAATTTTCTGGGGTGTCATACTATCCCGAGACTTGAGTGAGGATTCCCTGGGATTCGGAAGTCTTTTACTGTCTCCTGAGTTTTTAATCTTAGAGATACTGACTGATGTGAGGTGAAATCTAAGGGTTATCTGATTTGCATTTCCCTAATGACTAATGATGCTGAACATTTCTTAAGGTGCTTCTCAGCCCTCCAAAGTTCTTCAGGTGAAAATTCTTTGTTTAGCTCTGTACCCCATTTTTTAAAATTTTTTTATTCGATATAATTTATTTACATTTCAAATGATTTCCCCTTTTCTAGCCCCCCACTCCCTGAAAGTCCCGTAAGCCCCCTTCTCTTCCCCTGTCTTCCCACCCACCCCTTCCCACTTCCCCGTTCTGGTTTTGTCGAATACTGCTTCACTGAGTCTTTCCAGAACCAGGGGCCACTCCTCCTTTCTTCTTGTACCTCATTTGATGTGTGGATTATGTTTTGGGTATTCCTGGTTTCTAGGTTAATATCCACTTATTAGTGAGTGCATACCATGATTCACCTTTTGAGTATGGGTTACCTCACTTAGTATGATGTTCTCTAGCTCCATCCATTTGCCTAAGAATTTCATGAATTCATTGTTTCTAATGGCTGAATAGTACTCCATTGTGTAGATATACCACATTTTTTGCATCCACTCTTCTGTTGAGGGATACCTGGGTACTTTCCAGCATCTGGCAATTATAAATAGGGCTGCTATGAACATAGTAGAGCATGTATCCTTATTACATGGTGGGGAATCCTTTGAGTATATGCCCAGGAGTGGTATAGCAGGATCTTCTGGAAGTGAGGTGCCCAGTTTTCGGAGGAACCGCCAGACTCATTTCCAGAGTGGTTGTACCAATTTGCAACCCCACCAGCAGTGGAGGAGTGTTCCTCTTTCTCCACACCCTCACCAACACCTGCTGTCTCCTGAATTTTTAATCTTAGCCATTCTGACTGGTGTAAGGTGAAATCTCAGGGTTGTTTTGATTTGCATTTCCCTAATGACTAATGAAGTTGAGCATTTTTTAAGATGCTTCTCTGCCATCCGAAGGTCTTCAGGTGAGAATTCTTTGTTTAACTTTGTACCCCATTTTTAATAGGGTTGTTTGGTTTTCTGGAGTCTAACTTCTTGAGTTCTTTATATATATTGGATATTAGCCCTCTATCTGATGTAGGTCTGTACCCCATTTTTAATAGGGTTATTTTGTTTTCTGGAACCTAACTTCTTGAGTTCTTTGTACATATTGGATATTAGCCCCCTGTGGGATGTAGGGTTGGTGAAGAACTGGGCCATGTCCACTTTTGGGTTGAATGACCATTTCTTAGTAGTTGCCTAAAACCACTGGAAAACACAAATGTTTACATTATGACTTGTAATAGTAGTAACTGTGAAGTAGCAATGAAAATAATTTTATGGTGTGTGGTAACCACCACGTGAGCTACTTTATTGAAGAATAACACCATGAGGAAGTTTGAGAACCACTGCTATAGATTCATATTACAATCTATAAATTTTTCATTATTATGAGTATTTTAGTTTGATTTAATCCCACTTACATATTTGTTTTCTGTATTTGATATTTAAATGTTTCCATGTTTTTATTTCTAATAGTTTTACATTATTTCATATGCATCATGGGTGACTGTTCATTTGAGATATTCCATATGAATCTTAAGCAAGTCTGAATTCACTGCCATAGTTAGTAAGACATGGTTGTCTACTTCCACTTACATGCATGCAGGTATTCTATTTCCAGTAAACAGTATCTGCACAGGTCAGCTTTAGTGTTGATGATGTACCAGTGAATATAGCTTCCTTCCTCAACTGTGTAAGACAATTTTTCCAGTCCAGTATTCAACTTTAGTTTTAAGCCTCTTTTCTTTTCTTTTCTCTTCTCTTCTCTTCTCTTCTCTCCTCTCCTCTCCTCTCCTCTCCTCTCCTCTCCTCTCCTCTCCTCTCTTCTCTTCTCTTCTCTTCTCTTCTCTTCTCTTCTCTTCTTTTCTTTTCTTTTCTTTTCTCTCTGTTTTCACTAGTAGTGCAAACTTATAAGTAACATGGACACAGTGCTTCTGGGCAGTGCCTGTTCTGAAAGTGTCTTTGTCCTAGAAGAAAAGAATGAAAAATTCTTTGCAAAGATAACATACCTGAGGAAGAGATTATTTTGTCAATCCTGAATCAGTATTTCTAATTAGTTACTATCTTTTTATTAAGTCAATTTTAAATTAAATACTTTATATATTTATGCCCCAAATAATGTATTCCTCCAGGTTCCCCCTTTCAGAGTTCTTCCTCTATCCTCTCCTTTGACTTTGAGAGGGTGCTACACTCCTCATTCCTCTTTCCTGGGGTATCAGATCCCTATAAAATTAGGCACATCCTCTCACACTTACACCAGACAAGGCACCTCTGTTACCTATGTGCTAGGCGCCACAAGATCAGCCCATGTATGCTCTTTGGTTGGTGTTTTAGTCTCTGGGAGCTCCCAGGGATACAGTTTAGTTGACACTAGGGTTTCTATTCAATTCAGCTCCTTCAATCCTTCCCTCAATTCTTCTATCTACTGGAGGTGGTCTCTTTAGGTTCCATCTACCCAATGTTGGGCATTTTGGCTAAACTTATCCTATTTAGTTCTGGTAGCCTCTCACATCCCAAGTCTCTGAGGCTTTCTAGAGTTTCCTTCCACCTCCAACTTTGCAGCTGCATATTTCTATTCATTCTCCTGGCTCTCCAGGCTTCTTTCTTCTCTTCACCCCCATACCTAATCCTTCCCTCCCTCTATCCCCACCTTCTCCTCTTCCACTCAGGTCCCCCATCCCTCTGCCTCCTGTGTTTATATTGTTCCCGTATCTAAATAGTATTAAAATATCCTAACTTGGGCCTTTCTTCCTGTTAAATTTCTTATGGTCTGTGGGCTGTATCATGTGTATTCTGTACCTTTTGGCTATTATCCCCTTATCAGTGAGTACATTTCATGTGTGCCCTTTTGGGTTACCTGACTCAGGATGATATTTTATAGTTCTATCCATTTGCCTGTAAAATTCATGAAGCCCTCCATGATAGCTAAATAGTATTTTATTGTATAAATGAACCACATTTTCTGTATCCCTTCATTGCTTGAGGAACAACTGTGTCTCTTCCTGTTTCTAGCTATTATGAATAAAGATGCTTTAAACATAGTAGAGCATATGTCTTTGTGGTATGGTGCATCATCTCTTTGGGTGCATGCCCAGGAATAGAATAGCTAGGTCTTCATATAGAGCAAAAATCTAATAACCCTTCATGCTAAAAGTCCCAGAGGGATCAGAAAGTCATGGCACATACATAATATAATAAAAGCAATATAGAAGAAACCAACATCTAATTAAATGAGGAGAAGCTTGATGCAATCCCACTAAAGTCAGGGACAAGAAAAGGTTGGCCCCTCTTTACATAACTATCTAATATAGTACTTGAAGAACTAGACAAATCATTAATAATGTCAGTTTAATAAAAATGGTTTAAAAATTTTATTCATATTTTATTAGCATTAATGTTTGCAGACATTATATAAACAACATGTATGCCTGATCACTGAAAAGGTCAGAAGAGAACATGGTGTCCCATGGAATGTGAACATCGTGTAATTGCTGGGAACTGATTCCTGGTCTCCTTCAAGAGCAGCACATACTCTTAGACTCAGAGACAATGCTTAACCTTGAAAAATATTGTTCAATAACATAATACATACTTGAGAGAGGCATGAAATATATAACATACATAGCAGAAGCAATTTAGAAGTAAAAATAAATGGCCAAATTACAAGTCTTCACAAGTTCCTATGTAAATAATTTGGCAAGGAACTCTTTTTATTGATGAAAAGGAGGACATCGATTTCTTGGTAACTACTATTTTATAGCACAAAATCATTATTATTATTCAGTGTTTGCTTATAAAATAATTTTAAAAATTTGAATCTGAAGTCAAATATTTTACTTATGAACATAAATATTGCATATGTGTTTTTTATATACTTTATGAGTCAACAACATACTTGCAATTATTAAATCATTAATTGATTTTACATTCCAAT
Organism: Apodemus sylvaticus; assembly: GCF_947179515.1. Classification (NCBI taxonomy): domain Eukaryota; kingdom Metazoa; phylum Chordata; class Mammalia; order Rodentia; family Muridae; genus Apodemus; species Apodemus sylvaticus. Next base: position 67,247,469 of record NC_067476.1, read on the forward strand.
CATTATGCTCTCTCTCTCTCTCCCTCCCTCTCTCTCTCTCTCTGTCTGTCTCTCTGTTCTCCCTTCTCAGTATATCTTGCCAGATCTCACTTTCTTTCTCTTCTGAGAAGATAGTGGCCTACCTTGGGTATCCCTCACCCTACTGTATCATGTATCTTCAAATTTAAGCACATAGTCTCCCACTGAGGCCAGACAAGCCAGCACTGTTGGCAAAAGGATTCCACAGACAAGGAACAGCTTTTGGTACAGCCTCTGCTTCAGTTGTTGAGGTGACCCACATGGAGACTGAGCTGTATATTTGCTACATATGTGTCTGGGGCCTAGGTTCAAGCCTTGTATGCTCACCGGTTGGTGGCTCAGTCTCTAAGAGGTCCTAAGGGTCCAGGTCAGTTGACTATGGATTGGGGTCTTCCTGTGGTGTTCCTATATTCTTCAGGGCCTTCTGTCCTTCCTCCAGTTCTTCCATAAGACTACCTGATTTCTGTGCAATGTTTGATTATGAGTATATCCATCTGTTTTAGTCAGCTGCTTGGTAGAGCCTTTCAGAGGTCTCTTATACTAGGCTCCTGTCTGCAAGCATAACAGAGTATCATTAATAGTGTTAGGTACTGGCACTTATCCATGGGATGGTTCTCAAGGTGGGCTTGTTATTGGTTGGCATTTCTTCAGTTTCTGTTCTAGCTTTGTCCCTGCATTATGTTGTTGTTGTTGTTTTTGTTGTTGTTTTGCTTTTTAAAGGCAGAACATATTTTGATCCAAAGTCTTGTGTGTGGCTTGGTGTCCTTATCCCTCCACTGAGGGACCTGCCTTGCTACAGGAGGTGACATCTTCAGGTTCTATGTCCCCACTGTTAGGCATCTTGGCTAAGATTACCCACAATTGACTCTTGTGGGCATCACCCAATCCACGTCTCTTGGACTTCCTAGAGATCCCAGGAGCTATGGATGTCAACTCATTCTCCTGGCCCTCTGGCTTTCCCTCTCTTGTCTCTTCAACAGCTCATCGTTAGCCATCAAATCCCTACCTATCTTCCTTACCCACACAGTTCCCTCTGCCTCTACCTCCCTCTGCTTCCTATGATTATTTTTTTCCATGTATGATGCTTTTATCAGTCTTGTGTATATCTGATATCTTTATTTCCTCTTATTCTCAAAAATATAATGAAATGAGTATTCTGGTATTTTCAAAGATATTTACTGGATTGAAGCCACCTGCCTCTGACTTTTATATGAGGCTGGACATATTTGGGGTATTAACGTTCAGTATTAAATATTTTTTTAATCTGCCAGTAGCCTCCTGGCCTGGAGCAGATTGAAACAGGACACAGAAGAGGACTCTGATGTGGCTTTAAAGACTAGTGGTCTCTGAACCTTCTAGCTCTCTAACTACATTGAATGCTGATAACTTCTAAAATCTCCTAAAAACTTTCTTGCTCATTCTGAGTGTTAAATGCCACTGACTTAGTTAATTAATGTCTATAGGTTATATTATTTATTCTCCTGCCATTAGGCTACAGGTGTTAAATGCCTAAACCATGTGCTTTTAACACTTAAAATGATCAAGGGCATTTTTAGGACTTTTTAGAATTTATTATTCAAATTCAGTGCACTTAGAGATGGTCCTGTAGAGGTTTGATACCCCAGCATGGGAGGATGCTGGAGTAATGGGGCAGAAGATAATGAGAGGGTGGGGGAGAACCCTAGTGAATGCAGTGTGAGGGAGAGAAGAGAGAGAAATTTAGGAGTTGTCATGGGGATAACAGGGACGTGGGTATGATTTGAAATGTGAATGAATAAAATAATAATAATAACAGCAATAATAACAACAACAACAATAATAATGCCTTTGTTCTATCTCTGTAGGAATTACACAGCTCTTTCAGCTTGCTAGTTGAAGTCTCAGGAAGAATAGTGATTTTAGTGTTTATTTCTAAGTTGTAAAAAGTTTCCTATAAAAGCTCTCTAGAAAAAGAAGGGGAAAACTGAATGAGTGAAAAAGGGGAATTCTTTGTCCTCCTCCACTTTCCACTTATACATGGTAAAAAGTTCATCACAAGTTCACACATGAAATCAAATCTTTTTTTTTTTTCAAGGCAGGGTTTCTCTATATAGCTTAGACTGTCCTGGAAATCACTCTGTTGACCAGGCTGGCCTAAAATTCTGAAATTCACCTGCCTCTGCCTCCCAAGTTCTGGGATTAAAGGCATGCACCACCAATGTCTAGCAAACATATTTTTCTGATGGCCCAGGAGCAAACTCATTATCTTTAGAAGGTCAGGCAGTGCTGCAAACCATTGAGCAATCTCACCATCATCAAATCATAAAACAAATAAGAAGTTTGAAACAGTGATTATACATGTATATCCTTTAGGAGTAATTATCTGGCTAAGTATTCATCACCCACAGTTCCACGGGTTCCTCAAGAGTTAAAAAACATAACAAATTTACTAGTGAAGTTTTGTGTAGATAAACTCAGCTAATATTTTATTTTCTGAAAATGATGCAATCATATTTTAATATCAGAAATATATAATTTAAAAATATGAAATAAGGTGGTGATGTGTTGTAGTGATCTACGGCAAGAAGGATGAATGGAGTGAGATGTAGCCATGATCATATTTCTTTGTGTAGATGTACTAACTTCTAAAAATTAATAATTAAAACCTATATGCTTTATAATTGCAACAAATAGTTTTATCTATGTATGTTTCTAACATGCTTTTATTGAATGAATAATATCATACTAAAGAAAGACATCAATAAAGCCATGATGAAGCTTAAATACCATATTGTAAATACTAGATATTACATAGTAGATAGTAGTAGAGAAAGTTATGTGTTGGATTCTGGGTATGCAGAACACATGGCACGTTTATAGATGAATATTTAACCTACCATTTTATTTGGACAAAGTGTATGTCAAAACAAACCACTACTTCTGCTAGCTACATCGAGGTTAAATAAACAAATAAAAATGCTAAACCAGTGAAAGGACAGAATGTAGTCTGTGGATGAAATTCAACAGTAACCTTAACGCAGACCAAAAAAACATTTTTACCAAGAGGCTTTTTATGGAAGAACTGAAAAACAAATAAACTATGAGTTTTAAATAAGCATCACTCTTAAATTTCGAAAAGTCAAGACTAGTACTAACAAGTCTCTTAGGATTCTAGTTCAAAGTTGAGCAAAATCAGGATCAATCCTATGGAAGAACTGGATTGTATTACATAAACAGAGTAACTGGTATTTCCTTTTGTACAAAAACACACCAAGGATTACATGAGATCAGATGCTGCATTGATCATTTGCTTATTGAAAGGCGAACTATGTAGAGTGTGGAGTTATATATGTAAAAGAAAGAACACTATTGAGAAAAAAAGAAATGTAATTAAATTTATCATGAGGCTTAAATACTTGAACATATTTTAATTCAAGACTCCTAAATCATGAACTGCAATTAGAAGTTCTTGTATCATAATCAACTTTGATTTGAAGATAGTCCATATAAATGAATTGTAGCCTAAAATCGAAAGTCTGCCTTTATTAAACATAGAAAAACAGATATAAACACACAATGGACCCTACATTTTTTTCACTCAAATGTTGATAGATGACATAAACAATTCAAGTCTCTTTGGCCTTTCCAGGCATCAGAGAACTCAATAACACACATTTGTGATCATTGATCCTCAACATAATATTACTCTCTAAAGAGTGTATTCAAATCCTATTATTTAAATTTTTCTTTACCACTGAAGGAAAGTAAGGATACTTTCTTTTCTTCTCTAATATAATTATAATAAAAAAAGTTAGATTAGTACCCAGAATTCAAACAGAAGAATTACATATTGATCCTATTCTTCCTATGAAGAAACCAAAGTAGGTTTATATTAGAAACAGATTTTCAGGGCTAGATTTGTATGCAACCTTTAAGAAAAACTGGTGACTATCTTTTTCCAGGTTCGTTCTATAGCATCTTTCACATCTTTATTCCTCAAGCTATAGATTAAGGGATTCAGCATTGGGATAACAAGTGTGTAAAATATGGAAGACACTTTATCAGTCTCAAATGATTGACTGGACTTGGGCTGTACATACATAAATATCAAAGTACCATAAAACACTATGACCACAGTCAGGTGAGACCCACAGGTTGAAAAAGCCTTGCGTCTACCAGCAGCAGATTTCATCCTCAGAATAGCTATGAGAATGAACAGATAAGACACAAGGACCACCAGAAGAGAGGAAATCAAATCAAATGTTGCAAAGAACCTAATTATCAGTTCAACCTCACGTGTATTTGAACAGAGCAAAGATATCAATGGGATATAATCACAGAAAAAATGATTAATGACATTGTAGCCACAAAAGGATAAAGTGAATAACCTTAGTGTGACAATTAGAGATACAAATACCCTGTAAATATATGGGACTGCCACAAGTACCCAACATTTTCTTTGTGACATGATGACAGTATAAAGAAGAGGGTTACATATAGCCACATAGCGGTCATAGGACATTGAAGAAAGAATAAAAAGTTCACATGTAATAAAAAGAAGAAAACAGGCTAACTGTGTAGCACAAAGATAATAGGAAACTGAATTATGCTCTGCAACAAAATTCACTAACATTTTTGGCCCTACAGCTGTAGAATATCCAAGGTCAGTGAAAGCCAGATGTTTGAGAAAAAAGTACATGGGTGTTTGGAGCCTGGAGTCCACGTTAGTGATAATGATGATGCCCAAATTACCCACTGCTGAGATCAGATAAATAATGAAGAGCAACCCAAATAGTGGGACCTGCAGCTCAGGACGGTCAGTGATGCCTTTCAAAATGAATTCACTCAACACTGTGAGATTCTCTTTCTCCATGCAGATATATTTCAGATTCTGTCCTGGATAGAAAGAATTCTGAAGTTAAAAAACTTGAGACACTGACATCTTCAGGATATTTGCTAAGAAAATGTCTGATAAATATGATATATGGAAGGTTTGATAAAAAACATTTGAAAATGAATGCACATCTGATTCATATACAGTGAATTGTAAATTATATTGAGGCAGTACCAGGGCTCTGTTTCTCATATTAGGTATATTTAAATAAAAAAAATCATCCAGTGTCTCAGGATAATTCACTCATATACATTTGAAAGTGAAAAGTTACTGGCAGTGAATGGTTTTAAGATTACCTAAGCTTAAACACTTCTCAGTGCATCCAAATTCCAGTCATAAGCAATATGGACTCTTCACTCTTCTGTAAGAATTTAATGAAGTAATTACAGAGGGAAAAATAATAATGATTCAACAAATCTTAATCTGAGAATAGCTGAGATTTCCACTGTCCAGCATAAGCCTGCTCCCTGTCTGCCTGTGCATAGAAGGGGGGTTGCTTTGGGTCTGGTTCTACGGTCTTGCCTTTCTGACCAATCTTTTTTTTTTTAATAAAACATCTGAATTGTGTCTTAGTAATGTTCAGCCCATAAGTTCTCTTGTAAAGAAATCAAAGAACTGCTTCTATCCTAGTGACAGCCAGTCTTCAAAGACTTTTCTATATCTGGTTCAGTTGTCTTAAACCAGGTTGACTGCTATTTCTCTTGCCCAAACTCTACTTAATTAATTTCTGAAAGAAAAAAGAATTCAATTAAGGAAGGACAAAAGAAGGAATGAAAGAAGGAAGAGAGTAACTGAGAAGGAAGAAAGGAAAGAGAGGAAAGAGGGAGTAAAAAGGATAGAGAAGGAAGGGAACGAAAGGAAGAAATGAGATACATGCTATGATAGGCAGGTAGATTAGATGATGTGGTAGAGATATAGATACAGATAGTACAGATAATTGCAGTAATTTAAAAAATATTAGACTTTTTGGTGTTAGGTAAGTAGATAATGAATAGTTACTACAATAATCATTTTTTCTATTTTATCTAATTATGAAACAATATTGACAGTCAACATATTAAATGTCACCAAGTAAAGTACAATTTCAGTTTGATTTCATAATGCTAAATTCGAAAAATTCATATATAAATCACTTCAAAGCATTGTTCTTATAACTACAGGTGTTACACCCACTAAAACATTTGTAAATGTTTGATATACATGTATATAAAATATTAAAAGAGAGAACAATTGAAACTGTCTATGAATGTTCGAAAAATAGCTCCATTCATGTATATACAACACACACCATGATATGCAATATGTGACATATTTGAGGAATATCTTTCACAGGCAATAGATATAACCCTGTCTATGTTGGAAGCCATGAAGTCCTTATCATGTTGAAAAGATGAACATGAAAGGATTCTGCTTTTCCATGTTATCTCGATCTCTATAATCATGGTAAGCAACAGTTCTACTACCAAATACGCTGATCAGCTAAAACCATTTTGTGATAAAGACTCACCAATGTACTCTTGGTTTGCCTTCTTCCTTCTCTTTTTAGAGTTATACAGTTTTTACTCTTTAATTCCAAACTTGTAGGAAAGAGCCATATTTACATGATTATTCTTCTGTAGGACTTAGTAAACGTTAATTAGTACATAAATATTAAAAAATTTTCAGAGCATTCCCCACTGACTCTCATTGCCTCACTAGAGTGAGACATGCAAAATTTAGTTTTTCCTTTGCTTTTCTTGTAATACCTACAATTTTAGTTCTATTTTAATGTTACATAAATTTGTATGAATTCAATAGAACTACTAAGATTCTAATGTGAACATTTTAATTACAACTAAATATATGTATTCAAATAATACAAAATTCATTTAAAATATTGTTAAGAAACCTGGAAGAATGTGTGGACATTTAAGAAGACTGAAGAAAGTAGGTCATTTGAATTGGGTTTTTGCAATTAAGTCTTACACAAATTTCTTTGGAGAAAAAAATAATATATATACTACAAACTACAGTATGAATGTTTTATAAGGAATTTCATGTAGTTCTATGTTGTATAGAACTGGTATTGAAGAATACAATATTCCAGTTTTCCAGGCTAATAACCACTTATTAGTGAGTAGGGGGCCAGAAAAGGGGAAATCATTTGAAATGTAAATAAAAAATATATCAAATAAAAAAAGAATACAGTAGTGCAGAGAATTAAAAGTTTTCAACATCTCATTGTGAAGAGAAAAATCTCTTTGCCCTTAAAGAAAATAATAGTGAATGCATTTCATCTTTTCTTTAATACAAAGAGTCTGAGTCATTTAAGTATCTAATCATTTAGAAGAAATTCAAATGAAAAAATTTCAATTTTTCCCCTCTAAAATATTACCTTTTATTTATTCAACTTTAATTTTCACTTACTTCAGAAATCTGTAGAAAAAATTATAGTGTGATAAAATATACTTTTAAAAACTAAAAATAAATGTAGTATATTAGACATGTATTTGAATATTTAATCTCTAAATATTTAAATGTAATATTCAATTCAAGAAAATATTCAAAAGTAATTATGTAGAATAAATCTACTCTTTAGTCATTATGGTACAATAGTAATCATAAACGTGAACCAGAAATGAATTCTTACATTAGATACCAAAGCCAGAACACATGTGACCATTCCTGCAGATATCAACACAGGACATCTCATCAATTATTCCACCTTTCTGCAAGTCAATAAACATTTCTCTTTCTTTTCCCATCTAATTTCTAACAACATATTTTTAAGGAAAATTTATAGATTTTTTTTTCTTTGACTTCAGAAGTTCTCCCTATGGGGTTACAAGGTACTTGATGACTATCCCGAAAGTATTTGAATACTTAATGAGTTGCCTGGAGGTTGAACAATAATTGGCATAAAGAACTTGTGTTTGCCTTATATTCATTTGTTATAGGAACCAACATAATAATTCTTAGGTTTTCCTTTTAAAGTTTTGGAAATGGACCGGCAAGATGACTCATTGGGTAAATCCACTTGCCTGGCAAGTGGGATGTCTGGCAATCATCAAGATGACTCATGAAGACATGAGTTCAAGACCAAGAACCCATGATAGAGATTTTAAAAAATCCTTTATTCTCTCTTTCTCTTTAAACACACAGGCAAGCACAAACTCATATTCACACAGATGCAGTTGTGCACACACACCTATTAATAAATCTTTAAAACTTTAAATAGTGCTATTATTATCTAAAAGGTATTTTAACAGAAGAGACATTGAGCTTAGGACTTTGGAACTGTGATGAGACTAAAAGACTATAGGGAAAACTGAAGTTTGACTTAAAGCATTTTGAATTTTGACATGACCAGGACCTTATGGATGGATGCATAATACATGGCTGTCTCCTTGTTACACTGGTTCTTCTTTCTACTTGCTGCTTCCTTTATCTTATGTCTCATAGTCTTCATGTCAAATAGCTTGGGGTTTCCAAAACAACTCAGGCTTCACTTTCACTGCTTCAAACAATGGCCTGTCAGGTATTCTTATATTCAAAGTTCCTAACTGCAGGACTTTCCCTGGCATATATTACCTGACATGAGTTGCTCTCCTTAATTTTAGAGGAATATTCTACAATCCCTTTATTTGTGTACCTTATGGCTGTAAATCCAGAACCATGTGGATGATGCTATTAAGTTTAGCTGCTTATTTATGATGATGCCATCAATCTTTTATTTATTTATTTATTTATTTATGTATTTATTTATTTATTTATTTATTGCAGCTCTCTTTTGTCATTCCTTTCTAGCAGCTGAAAGTTTTTGGGACTTTTCCTTTCACAAGTTGGAAACCTTTCTGGATGGGCTCCTGTTCTGAGCATAGCTACCACCTTTACCCAATGTTGATGAAGCCTTTCCTTTATTGGCTTTTCTCTCTCTTCAAGTAAAAACCTCAGCTGTGAGTTTTCTCTTCAAATGTACATTGTGTGTTTTTCGTACACCACTTGCCCTTTTTTTTGTTGTAGACTCATGCAATAGTGACTACTAATAACCAGGAGACAGAGTCAATGTAAGAGTGTCTTCAAATTATATTCCTAAGTAATTAGTTCTTTACTTTTAAATTTTGCCTAAGGAAGATTCTTAGGGTAAATAAACTGGTAGAAGGAACTTCCATTAGCAGTGGATAAAACTGAGCCGCTTAGCCATAGGATACATGATGAGAGAGGCATGACAGTGATGGTGTTATTGCACAGAGAGGGATCCAGTTGAGCTAGTGGGATTTATTTAAGAAAAGGTTACCCTGTGAAGCACAGGAATACTATGGCTGCTGAATAAGTGTTTGTGCTAAGATGTCCTATGTTTAGAAATCTGTTGATAAAAATACCAGGAAATTTAGAAGCAGTTTGAAATTACACGTCATGTGATTGCCAAATCTGTAAGAGTATTATTAGCCCCTTCTTTTTTTAAGTGCAGACAGATACTCAGTTTACCCAAGTGGACATCTAAGGGCTAGGTGTGTATATAGATCAACAAAGACAGGCATAGCCTGAAGCTGTTGGACTTTGCAATGTTGGAATTATTGAACAAGTGATTGGTAACAGCGTGTTGTGAGATATTCCCTATCCATTCACATTGATTCAATTAGAGGCCAGTGATTGAAGGGGAGAGAGGAGGAGGAGCTAAGTGAAACAGAGGCTCAATGGACCACATGAGTGGAGGAGAAGGCGAGATGCAGATATCCAGGTGCCTTCAGACATATTTCTGGTGAATTGAAGAGGTTAGAAAATTGGGGCAAAACTTTATCATTGTAAATTGGCATTATGTAATTGGGAGTTTTATATACATAAAAAATATTTGGTTAAGTTATTTAAGTTTAAGGGTCATGCTTTACTGGGTATTTGGGTGCAGGGTGGGAGCATGGGACTCCTGCCATTTACAGAGACTATAGTGGAGAGGAAACACGGCTGGGATGCTAAGAGAGCTAGCTGGAAGAGATTGGCTCACCAGCAACAGTGAGAACCATCCTGAGTGGGACATGCCAGAACTTGGTGCAGACATTTGGCCAGGCTGTACTCTTTTATTAAGTATTTCTCACTACAATAGAGAATGTACTCTATATATTTAGAGGTCTTTACTGGGACTGGAGAAATAAAGTGAAAAAAAAAAAGAAGTGAATATTAGCATGCATGCTACAACTTACAGGTCAATGTAAATAATTTGATTTTGCATAGTTAAAGTCTATAGAGATGCATGTAATAACAGTCAGATATTAAGTCTAAAAATTTGGGAATTTGAAATCTGAATTTTATTACCATAAAGAGAATTCAGACATTTTACATGAAGAAAGACCTCTGTCTATCGATATGGAGACATCAGTGGCAGAGGAAGAGGTAACTAAGGAATTAATTCACACACACACACACACACACACACACGTACATTATTTGAAAAAGAGTTAGCCAGTCTGCAAACTCTAGGCCAATGAATTTCCATGAATGTTCTCATCTAGCCTTTCTCTTCAGTTCACAAGATACATGGCAGTCATTCATCCAGTTTTGCTGCCTAGTCTGTCAAACCACTGCTTCTGCTTCAACTTACTTCCTGACTTCCAACAGGACTTGCTGTGCAGACCAAAGCCACAGGTATCTTCGTTGTGATTTTTAACTTCTCCCTCCATTCAGATCTCCCACATTCTTTTCTAGGATCTATCCAGGTACTCTTCCTGACTCTTCCATAGAGTCAACTTCTGTAACTGAACAAGTCTAGTTTATGACTCACATGCAAAAAACAAGCTGAAGGAAAATAAAAACATGTCAGCAACTGGTTCTGAGAAAACTGAATATTCAAATTCAGATGCATAAAATTATACCAGGACTTATTACTTTATAAGAAATCTAACTCCAAGTGTCAAAATATCTGATACCTGAAACACTGAAACTACTAGAAGAAGATGTGGGCAGAAACTTACAGGATAGAGGCATATGAAAGACTCTCTGATTAGGAATCCATCTGGTCAAGAATAAAGATTTAAAAAATGACAACTAGAAATTCATAAAATTGAAAAGATCTGTATAACTAATAAATCAAGAATTGATAAATGGGACTTCATGAAACTAGAATGCTTCTGCAAGATAAAGGACATAGTCAGCAGGACAAATCGACAGCATACAGATTGGGGGAAAATTCACTAGCCCCACATCTGATAGAGGGCTAATATCCCAAAAAAATATAAAGAACACAAGAAGCTAACTACCAAAAAACCAAACAAACCAATCAAAAAATGGGGTATAAAACTAAGCAGAGAATTTGCAATAGAGGAATCTCCAATGGCTGAGAAGCACTTAAAGAAATCTTCAAAGTCCTAAGTGATCAGACAAATGCAAATCAAAATGACCCAGAGAACTTACACCGATCAGAATGGCTAAGATCAAACCTTCAGGTGACAGCACATGTTGGCAAGGATGTGGAGGAAGAGGAACACTTCTCTATTGCTGGTGGGATTGCAAACTGGCCCGACCACTCTGGAAATCAATCTGGAGGGGCTTCAGAAAATTGGAATTAGATCTTCCCCCAAAACCTAGCTATACCACTCTTGGCCCAAAGTGGATTACAGCTCAAGGGGAGGCCCTAACACCTGACACTATTACTGAGGCTACGTGTGCTCACAAAAAGGGAACTATCAGGAGTGATAGAAAAATAGTCATCCCCATGGAGAAGCACACTAATTGGTCATTCTACCACCTAAGATCAACCCTCAAAATAAGTATTCAAGTAATATACAGATTTATCAGAATATATTTAAGATTGCATGTGTGTATATGAAAACATACATACATTTAATAAGACATAATGAAGAGAGAGGGCATAAATTTGAAAGAAAGCAAGGAATAGTGCATGGAAAATGGTTTTAGAGGGAGTAAAAATACTGTAATTACATTGTAATTCCAAACATAAGTTTAATAAATTAGTTTGAGATTTCCTAGGAGGTCAAGAATAGGTTGAGTTAGTGAAAGATGGCTGAAGAGAAAGTTGTTCTTCTGGAATGGCATCTAATCTGGAACAGACAGCAACAGAATTGTGCTATCATTGCAATCCTGGTACTAGCTAGCCTTAACCTTTAAACATGAATACAAAAGCTGAGATTGGATAACTTAGAACACTTAGGATAATAAGGAATCCTACATAAGGTTGGAGTAAACAGTTAGACATTAATGTTTTTAAATATATCTAGTTATCTGGGTGAAGAAAAATGATGTTGAATTGGGGCAATCTTTGGTTGTAACTTATTAGTGATGTGTCTTATGAAATACTTTATGTAGGTGGGAGTTAAAATACATAGAAATCTACAGATGTGCTATAAAAGGGAAATTTGCCAATGTTAAGAAAATTTTACACATCAATTTTGAAGATTATAGTCCATGTGGAAGACAGCAAACTGGATGGATTCTCGTGAGAACAATGAGATTACTTGTGCAGTTATTTTGTGCTTGTCTTTTATTTTGTGCTTGTGCTTTTGTGTTACCTCAAAAGCAGTAAGAGATAGTTTAATATAAAGCCAAATCACTATAGCCTTAGAAATTTCTTCGCAAGGACCGATTGACTTACTAGAAATACAGTGGGGTAGAGAAGATAGAATGTGGCAGTTCCACTCACATTATTCCAAATTCACTTTTCCAATGTAGAAGCAGTTTCATGAAGTGTTTTATAGTAGATGAAAGAAAATCATAAATTATGATGTTTTTCAAATAAGCTGTCAGATACATTAAAGTAGTGGTTACAGAAAGATGGAAAATCTCACCTCACGTTCTCAGATATTATCTGATGGCATTCTTAGCTTTTGTATTGGTAAAATCTCATCGTCTGTTCAATTAATAGATTCTCAAAAAATTATCTGTTAGTCATAGGTTGTTACTTTGTAAAGAAGGCATGGGTATTCAACAATAAAAGCTAGCTAGAGATTAGATATATAGATTGCTGAATGTTAGTCAATTAGTCTTTGAAAACAATATTTTTCATGAATTTTCATGGACATTGCCAGTCTTACCAGGGATTTGTCTTCTGGTAGATGAACTAGGAAAGGCTGTCCTCTAATGTACATTCCAGCTGTGGCCTTTTGACATTTGTGAATTAAGAAACATGATAATAATCATTATTAAGATCGGAATCTTCAAATTGTTTTCATAGGAAGATAATCTGACAGTGATCATTCAACTAAAATAGATCATGAAATACTAGTCATTAAGATTTTAAGGTTTTTACCTTGGAAAATCAATTTTGTCTTTGTTCAACAACCATGCTATATAGTGGCAACCCTTAGATTTGTTTTTTTTTTTTTTTTCTTTCAGTGAGTAAGAAAGAGGACCAAGTGGAAACACAACAAGGATAGGGGAGAGACTTGTATCTGGAGCTTAGCACCTTTACCAGCTTTGGGTTTTGGTAAGCTAATAGGGGATCCTGTTTTAGAGTGTTGAAATGGAGTATAGCTACCTGCTACTATAATGAAAAAATTGTAGACATTTAGGATGAGGTTGCTGTGACAGAAAGAAGGGAACACACACCCTGTGGTAACACTGCTCTGATTGAACTAGACCATCTCATGTTAATTAATTAATTAATTAATTAATTAATTAAATGTCATACAGACTTGGCTATAGGCCTATCTCATTGGAATATTTTATCAGAAAAAAATTCCTTATTTTCAGATAAAACTAAGTTTGTGTCAAAATAATAACTGGCATGGCCCATAAATCTGCATCAGAGGTCAAAATGATAATGGTGTATGCAACTTCGTGTCTTATAGAATTTTGGTTGACCTCTTCCACATAAACAAGGAAGATGTTGTATGAGTAAAGGAAAATTAACATGATAGGAAAAAGGTTAGGAAGTAATTTAATTGGAGAAATAAGTTAGATAGTGTTGGAGCTGGACAGAGGAAGAACAGAACCTCTGGTAGGATTTGAGCAGATTGAGAAGTAGTTAATGGTCCAAAGAAGCAAGTTTTTATGATGGCATAATTAGGGTTTAAAAATGGATATCTATAGAAAGAACCAAGCAAAGTTTGGTCTTGGAGAAAGGGAAAGAATTTCTGTGATTATTTACATTTTTGAATGAGACAGGCATGTCTAGGAAGATCTAGGAGTTACATTCCCTGAAGATCAACAAAGCAAAGTACTCTAGGTAAATTCATCTACATTAACTCAAATATTCATGAGCACTGACATCCTTCTTTCTTTATATCTTTACGACAATGCTATAGTGACTTTACCCTCATACCATAATCAAACTATATGGTAAGGCATTCAAATCCTCTATGGGGTATAATTCTTATTAAAGTCAGCTTTCCTTGGTCTGCACTATCCAATACCCCATAATATTCCAAACCACTCGATTATGAGGGAGAATGGAGACTCATACTGCCACCAAATAATAACAAGTTTTGACATTTATTGATAAATCAGATAGGTCTATAAATCAGACCAATGGGGAAGAATTAAGAAATAAAGTAAATATGTAAGTGTTGTCATTTTGATTCATAATTAAAATCTAGGTTTATGTGGTTAAGAAAAGCCTTTGTAAGGTGGCAAATAGGCTAATGAAGGTTGTTGGGTTTTCATGCAATTTGTTGGCTGTTACTATTATTCACTGCCTTGTGGAAAGCCATTTTCATAAATGGTGGGAATCCTAAATTTGAATGCAACCCTCAAAAAGATATGTTTTTTTTCTACCTGTTATGTTTAATAGGGTACATAATGATGCAAATATTGTGCAAAGTCAGATTCCTGGAACACATGTGTTGGAATTTTTTTGTATGTTGGTGGGATCTACAGAAAAGAAACTGAGACACTTTAAAAACTTAAGTAAAGTTATAGATATGAAAAGGAATATGTGCAGAGAGAATAATTTGGATCTGGAATCTTTTTATAAATGCAACAAAATTATTAATCCTCATATTGCAAGACCGAATCATATACACTACAGAATCAAGAGAAAATGTAAAAGGAAAAGTTCTTTTGAAAAAATGAGGAAAGCCACAGGGGAGACTAAAGTTGTATTCCTAGCATTCCTGGAGTTTCCTGATATCAGTAATCCTAGAATATCTAATGCAGAATGGGAATTTGTAGCCAGTGTGGTCAGTACTGTTCCTAAATGGGACTAGGAAATATTAATCATCCAAAGACAAAGATCAAGTAAAGGCAAAATGCCTGGTGAGGTGACAGAAGACTTGAGGCATTAGTAAAGTTAGAACTCTGGTAGAAGAAGAACAGAGGTTCTGGTAAAGGTAGTTAGTAGTACTGGTTAAAAAGAAGCATGGTACCCTCCACTTCCCCTCATCCACCCAATTTCTTCCTTCCATCTAACTCCTATATCTATTTATTTCCCATTCTGAGAAAGATTCAAGCATCCATTTTTGGACCTTCCTTGTTATTTGGATTTTTTGAGTCAGGGGAATATTGTGTGCTAATCCTGTAATTTATGACTAATATACACTTATAAATGAGTATATGCCACATATGTTCTTTTGTGTCTGGGTTACCTCACTCAGGATATTTTTTTTTGTTCCATCCATTTGCCTGCAAAATTCATAATGACAGTGTTTTAATAGCTCAATAGCATTCCATTGTGTAAATGAACCGCATTTTCTTTATCCATTCTTCAGTTGAGGGACATCTAGGCTGTTAACCATTTTCTGGATACTACAAATTAAGCTGTTATGATCATAGTTGAGCAAATATCTTCCTAGGGATCCCATTCCCCTAACTAGACATTCTTGTCTGGCCTCAGTGGGAGAGGATTGCTAAGCCCTAGAATGTTGATGTGTGGGGATGGAGTAGAGGTAGGGGAAGCCCAGAGTGGGACTCCCCATTCTCAGAGTAGAAGAGGAGGAGAGAATGGAGGTAGGATCTGGGAGGATGGGGGATGGTGTTGGAATGTAAAGCAAATAAATAAATTATAAATATTATAAAGGAAGAGGGGAGACTTTGGTAAGGGTAGGTAGTATACCTGATTAAAGTGAAACCCAAGTAGGATGTGAGCAAAAATTTGGTGTGAATGTGGGGTACAGTGGTATACCTATAGGGTGATCCATCTCAGCTTACATAGCAAGCACTTGGTATTCAACACTACACAATGGGTTATTTGACAGTACAGAAAGTAGAGGAAATATGGAAGAATGAAATATTGATTGTCCATTTCAATCACCGTAGGAGTCTTTGTTCAACTTACATTCAGAGGATAACATAACACTTTCTAACATGTATATATAAATCAAGAGATGAAAATTTCATACAGTTTTGGATTAAGAAGTATACTACTTATTGCGGCTGGACAGATGACTCAGTGGTTAGGTGAACTTGCTACTAAGTAAGGACTTTAGTCTGCTTTCGTCATTTGCATCAGTTAGTTTGAATTCCCTGTAACTCTAGCTCCCAGTGATCAAACATTTCCCTTCTTGACCTCCTGACTTTTCCAAATTCCACTCCTTGCACTCTTTGAAACGTGTTACACCTTGTGTTTCATGTTTTAGAAACAAACACCTCATTATGTATAATATTATTTATAGTTATTTTTCCAGTATAGTCTTTATCATTATTGAAACCAGCCAATCAAATTGCATATATCTATCTCCCAGTCCCAATGAGTGTATCTGCAAAATGACACATGTGCATAAGGCTCAGGGTGCATTGCAGGGGAGGGGAATTCACATTGGAATACAGAGGATCAAGAAGTTTTCTGAAATATTCTGTCTCATCAGAAGCAACATTCATAAAGTCTACTCAACCTGACTGCTTAAACAGGAACTTTTCAAGGACAACAACATTTTATCTATCCATTGTGATATAGCAACAAAATTGTATACAATTAAAAATACAAGAAAATTCAGAACATTATTTAAAAAGAAGTGAAACAATGTAAAATTATGTTATATGTTATCTAATAAGTATATATAAATATACCAAAGTAAATATATATATATATATATATATATATATATATATATATATATATATATATATATATATATATATATATGTATAGGACACATCATAATATATAACTATATGCTTATATTTGTACAGTGTGAGTTTCAAGTAGTATCATTAGCATATGAAATATACATATGAATATATATGATTATTAACATAAAAATGTGGATGATATAATCTTTTTGTATTGAAAGTAAGACAGGAGAGGCATTAACTAACACTTTTCAGTTAACATGTCTACTGAAGATTGAAATATATTGATAAATAAAAGGAACATTTTTAACACAAATATTCATATTATTAGAGAAATGACTTATTTTTTAGATAAGATTTATAGAAAATATTTTTATCTGCAAATTAGGCTTTTACCAAATACTTTTTTTACTGCCTCTTTTACATCTTTGTTCCTCAAACTATAAATGAGAGGATTCAGCATTGGAATTACAATGCTGTAAAATATCGACACTATCATGTCATGTTCCAAGGCATAGCTGTCACTTGGTCTCACATACATAAAAAGAACAGTGCCATGAAACGTGGACACTGCCATTAAGTGTGAGCCACATGTAGAAAAGACTTTTCTTTTACCTTCAGTAGAGCGTGTCCTCAAAATGGCAGACAAAATGAAACCATAGGACAACAGAACAATCAGAATAGTGACTACCTCAATAAACCCAGCACAGTAGAAGAGGAGAAGCTGATTGATGTGGGTGTCAGAACAAGAAATTGCCAGGAGAGGAGGGATGTCACAGAAAATATGACTAATTTCATTGGATCCACAAAAAGTGAGTCTGAAAGTGGCCACTGTGTGAATAATAGCATGTAAAATTCCACCAGCATAGGAAGCAAAGATGAGTGGCACATAGACCCTTGGTGACATGCTCACTACATACAAAAGAGGGTTGTGAATGGCCACATAGCGGTCATAAGCCATTGCTGCCAAAAGAAAGCATTCGGTTGTACCAAAAGTCACAGCCAGAAACATCTGTGTGGCACAGCCAATGAATGAAATGCCTTTCTTCTTTGACAAAAAGTCAACCACCATTTGTGGTGTGATAACAGAAGAATAGCAGGCATCTACTGAGGACAACACACTCAGAAAATAGTACATGGGGTTGTGCAGGCGGGAATCACCGATGACCAGAGCCATCAGTCCTAAATTTCCCATCAATGTGAAGAGGTAAATTGCTAGAAAGAGGAAGAAGCAGAGGAGCTCCAGTTCCGCATTGTCTGTGAAGCCCTTCAGTATAAATTCCGTGACTTCAGTGAAGTTTTCCATGTGGAAATCTTATAGAAGAAATTGAAAGTAATCAATAAATCATAGTTCATTCAACTGTAGATTATACAGTATTTTTTGCTATGAATGAGGTGAGTTGTGTCTTTGTATGTATATTTATGCAGAAACACATACACTTTCAGACAGAGACATATTTGCATACATATCACATTATTTTAAGAGTTAGAGCAAAGGACAATAACATGATGATGATTTGAAGTTTAATATGCTTTTCATTGCAGAATCACCATGGATATCACTAGAATACAGCATAACAAATTACCTTAAGTCTAGACACAGACCACAAGAAAGTCCTAAGGATGAGAGAAAAATCCTAATCCCCTACTCATAGGATTAAAAGAATATCAAGCCTCACAGCCATAAAATATATAAAGATAACCTAGATCAGAACCATACAGGCTCTGCTTTTAACTCATAATATTTCATTTTTTCATTCTCTGTTCTACTTTCTATTTTCAAGCTATCCTATGTACTATCTATCCTGCTTCCTATTCTTTCATAGTCATGGCCATTTAATTCTCTCTCTCTCTCTCTCTCTCTCTCTCTCTCTCTCTCTCTCTCATATCTATACATACACATATACATATGCACACATATATACATTTATATAATATATGATATATATACATTGTATATATATGATAAAAAGAAAATTCTGAAATCAGAATTGTATACACAAAACGAGTTTTTGTTGTATAGTATATACTACCAATCTCCTGATATATGTTACCACAAAGAAAAGAGAATCATTAATTTATTAATGGAGAGTGTAAAGATATTGACATATTTGATAGTGTGAGGCTTTCATATTTATAGATTTGAAAAAACAATGAAATAATATATAACATATACATATAACTCCATTTTATATATACATATACATGTATAGATATAGATATACTATAGATATATTTCTTCTAGAATTGTATGTCAGCTGCATGGTATACAGATGAATTCTATTAAGTATTTTCATTATAAATTACAATAAAACAAAAAATAATTTAGGTACAATAATCATCTATGACATGAAACCTCTTGAGTTGCAATATGTTGAACCATTGGACCAACATATTGCAATTGATGGACCATTGTATTAGAATTATAATTCTAAATCTGTCAGAATTTGTACAGAATAATTTGCTAAAATATATATAAAGGTGACCAATGGATAAACCAATTATCAACATGGCAGAATACCTTATGAGAAAAACATATTGCAAGATCAAACCTTTAAAAGCAAATTATAGAAAATACTGATACATATTGCTTATCCAGTATTTGGGTTATATTTTATGAAACATTGTAGAGGCCAGAATAGCCTTGACCTCATAGAAATCACCATGCTTTTACTTCCCAATAGCTTTGGTTACTGGTATATATCACCCTGCTGACTTCTCCATGAGTTACTCTTTAAGGAAAATGAAGTTGGTTAGTGATCATTTGAATGTACTCATTTATTCTTTGGTAAATGAGGAAGTGGAGTTTGGTTTCTCAATCAGGTTTTTCTACTAGGTGTGAAAGGAACAGATGCTAGTTTGAGGAAATCAGTAATCAAATACACCCCAAAGTTTGTAGATAAAATAATCAGGAGCCTTAATAATGGAATACTGAGCAAAATATGCCCAGCTCCTAAATTAATGTAAATCTACTTGTATGTATTGTTATGAAGTATTAAATTTCATGTATCCTAAGCAAATAGTTAAATAATATATTTCTTAAGAGGACAATATTTACAATTTGCTTTCATTGCACAGTTGCTTGAAGATCAAACTTCTGTGCACAATTCATTTCTTACATTAAGGGATGTGTAACATTTCATCACTTCCAGAGCCATAACTCAGTGCAAAGACTCAATGGCAGTGCATGTGCTTTCAAGTTTGTTATGTAAACACTACCACAGTTACACTACCTTATTGTAACACTGGATTCTCCAATCCTTGTCCCAAAGAATTTAAGCAAATCCTCTTTCTTACTATGTCTGAATATTTTAAATTGTTACATCTGGAAATTTTAAATAAAATAAATGCTATTTCATTTGATAACTGCATTTGATACTAAAGATGTAAGTTTTTAATTTTATTGTTTTCTCAATTATATAAAAATGAGTAAACACTCTACAACAAACACTCATTTTTGATATATACATTTTATTTCAATATTTTCTTTCCTTTTTCATTTATGATAAGAAGCCTGGCTTATTAATATAAAGACCTGTTAGTAGATTATATTTTAAGAGAATAGGTATTGAGTAAAACTATAGTATCTAGTATGAAATAACATTGTTATATTGCAGATGTTAGGTTCTAGATCCCAAAACTTCCCAAATTATCTTACCCAAATTATCTTACCCAACGTACAGCAAAGGTTTGAGTTTGCTATAAAACTCAGTAATTTAAATTGTTTATATCTGTTTATTCAACTGTGATAAAACCCAAAGGAAAAGAACCTGGGGGGATACAATCCAATTATGCTGAGCCCTAGTGGGGACAGAGTGGCAGGGTTCTTGCCCCTGGGACAGGGCCCCAGTGTGATCCTCCATGAATGTAGAAGGCAGCTATGGGCATAAGGCTTGTCTGTGTAGTAATGTACATATTTACTGGACTCACTCTCAATAAAGGACTCTTTTCTTCCAAGGAGTGTCCTCCCTGTTAACCTTAATGACTCCATGATAATTTGAAATGGCACAAGTCCTGGAGTTGAAGGGTGTGGCTAAGTATTGGCAAAATGGCAAACACTGGGACTTTCAGGACAGCCATTAAGGATATTGGAAAAAGCTATAAATACCTAAGTTTAAAAAGATGTAATTTCTCAACTCTTCAAAAAATTAGGATGCAATATGAATTATATAAGGGGCATCTCAAACTTAAAGGAACAAAAGCAGCTGTGCTGCAATACAAGTTGTTAGAAAATTACTAAGAAAGCTGATAAAGAGATTCAAGGAGTGGTGATTGCAGGTGTTCCCACCCAGCTAAGGTTAAGGTTTTTGATTTTCATTTTGGTTTTGGTTTTGGTTATTTTTTATTTTATTTTTTTATTTTATTCTTACAAAGGCAGATAGATTCCTGAGTTCAGGATCAGCCTATAAGAGAACAAGGTTAGGCTCAGGAGTGGTGGAAAGGGTCATTTCAGGGCAGGGTTTCACCCAAGTATCGTAGCTTAACAAATGAAGAGAAATCTCTTAATTCTTTTGCAATGGTAAGAAAAGAAGGTATGCTTGTTTTCTCCTAAAAATCAAAGGACTGAAGTCAAGTCACAGATTTGTAAGATAATTAAAAGAAAATCTGGAGTAAATGTCTGGATTGATAGGTAAAATAAATGACCTGCATTCTGCAGAAGATGAGATATTCAGAGAATTTTTTATTATTAATCAATCAATTAATTAATTAATTTTTACACACCATATTTATTCCCCCGACCCCACCCCATGCTGTCCACCTTCTGACTATTCCACATCCCATACCTGTACCTCCTCCCCACCCTGTCTCCATGTGGATGTCCCCAACCCCCCCCCCCCCCCAACTGATCTCTAAAATCCCTGGGGCCTCCAGTCTCATGAGAGTTAGGTTCATCATCTCTGAATGAACACAGATCTGGCAGTCATCTACTGTATGTGTGCTGGGGTACTCATATCAGTACCAGATGTATGTTGCCTGTTTGTAGTTCCAGTATTTCAGAGATCTCAGGGGTCCTGACTAAATTAGACTATTGGTCCTCCTACAGGATTGCCCTTCTCCTCAGCTTCTTTCAGCCTTCCATAATCCAACAACATGGGTCAGCTGCTTCTGTCCATTGGTAGGGTGCAACTATCTGCATCTAACTCTTTCAGCTGCTTGTTGGGTCTTTGGGAGTACGGTCATGGTAGGTCCCTTTTTGTGAGCACTTCATAGCCCCAGTAATAGTGTTAGGCCTTCGAACCTCCCCTTGAGCTGAATCCCACTTTGATCCTGTTGCTGGACCTTCTTTTCTTCTCCATTTCCATCCCTGTAATTCTTTCAGAGAGGATAAATTATGAGTCAGAGTTATGACTGTGGGATGCCCCCCCCCCATCCCTCCTTTGAAGCCCAGTCTTCCTGCTGGAGGTAGACTCTATAAGTTCCCTCTCCCTATTGTAGGTAATTTCATCTAAGGTTCCTCCCTCTGAGTCCTAAGATTCTCTTATCTCCCAGTTTTCTAGTACATTCTGGAGGGTCCCCCCAACCTCCTACCTCCTGAGGTTGGTTGTTTCCATTCTTTCCTCTGGCCCTCATGGCTTCAGTCCTTTTCCCTCACCCAATACCAGATCATGTTCCCCTCTCTCCCTACTCCTTCCCCCATCCACTTTCCCTCCCAGGTTCCTCCCTCTCTCCCGATTGATTTGTGATTCTTTCGTTCTCCTTCCCAAGTGGGACTGAAGAGTTCTCACTTTGGAACTTCAGCTTGTTGACCTTTTTGAGTTCTGTGGACTGTATCTTGGGTACACTGTACTTTTTAACATCCACTTCCTATTGAGAACATACCATGCTTGTCCTTTTGGGTCTGAATTACCTCACTCAGGATGATGTTTTATAGTTCCATCCATTTGCTGCAAAAAGCGGGATGTCCTTATTCTTAATAACAGTATTCCATTGTGTAAATGAACTACATTTTCTGTATCCATTCTTCTGTGATGGGACATCTGGGTTGTTTCCAGCTTCTGGCTATCAAAAATAAGGCCACTATGAGCATATGAGCATGCCCTTGTGGCATGGTGGGGCATCTTTTGGGTATATTCCTGAGTGATATAGCTGGGTATTCAGGTAGATCTACTTCCAGTTTTCTGAGGAACCTCCAAATTGATTTCCATAAGGGTTGCACTAGTTTCCAATTCCACCAGCAATGGACAAGTGTTCCTCTTTCTTCACATTCTCTCCAACATGTGTTGTTACCTGTGATTCTAATTCATGTAAGGTAGAATCTTAGGGTTGTTTTGAGTTGCATTTCTCTGATCTGACTTTAAACAGATTTAGGTGCTTCTCAGTCATTCAAGATTCCTCAATTGTTAAATCTATTTAGTTCTATATCCCATGTTTTGATTGTGTTGTTTGGTTTTTTGGTGATTAGTTTCTTGAGTTCCTTATATATTTTAGATATTAGCCCTCTATCAGATGTAGGGTTAGTGAAGTTTTTTTTTTCTAATCTGTAGGTTGCCTTATTGTCTTATTGAGTATGTTGACTATGTCCTTTGCCTTAGAAGCTTTCCAGTTTCATGAGGTCCCATTTATCAATTCTTGATCTTAGAGCATGAGCCATTGGAGTTCTGTTTAGGAAATCTCCTCCTGTGCCAATGAGTTCAAGGCTCTTTCCCATTTTCTCTTCCCTTATATTCAGTGTATCTGGTTTTACATTGAGGTCCTTGATCCACTTGAACGTGAACTTTGTGCAAGGTAACAAATATAAGTCTATTTTCATTTTTCTATAGACAGCCAGTTAGACCAGCACCATTTATTGAAGATGCTTTCTTTTTCCATTGTATATTTTTTGGCTTCTTTGTCAAAGATCAAGTGTCCATAAGTGTGTCTTTAGTTCTATTCCATTGATCAGCATGTCTATCTCTGTCCTAATACCATGCAGTTTTTATCAATATTGCTGTGTAGTAAGGTTTGAGGTCAGGTATGGTGATTCCACCTGAAGTTCTTTTATTGTTAAGAATTATTTCATTATTCTGGTTTCTGTTTTTTTTTTTGTTTTGTTTTTTTTTTTTTTTTTTTTTTTTTTTTGTCTTTCCAGATGAATTTGAGAATTGCTCTTTCCATGACTTTGAAGAATTGTGTTGGGATTTTGATGTGGATTGCATTGAATCTATAGATTGTCTTTGGTAGGATGTTCATTTTTACTATGTTAATTCTGCCAATCCATGATTTGTTTCATCTGGATAGGTTTTCCGGATGAAACATCTCTCCATTTTCTGAGATCTTCTTTGATTTCTTTCTTGAGAGACTTGGAATTATTGTCATAGAGGTCTTTCACTTCTTTAGTTAGATTTACCCCAAGATATTTTATATTATTTGTAGCTATTGTGAAGAGAGTTGTGTCCCTAATTTCTGTCTCAGACAGTTTATAATTTGTATAAAGGAAGTCTACTGAATTATTTGAGTTAATTTTATATCTGGACAATTTGCTAAAGTTGTTTATCACCTGCAGAAATTCTCTGGTAAAGTTTTTTTGGGTTGCTTATGTATACTATCATATCATCTGCACTTAGTGATACCTTTATTTCTTCTTTGCCAATTTGTATTCACTTGATCTCTTTTTGTTGTCTTATTATTCTAGCTAGCACTTCCAGCACTACACTGAATAGATAGGAGGAGAGTGGGCATCCTTGTCTTGTCCCCAAGTTCAGTCAGATTGCTTCAAGTATGTCTTCATTTAGTTTGATATTGGCTGTTGGTTTGCAGTAAATTGCTTTTATTATGTTTAGGTATGGGCCTTGAATTCCTGATCTCGACAATACTTTTAACATGAAGCAGTGTTGTATTTTGTCAAATGCTTTTTCTGCATCTAAGGAGATGGTCATGTGATTTTTATCTTTGAGTTTTTTAATATAGTAGATTACATTAATGGATTTTCATATATTGATCCATCCTTGCATTCCTGTGATGAAGCCTTCTTGATTAGGGTGAATGATGGTTTTTATGTGTTCTTGAATTCAGTTTGCAAGAATTTTATTGACTATTTTTGCATCAATATTCATAAGTGAGATTGGTCTAAAGTTCCCTGTTTCGGTTGGTTCCTTATATGGTTTAGGTATCAGAGTAAATGTGGCTTCATAGAGTGAGTTATGTAGTGTTCCTCATCTTTCTATTTTATGGAATAGTGGGAAAATGGTATCAGATCATCTCTGAAGAGCTGGTAGAATTCTGCACTACATTAATCTGTCCCTGAGCTTTTATTGGTTGGGAGATTATTAATGATTTCTTCTATTTCCTTGTGTGATATGTGCCTGTTTTGATAGTTTACCTGCTCTTGATTTAATGTTGGTATGTGGTATCTGTCTACAAAACCAACTATTTCATCTAGGTTTTCTAGTTTTGTTGAGTATAGGCTTTTATAGTAGGATTTGATGATTTTTTTTTTTTTTTGTATTTCCTCCATTTCTGTTAGGTCTCCCTTTTTGTTTCTGGTTTTGTTATTTTGAATACTGCTTCTCTGCCTTTTAGTTAGTTTGGCTAGGGTTCTGTCTATTTTGTTGATTCTCTCAGAGAACCAGCTTCTGGTTTTGTTGATTCTTTGTATTGCTTTATTTGTTTCTATTTGGTTGCTTTCTTTCCTGAGTTTGACTATTTCCTTCCTTCTACTCCTCTTGGGTGAGTTTGCTTCTTTTTGTTCAAAGCTCTTAGGTATGCTGTTATGTTGTTAGTGTAACATCTCTCCAGTTTCTTTACCTGGTCACTAAGTGCTATGAATTTTCCTCTTAGCACTGCTTTCATTGTGTCCCATGAGCTTGTGTATAATGTGTCAATATTTTCATTAAATTCCAGGACGTCCTTAATTTCTTTCTTTATTTCTTCCCTGATCAAGTTATCAGTGAGTAAAGAGTTGTTTAGTTTCCATGTGTATGTGCACTTACTGTAGTTTTGCTGTACTTGAAGACCAGCCTTCGGTCATGGTGATCCGAGAGGATGCATGAGATTATTTCAGTCTTCTTGTATCAGTTGAGGGTTGTTTTGTGTCCAATTATATGGTCACTTTTGGAGAAGGTACCATGAGGTGCCAAGAAGGTGTATTCTTTTATTTTATGGTGAAATGTTCTGAAGATATCTGTTTAATCCATTTGGCTCATAATCTATCTAAGTTTCACTGTGTCTCTGTTTAGTTTCTATTTCAATGACCTGTTCATTGGTGAAAGTGGGGTGTTGAAATCTCCCAATATTATTGTATAAGTTTTGAGCTTTAGTAAGTTTGTGTGTGTGTGTGTGTGTGTTTTTAATGTGGGTTCTCTTGAATTTTGGGCATAGATTTTCCGATTTGAGAGTTCATCTTGGATTTTCCCCTTGATGAATATGAAATGTCCTTCTTCATCACACTTCATATCTTTTGGTTAAATATCAATTTTATTGGATATTAGGATGGCAACTCCTGTTTGTTTCCTGGGACCATTTGCTTGGAAGACATTTTCCATCCTTTTACTCTGATATAGTGTCTGTATTTGTTATTGAGGTATGTTTCTTGTATACAGAAAAATGCTGGATCTTGGTTGGATATCCAGTCTGTTACCTTATGTCTTTTAATAAGTGAGTTGACTCCATTAATATTCAGATATATTAAAGAGAGATGACTGTTGGTTACTGATATGTTTGTTTTTGTAGGTGGCTTCGTGCACTTGTGGTTTTGCTCCTTTTGGCTTTGTTGTGCGATGCTTAATATCTTGTTTTTTTCTTTGGTGCAGGTACCTTCCTTATGTTTGAGTTTTCCTTCTAGGATCCTCTGTATGGCTGGATTGGTAGATGGATACTGTTTGAATTTGGTTTTGTCCTGAAATATTTTGTTTTCTCCATCTATGTCGATTGATAGTTTTTCTGGGTATAGTAGCCTAGGCTGGCATTTGTGTTCTCTTAGAGTCTGCATGACCTCTGACCAGGCTCTTTCAACTTTCATAGTCCTTGTTGAGAAGTCTGGTGTAATTCTGATAGGACTACCTTTGTAAGTTACTTGTCCCCTTTCCCTTGCAGCTTTTAATATTCTTTCTTTGTTTTGTGCATTTAATGTTTTGATTATTATGTGACCAGAGGATTTTCTTTTCTGGTTCCATTTATTTGGTGTTCTATAGGCTTCTTGTTTGTTTATGTTCATCTCTTCCTTTAGGTTGGGAAAGTTTTCTTCTATGATTTTGTGGAAGACATTTTCAGGTCCTTTGAGCTGGGAATCTTCATTCTTCTATATTCCAATTATTCTTAGATTTGATATTTTCACTGTGTCCTAAATTTCTTGAAATCTTTGAGTTAGGAGATTTTTTTTTGTTTGTTGGTTTGTTTTTATGTTTTGAATTTTTTGACAGTTGTGTCAATCTCTTTTATGGTATCTTCTACACCAGAAATTTTGTCTTTGATCTCTTGTATTCTGTTCATGAAACTTGCATCTGTAGTTCCTGACCTCTTTTCTAGGTTTTCCATTTCCAGGTTTGCCTCAATTTGTGTCTTCTTTATTGTTTCTATTTCCACTTTTAGGTCTTGGATTCAATTTCTTCACATGTTTATCTGTGCTTTCCTGTATTTCTTTCACTGACTTATTGATATCTTCCTTAAAGGACTCTATTATTTTCATGAGATAGGATTTTAGGTCACCTTACTGATTTTCAGGTGGGTTGTTGTATTCAGGACTAGCTGTGATGGGATAACTGGGTTCTAATGGTGCCCGTATATATTAGATTATGTTCCTTATGGTTTTGTCTTTGCCTTTCACCATCTGGATATCCCTGGTGTTTGTTGGTCTGGGTGCCTGTCTGAAGTCTGCCTCTTTTGTCCTTGGGTTGCTTCAGATCTCCTAGTAGGCCTTCAGCCTGGATATAGCAGATCATCTGTTAGGCCTTCCAACTGGGGGCTCTTCACGGGGGCAGGGAAGCTTCTTACCTGTTGCCCTGGTTGCAGTAAATCTCCTGGGAAGTCTTCAGGTTATTGGGTCTTCAGTGAAGCAGTCAAGATGTTGTCCAACTGCTCTGCATGCAGTTGATTCTCAACTACTCTGAGTGCAGTGGATCCTCAACTGCTCTGAGGGAAGCAGGTTCAATTGCTGTGAGTGCAAAGGGTTCTCTAAGATGGATCAGGATATTATGTCTTCACTGAAGCAGACCACCCAATGTTCTCCAGAGAATTTTTTAGTATAAAAAGATAGAATTTCTTGGAGAGTTGACACATACACCCAAGCAATCATGGCATGGACACACAGAGAGAGTTCTTAGAATAGCATTCAAGCAAAGAAATCTCCAGAGAGAAAGCAGATTATAAAGAGAAGCAGACAAGAAAAGCTTTATCAATCAGAACACAGGTCATCAGTGTGGATCAATGATTTGACTTGCAGTAGTTTGTTTTTACTCTTCCCAAACACCCCTTCTCTCAAAACCCCTCTCCAAGCCAAGGCTTTTCCTTGGCACAATTATGCATTTATTGAAAATAATAAGTTAATGAATTACTTTACTTTAAAAAAGTATGATGAAAGAACTAATGCTTCTTTTTTTTTTAAATTTTATTTATTTTTATTTATATGACTATATTGAAGACTATAGTTGTCTTCAGACACACACCAGAAGAGTGCATTACAGATGGTTGTGAGCTACCATGTGGTTGCTGAGAATTGAATTCAGGACCTTTGGAAGAGCAGCCACTGTTCTTAAACACTAAGACATCTCTCCAGCCCAAATGCTTCTTTAATAAACAGATATGTGCTGAATTTTTTTGTTCTTTCTTTAAAGATTAATTTTTATTGAACTAACTAGAACTAAATTCTTATATTTTCAAATATATACATCATTTACTTGATGATTTTCATCTCAATTAACTTCCATGATTCCAACTGATCTTGCAAATCACATTTTTCTTTTCTTAAATTCTTATATTTCATATCCTATGTCTATAATCCTGGATATTAACATACATATTTATAAAGTAATTAAACTTTATGTTAATTCAGCTACATAATCAAATCATGCTCACACGGCCCTGGGCTTATGACTCTTTTAATTATGGTTTTGAGCCAGCTTACACTACCTGATACAGAGTTGTTCTTATGAAATGGGACTCAAATCTAATTAAGTATTGTGTTATCCCCCACAACAGCTGCTATCACTATATAACAAGTAGCCACATTTGAGTGAAAATGAGGTGCACATATATATGATGGGATACTACTCAGTTGTTAGGAAATATGGAATTTGCAGGTAAATGGATGACACTAAAAAATATTTTGGTTTTGGCAAACTTGATCCAAAGGGACGAAGTCTTTATGCTTTCTCTTATCTGTGATTCCTGTCTCTGGATTTTCATATGTGAGTATAAAACCTGGAATAACCATATGAAAAAGGAAAGCATAGGAGAACAAATGGGGGGCAGGTGTCTAGGGCAGGAGCAGGAGAAAAGGGGTAAAATGGAGTGGGTTTAAAATTGTTTAAGGGCAAGAGAGATAACCACAGAAGGAAAGGGAAGGTGGAAAAGCAAATAACACTAAGAATGTCTTAAAAGCCTTCAGAACATGTTATCTTATGTTTAGGCAAATTTTCATATTACACACTCATAGAAACATACTTAAGAACACACACACACAAAATATTAAAGTATATCTGAAGTGAAGGAAAGCCACTTGAGGACCACCTGACATAACCCCTTCACCAGGCACAAGAAACATCTACTTGAGTTATTGTTCAGAAAAAAATAAGAGCCTTCCCAAATAATATAAATTATCTCTGTATTGTCTGTCAATTATAGAGACCAAATAGTAAGTGTCTATTTCTGAAGTCTAATGATCATTGGACAGAGGATTCCAAATACTTGACCTGGAACTGATTGGAAGGTTTCTTCCTGATATGTAGCTTTCCTAATGTCAGACGAAGCAAGGCAAATGGAGAATTAGTCAATATTCCTACCCAGGTGGGATACCTATGAATTACAGAGACAAGCCTGGCAAATATCTCTGTAAGCCAATAGTAGCTCTCCTAGCTTAATTGACATAGGCCCACTCAGCTGAAAGAAAATTATACCTAATACTGTAAAGCAATCAACTACCTGGGACTACTGAGTTCATGGATATTAGAAGAAAATTTCCTTCCACCATTTTAGTAATCTAACGTAATTTGTAGCTTCATTCAAATATGTTCTTTATAACTCTAAATATTTTTTACTCTCACCAATCATCAAAGAGGATTCTTAATCCATCAACAAAAGAGCATCCAAGAAAATGAAAATTTGTTAAAGTACAGAGAGCATAATATCATGGGATGTGAGCCACAGGTAAAAGTTTACAGCACAATTCTTGAGGCTAAGGCTCACAGAATGAAGTGGAAGATGGTATGTAGATGTAAAAACCAAGGTAATATGAAGTCTGCTGTAAATTTCCTAAAAGTGACCGAGAAGCTACACTTATAGTAGCACAATAATAGTACATCATGAAATATCCATTATACTTAGGCATTAATGTCACAGCTGTACACAATGGCTTCTAAGAGCTCCCAAGTGGGAAATACATACATTGTTTGAATTCAGAGGCTTTCTGGAAACCTGGTGCATGTTTCTTTCTTTTCTTTTTTTTTATTTCTCAGCCTTTTTATTTATTTCTGTTACATTTTTGTATTTTTCTTTGTTCTGTGATTTTTAAAATTTCCTTTACATCCAGATCCCATCTTTCCCTCCTTCTTCTCCTTCCAGTCCTTCCCTCTTCCCTCCTACCCCTCTTCCACTACCTTCTACCCATCCCCCAATACAGTACTCCTTGTCTCCTGTGAAAAGGGAAGGCCTTCCATAGATATGCTTTAGCATATCAAGTTGCAGCAGTGCTATGCACATTCTATCCTCTTCTATTGTGACTATGTAAGGGAGCCCAGCTAGGGACAGGAGATCCAAAGGCAGGCACCGACGTCAGATACAGCCCATGCCCTTCCTATTAGGAGTCCCACATGAAGACATAGATGTACAATTGTTACATATGTACTAAGAGCCACCAATTTGCATTCATTCCTCTTCTCCTCTGGCCCTCTAACCTGTCTCTGTCCATACCTTATTCTGAACTCCCCATTCTGTCCATCCCCTCTCAAACCCATCTGCCTCCTACAGCTATTTTATTTTTTTGTTCTAAGTGAGATTCAAGCATTCTTGCTTGGAGCCTCTCTCTTGTATACTTATTTGGGTAGAGTGGAGTGTGGACATCCAGCATTTTATTGTTAATATCCACATATAAGAGAGTACATACTATTAATGTGCTTTTGGGTCTAGTTGACTCACTCAGGATAATATTCTCAAGTTCCAACCATTTGATTCAAATTCATGATCCTTTTTTTAAATGGCTGAATAGTATTCCATTATGTATATGTACCACATTTTCTTTCTCCATTCTTAAATTCAGGAATAACTAGATTGTTTCCAGTTTAGGGCTATTGTGAATAAAGCTTCCTTGAACATAGTTGAGCAAGTGCCTCTGTAGTATAGTCAGGCATCATTTGGGTATATGCCCAGGAATATCATAGCTGGGTCATGAGGTAGAATTATTCTTGGCTTTCTGAGAAATTGCCAAATTGATTTCCCAAGTTTGCACCCCCAACAGCAATGGAGGAGTATTCCACTTGTTACATTTCTTAGCTACCATGTGGTATCTCTTGAGTTTTTGATGTTAGCTATTCTGAGTGTCATAAGATGGAAGCACAGAGTTATTTTGATTTGCATTTCCCTGATGAATAAGGACTTTGAACATTTCTTTAAGTACTTCCTGGACATTGAGAATGTCTTTATTGAGAATTTTCTGTTTAACTCTGCACCTCATTTTTTAAATTGAGTTACTTGGGTCTTTGGTGTATAATTTCTCAAGTTCTTTATATAGTTTGGATATTAGCCTTCTATCAGATGTGGGGATGGTGAAGATACGTTTCCAATATGTAGGCTGTTATTTTGTACTATTGAGAGTTTCCTTTGCCGTTAAGAAGCTTTTCAGTTTTATGAGGCCACATTTATGAAGGATTGATTTCAGAGCCTGAGCCACTGCTGTTCTGTTTGGGAAGTTGTCTCCGGTACCCAAGAGTTCAAGAATATTTATTACTTTTTGTTCTATTATATCCACCTCTTAGCTACCATGTGGTATCTCTTGAGTTTTTGATGTTGGCTATTCTGACTGTCATAAGATGGAAGCACAGAGTTATTTTGATTTTCATTTCCCTGATGAATAAAGACTTTGAACATTTCTTTAAGTACTTCCTGGACATTGAAAATGTTTTTATTGAGAATTTTCTGCTTAGCTCTGCACCTCATTTTTTAAATTGGGTTACTTGGATCTTTGGTGTCTAATTTCTCAAGTTCTTTATATAGTTTGGATATTAGCCTTCTATCAGATGTATATCAGATTTAGTATATCTGGGTTTACACTAATGTATTTGATCTATTTGTACTTGAGTTATGTGTAATATGATAGATATGAGTGTATTTGCATTCTTCTACATGATGACATCCAGTTAGACCAGCACCGTTTGCTGAAGATACTTTCTTTTTTACATTGTATGGTTTAGTTTCTTTGTCAAAAATCAAGTGTCTACAGGTGTGTGTATTTATTTTAGAGGCTTTGATTTGGTTTCATTTATAAACCAGTCTGTTCCTAGGCCAATACTTTGTAGGTTTTATTACTATTGCTCTATAATACAGCTTGAACTCAGAGATAGTGACATCTCTAGAAGTTCTTTTATTGTTGAGTACATATCCTGCTTCCCTTTTTGTTTGTTTTTCCATATGAAGTTGAAAATTGATTTTTAAGTTATGTAATGACTTGTGTTGGAATTTTGAAGGGAATTACATTCAACCTGTAGATTGCTTTTGGTAAGATGGCCATTTTCAGTATGTTAATCCTCAGAATCCTATTGAATTTTTCATCTTATGTCTTCCCCAATTTCTTTCATCATATTCCAGAAGTTCTGTCCTTGAAATATGACCTGTCATATATGTATTTCACTAGTTTGATTAGAGTTATACCATGATATTTTATATTATTTGTGGGTATTGTAAAGTGTACTGATTCCATAATTTTTTTCTTAGGCAATTTTCCATGTATATAAAGGAGGGCTACTGATTTTTTTTTAGTTAGTTTTGTATCAAGACACTTGGCTGAAGGTTTTTTATCAGCTGTAGGAGTTTTCTGGTAGAATTTTTGCTGTAAATTATATATAGTATCATATCATCTGCAAAGTGCAATACGTTGACTTCTTTCTTTACAATTTGTATCCCTTTAATGTCCTTTAATTGTCTTGTTGCTCTAGCTAAAATATTAAGTAGTATATTAAATAGATGTAGAGAAAGCAGACAAGCTTATATTGTCCCTGATTTTAGTGTATTTGCCTTAAGTTTCTTTCCATTTTATTTGATGTTAGCTTTAGCTGGATACATATTGCCTTTATTGTGTTCATGTATGCACATTGTATCCCTGATCAAAGACTTTTGACATTACTGGGTGTTAGATTGTGTCAAAGACTTTTTTTTAGCATGTAATAAAATGACTATATATATTTTGTTTCTGTGTTAGTTTGTTTCATTTTCTTTATATGATGGATTATGTTGAAACATCATAACACCTCTAGGCTGAAGTCTATTTAATAATGGTGGATGATGATTAATTATTTTATCATAAAATATTTGTCTTTTTTCCTTTCACCATTCTCCTGTGTCCCTGCTCTCTCTCTCTCTCTCTCTCTCTCTCTCTCTCTCTCTCTCTCTCTTCTGATTGTCTCTGTCATTCTCTTTCTGAATTTCATTACTTCTGACCATATATATATATATATATATATATATATATATATATATATATATGACGTATATATGTGAGTAACATATCTAGAGAGATAGAAATATATGTGATATACGTAGAGAAGACCATGATATTTTCTGTGAGATGGAGTATTCTAGATATCAGAGAACATTGTTAGCAACATTGTTCCCTAAAAATATCAGAAGAATACTAAGATAAAAAGTTAGAGAAAAGGGAAATATGAGCATATTTATAGAGAAAAATATAAGAAATAATATAATGTATTCTATAAAATATTAAAAATAGAATGAAAGTAACTACTGCATTTTGAATGCCTTAAATTCCAGCATCAAATGAAGAATGATGTTAAATACTGCTTCTAACTTTACATGCAGTTGGCTTATTTTGTAGTACAAATGTGATGTCCTCTGTCCAGACTGGAAGATGAACCTAGGGACATTTTTTCTATGCCATTGTTTTTTACCAGGCAATATGACAAAGAAAACCCTCTAAGAAAAACACACATGTGCACCATTGTTAAATTTAATGAAATAATTTTAGAAAAATACTCTTTTTTACTCTTGTTTTAATTATGTTGTCATGTTTAATTAGTGCTAAAATATTTAGGGACACTATAAATTCACAAAACAGTTATTTAAAAGGAGTAAATATTAATGTCAATGAATGAAGATGAGTAAACAGGATAAAATACTTTTTCATCTTACTGATTCAAGCAATAGTTTCCATTGTACATGGAGAGACTAGAAGCAGTGATAAGAAGTTCTTGAGGGAACTATAACTGAACGACTATTGTACACTGAGATTAAGGAGTTGTCTGTTATAAATTTTATTATATGTAGATGTGTGTTCAACCTCTATTAAGTCCCTACAACATATGCATGAGTGCTCTTGGAGACCAAAAGTTGACCTCAAATCCTCTGGAACAGCAGATAGAAAAGTTGTGAGCTATCATGTTGGTAATGGAAATTGAACCAAGATCCTCTGGAAGAAGAGTCAGAGTTTATTATCACTGAACCATTTCTCCAGTCCCATGCTTTTCTTTTGTTATTTCTAGATTTAAGTGCAATCTTGAAGAGTTGAATGTACAGATAATCATAGTGTGAACTGTTAAAATGAGTTATAATATGAATGACATAAAAAAGAAAAATTTCACTCATATACAGCTCAGAGAAGACATGCAAGAATCTAAGCACCCTGTTAGTGAACCAGCATGTGAATGAGTTGATTCTTATTTCTAAGAAACGAACTAATTGATTTCAACAACAGGGCATTAATAAATGCAAGCCAGACACTATAAAATTACGGAGAAAGTTATCTATTAAGTTTCTTTTGGAGTATGTAACATTTTATTAAGCAATTATGCTACAAGTACTATGTTATTTATAAATTGAAATATTGAAATGTATAAATTGTGATTTAAATATGACAATACATAAGAAAGTTTTGTGTGTATATGTGTGGGCGTGTGTGTGTGTGTGTGTGTGTTGTTTTAGTTAGGAAAACTATTGCTGGAATAGGACACCATTACCAAAGTGTTTTGAGGGTGAAAGATTTATTTAGCTTTCACTCTGCATCATAATCCATCCTTGAAAATTTATCACTGAAGGAAGTCAAAGTGGGAACTCAATCAGGGCAGGAATCTGTATACACAAACTGATTCAGGGGACATGAAAGGTTGGTGATTACTAGTTTGCTCCACATGGCTTGCTCACCTAGTTTTTTTTGTTTTTGTTTTTTGTTTTTATAATGCAGGGCCACCAGTCATGGGTGGCAGCAGGCAGAATATGTTAGGCCTTCCTCCAGCAATCACTAATTAAAAATTGTCTTCACAGGCTTCTCCATGGCCAATTCTTTTCTTTCTCTCCATTAATTAATTAATTAATATCCCAATTGCTTTACCTCCTCTCAGTCCATGCATTACACTGTACTATCCCTATCCATCCTCCCCTTCTCCTCTTAAAGGGTGGAGGTCCTCCCCTGGGTGTCTCTCCCTAGAACATCAAGTCCCTGCAGGGATATACCAATCTTCTCTCACTGGTTGTTTCCTAACTAGCCTTGTTCGGAAAACAGGATCTACAAACAGTAAAAACTTTAGTATCAGTCCCATTTCTAATTGTTGGAGGACCCACATGAAGACATGTTACCCATTTATGTGGGTGTTATGTAGAGCCTGAATATCCTATTTTGTCCATGGGCACAAAAAAGGGTCAACGTTAATTGACTCCGTTGGCCTTCCCATGGAGTTCCTATACCTTCTAGGGGCCTTAATGCCTCATCCAACTCTTTCTTAAGGTTCAACAAGTACCCTTTAATGTTTCCTTTGGGTCTCTTCAGTCAGGTGTTCCATTGGCTTCTCAGAAAACAGCTATGCTTGTTCCTGTCTACAAGCATAAGAAAGTATCATTAATAGTGTCATGGATTTGTGCTTGTCCATAGGTCTAGGAACCACTCAGTTTAAACAAGATGATGTTTCTATGTATTCAATCTCATTCAACCATCATGTAAACTCTACCTCACTGCTGTGTCTGCTTATGTTATCATTTATTTATGCATAGCCAGTTGTCCAATCAACTTTTTTCTGTAATGTCTACCATATGAAATTCTCAAAATTATATTGAAATTTTAAAAGTCAGAGCAAGATTTTTGGTAATTAAACAGTAACAGCAGAATATTTTGTATTAAGAATGATATGAGAACAATGAATAATAGAGGAATATTCTTTACTTTTTATGTTTGTTTTCCAAGATCTTTATATAGTCTAGATATTTAGTAGCTTTTTGTCAGGTGTATGTGCCTCTTACTGAGTAGCTATCCTCTGCTGACCTTAGTTTAAGATTCTTTAAATTACCATAGCCATCATCTCAAACATCTGTTGTCCAGTTTCTACTCTGAAAAAAATTTTTTCAAGTGATTTTGCAAGCTATGCATTTTACTTTTAAGGGATCTTTACTGTTTTTTCTTTTTACCCTATAATTGCTATATGGGTAGAAATATAGTCTTCTACTTTTCATTTTTAATTTATTCATTGATACCTTTATTTGCATATGTTTCTTTAATTTCAATCAACTGCTTACATAGAAGTATTTTATCTGGTTTTAGAGAGATGTCCACAAATTCCTTGTCAACCTAATGTCTTGAGCTATGCTCCATTTGGTTCTTCGATATACTTGATATTTAAGTTTTTCTAAATTTTGCCCATAAAGTCTCAGTAGTATGACTGCTTAAAGATGAGCTGATGTAGGATGACATGAATAGCCATAACAAAATGGATGGGGAAAAGCCCACAATGCTTTCAAACTTACACAAAGGACTATAAGAAACTAAGAAATAAGGCAAATGGATGGAGCTGGAGAACATCATACTAAGTGAGGTAACCCAGACTCAAAAGATCAATCATGGTATGCACTCACTAATAAGTAGATATTAGCCTGGAAACCTGGAATACCCAAAACATAATCCACACATCAAATGAGGTACAAGAAGAATGGAGGAGTGGCCCCTGGTTCTGGAAAGACTCAGTGTAGCAGTATAGGGCAAAACCAGAACGGGGAAGTGGGAAGGGGTGGGTGGGAGAACAGGGGGAGGAATGGGGGCTTATGGGACTTTTGGGGAGTGGGGGACCAGAAAAGGGGAAATAATTTGAAATGTAAATAAAAATATATCGAATAAAAAAAAAGAAACTAAGAAATCTATACTCCCAGGAAGGAACACAGCAACTGTTTTTTCAATTTTTACCAAATAGCCCACAAACCATATATAGAAGCTACATTACTCCAACTGAGCAGGTATATATTGGTTTTATATATATATATATATATATATATATATATATATATGTGTGTGTGTGTGTGTGTGTGTGTGTGTGTGTGTTTGTGTGTGTGTTTGTGTGTGTAAGTATACATATAGTCATGAAATTATAATTAATCAGAAAATAATTCTTTCATTTTAAAGAGAACATGAGATTATAGCGGAGGTTTTGGGGTAAGGAATTTATAAGGAAATGTAATTATAATATAATTTCAAAACTAAAAATAACATTTTAAGTTTTGTGAACACAGTTGAATATATTCTCTTCCTTTTAAATTAAAGAATTTCTTTGAAAATATATGAACACATAATGCATTCACAGTACTGATACATCTCACCTGGTTTTTATCTTCCTCCTAAATCTATAAACCCCTACTTGTCTCCATATGTTCTATTTCTCTGTCCATGTATTTGTTTTATTTTTGTGACTATTTTATCCAGAGCTCATTTTCTATTATATTTGGTGATCTTAGGCCTGGATACATATCTGAAAAAAACTACTTCTTTTCACCCAGAATTTGATGACTCTACATCTCCTAGAATCTAACCTAAGCCACTTGAGGCCCTATTATCATCCTTGACTTGTTGATATGTTCAGTTTTGTGTATGCCAGGTGCAGACAAATAGAGCTATGGGGAGATCATGGTGAAAATGACATAACAAGTGTCATGCCCCCACAATATGTGTGAGCATTTCCTCAGTTAACTAAATAAGCAATACAAAAAAAATTAAAGATGAAGAAAAGAGTGAACTAGTCTGGCTGCTGTTCCTTATCATGGAAAAAAAGGAATTACAGACTGAGTCAGAGATGGGAACTTATACTATCTAGGGTAGGTCACAGCAACATGTTGCTATTACTAGTGATACCAGCAAGACAAAGAACCTTTAAAAACTTGTGTCTTTATAACCTGGTATATAAGACTTTACTCCTAATTACTTACTGTATTCCTTAACTTGGATTTTTTATGACTGTATATGTATATATAATGTACATATATTAACTCAGAGAATTTCTGTAACTATTTACTCAGTAATCTGGTGATTGTCCTAGAGTATTGATATGATCTAATAATTGTTTCTTTCCCCCCATAATAAAACTTGCTTCTCAATGTAATGCAAAATATATTGGCATTTTAAAACAGAATATT
Source organism: Apodemus sylvaticus (assembly GCF_947179515.1). Lineage (NCBI taxonomy): Eukaryota > Metazoa > Chordata > Mammalia > Rodentia > Muridae > Apodemus > Apodemus sylvaticus. The sequence continues at coordinate 67,286,032 of NC_067476.1, forward strand.
AATCAGCTTGGATGAACATGCCTTGCCATTTGTAATAACAAAAATATATTGTGGATAGGACACTGAATATCAACAACAGGGCAAATACTGCTGGCTATCACCTACATATGGAATCTAGAGTAATACATCCTTAAAGAATTAAATATTAGAATTTGGGTTCAAAGGAAGGGAGAATGAGAATTAAACATTCATTTCTACATACACTTGGAATCTTAGTTATACACAAAATCTGTAATGCAAAAATATGATAAAAATAAATTATCCATAGTACTACTTAGTGATTTGAAACATTAAAAGTATCAATTTGATGTCAAGCACAATAAAATAGAAAAATATAGGTAGCATCTCATTATGATAAAAAATCTGCATGTTTTCTGTCAAAAATGGGTATCAGTATCTACCGACATGTCTCTGGAAAAAAAAAAAGTTTCATTTATTTGCTAGTATCAGTGTAAGAGGGTCTAGTCTGAAATGGCCAGATGGTGTCAGCCTATCCCAGGCATATTGGAAACAGAATAAGCTGTAATTACTTGCAAAGGTCACCTGTTTCTGAAGAGAATGCTGACAATACAAGATAAAATGGGTTTTCTTAGGGTTCTTTGTATCACCAATAAAATAAGTTACAAACAAACTTAAAATAATTGTGATTTCATAGAATTTAAATAAAAATCTCAAGGAAGGTAAGCTGTAGATCTTGATACCTGACAATAGGAGGAAGATAAAGATGAAGAATAGAGAAAACCATGCTGTCTAAGTAAGCTAAGACAACATGAAGGTAAACATCAGAGTAGACAAGGTGTATCATAGAGGGAAGAGGCTCTTTAGATATGGTATAAGAAAATCCAATACACCTCATAAAAAGGAAAGGAAAACATATTTGATTTTTGGAGAGCCTATAAAAATTAAAAACTAGAAAAGAAAAAATGAAAAAAATAATAGGCCCTTCCTCCCTCTGCTTTCCATGATTATTTTCTTCCCCTTTCTAAGTGGGATTGAAGAGCCCTCACTTGACCCTTCTTCCTTGTTAAATTCCATAAGGTCTGTGAGTTGTATCATGGGTATTCCATACTTTTTGTCTATTATCAGTGAGTACATATCATGCATATTGTTTTGGTCTGGATTATCTCACTAAGGATGATATTCGCTAGTTCCATCCACTAGCGTGTAAAATTCATGATGTCTTTGTTTTTAAGAGCTGAATGGTATTACATTGGGTAAATGAACCACATTTTCTGTATCCATTCTTTACTTGAGGGTATCTGAGTTGTTTCCAGTTACTGTCTATTATGAATAAGGTTACTATCCACATAGTGGAGCACATGTTTTCTTGGCATGGTGGAGATACTTACAGTCCAATGCCATTGGAAGTCACAGACCCTTATTGAAGAGTTGGGGGAAGGATTGTAGGAACTGAAAAGGGATGGCAACTCCATAGAAAGAACAACAGTATCAACTAACCTGAACCTCTCAGAGCTCCCAGTGACTAAGTCACCAACCAAAAAGCCTACAGCAACTGGTCAATGGATGCAGGTATGTGCGTAGCAGAGGACAACCTTGTCTGACCTCAGTGGAAGAGGATGCACTTAATTTTGTAGAGTCTTGATGTACTAGGGAAGGAGGATGATAAGGAGTGAGGTTAAAGGGAGTGGTTGAGTGATGAGGGGAGTGGTTGGTTTTGAGGCAAAGGGGAACAGAATAGAATGAAGAAATCTGGGATCTTGGACAAGGAAGGGTGGAAACTTTTGAAATGTAAATAAATAAAATAATTTAATAAAAAGTAATAGTTACTGGGACCTGATTTAACCTCCTGGTCTTTTCTAGTGACAGTAATTAGGAGTAAAATTTGAATCTCATTAAAGACACGTGTATTCATTTCATCTGATTACCCCAGCTTAAGGTGAACTTCCTAGGCTTGGTTCCTTATATAGTTGACCTGACCTATTGCACTATTAAGTCTCTATCAAGACTCTAGATGTCTTAGTCAGGGTTTCTATTCCTGCACAAACATCATGACCAAGAAGCAAGTTGGGGAGGAAAGGGTTTATTGAGCTTATACTTCCACGATGCAGTTCATCACTAAAGGAAGTTAGGACTGGAACTCAAGCAGGTCAGGAAGCAGGAGCTGATGCAGAGGCCATGGAGGAATGTTTTTTACTGGCTTGCTTCCCCTGGCTTGTTTAGCCTCCTCTCTTATGGAACCTAAGAGCACCAGCCCAAAGGTGGAACCACCCACAAGGGGCCCTCACCACTTGATCACTAATTGAGAAAATGTCCCACAGCTGGATCTCATGGAGGCACTTCCCCAACTGAAACTCCTTTCTCTGTGATAACTCCAGCCTGTGTCAAGTTGACACACGAAACTAGCCAGTACACTAGATTATGTTCTCTTGCCCAGAGGAGAATTATTATCCTGTTAATTGGACTTTATATCTGTAGTGACACCAACAACCCAAGGATAAGATCAACTTACCTGTTCATATTCCTGCTTTTTTACAACTGAGCCAGAAAACTTCTACTCATTGATATGAGAATAGTAATAATGGGGCACTGTGTAATAGCCAGGTATCCACTGACGACAATGCAGACTAGTTCTCTATTGGGTCTTGTATGGTTGCAGGAGCTTGAGAAGAGCATCATTTCAATGATAGTAAGCAGTACTTGAAGTTTTGTTAAGAAATATCATAGAAAAGCAGGTGTCACTAAACAATCAAACTGTCACAGTACCTTGAGGAATGTTCAGAGCCAGGTACTTGGCTCTTGGTCGCATATATCAACCAACCAGACCCCCTCCCCAGAGTTCCCAGGGACTAAACCACCATCCAAAGACTACACACAGAGAGACACATGGCTCGAGCTGCATATGTAGCAGAGGATGGCCTTATCTAGCAACAATAAGAGGGGAGGCCCTCAGTCCTGGAAAGGTTTGATGCATCAGTGTGGTTAGAGTAGGTGGATGATGGGGGAACACTTACAGAAGCAGGGAGTAAGAGGGATGGGATAGGAGGGTTGCTGAGGGGAAACCCAGAGAGGGGATAACATCTGAAATGTAAATAAATAAAATAAATAATTAAAAAAAGAAAGAAAAGTCATTTCCTCTGCTGGCTTTCTTTGTTAGGAAGTTTCAAACAGTTTTGTGTCTTACTCACTGTGTTAGGTTGCTCTTTTTGTTAGCCAATAACCCAAATGATTATAGCAAGAAAGCTATGCTATGGAAGCAGCAGGGTCTTGAGTCTAGAAAAAGTTACATACATCCAGGAAACCAAAATAAGAATCAAAGACATGAACTAGTATTATAAGAATCTATGTGGAGTATCCCTCAACAGAAGAGTGGATGCAAAAAATGTGGTATATCTACACAATGGAGTACTATTCAGCCATTAGAAACAATGAATTCATGAAATTCTTAGGCAAATGGATGGAGCTAGAGAATATCATACTAAGTGAGGTAACCCAGACTCAAAAGGTGAATCATGGTATGCACTCACTAATAAGTGGATATTAACCTAGAAAACTGGAATACCCAAAACATAATCCACACATCAAATGAGGTACAAGAAGAAAGGAGGAGTGGCCCCTGGTTCTGGAAAGACTCAGTGAAACAGTATTCAGCAAAACCAGAACGGGGAAGTGGGAAGGGGTGGGTGGGAGGACAGGGGAAGAGAAGGGGGCTTGCGGGACTTTCGGGGAGTGGGGGGGCTAGAAAAGGGGAAATCATTTGAAATGTAAATAAATTATATCGAATAATAAAAAAAAAAAAGAATCTATGTGGATAAAAAATTGAAGTGTGTGGGGGATGGAGAAATGTGGCTTAATAGACATTGAGGCAGAAGTTTTTTTGTGATAGATTTGCACTATGATAAAATTAAAGTATTTCCATAAAATATATAGTATAATTGTGAATAATTACAGTGTACATTATGTTTTCTTCTCCAAAAGAAATCTAAAACTATATCACAATGACATAGAAACTGCTGAAATTAATCTTACTGAAATTTAAACTCCTTGATTTTTCATGCATATGTTAGGTTATCATCCATGTAAACATCAAAAGTGTAATCAACATTCATTTTAGAGGTTGCACATTTACGTGTGCATATATTGACAATATGTCTTTCAAATACAGATATTAAAATAGTTTCCATAATTATAAAATTTATTTTTAAAGTTCATTTTTAGAAACCAAAAACAAAGAAATGCCATTAATTTAAACATTTCCAGGCTGTGTGTGGAAACATTCTATTATTGACTAAGGCTAGATGATCAGAAATCAAAGTTATATTTTACCTTCATTAGAAAGAAGAGAAAAAGAGAAAGTTTAAAAAGAATAAAGAAATATAATATATTATATCAACTAAGAACAAAGTGGTAAAGTTTATTGATTTTACATTTGCCAATCATATATCTTTTTGGTCTTTGGGTATGTCTCAGTGGGTGCTCTGTGATCTACAAGCATGAAAATGTACTTCACCATACCCATGATTCACATCAGAATGCAGACATAGTAAAGCATGTTTATAAACTCTGAATTCTTAGATGGAGATTAGTAGACCCCAGCAGAACATGGGCCAGGCAGATGAGATGAAGCAGAAAGTCTTCTTTCACTGAGAGGACGTAGCTTAAGGTAGCAAGTATACATTGAAAGAAGAAAAGTCAAAGTTCTCCTCTGGCCTTTGCAGATGTGAGTCTTTCGGCATGCTCACATTCTTACATGACTATACCATACATATATCATACATACAAATGCACATATGTTGGCATATACAAAAACATACATTTTTATAAATAAAGTGTTTTCTTCTTACATGAAACTGTTTTAAATAATTCTAAATAAAATTGATTCTAAATAAGAATAGAATAAAATATTTATATAATGATATGTGAAGGAAAGTCTTTATGTCTGGTTTTAAATTAAATGTAATGTCTGACTGTAAGTGAAATGTGTCAACAAAGCTTTTGCTGTGGTTGGCTTAATCAGTATAGGATAAGAAATTGTTTGAGACTATTTGAATCTTGAAGAAATGTTGTCTCCCTCTAAATTATGTACTAGGAACTATATGAGAGATTGTAGCAGCACAAACCTTGGTCCTATGACACTCCTGGTAAACATTAAGTTCTTACATTTGATTATATCTAGACATGGCCAAAGGGAATTAAGATTTGTGTGGATTATGTTCTCTCTCAGCAGCAAGGGTAAATAACTCTGGTAGTTGGAACCTTTCCCAGCCCCAACTAATTTTATGTAATGATTGAATAAATGTAACTGGAATGAGAAAGTCAGTCTTCGTTTTCAAGAAACCCAAACCCTTTGGAAAATTAAGGCTTAGCCATTTGGAAACATCATCTTCCTACTGTCAATCCCATGACCAACATCAATCAATATATTTGCATGATAATTTAGCAATATTTTCACAAGACAACATATGTACTATTTTAGTAATATAATAAATTATATGTATTAGTATTTGATATGCTATTCTGGTAATTTTGTTAAATGATGATGATAATGATGATAATAATAATAATACAGTGTTCTCTTTATAGTATAAATTAAATAACAATATGTTAAATAATGCAAAACAATGGAAGACAGAAGAAAGACTTGATGAATATCAAATGTTCCAAAGACACAGCAAGCATGGCCTTCTGATGAATAAATATGATAGTACAAGCTCACTAGAAGAGAAACATGAAGCAACTGACAGGATTGTCTTTGTTTTCTTATGTAATGCTACTGAACGACATACTCAGAGAAAGACCTCTGTGTACTGGTATGCAAAGAAAAATTGAGGAAAGCAGCCAAAAGTTCTCACTACACTACAATTCAACACAGAGCAGGTATTTTTCTAGTAGTGAATGTAAAATGCAGATTATCATAAAAAGTGAAATGTTCTTTTACCTTTAAGAGCAAGGGCAGTGATCACTCTGTAGACAAAAGTAGGCACAATCATATAAAAACAAAGTTGTAAGGAAAAGTACAAATCTGGCCTATTCTACGGCAGAACCCAGAAAGTGTATTGCAGTGAGTGTATTTATTAATATGCACAGAAACACTGAATTAGACAACATTAGTTACTAAGCTGAAACTACATGTTACCAAAAGCCAGTTGTAGTATGTTAATAAAGTCCCTTGAGTTATATACAAAAGCAATGTACTTATGAAAACAATCTTAAATAACAGTAGAAAAAATGAAAACAAAAATAAACAACTTCCAATTCTCACAGACCATAAGGACAGCAAAGTTCACACATATATACTTGTTTTATTCTAATCATTGTGTGACTATGATTAGACATGCTGGTGACATGCCAGCATATCATTTGAAAATAATCTACAGGAACATAACAAGTCTCAATGGAACTATTATGCTGACTGCAAAAAATAAATATATAAATAAATGCATGTAGATGCTGGGATATACCTTGTAACATGTTGCGCGCCTATCGGCTCTCAAGAACGATGCACGGCAACAGGATTCTTCTGCAGGATTCTTCTGCGGACATTCTTTACTGTACAGCTTTTTGGTACCACTCCTGAGGCTGAGAGTTCTGAACCTTCCCCGGACGGGCCACCAACTGTCGGTGCCTAACCTTGTCCCGCAAGGAAAGACGCGACACGACCAGGTTCTTCTCTGCAGCACTTTATTTAGAACCTTCCTTTTCTTCTTCTACACGGGGGCCCCAAGCCTATCTTTTGCAGCCCTTATATAGCCCAGCAGCCCTCGCTTAGGGGCATGTCGCATTGTGATAGGAGAACTAAGGTTCACCTCATTAGCATGCCAATGTTGAGTCATTAAAGTTGTTTACCAGCTGCACGTGTGTTACAGTTGTTTGCCAACTGCACGTGTGTTAAAGTTGTTTACCAGCTGCACGTGTGTTACAGTTGTTTGCCAACTGCACGTGTGTTAAAGTTGTTTACCAGCTGCACGTGTGTTAAAGTTGTTAACCAGGACTAGATATTTCCTACCAGCGCCATCTTGCAATAGCGCTGGATAAAGTGGCTTCCCACAGTAACAGGAATCCCAGAAACACTAAATCAATTCCTGATATGAATCCAGTTATTTTTCACTTGCAAGTAGAATACATACAATTCTTCATGCTTATTGACATAAACACACTGTTACACTAGATAAATTCCTCTATTATTTTACTACAATTCATTCTAATTAAGAGGAGCCAAGGAGATGGTCCAAAAGATTGAAGGTTTTGTTGTTGAGTCATATCCTTGGGGCCCACCCATATGGTAAAAAGAGAGCAATGACTCTTGCAAGTTGTACTCTGGTCTTCACCCATGCTGAGACATGCACATACACATACAAATACATTTTTAAATAACAAAAGCATTTTGGGTGATGTAATCAGAGAATTATGAGATACATAATTAGTACAAAGGAGAACAACCTTTAAATAATAATAGACTCATTCGTGCAGGAAAAACAGTCTGACAAAAGACAGGAAATATTCATTAAATTCTAGTTAGTAAATATCCTCTTGAATGTAATATTTATGAGAGTATGCTGTATATTTTTCTCAATGTTCTTTGAAGTGCAAATTTTACATCTTCGTTCCTCAAACTGTATATCATAGGGTTTAACATGGGTATAATCAGGGTATAAAAGATGGAAGCCACTTTATCAGTATCGAAAGAGTGACTGGATTGGGGTTGTACATACATAAATATCAAAGTCCCATAAAAGACAGTGACCACTGTCAGGTGGGACCCACAGGTAGAGAAAGCCTTGCGCCTGCCCTCAGCAGAGTTCATCTTGAGAATGGCTATGAGGATGAGCAGGTAGGACACAAGGACAACAAGAAGAGACGAAATCAAATTAAAAGCGGCCAAGATGAGAATGATCATTTCAATTTCATATGTGTTTGAACAGATCAAAGATAACAAGGGAAGGCTGTCACAGTAGAAATGACTGATGACATTATAGCCACAGAAAGACAAAGTGAAAATCTTTATGGTGACTAGAAGAGAAACAAATGTGCAGTACAAGTAGGGGATTGCCACCAGCACCTGACACACCCTTTGGGACATGATGACAGTGTAAAGCAGAGGCTTACAGATGGCCACATAGCGGTCATAGGACATTGCAGACAGAATAAAAAGCTCACTAATTATAAACACTAGGAAAAAAGCTAGCTGTGTAGCACAAAGATTGTAGGAGATTATGTTCAGATCTACCACAAAATTTACCAACATCTTAGGACCCACAGCTGTAGAATATCCAAGGTCTGTGATAGCCAGGTGTCTAATGAAAAAGTACATGGGTGTTTGCAACTTGGAGTCAACTGTGGTTAGAATGATCATGCCCAAGTTGCCAAACATTGAGCTCATGTAGATGACCAGGAACAGTCCAAACAATGGGGCCTGTAGTTCAGGGCGCTCAGTGATGCCCATCAGGATGAATTGAGTCACCACTGTGAGGTTATGTTTTTCCATTAGTTTTTATTAGAAAAGCTGTTCCAGAAAGAAACACAAAAATAGAATAAAACATTACGGTAATATTAAACACCAAATAGTCAATATGTAATTGAATTTATGCACATGTGAACTAGAAAACTTAACAAAGTTATATGCAGTGGCTCACATAATAATGTTGTCACAACCTTTACATATCTTTTATAAATATTATGTATGTACGCTTTTATCTTTGCTAATGTATTCATTTTATAACAGTAGCAATGAAGTCTCACTTATTATGTTTGTATAAGCCTTGAATGATTTGTTTATATATATAAAATCATATTAGCTCAGTAAATTGATCTATATTCTGTCTAGATATTTTCATTAATAAAGGTCAAATACCATCAAATATTTTAACATTGAATTTTGGATCTTTCTTGAAAGCCTTATCCCTTGAAAAGACTGAAAGCCACTTTAAAAGAAAAAGTATATAATAACACATCTAAATGAAGTTAATAGACTTATATTTTTGCCATCTTAAAATATTCCAGGGAAACATATTTTCCCAGCACTGAAGCATTCCTAACCTCAATGATGTTGTTAAAGCTCTTCATATGCAAAGGAAGATAAGTATTTTTTTCCAAATTTAGTATCACAAATATCATACTACAGCAACTCAAAACAAAATACAGCACATTGAAGTTCCCTGTGTGTGCCTGAGTATGTGTGTATGTGCTTGTCTGAGAACATGTGTCTGTGGATACACTGCATATGTGTGGATGGATATATACTAGGAAAGGACAGTTCAGTATCAATCTTTCTTAGTCAACTCCATTTTATTTTTTTGAGACAGTGTCTCTCACTAGTCCTGGGCTTACTCATTAGATAGAGTGGGTCTCATGCACCAACCTATCTCAGTCTCTTCTGTGCTGGGATTGCAGGTGTGTGATTCTAAACAAGGCTTTTACATGGACCCTGGCACCTGATCTCTGGATCCTCATGATTCTACAGCAAGCATTGCTTTTTAACAGATCAACCATATTCCCAGCCCTTTAAAATTCATGATTTAAAGAACCCCAACTCTGAAATTCTAAGGATCAATTCACCATTCCTTTGTAAACCCTTTCTATTTCCATTCCATCATTTCTATCAAGCCATTCCTTGGCCTCATTTAACTCTGTTCTCTGAATACTTTTACATATTAAATAAGCATGCAAGAATATTCACAAGGCTGATAAATTTCTTGAATTGACTACTGGTGGATCAGCAACCTATATGAGAATTTTTATTCCTTTTTATTAAAAAAGTCTACAGTAACATAAACTGAGTAGATTAATATAACAAATGCTCGTGTATCTAAAATACATTCTGTGAAGTAGAATATTGCAAAGTAACTTTGAAATCCCCATGGCCTCAAGAAAATCTCGCTTTTTCTCTTTTACTAAGAGTAACTAGCACCCATCATGGTTTGTTACTGTGATACAGATCCCAAGTTTTGTATACACCACAGCACATATTCTTAGTGTCTGTATTAGTATTTAACATGGCTTTCTTAACCTTCAGGTAAATGTTAGTTATTAATCTCTAAGTTTTTATTTCTTGCTCAAATTTATGTTTGTAGCCACCATAGTCAGCGATGCCTACTGTTCTGCTTGCTTTATGTTCCATACCCATAACATCCCATTATATGACTATTATGATTGCACAGGAGTGCTCAGTTCCTCACATGGTTCCTGGGGAGTTCTTTTCTATAACATTTTCCAGAACCCTCAACTTATTCAATATGGAAAAGACTTGTCCTACTAGACCAGTGCTTCTCAACCTTCCTAATTCTGAGAATGTCATGCTGTGGTGAAAACTTATTTTCTTGCTTGCCATAAATATAATTTTGCTATTGTTATGAATGTAAATATCTAAAATGTAGACCCCTGTGAAATAATTGTGTGACCCTGCTAAAGGGGTTGTGATGCACAGGTTGAGAATCATAGCATTAAACCAAAGTGGAAAGTGGGTAGACTGATGGTAATGTGTTCTGCATACATGAGCTGTGGGCTCAGCCTACATGTTTAAGTCTATTTAAATCTTTTCCTGAAATTAGGATTTATAACTCTACTTATGTACTTTCTAAAATTAGATATTTTTAAAAGATAAGAGGAGATAGAGGTGGCATTGAAGGTTATTTGAGAAGATACCAGACAGAAATGTGCTTTATTAGTTTCTGAGAAAAAAAATATACTGGAAATCCATCAATGTCCAGTGGTATACTGAAGTCAAGTGTCTGGCTGAGACAAAAGCTCCTGTGAACAAACTCTCTAGGGTTATTCTCAGATTTATACAGATGCCAAGTTACCTCAAGATAAACTGAAGGCCTCCTAGGCTTTCTTGGGAGAAATACTTTATGCACAAAATCAGAGAGCAGAGAGAAATGCAGGAGGGATGAGATCACAGGAATCAGATACTGTCAAGTTGGTAAAAGCTAAATCAACAAAGATCCAAAAAATTCAGCAAGGACTTCCAGCTACTGTTCATTCTGGGAATCTTAGGTACAGTTCTATTTTCACAGGGCCAGAAGGAAAGTCGGCTCTGCTTTCCATTTGGCCAGATTTAAGAAAATTGTGGCTCTAAGTCAAGACCTGTTGTTCTAGATGCAATATTACTCAGCATCCAGAAAGATGAGAGAGGTAGGAGACTCAGGGGTCTAGGCAGACTCAAGAGAGGTCCACAGAATCTCAGTCTAGTTCCAGGCTCTTGCTCTGTCCACAGGTGCTCTAAGTATAACAATTTCTAGTAGATACTTGAGTTCAGCTATCTAGAATTCCTGGCAAAAAGAAAACCCTTCCTAACATGGGATACATGACACATGTTTATTATATTTAGTCTCTCTGTACTAAAAATATCTCTAATAAGTGGGGTATACATGGTTAAAGACCATTTACCATCTCTTTCATTCAAAATAAAGAGCAAGTATAAAAGAGGCTCTGCCAGTGCCTGATAAATACAGAGGCAGATGCTCACAGCCAAACATTGGACAGAGTGCAGGATCCACAATGGAGGAGTTGGAGAAGGGACTGAAGGAGCTGAAGGGATTTGCAGCCCCATGGGGGAAGCAACAGTGTTAACTGGCTAGACACTTCCCAGAGCTCCTGGGGACTGGACCATCAACCAAAGAATACACATGGAGGGACTCATGGCTCCAGCTGCGTATGTAGCAGAGAATGGCCTTGCTGGACATCAATGGGAGGAGCAGTCCTTAGGCTTCAGAGGGATCAATGTCCAAGTGTAGGGAAATGTTTGGGCTGAAAGGTAGGAGTGGGGGGGCACACTCATAGAAGCAGTGGGGAAAGTGGTAGAGGAGGAATAGGATAGGGGGTTTCTGGAGGGGAAACCTGGAAAATAGGAAACATTTGAAATGCAAATAAAGAAAAAAAAAAGATCTGCCACTTTCTGACTATGTGAACAAGGCTAGATTCCTGATAATTCTGAAGGCATTGTGATGGATTATGTCAGGAATCCTTTTACAGCATTGGTTGCAAAACTAAATATAATCTCTTTAAGTAGTAATTTAAAATATATATGACTTAATCCCAGCCTTTCAATGAAGTACCTATGATTGTTATTCCCCAATGTGCCCAGTACTAAGCTCAAGCATAAAAAGATAACATTCAAACTCATACACATGAGTTTGAATTTGGAGCCCTGGATAGAGACTGGAAACCTACAATTGAAGGAGGTATGCACAAAGTATCCATAGGTTGCTGTAAGGTTATGTGTGTGTGTGTGTGTGTGTGTGTGTGTGTGTGAGAGAGAGAGAGAGAGAGAGAGAGAGAGAGAGAGAGAGAGAGAGAGAGGAGAGAGGAGAGAGGAGAGAGGAAGGGAGGGAGAACTGAAAGATGATTGAGAATGAGGTAACAGATCAAAGTATCTGGGAAGGGGGAATTGACAGACTAATCCCTTTTTTTACTAGCCTAGGCACTTCCATAGGGTAAGAGACTAGAATGAGGACTCAAAGGCAGAACTGGGGAGTAAATCAGAGAGAAGGACAAGAACAGGCTGTCAGAGAAAGAAGAAAACTGGAGGAGAATATTCTGAGCGTTAGGATTTTCATGGGCACTGGATGGCCACAGGGTGAATCATACACCATGAACACCATGACTGTTCCTCCCTGTGCCCATGGAATTATGCCAGTGTCTCCTGGCTCAGCAGCTGCTTTTTGTGCTGTAGTAGCAACCTCCAGGTGATCCAGAGGCAAAACACCTTACATTTTGTTTTTGTGGAAGTTGTAGAAAATTGTGTATTGACTATGGCTAGTGCCTTTGAATGTAATTACATAGCCAATGCTGGCCCAGGCATACTATTTTCAAATAGTCCTTAAAATTCCTTACACTGATAGGCATAGAACTGAACATTTTACTACTCTTAAAAAACACACAAATATTCAATCTCCATCCTTAGTTCTCTTCCAAACACTTATAGGCTCCTGCTTCTCTCCACCCAATCTGACCTCTACTAGATTGTGCATATCTGCTCTGACAGCCTTCTCAGCAGACCATCTTTTTTTCTCAGCCACCAACTCCTGCAGGCATTCCCTTCTCTCCTCCAAATGCAATACCTAGTCTCATCCTCATTTCTGTAGCCCAATATCTATTGTGTCCTCTCTTCTTCTGCTTCCATTTCAAGGGGACTAAGCATATCTTGGTGGTACACATTACTTTCCTGTCTCATATGAACTATCTCAAAACACCAACTTTCAAGCCCATCTCCATCTATAACCATCAGTCCCAGAACCAAGAAACATATTCTAACAGGAACCCTCTTGGAGACCCTTCCTGACAGGATGAAACCAAGGGATGAAATACACACCCCAAAAGAACAAGTTATCACCATCTAAATCTGAGGGTAATAGTAGGAGGACAAACTGTAATACGAATAAAAAATATGGAAAAAACTCTAAGAGATTATGATGAAAAAGTTCTTTGTGTGAATGTATTTAAAATGACAAATGATGCTGTATGCTTATAGAATCTATGCTATATCTTAACTAGGTGTACACACTGACCTTTCTTTGGCCAAAGGATTAATGGAAATTCCTAATTAAATTATAAAATGGCAGCATTTCCCTGCAGGGTTGTAGAGAAGCAGGAAAGATGATTAAGTGATTCAGATACCTGCCAGTCTTAAACATAGTTCACTACCATGAACTACATATTGTTTCTTTAAAGTTGACATGAATCTACTTAAAGAAAACTTCCTTTTAAAAATGTATGCATGCATGCCTCTGCAGGGGCATGCTACATTCTTGTCAGAGCTACCACAAAGCATATATGGGTGACAGGTAAAGGCTGACCAATACATGTGTCTTGTGTCCACAGATAATGCCAAACCAGGCTACCATACTGGATGACAGGAATAGAGCAGTGTCTTCAAATATAAAATTGTACATTTCCTCAAACATTTGCATAAAATTAATATAAGTTACATTAATATAAAATTACTAAAATATTAATTTTCCTTCTGGAGGCACTGTCACTACACATGAACTATCCTTCTCTATAGATATTAAATGCATTTTCTTTCCACACCATAGGGAGTGAAAAATCAGAGCAAATTAGGAGAAATAGAGATCATTACAATGAAGACTCCTCAAATTCTCTTTGGACAAATTGGTGCTAGATTTCAACGAGGAAAAAAAGTACTGCAAAATCATTTCTATTTTAATTATTTTTATTAAAAATAGATTTTTTCTCCTAATACATCCTGATTACCATTTTCCCTTCTTTCCTTTTCCCACTACCTCTTCCTACAGCTGGAACAACTCACTTCCTGTATCTCATTAGCAAAGAAGCAGGTTTTTAATTGATAATAATGCAATATAATAAAATTAAAAATGATAACACAACAAAGTTCAAAAAACAAACAGAAGAAAAAGCACAAGAGAAATTACAAGAAACAGAGAGAGATTCATTCAGTCAAATACTCAGGAGCACTATGAAGATACTAAACATTTAATGTTATTTTGTAATGATTACCAAAGAATGTAAGTCAGTAGTTTAATATTTGTAAAAATATGAACATAAATCGTTGAAATTTTACAGCTTCAAATTTTTCCAAATATACAGTTACATGTTTATATATACATGTATGCATATATGTATGTGTATATATATATATTTATATATGCAATGGTTTTATATTCACATATATGTATGTTTGTATATATATATATATATACATATTTATGTATACACAGACACATATATACCTACAGACAATTGTAAAGACTTAAGATATTTCTTCATCATCTCTTCCTCTCATTTTTGTCTTTCATGAAAATCACATAATCATCAATACCCATATATGTGCACATATACAAAATTAAGTATTTCTGAGACAATGTATCAGTGTTGCTCATGGTCCTGATTTCTATATGTCCAAATATAATCTGAAAGAGTAAGAATGATATAAGAAGTCCAATTGTTCTTGTGGAAGTAGAAATCCTAGAAAGTTAATCAGAAATGATCACTTACATATGATGACAATGCCATACTGAACTCGTCATTGCCTTAGATTCTGGATGTATTCTGTCTACCATATGACTAGTAATGAGACCTTTTCATTTCTCCATGTGTTTTTTAACAGGGCACTGTTGAGGACAATTTAAAGATTTTTTTTTCACCATTTGAGACTCCCCCTCAGGAGTTACCACACAATTTGCAGAATATCCCTAAAGCATTAGAAATCTTAATGAAATCGCAGAAAGTTAGCCACTAATTGTCAGAAACAAAGTATATTTACCTCTGACCTTGTACATTTAGGAATTGTGTATGCCAGCATTCCAATCTTTGGATTTCATCCAAAACAAATGATATTGCTATCATAAGATATTAGTGTGTTAGTATTCATGGTAGAGGATATTTAAAAATTAGAGATATGGAATATATATTATCTGTAGACATATGACTGGATGAATTAGATGTAAATGGAAATGAGAAATTATTCTATTATTCATCCTTAAAAGAAAGCAATATGCAATAAGAAGGATGAACCTTTAGAATATGATGCTGAGAAACATCAGCTCAAAACAAAACCCTAATCTGCATAATCTTGCATAATCTGAAATTGGAGTTTATAAATGACAATGAATCCTTAATTCAGGCAGAGGCAGGCTGATTTCTGAGTTCGAGGCCAGCTTGGCCTTGACTACAGAGTGAGTTCCAGGACAGCCAGAGCTACACAGAGAAACCCTCCCCCCCCAAAAAAAAACACAACAAAACAAAACAGAAATTAATCCTTAATTCAAAATAAATTATATTATGAAGCAAACATTTCATCTTTTAATAATAGAAATAACTAAAATATATATTAGTAGGCTATGACATAATTTTATATTTATATAAATTTTATATCTAATGGGAATTTACATTTTGAAATATCTCAAGGTTTTCCAAATTTAGTAAACTGAAGAAATTCTACTAATATTAAAAATACTGGTAAACTTTTGAAATCTCTCTGTCTCTCTCTCTCTCTCTTTCTCTCTCTCTCTGTCTCTCATTCTCTCTCTCTCTCTGTGTGTGTGTGTGTGTTTGTATGTATATATGTATGTATGTGTTTATGTATGGTATGTATATGGGACAGTACATGTATGCATGTGTCATTGCACACATGGAACTGTTCAAATTGCAACTTGATTATAGCAGTCTTTTTATATATGTGAAAAAATTGGATTTATTGAATGAGATTTTAATAGCTATTTGAAGCATGGGAACAAAGAAAAAGAGGTGTTCAGGAAAAAAGTGAATTATACCTAAGAACTTGCATATGGATTCCTCAAAACACTCATTTATTCTTGAATCTAAATTAATTCATGATTGACTAAGAATGCTTGTTTGACTTTATATTTGTCAATGGTAGTTCATTCTGAAAGTATTTGTATTTGTGGCCTGAAGTTCTATAATTTAGTCACTTCTCATTTATTGATTAAATGTGAAAATACCAATAGCTATTCTCTCAAGTAATTGTCATTCATCATAGTTCTAATTCATTTTCATGTTGCATGTTTTTATATTGTATAAAGAAAAACTTCATTATTCTTTATAAGTTTTAATTTATTGACATCTTATATTTTAGATTCCTTTCATTACTTTTGAGAGTTCAGATATGCATATAGTGAAATATGATCATACCAATGTCATTTCCCTTCTCTAACTACTATCATGTTATTCTCAACACACCCTCTTAGAACATCATGGCTTTCTCAATTTTTTTTGTCAAGCTGCTAAACCCAGTTTCTTTTTTCCCTATGATTATGGGTATGGGGGCAACCAGCTAGACCATAGGAAACCTGACACTGGTCACCCCGCAAAAAGAATGATTCTTTTGCTTCTATTAGCCACTAAGAAATCATGGCCTCAACATTGTCTGCTCCATGTTGCCAGGACTTTGCCTGGCTTGATCTTGGGCACATAATTATAGCTACTATGAGTTCATCAGTATCATTTCAATAGACAGTATTCAACAGCATTCTCTTTCATCTTGCTCCTATCTTCATTCTACCTCTTTTTTCCCCAGCGTTCCTGAGGCTAGGTGGTAGGGGCTTAGGATATATGTTGTGTCATTGTTGAACACTCAGTCTCACACTCACAGTACGTTGAGAGGTAAGTATGTCTATAGTGAAAGCTGCTGTCACAGAAAATCTCTGACGAAGGTTGAGAGCAGCCAAGGTGTATTGGTAAAACCACACATTTTTATAAGGTAAACTGATAGCTTTACCATTTAGTGAGACGTTAATGGCAGGTTCTACCCAACAGCTTATGATTTCCTCAACCATGAGTCTATGATTGAGTACAGGACTAAGTAAAAAACATTTTCCTGTGGATTAGGTCTTATATCCAACCAGAAAGTAGCTATCTGTCCTATGTCAGTCATATTTTATCAGTGGACACATTTTGCCTCACAGGAACTACATGCAGTGACTTCCTCTGTGTAACTAGTGATTTGTTTTTCATCCCAACAACCTAATAACTTCTGTATAAAACCACCCAAAGTCTGACCCACTTAGCGATCCATCCCATATGCAGACATCAAACCCAGTCACTATTGCCGATGCCAATGAGCACTTGCTGACAGGAGCCTGGTATAGCTGTCACCTGAGAGGTTGTGCTAGAGCCTGACCAATACAGATGGGGATGCATGCAGCAAACCATCTGATTAAGAGCCTGGAACACAGTGAAAGAGTTATAGAAAAACTGAAATGTTGTATTCTTTAGCTGCCTGCAGCTACTATGAACTGGGTTCCTGGAACAGAAGCTGAGAGATAGATGGGGAAGGGGAGAAAAGAAAGAGGCCAGGACGAGTTTACTGATCACCAATCGAGGCCCCAGCTTTAATGGTGGTCAGACCTTTTAACAGTTTGGGCAAGCCCCTCCCCTCAGATGCTGGCTGAGTTCTGTTTTTGGCTAGACTGCTCAGGCAACTGGGTGGGTCACCTGCTTAATTCAAGAATTCTTAGACCTGGAAGGATAATGAGCTTAACCTTCACTCTGAGCTTCTCCACCCTAGGTTGAGCAGGATCCTTACTAGCATGGGATTCCATGCTCAACATAGGCTGGGAGAAGTTCACCTTGACCAATGTCAAGTATACACTTAGCAATCTACCCTAGGATAAAAATTCCTGCTGTAACCTACTTCCCTATTATGCCCTAACATCAGATTCCTGCCCGAAGTCAGGAATTGTCCTTGGCTAATGTCAAGTTCCTACCATGTGGCATGATACCCTAATATGGCTCTTCACTGAAGGAGGTGAAGGGGTTAGCGACCTCATAGGAAGAACAACAATATCAATCAACCAGACCGCCCTCCACAAAGCCTCCAGGGACTAAACCCTCAACTGCAGGGCTCCAGCTGCATATGTTGTAGTGGATTGCCTTATCTGGCATCAGTGGGAGGGAATCCCCTAGGTCCTGTGGAGGGTCTATGACTCAGGGTAGGGGAATGCTAGGGATATTAGGGAGAGTAGGGGAGCACCCTCATAGAAGCAGGGGCAACAAGAGATGAAATAAGGGAGATATAAATAAATAAAATATCCACTAGAAAAAGAAGGAAGATAAAGGATTTCAGTGAAGACCCTCAATCGAAGTCAAAGACTAATAAAAGCAACGATGGATGGCAAAAAAACAAACAAACAAAAAAAACAACAACAAAAAAAACAAAGCAAAGCAAAATGACAACAAAATTAGTCACTACAAAGGGAGTTCTCAGTGCCTTTGAGATTAGTTTCTCTATATTATACAGGTCAAACAGGGCATTGTCAGAATCAAATTGTAATCTCAATTATAGAACATACGTTTTATTTTTAATTATGTAAACAAATATACATATGTATAAACTCACATACAACGTTACTAACAACCTAAATTTTTTAGATATACAAATAATAGATATAAATGAACATGTTTTACTTTTGTCAGTAAAGGAGATGATGTGTTACTACAAAGAAGAATAAGTAAGAGCAGAACAAATTCTAAAGATGGTAAGTATGTTCTATAGAAGATGCTCTATATCTGTACTTTTACAATATTATCTACATAATTATGTCATATTTGCTTATATACTATGCAGTTTATAAAATAATAATTTGAAAGTGAGATCCTACTTTTATCTTGCAATATATTAAAATATTATTCAAAAGTAGTTAATAACTAAGAAAATAGATCAAGAAAAGGCAAAATAAAAGCAATATAACTTGGTTTCAATATTGAAAGAGACATAGGTCATTGAAAAGAACTGTGTTAGAAGCAGATCTCCACATACCAAAGAGCAGTTATTCTTATGCAGGTGTCCAGCATCAAAAGGAAATAAACCCAGAAGCTGAGTGGGAGAAGGCATTCCAGAATTGGATAATGATGAGTAAGAACGCTACTTTAAGGAGAGTCCGACCTTAGAACCCAGCTCTACCACTCCTGGCCATATACCCAAAAGATGCTCCAATATATAACAAGGACATATGCTCTACTATGATCATAGCAGCCTTATTGATAATAGCCAGAAGCTGAAAAGAACCCAAATGTTCCTCAACAGAGGAATGGATACAGAAAATGTGGTATATTTACACAATGGAGTACTACTCAGCTATTACAAAAAATGACTTCATAAAATTCACAGGTAAATGAGTGGAGCTTGAAAATATCATACTGAGTGAGGTAACTCAGTCACAAAAGAACACACTGGTATATACTCACTAATAAGTGGATATTAGCCAGAAATAGAGTCAAGCCTTTTATTCAATTTAAATTTACTCTCTGAATTAAATTTTTCTTCATTTTCTTTAATTTTGATTTATTAATTTATTTTATTTTATCAGTATGAGAATTTTGCTTGAATTCAAGTATGTGCCTACCTGTCTCATGCCTGGTGAGATTCAGACCCAGGATAAGTCACTGAAGTGCCTATATTAGAAGGCAGACCTGGCCTCTACTCTAGGCTCTACTTGCATCCCTCAGTCCCTACATGAATTTACCAGTGGAGGGATTGGGCTTCCTCTCCACCAGAGGCTCTTTACTATGTAATCCAGGTGTGTGTGTGTGTGTGTGTGTGTGTGTGTGTGTGTGTGTGTGTGTGTGTGTCTGTCTGTCTGTCAATGGGCTTTCTCTTTGCCCTCCCTGCTGCCCTGTTATTTTTTGTCTCTGGGTCTCCCATCTGCATGGCAACTTCCTTGACCACCTCCTATGAAATCCTTGAACCAGCCAGAGAGCTGTACCACATAAAACCACCTTTATATACTTTGCTTTGGTTAAGTTGGCTCATTTTGTCAATGCAGATAATCTACCAATGCTGTTGGAGAATAGATGATGGAATTGGAGCTCCAGGTAATAAAGTTCATCATGGTCATAAAATGCTATATGGTTGCTTTACCCTCAATGTGCAGCTGTGCTGTTAACGGCTGGACCAACTCATCTACCTCCTTCTGTTATTCATAATTTTAAACATACTCTAAGTGCCTACTTTCCATGAACTGTGGGGAACCAAAGAAAAACACTTAGTTTTTTTTTTTTTTGTGTGTGTGTGTGTGTATGTGTGTGTGTGTGTGTGTGTTAAAAATAATAGAGGAAAAAATCATGCTACTTAACTAACCCAGTGAAAACATACATGAATTTGTCCATGTTACTTTTTGTCATAAACAGTAAGATATGAGTATGACAAATAGCATTGTGCATTTTAAATTCATGAGAAATGCCCTGGGATACTGGAGCATTAGATTACTTAGAATTGCATATTTGATCATATTAAACTTATTCACAATTTCAAATCACAGAAACCAATAATAGTTTGGATAATGTAATTTTAATTAAAGAACACACACATTTTTGCATGCAATATATACATATATAATATTAATATATATTAATATGGGTATCATGCAAATTTAATGGATCAAATGAACTCTAAATTAGTGAAAACAACAAAGACAACTATTATATATTATCTTTACTTGAAAATGTCTTACAATATTGTTAGTTATAAATTAAAGAAAATATTCTCATTCTGACCCCTATAATGACAATAAAAACATCATTAAACTTTTTCACTTTAATATTTAAAGTGAAAATATACATTATCAGTAAGGAACTTTTCAAACATAGTTTGTTACTCAAACTATAAAAGAGAGGATCTAACATGTGAATCACAATGGTTTAAAATATTAATACTACAATGTGCTACTTAAAGGTATAATTGGAAACTGGTCTTATATGCATGAACAACTGTGCACTGAAAAATGAAAACTGCAGTTATGTGAAAGCAACATGAAGAGAAGGTTTTTCTTTTACCTTCTGTAGAACATGTCCTCAGGAGAGCAGATAGAATGAAGCCATGCAACGGCAGGACAATCAGGGTGGTGACTGTCTCAATAAACACAGAACAATAGAAGAGAAGAAGCTGATTGGAGTGCCTGTTAAGAACAAAAATTTGCCAGGTGAACGGGGATGTCATGTAAAATAGGAATGATTTTACTGGATCCACAGAAATGCTGAAATTAGGCACAGTGTAAATCAGAAGATGCAAACCTTCTGCTGCATAACAAGCAATGATTAGTGGCAAATAGACTCTGAAGTACATATAGCAGTGGGTTGTACATGGACCCATAGTGTTTATAAGCCATGGTAGTCAACAGGAAGCATTCCATGTTTTCAAAAGTAACAGCAGAAATTATCTCAGAAACACAGCTAAGAAATGAAATGCCTTTCCTCTCTGGCATAGAATCTACTAACAATTGTGGAGGGATAGCAAAGTAAAATGGATCCATCTACTGAAGACAATGCAGTCAAAAAAATAATATGTAGGTTCTGCATCCAGTAATATCCAATGGCCAGATCAAGCAGTCTAATCTAATTCCCCATTAGAGTAAAGGAAGAAGATAACTTGTAGATGATCATTGTCTATGAGGTCTTTCAACACAAATTCAGTGACTTTGGTGTTAACTGTATATTTTACTCTTGTTTTCCTTGTTTATTCTTCTTTTGTTATATATATTCATTATTTACATTTCAAATGATTTCCTCTTTCCTGGTTCCCCCCTCCCCGAAAGTCCCATAAGCCCTTTTCCCTCACCATGTTCCCTAATAAAATTCCTCCTGCTTCCCTGTCCTGGTATTCCCCTACACTACTGCATGGAGACTTTCCAGGACCATGAATCTCCTTCCTTCTTCTTGGGCATCATTTGATATGTGAATTGTGTCTTGGGTATTCTGAGCTTCTGGGCTAATATTCACTTATCAGTGAGTGCATACCATGCATGTTTTTTGTGATTGGGTTGCCTCACTTAGGATGACATTTTCCAGTTCCACCCATTTGCCTAAGAATTTTATGAATTCATTGTTTTTAATAGCTAAGTAGTATTCCATACTCTAAATATACCACATTTTCTGTATCCATTCCTCCGTGGAGGGATATCTGGCTTATTTCTGGCTTCTGGCTATTATAAATAGGGCTGCTATGAACATAGTGGAGCATGTGTCCTTATTACATGCTGGGGAATCCTCTGGGTACATGGCCAAGAGTAGTATAATGGGGTCCTCAGGTTTTCTGAGGAACTGCCAGACTGATTTCCAGAGTGGTTGTACCAATTTGCAACCCCACCAGCAGTGGAGGAGTGTTCCTCTTTTTCCACATCCTTGCCAGCACCTGTTTGTCTATTGAGTTTTTGATCTTAGCCATTCTGACTGGTGTGACTCTTAAAGATTTTAAATATATCTATATTCTACAGCTCTGTGATACTGTGAAAAAAGAATGCATCGAGTATAATCTATATCTATACTTATATTTAAATTCTCTGACAGTGGCTAATTTTCTCTGGACTGGTTAAAAATGAATAAAATCATCACACCTTTTATGTTCATGGCACTCAATATAGAAATAAGTACAATACGTAGATGTTTTCACAGTATGGGTTCATGACATTTCTCAAAACATCAGGATAGCTTTAAATACCTCATAAATATATTATCTGTCTATATTAATCACAAAAATATGCAAGCATGAGTGGCTCCTGAAACTTTGAAAAATATTGCTGTCAGAACAGTAGAAAATAATTTAAATGTCATAAAGCAATTCTCTGCAATCTATTCACCTATGGAATAAGAGCACTTATATTTTTATGAGATTGAAATAAATATTAAAAAAATGATATTAAAGTGAATCTCTAATACAATTCAAATTATTGAATTAATGAATCAGATGATTCTACTCATTCTATATGTATAAAATTCAATAAAATATATTTACATTATGATGTTTTATTGATATTTTATACCTTTGAATATTTATGCTTTTTTAAATGTTATATTTATCTTATATAAATTTATGCTTTGTATGTACGTATGTGAAGGGATACAACATGTAGTTTTGGTGATCAATAAGCCATATTCATGTATCTGGTTCATCAGACAGCTTAAAACTTGCATTACAGATGCCTTGAGTTTTCATGTATATGTCATTAATGCACAACCCCACATACATACTCACACCTAAACCCACATAAAACCCTCATACTCATATATACACATATATACACACACACATAAACACACAAATACACATAGACACACATTCAGGTTTCTGTTAATTGCTACTAGTATCTTTTAAATGCTACAATGGCTTATTTGAAGAAAGGGTGATGAATTGTTTCAGATTATAATTTTATGAGAGCCTGGAGGCATGGCTCAGTGGTTAAGAGCACTGACCACCCTTCTTTTTTTTTTTTAATTCGATATATTTTTTATTTACATTTCAAATGATTTCCCTCCTTCTGGCCCCCTACTCCCCGAAAGTCACATAAGCCCCCGTCCCTTCCCCTGTTCTCCCACCCAACCCTTCCCAATTCCCTGTTCTGGTTTTGTCTTATATTGCTAATCTGAGTCTTTCGAGAACCAGGGGCCACTCCTCCGTTCTTCTTGTACCTCATTTGATGTGTGGATTATGTTTTAGGTATTCCAGGTTTCTAGGTTAATATCCACTTATTAGTAAGTGCATACCATGATTGATTATTTGAGACTGGGTTACCTCACTTACTATGATGTTCTCCAGCTCCAAGCATTTGCCTAAGAATTTCATGAATTCACTGTTTCTAATGGCTGAATAGTACTCCATAGTGTATATATACCACATTTTTTGCATCCCGTCTTCTGTTGAGGGATACCTGGGTTCTTTCCAGCTTCTGGCTATTATAAATAGGGCTGCTATGAACATAGTAGAGCATATATCCTTATTACATGCTGGGGAGTCCTCTGGGTATATGTCCAGGAGTGGTATAGCAGT
Source organism: Apodemus sylvaticus (assembly GCF_947179515.1). Taxonomy (NCBI): domain Eukaryota; kingdom Metazoa; phylum Chordata; class Mammalia; order Rodentia; family Muridae; genus Apodemus; species Apodemus sylvaticus. Next base: position 67,310,246 of record NC_067476.1, read on the forward strand.
ATCTTCCGGAAGTGAGGTGCCCAGTTTTCTGAGGAACAGCCAGACTGATTTCCAGAGTGGTTGTACCAATTTGCAACCCCACCAGCAGTGGTGGAGTGTTCCTCTTTCTCCACATCCTCGCCAACACCTGCTGTCTCCTGAGTTTTTAATCTTAGCCATTCTGACTGGTATAAGGTGAAATCTCAGGGTTGTTTTGATTTGCATTTCCCTGATGACTAATGAAGTTGAGCATTTTTAAGATATTTCTCTGCCATCCGAAGTTCTTCAGGTGAGAATTCTTTGTTTAACTCTGTACCCCATGTTTTAATAGGGTTATTTGGTTTTCTGGGTTCTAACTTCTTGAGTTCTTTGTATATATTGGTTATTAGCCCTCTATCTGATGTAGGGTTGGTGAAGATCTTTTCCCAATTTGTTGGTTGCCAATTTGTCCTTTTGATGGTGTCCTTTGCTTTACAAAAACTTTGTGATTTTATGAGGTCCCATTTGTCAATTCTTTATCTTAGAGCATAAGCTATTGGTGTTCTGTTCAGGAATTTTCCCCCTATACCGATGTCCTCAAGTATCTTCCCCAGTTTCTTTTCTATTAGCTTCAGAGTGTCTGGCTTTATGTCGAGGTCCTTCATCCATTTGGAGTTGAGCTTAGTACAAGGAGACAAGGATGGATCAATTCCCATTCTTCTGCATGCTGACATCCAGTTGAACCAGCACCATTTGTTGAAAAGGCTATCTTTTTTCCATTGGATGTTTTCAGCCCCTTTGTCGAGGATCAAGTGGCCATAGGTGTGTGGGTTCATTTCTGGATCTTCAATCCTGTTCCATTGATCTGCCTGCCTGTCACTGTACCAATACAATGCAGTTTTTAACACTATTACTCGGTAGTATTGCTTGAGGTCAGGGATACTGATTCTCCCAGAATTTCTTTTGTTGTTGAGAATAATTTTAGCTATCCTGGGTTTTTTATTATTCCAGATGAATTTGAGAATTGCTCTTTCTAACTCTATGAAGAATTGAGTTGGGATTTTGATGGGTATTGCATTGAATCTGTATATTGCTTTTGGCAAAATGGCCATTTTAACTATATTGATTCTGGCGATCCATGAGCATGGGAGGTTTTTCCATTTTTTGAGGTCTTCTTCCATTTCCTTCTTCAGAGTCTTGAAGTTCTTGTCATACAGATCTTTCACATGTTTTGTAAGAGTCAACCCAAGGTACTTTATACTGTTTGTGGCTATTGTGAAGGGTGTCATTTCCCTAATTTCTTTCTCAGCCAGCTTATTCTTTGAGTATTGGAAGGCTACTGATTTGCTTTAGTTGATTTTATAACCTGCCACTTTGCTGAAGTTGTTTATCAGCTGTAGGAGTTCTCTAGTGGTGTTTTTTGGGTCACTTAGGTAGACTATCATATCATCTGCATATAATGACAGTTTGACTTGAATTCCTGTTCTTTCCAAGACTTTAAGCATGAAAGGATGTTGAATTTTGTCAAATGCTTTTTAAGCATCCAATGAAATGACCATGTGGTTTTTTTCTTTGAGTTTGTTTATGTAGTTTGCATTGATGGATTTCCATATATTGAACCAACCCTGCATCCCTGGAATGAAGCCTACTTGATCATGGTGGATGATCGTTTTGTTGTGTTCTTGGATTCAGTTGGCAAGAATTTTATTGAGTATTTTTGCACCAATGTTCATAAGGGAAATTGGTCTGAAGTTCTCTTTCTTTGTTGGATCTTTGTGTAGTTTTGGTATCAGTGTAATTGTGGCTTCATAGAAGGAATTTTGTAGTGTTCCTTCTGTTTCTATTTTGTGGAATAGTTTGAAGAGTATTGGTGTTAGGTCTTCTTTGAAGGTCTGATAGAATTCTGCACTGAAGCTTGGTCCTGTGCTTTTTTTGGTTGGAAAGTTTTCTATGACCCCTTCTATTTCTTTAGGGCTTATGGGACTGTTTAGATGATCTATTTGGTCCTGATTTCATTTTGGTATTGGGTGTCTGTCTAGGAAATTGTCTACTTCCTCCAGATTCTCCAGTTGTGTTGAGTATAGGCTTTTGTAGTAGGAGCTGATTATATTTTGAATTTCCTCAGTTTCTGTTGTTATATCCCCCATTTCATTTCTAATTTTGTTAATTTGGATACTTTCTCTGTGCCCTTTGGTCAGTCTGGCTAAGGGTTTATCTATCTTGTTGATTTTCTCAAAGAACCAGCTCCTGGATTCATTGATTCTTTTTATGGTTCTCTTTGTTTCCACTTGACTGATTTCAGTCCTGAGTTTGATGATTTCCTGTCTTCTACTCCTCCTGGGTGAATTGGCTTCTTTTTGTTCCAGGGCTTTCAGGTGTATAGTTAAGCTGCTAGTGTATCTACTCTCCATTTTCTTTTTGGAGGCTCTCAGGGCTATGAGTTTTCCTCTTAGCACTGCTTTTCTTGTGTCCCAAAGATTTGGGTATGTTGTGGCTTCATTTTCATTAAATTCTAAAAAGTCTCTGATTTCTTTATTTCTTCTTTGGCCAAGGTGTCATTGAGTAGAGTATTGTTCAGCCTCCATGTGTATGTGGGCTTTTGTTGTTTTTTGCTATTGACCACTCTTACTCCATAGTGATCCAATAGGAGGCATGGGATTGGTTCAATCATTTTATATTTGTTGAGGTCTGTCTTGTGACCAATTATATGGTCGATTTTGGAGAAGGTACCATGAGTTGCTGTGAAAAAGGTATATTCTTTTGCTTTAGAGTGAAATGTTCTATAAATATCAGTCAAGTCCAATTGGTCCAAAGCTTCATTTAGTTTTATTGTGTCCCTGTTTAGTTTCTGTTTTCCTGATCGGTCCATTGATTAGAATGCAGTGTTGAATCACCCACAATGATTATGTTAGGTGCAATCTGTGCTTTGAGATTTAGTAAAATAAATGGTGCCCTTGCATTTGGCGCATAGATGTTCAGAATTGAAAGTTCTTCTTGGTGGATTTTTCCTTTGACCAGAAAGAAGTGTCCTTCTGTATCTCTTTTGATGACTTTAGGTTGAAAGTCAATTTTATCTGATATTAGAATGGCTACTCCGGCTCATTTCCTGAGACCATTAGCTTGTAAAATTGTCTTCCAGCCTTTTACTCTAAGGTAGTTTTTGTCTTTGACATTGAGGGGTATTTCCTGTATGCAGCAAAATGTAGGGTCCTGTTTCCTTATCCAGTCTGTTAGTCTATGTCTTTTTATTGGGGAGTTGAGTCCATTGACGTTAAGAGATATTAAGGAATAGTGATTATTACTTCCTGTCATTTTCGATGTTATTTTTATATTTGGGTGGTTATCTTCTTTTGAGTTTCATGAAAGAAGGTAACTATCTTGCTTTTTCCAGGGTGTTGTTTCCCTCCTTGTATTGGAGTTTTCCTCTTATTATTCTTTGTAGGGCTGGGTTTGACTAAAGATACTGTGTAAATTTGGTTTTGTCAAGGAATATCTTGGTTTCCTCATCTATTATGATTGAGAGTTTTGCTGGATATAGTAGTCTTGGCTGATATTTGTGTTCTCTTAGAGTCTGCATGAGATCTGCCCAGGATCTTCTACTGACCACCCTTATAAAGGTCATGAGTTCAATTCCCAGTAATTGCATGGTGGCTTACAGCCATCTGTAAAATATAATTTTAAGAGAAATGAATTTCTTCCAGATGCTAAATTCAGTGTTATATTGGACAGAGCTGTTAAAATAGTACTAAATATTTTTTATTTAAACTATCTATAGAATTCAATTATAATTCTTAAAAATTGAATACCAGTTTATTATTAACATCATTGAAAGTGTACTCCAATAAATTCAATATGAATAGGTGTAAGAAAACTCCAAGTTTATTGAGATTGATTATCATAAAATAAATTTTCAATAAGTACAAGAATTCTTGAACCCATTATAGAACAAGTTCTTTTGGGATGAAATTGTGTGCAGGTTTTATTAATTTATTATATAAAACTTTCATATTTGATAGTTACTAAAGATATGATATTGCTAGGTATTTATTTTTCTTAGAGTTCATGACATTTTTTATTTGCCCCTACCCCAGAAGAAAAACAAAAGCAAAACAAGCAAACAACAAAAGACCCATGATTCTCTGGTGTATTTGAATACTTCTAGACTATTAATATACGTTAAAATAATGAAACACTAATTAAAACAAAATAATTGCTAATTTAACTGAGGAATGTTTTGTGTATTTTGTATAGTTATTACATCAAAATCTAAAAACACAAATTAGAGACTATGATTATGTCAGATACTTCCTTATATTCTATTGATAGATATATGATCATACTTTGAAATAAATACATGTATTAGTAAAATAAAACACACAAACACACACATATAGGTCGGAACATATTAAATTATTTACAAGAAGAATTAAATATTGGACAGCTGAATATAGCTTAGTTAATAGCATCATTACTTGTAATACTCAGTCCCTGTGTTCAAGATCTAGTCTAAACAAATTTATATGTATTTTCTATTTGATTACTTACCAAGATAACTTTGTATAATAGATAGAATTATAAATATACTTGATTTTAATATAAATATTTTGAGTCCCATCCATACATGGGTAAAATAAAAATACATGTTGTATAGAAATAAAAATACATGTATGTATTTTACCAAGAATTCAAGTAGGCAGTAACCAAAATATAGAATAGAATAGTTTTACTTGAAATTCTAAAACCTTTAAAAAATATCAATTGAAATGTGTAAAACATTTATCTTAACAAACACATAGGTGGTAATACTAAGCACATTAAATTCAGTCATTTTGTGTTGCTTTTATATACTTATACAGCTGTCAACAAGAGGATAGGCTTTAGAGAATAGGCTTAATTATTTTCTGGCTCATAATTTGAACTTAACCATTTACTTTATACTAAAAAACAGAATTACCACCTGATTTATTTACTAATAAAACTTTTTTTGGCTTCCAATTTACATTTACAATTAGTGATTCTAAACTTTTTTCCATAAATGACATGGATATTTTTCTGTTTAAAAAAGCACTTCAGTTCCTTAGCTATTTATTTATTCATATTTGTTTATTGTTTTAATTATTTTAAGTAATTTTTCTTTTTATTACTTCCCATTTATCAAAGGACATATGTAATTAGAATTATTAGAAATTAAATACTAATAGCTTATTGATTTTTTTCTCTCTTACTTGGTTTGGAATGTCCATATTCTCATGAGAATACAAAGTCTAGGTCAAGATTTAGTGAATGCTTTTCAGTACTTAATTTAAAAAAATCTATTTTTATTATTTTAAGTGTGTGTATGTATTTTACTTAAATTTTATTTTATGGTAAATGTTTGTATGATAAATATTTGTATAAAAGTATGAATTTTACTTTAAGATAAATGTTTTACACATTTCAACTGATATTTTTTTAAAGTTTTTAAAATTTCAAGTAAATCTATTTTTATTATTTTAAGTATATGTGTAGTTGCTGGTATTTGTAACAGTCTGAGGCTGCTTCAGATATTCTTAAAGATAGGCCTATAGGCAATTATGAACTGTTTACAATGGTTTCTATGAAAGCACTATAGGTGATTAATTACTAAGTTATCTTTCCAACTCCACATATAGTCTTTTATATAACAAACACTTGATATACTTGTAGTTGAGTTTTAGTGGGAACATGTAAGCTGACAAGAAAGATACTTCAGAAAATAGATACTATCTGTATCAATGAACATGATTTCAAATTGTTGGTCAGTGTGTACCCTTAAACCTCTTTAAATGTGTAGACTACAGCTACTGCTCTTGGTTATTCTTCAGAACATTGTTTTAAGAATACATAGCTTCCATTGCAATAGGCATATTACCAGGGAAGAAGCATCATCAATAGACTCAACTAACTGTGAATAATGGGAGATCAAATAATGACTGTTCTAGAAAACATGCCCACTGATTCAGTAGTGGCATTGGTGGAGTGAGAGTAACCCCCTAGTTTTTACTTGATTTATCTCTCTCCAGAGAACCCATGCCTGTATTGTTAACTGGAAATTATCTCATGTCTTTCTAAGTTACTGGCCAGAAGGCTAAACTTCTGGTTATGATTCTCCTAAAAGTATATAATGATTTTTCCCCTAATTTCCCCATACTTTTTATTCATCTAATTATTCCCCTAAGTATTCACCTATTTACTTATCTTAGTGCATGTAGTGCATTACCCAATTCCCATGAGAAGCCTCTCTCTGCAGTAGGAAGTAGTGACAAAAGAGACCCTACAATCTATAAGAGTACAAGAGTACTCAAGTCTTAAGCTATATAAAACCAATTTTTTTAGTGCTCAGGTATCATCGCAGACAAAAGGTAGAAAAATTGGAAAAGCCAGAGTTAGTAGATGCCTATATATGAGAGACTATTATTATATACATAGAGTCAGAACACCTGGGACTGCTGCACTAATGTATGCCGTCTCAAGCCAAACAAAAATCCAGAGTAAAGGCAGGGTGTGTGCACAAAGTCCACCCCTAGCTGAGAAACTATTAATGACTTTTTTATATGTATTTTTGTTAGGTGTTTTACTTTTTTTACATTTCAAATCCCCTGCTTCTATGAGGGTACTCCTCTATCTACAAACTCACTCCCGCCTCCAGCCTGCACATTCCCCTACACTGGAGCATCAAGCCTGCACAGTTTCAAGGGCCTCTCTTCCCATTGATGCAGGACAATGTCATCCTCTGCTACATATGTGGCTGGAGCTGTAGGTTTCTCCATGTGTACTCTTTGGATGGTGGTTTAGTCCTTGGGGGGGGGTGTCTGGAGGTTTGATATTGCTGTTCTTCCTATGGGGTTGCAAACTCCTTCAGGTCCTTAGTCCATTCTCTTAAGTGTTGTTTACCTGCCAAGACTTAAACTGACTCTTTCTACTCTATAGTGATCAAGTATTCATTGCTGTAAGGCTAAGTATGAGACTCTGTGTTCACATTTCATCTCTATGCTGTGATACTCTCTTATTTAAATTAGCATGTCTTATGCATGGTGAGCTTCAGTTATCGCTTGTGCAATAGTCTTGTTGTATCTGGATAATACTGTTCTCCTACAATCCACCAATGCTGTTTCTTTACCCTTCCAGCTCCCTCTTTTATAAATATCCCTAATCATTTGGAGAAGGGGTTCTGAAATAGATGTCTCATTTATGAGTGGACATTCCTCATAGAATTGGCAATGGTTACTCAGCTAGGGGTGGCCTTTTGCATGCCTCTTATCTCCATTCTGGATTTTTGTCTGGCTTGACATGGCATGTATTAGTGCAGTAATATCAGGTGACTTGACTCCATTTGTCATATCAATCAAATATATATTTTCATAGACATCCACTACCTCTGACTCTTCTAATCTTTCTACTTCTCTTAATTGCTAAACCATGAACAGTATGTGATTCTCTGTTTATCAGCACAAGCTACAGAAATAAACTAATCTGATGAATTTTGAGAAGTCATTTCTTAAACTATTGGTATAATGAATTATCTAAGTATGATTGATACTATATACAATAAAGAAATAATAGTAGTACACTCTCCATTAGGGTTTATGACACATATAGCCACAGGTTCTTCCCTTTAACAACATATCTAGATGACGTTGATGAAAGTTCTTATGGAATAAAATTCTTAAAAATTAGTTTCTTCCAACAGATCTGTGCCAATATTGCATTAATGGACATACCTTACAATCTTTATTATAGTTTGCATGCTTAATAACTTTCTTTGATAATATGTTCGGCACTTTGTCGAATGCAGGGTTGAACTCTTCCAGATATACAGAGGAAACTTCTAGGTCAGTATTATAGTGATTTCTCTGTGTTCCATGACTCAAGTATATGGTGTCTTTAAAAATAAGCACTTACTGTCAAGTTTTATTCATTAACCCAAGAAGAAGCACATGCAAAATTCTGTAACATTTAGGGACCCTAAATTACTCACTGACAAAAAAAAATGTCAAAATTGTCAACTAATTCCTGGCACTTAGCTTTTTAATATTATGCGATATAGTTTTTGTTATATATGATATTTCTTTGTATTGCTGCTTTAAAAATTAAGTATGTGGGATATAAGAAAAAAAAGGGAGAATTCTCAACAGAAGAATTTTGAATAGCTGAGAATCCCTTCAAGAAATGCTCGAAATCCTTAGTCATCAGAGAAATGTGAAGCAAAACAACCCGTAGATTCTATCATACACCAATCAGAATGGCTAATATCTCAAGTGACAGTACATGCTATCTAGGATGTGGAGAATAAAGAACACTCCTCCATTGATGGGTCAGATTGAAAACTTGTACAACCACTCTCACAATCAATTTGGTGGTTTCTGAGAAAATTGGAAATAGTGCTACCTGAAGACACAGATATACCACTCCAATATCATTCCTAGGCATATAGAAAAAAGATGCTCTAACATACTATAAGGGCACATGCTCCACTATTTCATAGCAGCTTTACTCATAATAGGCACAAACTGCAAATGACCCAGATGTCCCTCAACCAAAGAATGGATACAGAAAATACATGTTTCATTTATACAATGGAATACTATTCAGCTATTAAAAACAGTGACACCATTAATTTTTCAGGCAAATGGGTAGAAATAGAAAACATCATCCTGAGTCAGGTAGCTCAGACCCGAAAGAACATGCATGGTACATACTCACTGATAAGTGGATATTAATCGTAAAGTACAGAATACCCATGATACAGCTCATAGACCCAAAGAAGTTAAAGAAGAAGAAAGGCCCAAAGTGAGGATCCCTGAATCACTCTTAGAAAGGGAAACAAAATAGTTATTGGAGCCAGAGGAAGGGATCTAGGTGAGAGATAGGAGAGGAAAACAAATTGGGGTTAGGATCAGGTGTGAGGATACATAAGAGAGAGGCTCAGAAGGCCAAGGAAAAAATAAATTACTTAATCCTATAATAAAAACATTTTGGAAAATAAGAGCAAACCAAATCCAAACTCAGTTGATAGCAGGGTATATAAAAAACAGAGCAGAATTAATGACATAGATAAAGAAAAGATAATTCAGAGATTCAACAAATTTAAGGCATAATTTTTAGAGTATATAAGCCAAATTGGCAGAGCCATAGCTTAACTAATGAAAAAGAGAGAAAGAAAGAGCAGGAGAGAGAGAGAGAGAGAGAGAGAGAGAGAGAGAGAGAGAGAGAGAGAGAGAGAGAGAGAGAGAGAGAGAGAGAGAGAGACAAGATGACTCAAATAAGTAATGCCAAATATCTACATTCAGCAAAACAATAAAAAAATTATACCAAGAAGTCATCAATCCAGAGATACCCATTTCCCAGTGACTCAACCACCAACTAAAGAGTATACATGGACCAGTCCATGGCTCCAGCTACATATTTAGCAGAGACTGGTATCAGTGGGAAGGGAAGCACTATGTCCTATGGAAGCTTGAAGCCTGAGAGAAGAAGGAAGCTAGAGGAGTGAGTCAAGACTGGGTGGGTGGGTAGGGAAGCACTCTCTTAGAGACAAAGGGGAGGAAATGGGGTAGGGAGTGCCTGGAGGGGAGACCAAGAAGTGGCATAATATTTGAAATGTAAACAAATAAATGATTAAAAGAAACCTTTCAATCCAAAAATTTCCCAAGTCACAGAAAAAGTCTACAAATCATTCAAAAACGATATAAAGCTGGTCCTTCTGAAATTAGTCAAAGAAGGGAAAATTAAAAAAAGAAATACTTTCAAATGCCTGTGAACCTAGTGAAGACCCAATAAATTACAGGACAATATTCCTAATGAACATATAGTGAAAAATACTCAATTAAATATTGTAAACAATATAGACCTACATGGAAAAGATTATATACAATCACAAAGCTTGCTTTATCACTGAAATCTACAATGGCTCAAACTATGTAGTCAATAAATGTAATAAATCATATATATGATCTTAAAGCAAAAAATAATTTTATTTCACCACTGTGTTAAAATCTAACATGCTTAATGATAAAAATTCCTCAGAATGTAAAAATTGAACAAATATACATCAGCATGATAAAAGATATTTAAAAAAATGTGACCCACATCATTCTGCATCAAGAAAAGCTGAAAGCAATTCTAATGAAGTCATGAAGGAGACTTTTTAGCATTGTGTTTAAAAACTAACTGAAGATATAAAGCAACAGACAGGAATTTAAAGGAATACAAATAGGGAAAGGAATAGAACATTTCTATTTATAAATGAAATTATATTATATATTACAGATATCAAAAGTTCATCCAGAAAAAATTCTAGAAACAATTAAACATTGCAGAACAAAAGAGGATACAGGATTAACTTGTACAAATCAGTACCATTTTTATACACCAACAATAAGCATACCAAGAAAGAGATCTTAGATCAATTCCAATTAATATAGCATCACAAAAGAATCACATATAGGAACAAACCTTACTAAGGGAGTGATGGGCTTTAAAAATGTAACCCACAAACCGTTGAAGAAAGTCATAGACAAAACCCCTAGAAAATGAAAATGTAATCCATGCTTATGGATTGGTAGAACAAACTTTGTGAAAATGTCCAATCTAACAAAAGCTATTTGCAGATTCATTTTGACCCAATCAAATTCCCCATTTCAACCTTCACAGAATTTTAAAAAGATCCTAAAATTTACACAGAATAATAGAATACCCTAATATCTACAGCAAACCCCAGCAAGTAGAACGGTGGAGAGATTAATATTGCAGATCTTAAGATACATTACATACCTATAGTAAGAAAAACATATAGGACTGGTACAAAAATCGACATCTATACTTATCGAACAAAATAAAAGATCCAAAATTTAGGACATATAATTTCAGTCACTTAGTGTTTGACAAAGACACTTGGGATAGAAGGTGCAGAAAAGACAGCATTTTCAACCAATGATATTGATTAAAACTTGGTGTGCACATGCAGAAGAACAAAATTAGCCCTGCATTTATCACTTTGGACAAAAACTAACTCTAAATGAATGAAACACCAACATGTAAATGTAAAATCTAAAACTTAGAAGTTGAGTTTTATCCTAACCAGAATGACATAGATCAACGGAATAGCCAGCATCATATGGTTGAGAGGATACTGGGAACAGCTAACTCTCATTCACTGTTGGTGGAATTATAAACTGGAATCCAATAAAATAATGATTTAAAAAACCTGAGGAGAGTTGTCAAAAAATATAAATCTTCCATAGGACCCAACTATAGCTCCCTTAGTCATGTTCTGAAATTATTTAATATCCTACTCCAAAGATATTGCTTGCTCATCCACGTTTGTTACTGCTCTACTCATAATAGCTAGAAAGTGGAAACAAGGTTAACATCCTTAAACAAATGACTGGATAATAAAATTATGGTACCTATGCACTATGATATATTATTGAGCTGTGACTTAAAATGAAATCATGAACCTTGTAGGTAAATGGATGGAATGTAATAAAAAAGGTTATATGTTGAAGAACATAGCTTAGACCTTGTAAAACAAATGCAACATTTTTCTCTGACTGAAGCCACCTATCTCCAGTTCTTAGATGTTAGTTTATATCCTAGAGAAACTGCAGAAATCGGGAGAGTAAACCTGGACACTTACCAGGAAAGGGAGGTTAGGGAGTAATAGAGAGGAAAAATGTACTCTTATCAGGGAAATTGAAAAGGGGGTCCTTCTTAGGAAGTTGAAGGGAGGTAAATGCCAAATACCAAAAAAGGTTGGAAGAGGTTAAAGAGTGCATATCAGAATACCAGTGATTTGATAGGGTAAATAGGAAATGGTGGACTCTTTAGGGAGATAGGAGAAAAGGCTAAATGTAGATTAAAAGGGGGTGTGTAAAATAACATGGGCAATTGCAAAAAGAATCATAATATCAACAATTTACTTAAGAAAAAACTTACAAAACACAAAATTCTGTGTATTTTGTATAAAATTTTAGTCTCTGGATGGAAATTATTCTGGATAAGAGCCAAGGATCATATTAGAAAAACCACAATAAGTCTTCACTGAGGACTAGCTTCCACAGTAGTAGAGGGCATCATTCAAGCTTCTAAGGGAGAGAGGCAACCATCAGTCATACCTACCTATGGTGCCTATGAACCACATCAATGGACAGTATAACTCAATAATTCTAAGGACTGAAAAATGGCATGCACAAATTCCCTTTTAATTGGACTTATGTCCTTTAAGCAAGAGGGAAAATGTAACTTGTATTAGCAATAAATAAGTGAACTAACTACCCAGTACTAGTGAAACCATAGTTATTTAAGAATCTACAACCATCAGATTGATAAACACATGTGGCTTTCAGTCCAATCAAACAAATTTCTTTTTTTGTAACAGGTGGATATGTTACAAAAGAAAAAAAAATCACCCAGCAAATCAACCTGCAAAGTTGGGGAATCCATTACACACACACACACACACACACACACACAGACACACAACCTTCCTGCAACTAAAACAGAGAATTATGAATTAGCTTTATGATCTTCCAGATTTATGAACTAACAGCTTTCCATGAAAGTTCACCTATGTTATAACTCTATAAACCTGTAATATCAAATATTCTTCAGATATTTTGAAAATAGGAGCAGGAGAGATAAATCAGAAGTGTTTTGGAGCATTGGTTGCTCTTGCAGAGGACTCACACAGTACACACCTTGTAACTCCAAGTCCAGGGGATTTGGTGACCTCCTCTCCCCACTCTGGACTCTTCTACTTGTATAATACACATTAACTTATAAACATACATACACATAAAATAGATAACTGTAAATCTTAAGTAAAAATAATTCTCTGTTTTGTAGTGTTTGATTCCATTTGAAATGTACTTTATTGATATGTGTCAAATAAATAGAGATAACATTGGTAAATGAAAAATGCCTATTTTATAAAAGGAAAAAGTGCCAGAACAAGGTAGGACTCTAAATTCTAAAAATCAGGGCTATCACATTCCAGGCCTTCTAAGCAATACATTATTTGAAATCCAAAGTTGCTACAAAAAACATATCCTGTAGTTATTGAATTTTACTAGGCCACAAGTTACGAATCTTAGTCCCAAGGGGAAATATATATATATATATATATATATATATATATATATATATATATATATATATATATATATATATATATATGTGTGTGTGTGTGTGTGTGTGTGTGTGTATGTATGTGTGTATGAGTGTGTTTGTATGTGTGTGTATATGTGTTGTGTGTATTTTTTATTTATGACTCATATAATTTTGTGCAAGAGTCAAGCAGAGGATTGTAAGTGCTAGAGGATCAGTCAATGTGATGAGACTGTATTGTGTCCTAGGAACATTCAAAATGCATGGCATGCATAAAGTCTCAACAACACAGCTTGCTAAACAAGAGCTGAGTAAAATTGCCACCAAAAAATGGGTGAGAAAGGCCCACAATGTCTTTACACAACAGAACAAACACCAGGCAACTGAAGAATATTGAAAGTAAGAGAAATTGTATTCTTCCTGGAATAACATACTGATTGGTTATCTGTAGTGACAATTTTGACAGCTTCATTCGTTTTTTTTTTTTTCATTTGATGTATTCTTTATTTACATAACAAATGATTTCCCCTTTTCTGGGTCCCCACTCCCCACAAGTCCCATAAGCCCTCTTCCCTCCCCTGTTCCTCCATCTACTCCTTCCCACTTCCCTGTTCTAGTATTCCCCTATACTGTTGCATTGAGTCTTTCCAGAACCAGGGGCCACTCGCATGTTCTTTTTGGACATCATTTAATATGCGGATTATTTCTTGGCTATTCCAAGTTTCTAGGTTAATATCCACTTATCAGTGAGCGCATACCATGATTGATCTTTTGAGACTGGGTTACCTCACTTAGTATGATGTTCTCCAGCTCCATCCATTTGTCTATGAATTTCATGAATTCATTGTTTCGAATGGCTGAATAGTACTCCATTGTGTAAATATACCACATTTTTTGTATCCATTCCTCCGTTGAGGGACACCTGGGTTGTTTCCAGCTTCTGGCTACTACAAATAGGGCTGCTATGAACATAGTAGAGCATGTGTCCTTATTACATGCTGGGGAATCCTCTGGGTATATGCCCAGGAGTGGTATAGCAGGGTCCTCAGGAAGTGACATGCCCAGTTTCTGAGGAACCTCCAGACTGATTTCCAAAGAGGTTGCACCATCTTACAATCTCACCAGCAGTGGAGGAGTGTTCCTCCTTCTCCACATCCTCGCCATCACCTGCTGTCTCCTGAGTTTTTGACCTTAGCCATTCTGACCTGTGTGAGGTGAAATCTCAGGGTTGTTTTGATTTGCATTTCCCTAATGATTAATGATGTTGAACATTTCTTAAGGTGTTTCCCAGCCCTCTGAAGTTCTTCATGTGAAAAATTTTTGTTTAGCTTGGTAACCCACTTTTTAATGGGGTTATTTGATTCTCTAGGTTCTACCTTCTTGAGTTCTCTGTATATATTAGATATTAGCCCTCTGTCAGATTTAGGGTTGGTGAAGATCCTTTCCCAATCTGTTGGTTGACGTTTTGTCCTTTTGACAGTGTCCTTTGCCTTACAGAAACTTTGTAGTTTTATGAGGTCCCATTTGTCAATTCTTGATCTTAGAGCATAAGCTATTGGTATTCTATTCAGGAACTTTTCCCCTGTGCCCATGTCTTCAAGGGTCTTCCCCAGTTTCTTTTATATTAGTTTCAGTGTGCCAGGTTTTATGTGGAGGTCCTTGATCCATTTGGAGTTGAGCTTAGTACAAGGAGATAAGAATGGATCAATTAACATTCTTCTGCATGCTGACCTCCAATTGAACCAGCACCATTTGTTGAAAAGACTATCTTTTTTCCACTGGATGCTTTCAGCTCCTTTGTCGAAGGTCAAGTGACCATAGGTGTGTGGGTTCATTTCTGGGTCTTCAATCCTATTCCATTGATCCACTTGCCTGACATTGTACCAGTACCATGCAGTTTTTATCACTATTGCTCTGTAGTAAAGTTTGAGGTCGGGGATACTGAATCCCCCTGAAGTTCTTTTACTGTTGAGAATAGTTTTAGCTATCCTGGGTTTTTTGTTATTCCAGATGAATTTGAGCATTGCTCTTTCTAGCTCTATGAAGAACTGGGTTGGGATTTTGATGGGGATAACATTGAATCTGTAGATTGCCTTTGGCAATATGGCCATTTTAACTATATTAATCCTGCCAATTCATGAGCATGGAAGGTTTTTCCATTTTCTGAGATCTTCTTCGATTTCCTTCTTCAGAGATCTGAAGTTCTTGTCATATAGGTCTTTCACTTGTTTGGTTAGAGTCACCCCAAGATACTTTATACTGTTTGTGGCTATTGTGAAGGGTGTCGTTTCCCTAATTTCTTTCTCAGTCTGCTTATCCTTTGAGTATATAAAGGCTACTGATTTGCTTGAGTTGGTTTTATAGCCAGCTACTTTGCTGAAGTTATCAGCTGTAGGAGTTCTCTAGTAGAGTTTTTTGGGTCACTTAAGTATACTATCATATCATCTGCAAATAGTGATAGTTTGACTTCTTCCTTTCCAATTTGGATCCCTTTGACCTCCTTATATTGTCTAATTGCTCTAGCCAGTACCTCAAGCACTATATTGAAAAGTTATGGAGTGAGGGGGAAGCCTTGTTTAGTTCCTGATTTTAGTGGGATTGCTTCAAATTTCTCTCCATTTAGTTTGATGTTGGCTACTGGTTTGCTGTATATTGCTTTTACTATGTTTAGATATGGGTCTTGAATTCCTGTCCTTTCCAAGACTTTTAGCATGAAAGGATGCTGAATTTTGTCAAATGCCTTTTCAGCATCTAATGAAATAATCATGTGGTTTTTTTCTTTGAGTTTGTTTATGTAGTGAATTGCATTGATGGATTCCTTATATTGAACCATCTCTGCATCCCTGGGATGAAGCCTACTTGATCATGGTCGATAATCGTTTTGATATGTTCTTGGATTTGGTGGGCAAGAATTTTATTGAGTATTTTTGCATAGATATTCATAAGGGAAATTGGCCTGAAATTCTCTTTCTTAGTTGGATCTTTGTGTGGTTTTGGTATCAGCGTAATTGTGGCTTTGTATAAGGAGTTGGGTAGTGTTCCTTCTGTTTCTATTTGGTGGAATAGTTTGAAGAGTATTGGTGTTAAGTCTTCTTTGGAGGTCTGATAGAATTCTGCACTGAAGCCATCTGGTCCTGTGCTTTTTTTGGTTGGAAGGCTATCTATGACCCCTTCTATTTCTTTAGGGGTTTTGGGTCTGTTTAGATGATCTATTTGATCCTGATTTAATTTTGGTATTTGGTATCTGTCTAAGAAATTTTCCATTTCATCCAGATTCTCCACTTGTGTTGTGTAGAGGCTTTTGTAGTAGGAGCTGATCATTTTTTGAATTTCCTCAGTTTCTGTTGTATTATCTCCCTTTTCATTTCTAATTTTGTTAATTTGGATACTTTCTCTGGCTTCATTCTTTTTTGTGTTTTTTTTTTGTGTGTGTTTTTTTTTTTTTTTTTTTTTGGTTGTCGGTTTTTGGTTTTTGATTTTTTGATTTTTTTCAACACAGAGTTTCTCT
Organism: Apodemus sylvaticus; assembly: GCF_947179515.1. Classification (NCBI taxonomy): domain Eukaryota; kingdom Metazoa; phylum Chordata; class Mammalia; order Rodentia; family Muridae; genus Apodemus; species Apodemus sylvaticus. The sequence goes on from NC_067476.1 coordinate 67,326,837, forward strand.
GTGTAGCCTTGGGTGTCCTGGAACTCACTTTGTAGACCAGGCCGCCCTCAAACTCAGAAATCTGCCTGCCTCTGCTTCCCAAGTGCTGAGATTAAAGGCATGCACAACCACTACCTGACAGACAGCCTCATTCTTAAAAAGAAAAAAAAAATAAACAAAATGAAATGGGAAAGAAAAATGTTGCTTTGTCAGTGCTTGTGGCATACACATATGGATCAGTTCTTTTTTTTAATTTTCTATATTCTATGTTTACATTCCAAATGATTTTCCCTTTCCTGGTCCCCACCTCCCCATAAGTTCCCTATGCCCTTTTCCCTCTGCCCATCCTCCTATCAACGCCCTCCTACTTCTCTGTCCTGGTGGTCCCCTACAATGCTAGAACAAGCCTTTTCACATTTTGGATGATTAGGGACGTCTCCTTCCTTCTTCTTGGGAGTCATTTGATTACGTGAATTGTGTCTTGGGTATTCAGAGTTTCTGAGTTAATATCCACTTATCAGTGACTGTATTCCATGAGTGTTCTTTTGTGACTGGGTTACCTCACTTAGGGTGATATTTTCCAGATCCAACCATTTGCCTAAAAATTTCATGAATTCATTGTTTTTTATTGCTGAGTAGTATTCCATTGTGTAAATATACCACATTTTCTGTATCCATTACTCCATTGAGGCACATCTGGGTTCTTTCCAGCTTCTGGCTATTATAAATAGGGCTACAATGAACATAGTGGAACATGTGTCCTTATTGCATGCTGGGGAATCCTTTGGGTATATGACTAGGATGGTATTGCAGGGTCCTCCAGAAGAGTTATGCCCAATTTTCTCAGAAACAGCCAGACTGATTTCCAGAGTGGTTGTACCAAATTGTATTCCCACCAGCAGTGGAGGAGTGTTCCTCTTTCTCCACATCCTTGCCAGCACCTACTATCTACTGAGTTGTTAATCTTAGCCATTTTAACTGGTGTAAGGTGAAATCTTAGGGTTGTTTTGATTTTCATTTCCATAATGACTAATGATGTTGACCATTTCTTAAGGTGCTTCTCAGCCATTCGAAGGGAAGACCCTTGAGAACATGGGCATAGGGGGAAAGTTCCTGAATAGAACATCAATAGCTAATGCTCTAAGATCAAGAATTGACAAATGGGACCTCTCAAAATTACAAAGTTTCTGTAAGGCAAAGGACACTGTCAAGCAGACAAAATGGCAACCAACAAATTGGGAAAGGATCTTTACCAACCCTACATCCGACAGAGGGCTAATATCTAATATATACAAAGAACTCAAGAAGCTAGATGCCAGAGAGCCAAATAACCCTATTAAAAATGGGGTACAAAGCTAAACAAAGAATTTTCACACGAAGAACTTTGTATGGATTAGTTCTTACCAGGGAAAATTAGTATACTCCTCCCACAGCAGATTTGGCAAGGTAAGAGTTGGTGCCACTATGTGCTAAAGTAAGATGATAAATGTGAAATCTTTCTTCTCATTAGAGAAGTGGCATTTGTTTGTTTGGTTTTTTTAGAGATTAGGAGCTCAATTTCTTTCTTTCTTTCTTTCTTTCTTTAATTAATTAATTTATTTATATTTTTATTGGATATTTTCTTTATTTACATTTCAGATGTTATCCTCTTCCTAGTTTCCCCTCTAAAACACCTTATCCCTTCCCCACATTGCCCTTCTCAGCAAATTACTCACTCCTGCTTCCCTGCCCTGGTATTCCCCTATACTGGGGCATAGAGCCTTCACAGAAGTGTCCTTAAAGGCAGAATATAGAGTATCTAAAATTACATTATGAATAAACTTGTGAGTAAGATATAATAGTTTATATTTTTTAATGGGATTATTTCCTTGTTTCCAGTTACTCAGAATGAGGTGACAACAGATACATTTGACTTTGTGGTTCACAGCAGTGTAACAAAATCCAGCATGAACCTGAATTCTTTTATTTTACTTTTTTTTAATTAAATATTTTCTTTATTTACATTTCAGATGTCATCCCCTTTCCAAGTTTCCCCTCCCCCAAACCCATATCCCAACCCCTGTTCACTAACTCACCCACTCCTGCTTCCTTGACCTAGCATTGCCCTACACTGGGGTAATGTGCCTTCACAGGTCCAAGGGCCTCTCCTATCATTGATGTCCAACCAGGCAATCCTCTGCTATCCAAACTGTTGGAGCCACAAGTCCCTCCATGTGTACTCTTTCGTTGGTGCTTTAGTCTCTGGAAGCTCTGTGGTACTGGTTGTTTCATATTGTTGTTCCTCCTATGGGGCTACAAACACTTTCAGCTCCTTGGGTCCTTTCTCTAGCTCCTTGCAGCGCCAACAATGTAGGAGGATTCCTCTTTCTCCACAATCTTGACAGAATCTACTGTCAGCTGAGATTTTAATCTTAGACATTCTGACTGATGGGAGGTAGAATCTCAGGGTTGTTTGATTTACATTTTCCTGATAACTAAGAATCTTGAACATTTCTTTAGGTGTTTCTCAACCATTAGATATTCTTCAGTTGAGAATTCTTTGTTTAGCTCTATACCCTATTTGCAATTTTATGAGGTCCTGTATGTTAATTCTTGACATTAGAGCATAAGCTATTTGTGTTTGGTTCAGAAATGTTAATTCTTGACATTAGAGCATAAGCTATTTGTGTTTGGTTCAGAAACTTTTCCTCTATGCTCATGTGCTCAAGGGTCTTCCCCACATGTTTTCTATTAGTTTTAGTGTATCTGGTTTTATGTGTAGGTCCTTGATCTACTTGGACTTGTCCTTTGTATAAGGGGATAAGAATGGGTCAATTTGCATTCTTCTACATGCTAAATACCAGGTGAACCAGCACCATTTGTTGAAATGCTGTCTTTTTCCCTCTGGATGGTATTAGATCCTTTGTCAAAGATCAAGTGACCATAGGTGTGTGGGTTCATTTGGCTTTTCAATTCAATTCCATTGATCTACCTTCCTGTCACTGTACCAATATCATGCAATTTTTATCATGATTGCTTTGTAGTACAGAGCCCGAATTCTTTCCAAGACAAGAACACTTTTAATTTTTTGATGTACAGTACTCTAGTCAAATATTTAGGAGATAGTTTTTTGAATGAGTGGTTGATAATACCTTTAATATTTTTAATAGTGTCATGGATTTTGCATATCTTCACAATATGAAAGGTCTCTTCCAAATAGAGGAATAAAATGTAAAGCTCCTACTTTGGTAGAATCCACTATACTCTTACAATTTATATATGAGCCTACACTAACAGAAAATGACTCTGTCTTCTAATTTTCTGAGGTATTACTTGGCAACTATATCAGCTATATGGGAAACCCAAGAGGGGTTTATCCATAATTTATCCATTCATTCAAAAAGCTACAACCTAATGGTCAAAAATTTAAGTACTTCTGAAAATATTTTTTAAAAAGTTTATATATTCTCAAAAGATTATAAGTAACTAAAGTAACTGCAAGATTTCATTCCAAGTTAGGAAATCTGACAATTACATCAATTACTAAGTATATTAAAGAACTATATTCAGGTATTTTTCAGTTATAATGACTTTATATGAAACAAACTCAACTCACTGTTTTATACTACAAAACAGAGTATCGAAATGCTTAATATTATCAAACATCTAAAAAAGGTAATTCAGACTTTGGAAGAGAACTCCCCAGCCAGTCCAGCAACACCCAGAGGAGCATCCACTCCCACACCTCTAACATGCCAGGATAATAGGCACAGAGGGGAGGAGGACTTAACATCTGTTCTAATACCACTGAGAGTACCTGGGACCAGTGGGACCCAAAAACACAGGAACCCCACCTGACCACTGGTAGGAGTTGGTATACCTTTGGCACAGACTCCCCAGCGAGGCCTGCAACACCCAGAGGAACCTCCACTCCAGTCTCCTCTAACATTCATAGGATCACAGGATCACATGATCCCAGGATGGAAGGAGCTTGGCAATACCAAGATCCCAGGGACCCAGGGGCAGCTTGACTCTCAGTAGCTCTGACACACTCAGAATATAAGGATCACAGAATGCTGGAATCACAGGACCACAGAGACAGCTGGACTCTGAGGAGTTCTGACACAAAAAGGGTCACAGGAAGGACAGGTAGCATTAGAAATAATCAGGTGGTCGGAGGCAAGAGTAACAACAGAAGTAACAGAAGCCATGGGAACATAGCATCACCAGAACCCAATTCTCCCACCATAGCAAGTCCTGGATACACCATCACACCAGAAAAGTAAGACTCTGATTTAAAATCTCATTTCATAATGATGATAGAGGACTTTAAGAAGAATATAAATAATTCCCTTAAAGATAAATAGAAAAAACACAGGTAAACAGGTAGAAACCCTTAAAGAGGAAAGGCAAAAATTCCTTAAAGAATTACAGGAAAAAACAATCAAACAGGGAAAAGAAATGAACAAAACCATCCAAAACAACAAAAGGAGGTCAAAGGGATACAAATTGGAAAGGAAGAAGTCAAAATATCACTACTGCAGGCGATATGATCTTATATTTAAGTGACCCTAAAAATACCATCAGAGAACTCTTAAAGCTGATAAACAATTTCAGCAAAGTGGCTAGATATTACATTAATTTAACAAATCAATAGCCTTCCTCTATTCAAAGGTTAAACTGGCTGAGAAAGAAGTTAAGGAAAGGCCACCCTTCACAATAATCACAAATAATATTACATACCTTGGTGTGACTCTAACCAAGCAAGTGAAAGATATGTATCACAGGAACTTCAAATCTCTGAAGAACAAAATAGATATCAGAAGATGGAAAGATTTCCCAGGCTTAGGGATTGGCAGAATTATAATAGTAAAACTTGCCTTCTTGTCGAAATCAATCTACAGATTCAATGCAATCCCCATCAAAATTCTAACTCAATTCTTCATTGAGTTACAAACAATTTGCAAATTCATTTGGAATAACAACAACAACAACAACAAAAAAAAAAACAGGATAGCAAAAACTATTCTCAACAATAAAAGAACTTCAGGGGAAATCACCATCCCTTACCTCAAGCTGCACAACAGAGCAATAGTGATTAAAAACAAAACAAAACAAAAAACAAAACTGTATGGTATTGGTAAAGAGACAAGCAGGAGATCAATGGAATAGAATTGAAGACTCAGAAATGAACCCACACACCTATGGTCATTTGATAGTTTGCAAAGGAGCTAAAATTATCCAGTGGAAAAGATAGCATTTTTAACAAATGGTGCTGGTTCAACTAGAGGTCAGCATATAGCAAAATGCAAATTGACCCATTCTCCTTGTACAAAGCTCAAGTCCAAGTGGATCAAAGACCTCCACATAAAGCCAAATACACTTAAAGATATAGAGGAGAAATTAGGGAAGAGCCTCAAACATATGGGCACAGGGAAAAAATTTTTGAACAGAACATCAGTGGCTTATGTACAAAGATCAAGAATTGATAAATAAGACCTCATAAAATTGCAAATCTTCTGTAAGGCAAAGAACACTGTCAATAGGACAAAAAGGAAACCAACAGATTGGGGAAAGACATTTACCAGTGTTTCATTAGATAGAGGGCTAATATCCAGTATATACAAAGAACTTAAAGAAGTGTGACTGCGGAGAGTCAAATAACCCTATTAAACAAATGGGCCACATAGCTAAACAAAGAATTTTCACTTGTGGAATATCAAATGACTGAAACGCACCTAAAGAAATGTTCAGCATCCTTAGTTATTAGGGAAATTCAAATCAAAACAACCCTGAGATTACACCTTACACCAGTCAGAATGGCTAAGATAAATAACTCGGGTGACAACTGATGCTGGAGAGGATGCAGAGAAAGAGGAACTCTCCTCCACTGACAATGGCATTGCAAGCTGGTACAACCACTCTGGAAATCAGTTTGACAGCTCCTCAGAAAACTGAACATAATACTACCTGAAGACGCAGCCATACTACTCCTGAACTTATACACAGAAGATGCTCCCACATGTGTATGGACACATGCTTCACTATATTCATAGCAGCCTCATTTATAATAGCCAAAAGCTGGAAAGAATCCAGATTTCCTTCTACAGAGGAACTGATTGATACAGAAAACGTGGTATATGTACACAATGGAGTACTATTCAGCTATTATGAATGATGAATTCATTAAATTCTTAGCCAAATGGATTGAACTAGAAAATATCACCTTGCATGGTGATATCACAAAAGAAAATACATGGTATGCACTCACTGATAAGTAGATATTAGTCCAAATGCTCTAAATACCCAAGATACAATTCACAGACCACATGAAATTCAAAAAAGAATGAAGACCAATGTGTGGGTGATTGTATTCTTCTGAGAAGGGAAATAATATTCACAGGAGCAAATATGTAGATAAAATGTAGAGCAGAGATGAAAGAAAAGGCCATCCAGAGACTGTACTACCAGTGGCTATTATAAATAAGGTTGTTTCTTTAATCCCAGCACTTGGGAGGCAGAGGCAGGCAGATTTCTGAGTTAGAGGCCAGCCTGGTTTACAGAGTGAGTTCCAGAACATCCAGGACTATACAGAAAAACCCTGTCTCTAAATAAATAAATAAATAAATAAATAAATAAATAAATAAATAAATAAATAAATAAGGTTACTGTGAACATAGTGGAACAGGTGTCCTAATTATATTTGGAGAATCTTTTGTGCATATGCCCTGGAGTTGTATAGCTGTGTGTTCAGGTAAAACAACATTCATTCTTCATTTTTCTGATTAACCAGCAGACTGATTTTCAGAGTGGTTGTACCAGTTTGCAATCCCACCAACAATAGAGGAGAATTCCTCTTTCTCCACAATCTTAACAGCATATATTGTCACCTGAGTTGTTCATCTTAGCCACTGTGATGCATGTGAGGTGGAATCTCAGGGTTGTTATGATTTGTATTTCTCTGATGACTAAGGACGTTAAATGTTTCTTTAGGTGTTTCTTGACCATTCAATATTCCTTGGTTGAGAATTCTTTGTTTAGTTGTGTACCCAATTTTTAATAGGGTTATTTGATTCTTTGGAGTCTAAGTTCTCAGTTCTTTGTATATATGGAATATTAACCCTGTATTGGGTATAGAATCGGTAAAAATCTTTTCCCAATATATTGGTTGTGGTTTTGTCCTATTGACAGAGTCCATTCCCTTACAGAAGCATTGCAATTTTATGAGGGCCCATTTGTCAAGTCTTGATTTCAGAGCATAAGCCATAGTGTTCTATTCAGGAAATTATCTCCTATGCCCATGAATTCAAAGTACTTCCCCTCTTTTTCCTCTATTAGTTTAAGTGTATCTGGTTTTATGTGGAGGTCCTTGATCCTCTTGGACTTGAGCTTTGTACAAGGGGATAAGAATGAGTTGATTTACATTCTTCTACATGCTGATGTTCAGTTGAAGCAGTAACATTTATTGAAAATTCTCTTTTGTCCACTGGATGTTTTTAGCTCCTTTGTCAAACATCAAGTGACCGTTTGTGTATGTGTTCATTTCTGGGTCTTCAATTATATTCCAGTAATCTTCCTGTCTGTCTCTACAGATCTTATTACTATAAATCTATAATTCAGCATGAGGTCAAGGATAGTGATTCCCCCAGACTTTCTTTTATTGTTAACAACAGTCTTTCTCCCCTGGGATTTTTGTTATTCCAAATGAATTTGAGAATAGCTACTTCTAACACTGTGAAGATTTGAATTCAAATTTTATTGGAGATTGCATTGAAATTTTACATTGCTTTTGACAAGATGGCCATTTTTATTATATTAATCCTGCCTATCCATGAGCATGGGAGATCTTTCCATCTTCTGAGATCTTCTTCAAATTCTTTTTCAGAGTCCTTGTCATACAGATCTTTCACTCATTTGGTTAGAGTTACACTAGGTACTTCATATTATTTATAACTATTGTGAAGGGTGTCTTTTCCCTGATTTTTTTCTCTACCTTTTTATCCTTTGAGTATAAGAAATCCTACTGACTTGCTTGAGTTAATTTTATATCTGCCACAAGTTATTTATCAGGTTTAGGTGTTCTCTGGTAGAATTTTTGGGTTCACTTAAGTATAAGATTATATCATTTGCAAATAGTGCTATTTGACTTCTTCCTTTCCAAATTGTATCCCTTTGACCTGCTTTTGTTGTCTAATTGCTCTAGGTAGGACTTCAAATACTGTATTGAATAGATGTGGAGAGAGTGGGCAGCCTTCTCTAGTCCTTGATTTTAATGGGATTGCTTCAATTTGCTCTCCATTTAATTTGTTGTTGGATACTTATTTGCTGTATATTGCTTTTAAAATGCTTTGATATGGGCCTTGAATTCCTGATCTTTCCAAGACTTTTACCATGAAGGGATAATGAATTTTGTGAAATGCTTTTAGGATCTAATGAAATGATTGTGTGTTTTGTTGTTGTTGTTGCTGTTGTTGTTTTAAGATTGAGTTTGTTTATGTAGTGGATTACATTGATGGATTTCCATATATTGAACCATCCCTAAATCCCTGGAAGGAAGCCTACTTGATCATGATGGATGATTGTTTTGATGTATTCTTAGATTTGGTTTGTGAGGATTTTATTGAGTATTTTTACATCAATAAGGGAAATTGGTCTAAAGTTCTTATTCTTTGTGGGGTCTTTGTGTGGTTTAGGTATAAGTTTAATTGTTGCTTCATAGAATGAATTGAGTAGAATTCATACTATTTCTATTTTGTAGAATACCTTGAAGAGTATTGCTATTAGGTTTTCGTTGAAGGTCTGATGGAATTCTGCACTAAACCCATCTGATTCTCAAACTTTTGTTTGTTTGTTTGTTTGTTTGTTTTGAGACTTTTAATGACTGCTTCTATTTCTTTAGGGGTCCTGGGGCTTTTTAAATGCTTTAGTGCTTTTTATTTATCTTTGGTATCTCATATCTGTCTAGAAAACTGTCCATTTTATACAGATTTTCCAGTTTTGTTGAATATAGGCTTTTGTTGTAGGTACTGCTGATTATTTTGTCTCCCTTTTTATTTCTGGCTTTATTAATTTGGATACTGTCTCTATGCCCTCTGGTTTGTCTGGCTAAGGAATTATCTACCTTGTTGATTTTCTCAAAGAACTACGTTCTCTTTTTGTTGGTTCTTTGTATAGTTATTTTTGTTTCTACTTGGTTGATTTAAGCCAGAAGTTTATTTCCTGCTGTCTGTTTCTCTTAGGTATATTTGCTTTGTCTGTGCTAGAACTTGCAGGTGTGCTGTCAACCTGCTAGTGTATGCTCTCCCAGTTTCTTTTTGTAGGCACTTAGGGCTATGAGTTTTACTGTTACCACTGCTTTCATTATTTCCCATAAGTTTTGATATGATATATCTTCATTTTCATTAAATTCTAAAATTTCTTTAATTTCCTTCTTTATTTCTTCCTTGACTAAGTTATCATTGAGTAGAACATTGTTCAGCTTCCAAGTGTATGTGGGCTTGCCATTGTTTCTGCTGTTATTGAAGACCTACATTAATCTCTGGTGATCAGATAGGATCCATGGGATTAATTCAATCTTCTTGTATCTTTTGAGGCCTGTTTTGTGAACAATAATATTCTCAACTTTGGAAATGGTTCCATGAGGTTCTGAGAAGAAGATATGTTTTTTTTTTTGTTAGTTTTTTGTTTTGTTTTGTTTTGTTCTATAGATATCTGTTCAATCCATTTGGTTCATAACTTCTGTTATTTTCACTGTGTCTCTGTTTAGTTTCTGTTTCCATGATCTGTCCATTGCTGAGTATGGAGTATTGGAGTCTCCCACTATTATTACGTGAGGTACAATGTGTGCTTTGGGCCTTAATAAGGTTTCTTTTATGAATGTTGGTGCCTTTGCATTTGGAGCATAAATGTTCATAAGTAAGAATTCATTTTGGTATATTTTTCCTTTGAGGAGTATGAAGTGTCCTTCTTTAGCTTTTCTGATAAATTTTGGTTAAAAGTACATTTTATTTGATATTTGAATGTCTACTCCAGCTTGTTTCTTCAGACTATTTGCTAGAAATATTTTTTCCAGTCTTTTTCTCTAAGGTAGTGTCTGTCTTTATCACTGAGATGCATTTTTCTGTATGCAGCAAAGTTCTGGGTCCTGTTTCTGTATCCAGTCTGTTAGTGCATGTCTATTTACTGGGGAATTGAGACCATTGATGTTAAAATATATTAAGGAAAAGTGATTGTTTCTTCCTGTTATTTTTGTTGTTAGAGGTGGAATTCTGCTTGCATGACTGTATTCTTTATGCTTTCCTGAAGCAAGATTGCTTTCTTGCTTTTTCTACAGTGTCGTTTCCCTCCTTGTGTTGGTGTTTTCCGTCTATTATCCTTTGTAGATCTGGATTTGTGAAAAGGTATTATGTAAATTTTGTTTTATTAGGGAATGTCTTGGTATCTCCATCTCTGGTAATTGAGAGTTTTCCTGGGTGTAGTTGCCTGGACTGGCATTTGTGTTCTCTTAGGGTATATATTAGATATGCCCATAATCTTCTGGATTTTATAGTCTCTGTTGAAAAATCTGATGTAATTCTGATAGGTTGCCTTTTTTATGTTACTTGACCTTTCCCCTTTATTGCTTTTTATACTCTTTATTTTGTTTTGTGTTTTTGGTGTTTTGATTATCATATGCCTGGGAGTCAAGCTTCCTCTGGGTGTTGTGAGACTGGGTGCAGAGGTAGCACCTAAGATATGCTCAGGATACTTGCTCAGATCAGAAGGAACCAGTACGCCTTGCTGGGCAGGGATTACTGTGTCCCTAGATATTGCTGGTCCCAATTATTCCCCATGTTAGAGCAGATGCTATCATCTCCTCTCCTATGATCCAGGTCATATAAGAGGTCCTCTGAGTGGAGCTTGGATGTTGTGGGACTGGGTGCAGAACTAGTGCCCAAGGTCTGCTAAGGGCAAGATACCAAGTGGAAGGAATACACAGATTTATTAATACTATAACTTGTACAATGAAGGAACTTTGTTCTAGGATTAAACTGCTAATCTTCTCATTTGTTCAATAAGATATATATAATTGTCATTAATTTTCCTGTGTTTGTTATTTTAATATATCCAATCATCAGAAAGTATTCTGCGCATGATCATAACTAGACAGAGTTTTAAATCGTTATCTGTCCTTCATTTAAGAACATTTCCATTGTAAGCTGGTTGTAATTATGGATGAGTCACTTTATCAAAAAATATATACATTTTTCTGTTATCCAAAATCCTAAAATATGCTGTACCACAGAAAATTTTCTGTTATGAACGAACCATACTATATTGGTCTTCTTTTTGAAACAACCTTTATTTTTCAAATATAAATACTCATTTCCCCAAACACACACTGCAGAATTCAAATTTCATCTTTTTATAAAAGTTTTAGGATTTTCTTGATGAGATTTATTTATTTATTTATTTATTTATTTATTTATTTATTTATTTATTTTGGAAGCACAAGTGAAGAAATGAAGATTCCTGAAGGCTGTAAGTGACAGAAGCTGAAAGCCTTATGCCTATTACATAAAGGAATTTAAAATGTGGATTGCTTTCTCTCGCTTTCTCTGTCTCTCTCTCTGTCTCTCTCTCTCTCTCTCTAAATAAAAAGTTAAATATTTCATTGTTTTTTATTTTTTTGTGATTCTTGACAAAGTACCCTGAGAAATACAAATTAGGAAAAAATAAATTATTTCATATTACAGTTCCAGTAGCCAGGGATACAGTGTAACATAGTGTGGAAGAGTTCTGCCAGCAGGAGCAGAGAGTGAGAGTGGTAATCACAGAGTACCCACAGTCAGGTGGCAGCAGTGATGTCTGTTAGTGCTCAGCTCCTCTTCTCACTTTTACTGAGCCCAGTTTACTTTCCATAAAATAGTGCTTCAAATCTTGCACAACTTCTTCCATATCCTCTGTCCAGCAGTTTTCACATCCTTGTTCCTCAAGCTATAGATCAAGGGATTCAACATGGGAATAATCATGGTATAAAAGATGGATGCCAACTTGTCAGTGTCAAAAGAGTGACTATAATTAGGTTGCAAATACATAGATATCAAAGTCCCATAGAAGACAATGACTACAGTCAGGTGTGATCCACAAGTTGCAAAAGCCTTGCGCCGGCCCTCAGTAGAATTCATCCTCAGAATGGCTATAAGGATGAGGAGGTAAGACAAAAGAACAACCAGAAGAGAAGAAATCAAATCAAAAATGGCAAACATTAAAATTATCAACTGAATTTCATGAGTGTTTGAACAGAGCAAAGGTATCAAAGGGATACAGTCACAGAAAAAATGATTGATTATATTGTAGCTGCAGAATGACAGTCTGAACATCTTTAAAGTAATTATAAGAGACAGAAACAAACCATACAGATATGCAATTACCACTAGTACCCAACATTTCTTCTGTGACATGATGGCAGTGTAGAGCAGTGGGTTACAGATGGCCACATAGTGGTCATAGGACATGGCAGATGAAATAAAAAGCTCACAAGTAATGAACAGAAGAAAGCAAGCAAGCTGTGTAGCACAAAGATAATAGGATATTGTATTTTGGTTCACAACAAAATTCTCTAACATTTTAGGGCCTACAGCTGTAGAATAACCAAGATCAGTGACAGCCAAGTGTTTGAGAAAGAAGTACATTGGTGTTTGCAGTTGAGAATCCATTATTGTGAGTATAATCATGCCCATATTTCCCATTAATGTTATTAAGTAGATGGTGAGGAACAGTCCAAACAATGGGCCCTTAAGCTCAGGACGATCAGTGATGCCTCTCAGGATGAAATCATTCACGTCTGTTAGGTTCTGTTTCTCCATGAAGTCATATTACTAAATTTATTCTGGGTAGAAACAGTTGAATCAATTTTTAATGTCATTAAATATCATCAGAAGGTGAATTTGTAATTCAATTTTGTCATACACATGATACATTGAAATTATCTAATAGTTATTTCAAAATAAAATCACATTCAAATACTCAAAGTTATATGTGAAAATAGTCAATTGTGGTTCTCATGTAAGATGATTTCAGTGATATGAAACATATTTCAGTGGTTCAACTTAGAGATGAATTGAATTACGCAATAACTTGTTAAGGAAAAGCTCGTAGATAAGCTGTTTATAAACTTCTAGATCCAAACAATGATTGTATCAATAATTTTTGCCTTCACTAGTAAAAACTTTGACATAGATGAACAAAAATATGTAAATTACTAATTTATATATATATATATGTGGTAGAATAAAATAGAGATATAAAGATATAAATGTAGTCCCATATTATTCAAGAGCAGTAAATACTCTTAACTGCTGCATTATCTCCACATTCCTATAATTCATCACTTTAAATGGGGTATGGGATGAGATGCAGCTCAGGAGTATTCACTACTACCTGGGTTAGTTTCCTAGTATTTTCTAAAATATGTAGTACATACTTATAATTCTATTATTCTGGCAGTAGCAACAGAGAGAATCAGAAGCTCAAGGACATAGTCAATTATACAGCAAGTCTGAGGCAAGCCTGAGTTCTAGGAGAAATTGTGTCAAAAGAAGGAAAACTAGAAATTCTCTAAATTTCTTATACCTACAGGTGGTACAGCTGAAAGTGTAAATATTCTTGATCAATATTTTGCTTTGCAATTATAAATTTTATTTTTCAGTTGTAAAATGATGGTTAAATAAAGAATGAGTTCAATAGTTCATAACACAGGCAAATCAGGCAAATTCTTCCCCTCTCTAGTTCATTATACTGACAAGACATGACTAATACTAAACAAAGCAATTCAATACCTAGATGAATCATACCATTTTACTATGTGTGTACATATGTGTGAAACTTGTTACATGTAAACTACACTTACTTAAGTTCAATATATGTTTACAGTGTTTACCAAGGTGCTGTTCCAGTGAGACATATTTCTAGTAATGAATTTAATATATTTGAGGTTAAAACATTAGATAATGTATTCAGTAACTGGAACAACAAATAGATGTTTCTTTGCATCATTTTTCAGTTTAGTGTAACAAGGCTAATTACTTTATCACTAAGAAAAATCACTGAATATTTGCTATGCTAATACCATGGAATATTTCCATCAGATTTCCATGTAAAATGATAATTTTAACCTAGCCATAAAATGTGCTCTTTAATGCAATTTCACATATAAATTAACACACACACACATATACACAGTCAATAAGACATAACTGACTTTTACCTCAACAAAAGATTAAAAAGTTTCACTAACAGATTAATATGTTAAATTAGAGCATCATAAAAGAGTTCTGATACTTAAAACATCTTAATATGTGAAATCATATAAAAATATAATTTACTCACATTTTTCACTTCTGAAATAAAAAGTTTGGAGTTTCTTTACTTTTGTTTCACCTCACCTCTTATTTTAGAATGTATTAACTATAAAGATAATTATATGTAAAATATATTTTCTAAGTAAATATTTGCAATCAATTTAGTTTACAAATATATATATATATATATATATATATATATATATATATATATATGAACATGTAATCCCTATAGCCAGTACATGAAATATGAGGAAAGGAGAGGGCCTGTCACTACTGAAACCAGAAAAACTCTCCTATATTGTATGACAAAACCAGATCAGAGTGCGAATGTTCCTGTGGGTTATGATGGCATGGAACAACTCGAGTAGCTTCTACCTCTTTTACCTGTAAGAAAACATTGTTCCTCATTCACCCATGTGTTTCTTTTATTGCATTCCCTAGAATGATGTATGAATTATGTTTGAATTTAAGAAATAATCCCTGTAGAGTTGTAAGCTATTTTTTAGTATCCCTAAAGCATTGTTATGAATACTGATTTACTTGAAGGTTGTTCATTAATTAACAGGGAGAATTTGTATGTGTGTTTGAATTATGTATTGAGTAAAAAAATTGGCAAACTTACTTCTATACTGTAATTTAAAATATTACCATTTTGTTCTAAGAGAGTTGATATTCCCTAAAGCAGTATTCTAAATAGCTAAAGTGTTGAAACAAATAGTCATTGATGAATGTGTGGACACAGTGCAAGTCTATTATCCAGTAGTACCATGAAATTGAAAAACATGGAAGGAAATTATAGGAACCAGACACAGGAAAAATACTACCAAGTTAAAACATATTAAAATACTGAAAAAAAATTATACAATCTGGTACTGAGTGAGGATTGCAGAAAGTGTGAGTGGGAAAATAAGTGGTTAGTGAAAACATTAGCTCATTTAGATAAAGAAGAAAATGAGCAAAAAGTTTGCTTCAAGTATGAGTGCCTGTACTCATTGGAAATAGTGAATATGAAGTTACTATATTAAATGTAGTAAAATAAATTTACAAAAATATTGGAGTTAAAATGCATGCTATTAGTTTGTATTTATTTATATTTTTAGGAGTTTGAGGAAACAAAGTTCAAGAGAGAAATGAAGATAAATCTGTCTTCTGGGTATATAGTCTTTGATAGCTTCAACTATCCAGTACAATACTGAAACAGAGGTTTAGGCTCCCAGAAATAAAAGGTATGGAATCTTAAAGCTTTCTGAGTTAGAATCATGTCCTGCACTTGCTTTCACTAATAAATATCTAGTCTCTGTCAAGAAGTTTGGTGTAATTCTGATAGGTCTGCCTTTGTATGTTACTTGACCTTTTTACCTTAGTACTTTAAATATTCTTCCTTTTTTTTTTTGCATTTGGTGTTTTGATTTATGTGATGGGTAGGATTTCTCAGTGCTGGAATATGTTTCTGTCTTGTTTACAGTCCTCTCTGCTTAGGATCTAAAGGGCAATGTTAATCTAAGGTTTTCATCCAAAACCCAGTTTATGAATGTATGAAGTTTCTTTGTCCCAAAGGTATAGTTTTATTACTTTCTGTTTATTTTGATTTTGAAGACAAGGAATATCCATTCATAAAAAGGTAGGTATATAGGTATATATATATGCATATGCCTATCTACCTATATATATATGCACATATATATGCATGTGTATATATAATATACACATGTGTATATATATATGCCTGTGTATATATATGTATTTGTATATATATGTGTGTATACATATGCATATAAGACACACACACATACCTATTTTGCATACATATGATTTCAGGGATAACCATTTGGTACAGTATAACCAAACAAGAGCCTATTACTAGGAGAAGAGTATTCTGTTTTAACAACTTCTTCATTCCTTAATTTTTGCTTTTATTTTTTCTAGGCTTAAGGCTTTTGAGCGTCCCCATTCCCATGTTAGAATGTTAGCTTGTCTATTGGTATTCAGTGATTTTCTTTATTAATTTATTATTTTATTTTTGTTTATTCTTATCTCATATAATACATACCCACATCAGTCAACTCTCCATCCACTCCTCCCAGTTCCCCAGCCTCCCTTCACTCCACTCCTCCTAGTTCCCCTTTTCAACCCTCTCTCATGAGATTTACTGCTCCTCTTTTTCCTTTCAGAAAATAGAAAGCCTCCAAGTGACAAAATTGAATACGAAGAACAAGGTGCAATAAGACTAGACACAAACCCTCACATCAAGACTGAACAAGGAAACTAAGTGTCCCAAAGGCAGGCAAAAACATCACAGACACCGCCACTGTTAGAAGTCCCACATAAATACCAAGCTGAACAACCACAGGAGGTATGCAGAAGACCTACTGCAGACCCTTTGAGGCTCAGTGGTTGCTGCTTCATTTTTTTGTGAGACCCTATGATTCCGGCTTTGCTGATTCTCTTGGTCATGGTATCATTGACTGCTCTGGGTCCTACAATCCTTCCCCTCCCTTTTCTGAGGTATTCCTTGAGCTCTTACTAGTGTTTGGGTATAATGATCTGTATCTGCTTCCATCAGGTTCTGATGGCAATTGGGATAGGACCTATCTGGGAATACAGGAGAAAAGAAAATAACATACTACCATTAAGGATCATTTAACTGGCAGTTTCCCAGTCTGATTTGGTTTTACACTAGGTATCTTATCCATCCAGGTACTAGTTTCTGACCATCAAAGCAATTTATGGCATGAGCTGTATCTCATAGCTTGAGCCTCATAGTCATTGGTTGGCCAGTACCACAAATTATGAGCCACCATTACCCTTTTAGGGAGAACCACAAGCACACCTTTTATGGAGAACAAATGTGGATCAAAGGTTTTATTAATGGGTTACTGTTCTATTCTCATTACTAGAAGTTATAGCAGATGGCCAGTTCAGTGCCTGTATCCTTTATTACTAGAAGTTCTTGCTAGATTACCCTAATGTGTTCTAGGAATTTTTCACTGCCCTTGGGCTTCTACTTGGTCCCTTATATGCCCACCTATTCTTGTCATCTCTCCCTGGACATTTTCCTGATCACTCCTCTTCCCATCCCCACTCACCCCCAATCGACCTACAAAATCTATTTGAAGTTTAATTTCAACCCTTTATATGGAGACCAATGAGTCCTGGGTCTCGGTTGCCTTGTTAAGCATTTCTTTATTTGCCTGTGTATTTCATGTATTTAAAAAAGATTTATTCACAAGCCTTCAGATGAAGAGCATCTGGGTTGCTTTAGGTTGCAGAAAATGATATAATCACCAAGACCATAAGGGAGAAAAGAGATAATGAAATTTCCCTTTTACTTGTGTGGCCAATAAAGGCAACTCTCACTATTGATAGATTTTTCTGCATTTAGAATATAAATCTCAGTATAGTTTGAGGGAAGACAAAGATAGGTAAAATTGTAATAGAAAAGGATAGGTGGTAAGTTTAAGAATGAAAGACATCAATGAATTGTTTAGCATATAACTTTTTGCTATAGGGCTCTTTTTTTCTGACCAAATATAGAAAAACAAGGCTTCTCCCATTAAGAATTTTATTATGACAAAAGAGTTAGCATTTGAATCATCTAAAATGAACAGTTAAGTTTGTGTTTATCCAATAGGATGAGAAGGCATTAAGGACAGGCTAGATTTATTTTATTCTACTTTTTACAGATTTTCTGGTAACCACAAGAAAAGGCCTGTGCAGGAATTGGGGTGTTCCTGACATTCTTAGGAGTTGGTAAGATATGGTCTACCAAATAACAATGTGGATATAGAGTCATGTAAATAGGAGGAACTTCCATTAGCAGTGGTTAAGATTTAGTAGCCAAGGCTTAGTATACTTGATAAGAGATAAGTCTGACAGTAATGATAATGTTGCATAGAGATGGATCCAGTTTACCTAGTATACTTTATTTCAAAAAGAAAGAAAAATTAAGGAAGGAATGAAGGAAGGAAGGAAAGGAAAGGAAAGAAGAAAGGAACAAAAAAAGTTTATCTTGTGAGGCACAGGAATGATGTGGCAACTGAAGAAGTATTTATGTTCCTATCATTTAACCTGTTGGTTAAAATTCCAGAAATTTAAGAGATAGTTTGGAATTATATGTCATATAATTTGAAGTCTATAAGAGTATTATTGGTCCTCTATGAATTCACACAAGTAGATGAATAAGTGATAGGTGTTTATGCAGATTAGGAAAGATAGACATATCCTGAGCTGTTGGATTTTGCTGTGCTGTAATTACTGAGTAAGTGAAGGGTAATGTATAGCAATACTCTAGATATTTAAAGATATTTACTGTGGTTGGAAAAGTAACGTGAAATAAAAAAGGAATGAATCTTAAGATGCATGACAGAATTTAAAGGTCAAATGTAAGGATCATGATTTTGCATAGCTTGACACCTATGCAAACCTATGCAGACACATAATAACAGTCAGCTATTAAGAATACTAATTAAAAAGTTTGAGTATATGAATTTAGTTGCCATATAGATAATTTATACAGTTGACATGAATGGAAGGCATCTGACTATTCATATAGAGACATCAGAAGCAGAGGATGTGGTGCCAACGGAAATGAACTCACACAATTATTACTTGAAAAAGAGTTTGAGCTTCATATTACTTCACCAAGCCAGTCCTTCCATCTCCTCTTGCAAAGTCCATCTCAATGAATCTCCATGAACCTCCTTTTCCAAGCCTTCTTTTTCTATAAATAATTAAACTCTCGCCTACCATCAAAGAGACTTATTTATCTATCAAAGACAGACTCTTATAGAAAACCAAAACTGGTCCAAGTATAGGGAGAAATATATATCATTAACTGGGAACCATAGAGGATACATTTTCAACACGACTCCTGTGCCTAAGATTCAACCAACATAGTGGGAAAATAGGGTAGATATATTGTAAACTCCAAGATAAGAGGTAGTCTTCTGTAAGATTTCATCTCTTAGAGATGACAGGGAGGTGACACTCACAAGAGCAGAATAACAGTATATCCCCCAACTGTCATTATTCTTAGTCCTTAATTTAACAGCTGTTCATAATGGATTCTTCAGTCACTTTATGTGATATTCAAGTCATATACATATTGACTCAATTCACAAGCTTTCTGGATTCTTCCTGCATGGATTCTGTTTTTATTTCTCAGCATTTATTTTTACCACATTTTTATTTTATAATTACATAATCCTTTTCTTTGTCTTCTCTCCCTGAACACCTCGTATGCATTCATGTACTTACTCTCTGTCTCTGTCTCACTCTCTCAAGTTAATGGTCTCTGGACCCTTTTCATTATATATATATGTCTGCATTTTTATGCATATGAATATATACAGAGATGATGGGTATATAGAGAGATAGAAACATGATATCTGCAATTAGAAGGAATCACCTACATATGTCAGAGAAGTTACAAGCATGGAGTCCAAGAAACATTGTTCTCTAAACACATCCGAAGAAGAGGACTAAGATGTAAGTTTCAAGCTTTCTTGAGTAAGAAAAATAATGCATGAACATATTCAGAGTGAGAAAATATAAGGTATAAATATATTACCTATATTATAATGTCAATAATAAATTTTAAATAGTAAAAGAAACATTTGCATTTTAAATGATGCAAACACCAGCACCAAATAAGGAATACTGTCAAACATTGTTTCTACCCTTATAGGCAGGTTGGCTTTTTTCTACCACAGATGAAATGGCCTCTGTTTACATAGGAACCTGCACTTGGGGGGGGGGAGGGTGCACATTCCACTGTGATATTAATGCTGTTATATCACAAAGAAAGCTCTCCAAGAAAAGAGCACATTTACACCAGTGTTAAGTTTATCAAAACAATTCAAGAAAAATACCCTTTTTTGTTTATTAATTATGTTGTCTCCTCTAATTAGTGATTAAAAAGAATTCATTAGAGATACAGTAAGTTCACAAAATGATTATGTCAATAGAGTAAATTTTAAAATTAATAAATGAAGATGAAAAAGTAGATTAAAATTTTCTTTTTAACTTGGCTATTTGTATATGCATGTTTAACCTTATATCATAGCAATCAATGCTCTTGGAAGCCACAAACTGACCTCAGATTCTCTGGAACCACTTTTAAAAAGTTGTTAACCATTGTGTAGGTGTTCATACCTAAGAAAAGAACCAATCGATTTGACAACAAGGCACCATAAATGCAAGTGAGACAGCATGGCATTTTGTAAGAATTGATTGATTATGCTAATTTTCCTTTGGATATGCAGCATTTTAAAAGCCATTGTGTTTAAATGCATTGCAATTTATAATTGCAAATATTTGAATTAAAAATTAGAATTTAAAAATCAAATAAATTATTTACATGTATGTGTGCTGTGCTATGTGTGTGTGTGTGTGTGTGTGTGTGTGTGTGAGTGTTTAGTTAGAATTACTTTTGCTGTGATAAAACACTATGATCAACAGTATGTTGTAAAGGGAATATTTTATTTAGCTTACACTTCCACAGTATAGTTCTTCATTGAAAGTCTACCATAGATGGAAAGTCAGGTCAAGAATCTGGAGAAACAAGCTGATGCATTCAGAGCCATGGATATCAACTGGTTTGCTCCTTCTAGGACTATCAGACAAGCTGTGACAACACCAACAATGAACTGGTTCCTCCTTTATCAATCACTAAGAAAAATCTCCACCTGCTTGCCTTTGGCCAAATCTTATGCAGCCATTTTGCCAATTGATGTTTCCTCTACTCAGATGTGTATATATTGTTTAAAATTGACATAAACCTTCTCATCACATATGTATACCTTTATTTCATATAGTGTCAAAAACACAGTAAACATATAAACTTCTGTGGATTATATGATACTTAAAAAAGAAGTATATGACAGTAATAAGAATTATATTGTCTACATTATTATAGGCTCTTTGATGCTTTCAGTAAATGAGGCCTTACAATTATAACTTCTGTGAGATAGACACAACCACTAGTTGAAGAAGATAAAGTTACACTGGTGTAAGTTAGTAAGATTACTTCAAGTTTCTTTCCATTTAGTTTGATGTTGGATACTTGTTTGCAGTATATTGATTTTACTAGGTTTAGGTAGGGGCCTTGAATTTCTGTCTTTTCCAAGACCTTTAACATGAAAGGGTGCTGAGTTTTGTCAAACGATTTTTCAGCATCTAATGAAATGACAATGTGTTTTTTCTTCGAGTTTATTTATGCAGTGGATTAAATTGATGGATTTCCATATATTGAACCATCCCTGCAATCCTGGGATGAAGCCCATTTGATCATGGTGAATGATTGTTTTGATGTGTTCTTAGATTCAGTTGGCAAGAATTTTATTGAGTATTTGTGCATCAATATTCATAAGGGAAATTTGTTCTAAAGTTCTCTTTGTTGGATCTTTGTATGGTTTTGGTATCAGCGAAATTGTGGCTTCATAGAATGAGTTTGGTAGTGCTTCTTCTCTTTCCATTTTGTGGAATAGTTTGAAGAGTACTGGTGTAGGTCTTTGAAGGTCTGATCGACATCTGATAGACTAAAACCATCTGGTCCTGTGCTTTTTTTTTTGGTTTTGAGACTGTCAATGACCACTTCTATTTCTTTAGGGACCATTTAGATGGTCTACCTGCTGCTAATTAAACTTTGGTAATTGGTATCTGTCTAGGAAATGGTCCACTTCATCCAGATTTTCCAGATGTGTAGAGTATAGGTTTTTTTTTTAGAAGGATCTGATGATTTTTTTTTAATTTCCTCAGTTTTTGTTGTTATTTCTCCCTTTTCATTTCAGATTTTGTTATTTTGGATACTGTCTCTGTGCCCTCTGGTTAGTATAGCTAAAGGGTTATCTATCTTGTTGATTTTCTCAAAGAACCAGCTTCTGGTTTTGTTGATTCTTTGTATAGTTCTTTTTGTTTCTATTTGGTTGATTTCAGCCATGAGTTTAATGATTTCCTGCCTTCTACTCCTCTTGGGTATATTAGATTCTTTCTGTTCTAAAGCTTTCAGGTGTTCTATTAAGCTGCTAGTATATACTATCTCCAGCTTCTTTTTGGAGGCACTCAGAGCTTTGAGTTTTCCTCTTAGCACTGCTTCCATTGTGTCTCATAAATTTGGGTGTGTTGTGCCTTCATTTTCATTAAATTCTAAAAAGGTTTTGATTTCTTTCCTTATTTCTTCCTTGCCCAAGGTATCGTTGAGTAGAGCATTGTTCAGCTTCCATGTGTATGTGGGCTTTCTGTTGTTTTTGTTGCTATTGAAGACCACTCTTACTCCATAGTGATCTGATAGGAGGAATGGGATCAGCTTGATCTTCTTATATTTGTTGAGCTCTGTCTTGGGGCCAATTATATGGTCAGTATTGGAGATGGTACCATGAAGTGCTGAGAAGAAGGTATATTCTTTTGTATTAGGATGAAATGCTCTATAGATATCTATTTAATCCATTTGGTCCAAAACTTCTGTTAGTTTCACTGTACTGTATTGTATTGTTTCCCTGATCTGTCCATTTAGGAGAGTAGGGTGTTGAAGTCACCCACAATTATTGTATGGGGTGTTTTTGTCCTGTTACAAACTTTTCATCATTACCTTTGCTAAGGCTAGTGATAAAGACAGACCCTGCTGAAAGGCATTCCAATACTTTCTTTCACTAAGGTTCATGAGTTCATTGAGATTAGGACTGGAAGCAGTAGGTGTAATCGCCACATCCTCTTTTTCTTTCCACCGGAATACCAAGTTCTCTTTTATCAATTAACCAGCTTGTCAGTTGGGATCGTGCTATATAAAGAATTAAGAATGGGAAGAAGAAAGACACAGTGCAGAACCCATAACCCAGGAAGTGCAATATCCTTAAAGAACATCAAGGCCCTTTCTAAGGCCAGAGGTGGGCACACTGCCAGGGACCTCCAGGGAGCCTTGCCCTGAGAGGCATTTTTCTCCTATCTGCCTTCATGACGTATTGTCATGGCACACAGACGACACTAAAGTTGGTGTGACAGGTTGGTTCATATTGTTGTTCCTCCTATGGGTCTGCAAACCCCTTCAGCTCCTTGGGTCCTTTCTCTAGCTCCTCCTCTGGGGACCCTGCACTCAATTCAATAGTTGACTGAGATCATCCGCCTCTGTATTTGTCAGGCACTGGCATAACCTCTCAGGAAATAGTTATATAAGTGTCTTGTCAACAAGCACTTTTTGGCATCCACAGTAGTGTAAGTGTTTGGTAACTGTATATGGGATGGATCCCTAGGTGGGGCAGTCTATGGATGTCCTTTTCTTCTGTCTCTTCTACCCACTTTATATTTCCACCCATGGGTATTTTGTTCCCCCTTCCAAGAAGAATCCACACTTTGTTCTTCCTTTTTCTTGAACTTCATGTGGTCTGTGAATTATATCTTGGGTATTCCAAGCTTCTGGGTTAATACCCACTTATCAGTGAATACATACCATGTGTGTTCGTTTGTGATTGGGTTGCTTCACACATAAAATAAAAATAATTGGGGCTGGATTACAGTTTCAGAGATAAAGTGCATTATCATCTTGGTAGAAAGCAATGTCCAGGCAGACATATTGGAGAAGCCAACAGTTTTACATCTTGATCCAAAGGCTGCCAGAATGAGGCTGTACTTAGCTGGAAGCCAGGAGGAGGGTATGGATTACACCGGCCAGACTTATGCATATATATGATATTTCCAAATCCCACCTCCACAGTGACACACTTCCTCTAACAAGGACGTTAATGTTCAATAGGATAACAAATTAGGAGGCCATAGCTCCTACTATTTCTTCTACCTATGGGTCAAGCATATTTAAACTGCTACATCATTAATGTGATGAAACATTTTTTGATAAGCAAATTTGAACCAAACCTGAATTTCATGTTCAAATAGATCTTAATGTATTTCTAGATCACAAAGAGTTCTAGATATTCAATTAACATTTTGCCTTTTCTATTTTTTCACATATCATTGCCTTTACTATTTTCTGGGATTTGTTTTTGGAAATTTCAGAAGGTGTATACCACTTTAGATGTTCATTTAAATCAAAAATATTTCTGAAGAATGAGAAATCTCTTTTCTCTAAATTTTTCCTTGAATCCAGGTGGCTAACTGCCTTCATTTCATTTGGGGACAGTGAGAGAATTATTTCTTAAAACAATTTCACTTTAATATTCTCTTCATAATAAATTTTCTATATTTTAATAACTGTTTAAAAGGAATCAGCAATGACACAGTACTTATGGAATAAAGCTAAGACCACAGGATAATTTTCAACAAACATTCTCATCATTCCTATGGTGTATATAATTTTACTCAAAAATATTGAAGTTTCTGAATCACTATTGTATAAAATATAAAATTTTCGCAACTCTAATTCTTCCTATATTGAACTACAAAATCCTGATGTTAAATTTAAAGCTATGATATTGGCAAATGAGCACAAACGTATAATAACCAGTAGACTATTTTTTATTAATTATTTTATTTATTTACATTTCAAATGATATCCTCCTTCCTGGTTTCCTCTCTTCAATGCCTCCATCCATTCACCCTCTGCCTACCCTCTATGAGAGTGCTCCTCTATCCACTCATGCACTCCTGCCTCACTTCTCCAGGATCCCCCTAAGCTAGGGCAGCAAGCTTCCCCAGGACCAAGGGCTTCCCCTCACATTGATGTTCGACAAGACCATCCTCTGCTACATATGTTGCTGAAGATATGAATCCCTCCTGTGAGCTCTGTGTAGACCAGTTGATATTGTTCTTCCTATGGGGTTGCAATCCCTTTTAACTTTGTCACTCTTTCCCCTAGTTCTTTCATTGGGGTCCCTGGTGTTAGTCCAATTGTTGTATCTGCATCTGTATTAGTCAGGTGATGGCAAAGCCTTTCAAGGGACAGCCATACCAGGCTCCTGTCAGCAAGCACTTAAGTAAGAATTTGTGCTTTTGAAATTTCAAACAGTGTGACCATTCATAATCAGAACATGTACAAAAACACAAATGTAGAAACAGACAAAACTGTTTAGATGGGAAATAGCACTTACAAATATCACTCAAAATTTTATTTCTAAAGTGAAAAACAGTATACAACTCCAGTTTCTAGTGTTAAAACATAGTCCTTAAATCTATTTGCATTTGTATATAATTAGTTATCACAAAGCAATGCATCTTCTCAAGGAAGGCAATGTCTTTTCATGAATATTTAGTAAGTTACTTATGATACATGAAAAATTAAATCTTCACCAAAAGCACCAATATTTAAGTATAGGTTGAGTCTGTGTACTTTTATTAACTTTTTAATTAGAGATGGTTCACCTTTCTCTGTAATATGTAGTATTCATATTGCATGAAGCCTCTAAGGGAAGATTTTACAAATATTTCTCCAAGTCCTGTGTAGGGCAAATTTTACATCCTTGTTCCTCAAACTATAGATCAAAGGATTCAGCATGGGTATAACCAGGGTGTAAAAAATTGAGGACACCTTATCAGTGTCAGTGGAATGACTGGACCGAGGCTGCGCATACATAAATATTAAAGTACCATAGAACACTGTCACCACTGTCAGGTGGGATCCACATGTTGAGAAAGCCTTGTACCTGCCTTCTGCAGAGTTCATCCTGAGAACTGCTGTGAGGATAAACATGTAGGACACTAGAACAATAAGTAGAGACACAATCAAATCAAAAGCAGCAAAGATCATAACAATGAATGCAATTTCCTCTGCATGTGAACAGAGTAGAGACAGCAAGGGGATACAGTCACAGTAGAAATGATGAATGACATTGTAGCCACAGAAGGATGAAGTGAAAATATTCACTGTAATGAGAAGGGAAACAAATGTGCAGTACAGATAAGGCATTGCCATAAGAACCCAACATACTTTTGGGGACATAAGGACAGTGTAGAGCAGAGGCTTACAGATGGCCACATATCGGTCATAGGACATTGCAGAGAGAATGAATAGCTCACTACCAATGAATACAAGAAAGAAAGCTAGTTGTGTGGCACAAAGATTAAATGATATTGTGTTTTTATCTACAACAAAATTTTCCAACATTTTGGGTCCCACAGCTGTAGAATATCCAAGATCTGTAATAGCTAAATGTCTGAGAAAAAAGTACATGGGTGTTTGCAGGTGTGAGTCTACTGTGGTGAGAACAATGATTCCCAAATTACCTACCATTGAGGTCATATATATGGCAAAGAATAGCACAAATAAAGGAGCCTGCAAATCAGAGCGGTCACTGATGCCCAATAGGATGAATTCAGACATTACTGTGAGATTGTGTTTCTTCATTCTCCTGTATCAAAAACAAACAACAAACAAACAAATAAATAAATAAAAGGGAATAGCTTTCAAGCACTTGGTATGTAAAATACTCATTATGCAATACCATTAGAATACGATGCATGAAAATTCTGTATGTACAGGTGTTTGTGTGTATGTGTAGTATGTCTACATGTGCTTGAAAATAAGCACCATATACTTTGGATAAAATGATACATACACCTGCATTTTTATGAATGGATAGATGATTGTTTCATAAGATCCTTAACATGTAACAGTATTATATTTTTAATGATATTTACACTATACAATGAAAAAGATTTCTGCTAACATGTAATACCAAAATGGTATATAAGGCATTTAATATCACATTGTGTCCAAATAACTCAATTTGAATTATTAATAGATAATAATTCAAACTTTATTTAAAAACTGAGATAGATAAATATAATAGATATAGGGAATAGATATAGGGTATATGATATCTTGATGGAATAATTACTAAAATCGTTATAAAATCTATATCTATGCAAATACATTTACAGGTCAAAAATAAAAGAATATTTGAACATGAAAATTATTTGTAAAAATTTAGTTATATATCAATGTGGAAGAAGAAAATTATTATAGTATCTTAATTCTAAACGAAGAAATGCAGGCAACTAATGACTGCCAAGGGATGTGAGTCTTTTCATTTGGTTGTTCAACCAAAAATAATTTTTTGTGGAACTATATACATATAAACAGCACAAACCAACTAACCTAGCTTTATTTATGTATTTCTGCATGTGAGAGTGTATGTGAGTATATGAGTGTTTTTATCTGGGTAAAATAATACTATGATAAAGAAGTCATAGGTTTGGCAGTGAGGGGTTATGGTAGGGGATGGAGGAAGAGGCAAAGGAAAGGGATAGAGAATGGATAGAAAATCTTGAGAAGAAATGTTATTATATTTTGATTAAAAATATAAAAATAGAAAAAATGATATGAACTCAGTTGTTATTTTAAAGTTGACAATTTCTAGATATTGCCTTAACATAAATGTAATGTCTTTGTGATATTAATAGCTAATTTAATAATATGGTATATTTAATACACAGATAAATTAGATTTTTGGCAAATCTGTAAGGTGCATTGAATTCAATGAATGAAAATATTGTCATTATATTGGAAGAGATAGAGAAAGAGCAGACAATGGATGGAGACAAAATAGGTTAATGTGAAGTTGAGTATAATTAGATTTGGTTATATATACATTTAAAATTTCATCATCAGACACACTTTTCTACAATCAATACTTAGTAATATGTATGTTTAAATATTTAATGGTCAAGAGTGATGTATGTCTTACAATCACATCCATTGAGAGCTGCATGAAAGAAGATGAGGAGGTTAAGATAATACTTAGCTACATACAGCCTGGGATATAAGACAACTAGTCTTTAAAAATGCTTCATTGATAAAGAAAATTAAATTTCTATATAATCCTTACAAGTAGAGATATTCATCCAAAAGTAAAAATGACAGAAATTATAGTGTCATACTTTTCAATTCTGGATCATATGACTTAGAAGAATCATATTACATGAAAAATAATGCAGATAATGTATCATAAACATAAATCCTAGAACTCGTATTGACTTTGTTTAGACCAATTTTACCAAGGGTACACAATTTATCTAAAACTCTATACAGCTTTATGCATTACCTAGAGTGAAGCCAACTGCTTATTAAAAAACAAGCTTATACCTTCAAAACTTATTCCAAATAGACATAATAGTGAATTTCCACTCACTGCTAATCTTCTCTATCATTTCTTATTTTAATTCAGTAGGTTAGAATTTAACTGCATTTTTGTGAAACTTATTTTTCTGTATATGTACGAGTGGCTACATGTACGTATGTGTACTCTGTATTATCTGGATGCCAGACAAGACATTAAACTAGAGCTACAGTTTTCTGTCAGCATATGTGTGCTCACAACCAAAGCTGGGACTGTGTAAAAGCAGAAAGTGCTTTTAATTGTTGAGTCTTCTCTATAACCCTTTATCTATATTTCTATTGTAAATACAGAATAAAATTGGTGATGCAAACAAGAAAAAGAACCCTATACTCTTTTATTAAACATCTTTTTCTGATGTTGGGAAGGAAAAGCATCACAAAATGTCAATTGTTCCATGATACACAAAAGTCATTTTCAAATATAACATATAAAATATATATTTTTATTTTTAAATAATGGCAGTAATTTAATTAAAAGTAGTTTCATGTATGTTGGGGGGTTCTCTGTATTTGCATGTATGTGTGTCTGCCCTTCTGTGTATATGGTTTATCAGGTTTTAGTGAAAAATATTTGTTAAACAGGTAGTTATTATTGACTCTCAGGATGAATTTTGTCATCATTCTTATACTGTTGCTAGACTTGTCCCATCTCTTAGTGGTTTGACCTAAATTAAACAGTAATTTTTATTTTATGTAAGTTTTCATAATATTTCAAGGTAAGTTATTTTTATATAAATTATCATAAATATTATTCATGCACATGTGCAATTTTATGTTCATTGAAATTGATTAATTTTTGAGCAGCAAATTATCAGAATTTTATTGTGTGAAATCCTGGGGGAATAATGGTAAATCTTAACAAATTAGTAAAAAGAGAGACCACTGGTTTTGTTGTCGTACAAATAAGGCTAATAAAAGCTCTTTTTATTTGTAAGAATGGTATCTTAAAGGAAAAGAAAACTTACGTTCAATAATTCATCTCATAATTTTACAATGCATCATTATAGAGATAAATTTAATCTATTAAAGGTTTAGTTTATTAAATGTTATATATATGTAATATACTCATATTCACTTATGTAGAATTCATGTATCTGAATGCCAAAGTCATTTATGGAATCCTCAATGCAATATAACCAACACAAATATCTACATGATTTATAGCACATTATTCTGAAAAAATTCTGAGTATAGCTAATAGTACATAGGTTACTAAGAGCAGCATGATGTGACAACAATACAACAAAACAAATAGCTATTACTTCAGGTCAAAAACTATAACCACAAACATCCTTAAGTTTTAATGACACACTTCACAGCAGAAATTGGAAGGACAGCTGTCTCTATGTATAAATTGGGGATATTAATTGCATTTCATAGGAAACAGTCTACAGGAATGTTACTACCTGGGAAAGATTTTTACTACTATTTCACTCTGATCCCATCTATGCACCTTCCTTATAGATGAACACAAATAAGATCACAACCTTAAATAAATGCAGAGTTATTCAGTGTTTATGTCTTGCTTTTGGTTCTTATTGCAGTTGTATTTGTACGGGAAACACAACACTGTAAGATGCATCTAATAAAGATCTATGGTTTGGTATGTAAAAGGAGATAAGAATGTTCTATCTCAGGTGTATATAAACTCAATGGAAACAAATGTATTGCTGTTTCATATTTTACTGTTCATTCAGAGAGCTTATATTTATCTTTTAACACTATGAACAAGAAAAATTAGTTCCCACAATGTACTTACATGGCATTGTGCCATCACCACAGACTGGAATATTTAAAAATTCTTTCATACTGACAATGTTTTAGTATTTAAGAAACTTAGCAATGAGTATCACACAAACCTTCATTTACAGAATCAATGAGAAGCAACACAGATCTACAGTCTCTAAAGACCTAAATGTTTACAAGGATGTCAAATGTATTCTTTTCTCTAATTTCTCTCTAATACAGAGCAAAGCAAACAACAAAACTCCCACAAGGCAATCTATGTTTTTAAATTAAAGCTTCATCTTCATTTCTGTCATATTTTGTCACAAAAATAATATGCAGACACAAATGGTTTCCAAACTGAAATAACAAATATCATTTTTCCTATGCTGAGTGTGAGAATGTTCTCTGTTAATTTAGTAGTAGATGGAGAAAATGAAGATGAAGAATGGAGCAGATGGGTATGGCTACTGCTGCATTTCACAGGAAAGAAGGGATCACAGACAAAACAAAATATGAGTACTTACACAACCCAGTAAGGCCACAGCAGCAGCTAACTATTACCACTGATACTGAGCACACACAGAATCTCAGGAAAAACTTTATTTTTGTTACCTGGAAAGGGATTTCTCTTTTAATTATTTGATCTGTTCCTTAACATGGAATTTTTAAAATAATTTATACATTTTTAACTTCAGAGATTCCTCCCTAAGGATTTACTGAGTAATTTGTTGATTTCACTCGAGTATTACATATTGCCCAATAATTGCTGGGGACAACAACTTCTTTCTCTCTTTCCCTCTCTCTAATAAATTCTGTTTCTGAGTTTTGTCCAGAATTATTGATTTAATCCCTCAGTAAAACTATAGAGCTAATGATAAACCAACCAGACACCCCAGAGCACCCAAGGAATAAATCACCAACCAAAGAGTACACATAGAGCGACTCAGGGCTCCAGTGTCATATCTAGCAGAGGATGGCCCTGTCATGCATCAGTGGGAGGAGAGGCATTTGTTCCTGTAAAGTCTCCATGCTCCAGTGTAAGGGAATTGGAGGACAGGGGTAGTAGTGGGTAGGTGGGTGTCAGAATAACCTCATAGAAGCAGGGGGAGGGGGGATGTGGTAGGGAGTTTCAAGGGGTGGGGAACTAGGAAAAGGGATAACATTTGAAATTTAAGTAAAGAAATATCCAATAAAACAAAAGAAAACAGAATGTCTAGTAGATAACGATTCTTTTTTAATTACTTACTTACTTACTTAATTAATTAATTTATACTCCATATTTTATTTCACCCTATCCACCCTCCAACTGTTCCACATCCCATACCTCCTCCCCACCCCGTCTCCACATGGATGTCCCCACTCCTACCCAACTTGACCTCTAAACTCCCTGGGGCCTCCAATCTCTTGAGAGTTAGGTACATCATCTCTTAATGAACACAGATCCAGCAATGCCCTATTGTATGTGTGTTAGGGGCCTCATATCAGCTGGTGTATGCTGCCTGAGTGGTAGTCCAGTGTTTGATATATCTCGGGGGCCAGATTAATTGAGACTGCTGGTCCTCCTATGGGATTGCCCTTCTCCTCAGCTTCTTTCTGCCTTCCCTAATTAAAAAATAGGAGTCAGCTGCTTCTGTCCATTGGTTGGATGCAAATGTCTTCATTGGACTCTTTCAGCTGCTTGATGGGTATCTTAGTCAGGGTTTCTATTCCTGCACAAACATCATGACCAAGAAGCAAGTTGGGGAGGAAAGGGTTTATTGAGCTTACACTTCCACATTGCAGTTCATCACTAAAGGAAATCAGGACTGGAACTCAAGCAGGTCAGGAAGCAGGAGGTGATGCAGAGGCCATGGAGGGATGTTTCTTACTGGCTTGCTTCCCCTGGCTTGCTCAGCCTTATCTTGCTCTCTCTTATAGAACCCAAGAGCACTAGCGCAAAGGTGGAACCACCCACAAGGGGCCCTCACCGCTTGATCACTAATTGAGAAAATGCCCCACAGCTGGATCTCATGGAGGCAGTTCCCCAACTGAAGCTCCTTTCTTTGTGATAACTCCAGCCTGTGTCAAGTTGACACACAAAACTAGCCAGTACAATTGACCCCTTGTCAACTTGACACACAAACATATCACTATTAAGCCTCAACCCTTACTTTCTTATTCATCCCCAAGATCTAAATTACTTTAAAAGTCCCACAGTCTTTACACATTAAAAGTTCAATCACCTTAAAATGTCCAATATCTTTAAAATTCAAAGTCTTTTAAAAGTTCAAAGTTTTTTAACTGTGGGCTCCACTAAAATACTTTCTTCCTTCAAGAGGGAAATATATCAGGGCACAGTCACAACTAAAAGCAAAACTCAAACTCCAAATGTCCAATGTCTGGGATCCAACTCACGATCTTCTGGGCTCCTCCAAGGGCTTGGGTCACTTCTTCAGTCCTGCCCTTTGTAGCACACAGCTTGTCTTCTAGGCTCCAGCTGCCTGTACTCCACTGCTGCTGATATTATTGGTGGTAATCTCATGGCACTAGCATCTCCAAAACACTGTTGACTTCTACTGTAATTAGGCTTCACCAATAGCTTCTCATAGGCTCTCTTCATGGTGACAAGCCTCTGCTCCTATGCATGACCCATTCAAGTCCTGGGCCATCAATTGCAACTGAGGCTGCACCTTCACCAATGGCCTTACAAGGCCTCTCACTGTGCCAAGAGCCTTAGCTGCTCTTCAAAACCAGTACCCTTCATGCCTTCAAAACCAGTACCATCTGGGTGACTCTTACACAGTACCAAGTTCAGCCACAGCACAAAATATAACTGTGGCTATCTCTGGAACACACGCTCTGTGCTCTCAAGAAAAACACTTCCAAGAAGATTTCATCTCAGTGATGCTGGTCTCTTCTTAATCACCGCTAATTACTTAGCTCCAGCTAACCAGCATCAATAGTCCCAGTAACACAAAGGTTTGCTTTAGTGGTTCTGGTATCTTGTTACTTACAGCTGATTCTTCAGCCCCAGCTAACCAAAACCACAGAATCTTCACAATCAAAACATGGCCACTTTAAGAGTCTTTAATCTTCCTTCTGAAATTTCACTAGCCAGGCCTCCATATTCTGCACTGTTCATAACATTGTCTTCCAAGCTCCTACAGAACTTTCCACAGCTTTTCTAGCTCATAGTTCCAAAGTCCTTCCACAATCCTCCCCAAAACATGGTCAGGTTGTCACAGGAATACCCCACTACGCTGGTACCAATTTATCTTAGTCAGGGTTTCTATTCCTGCACAAACATCATGACCAAGAAGCAAGTTGGGGAGGAAAGGGTTTATTGAGCTTATACTTCCACATTGCAGTTCATCACTAAAGGAAGTCAGGACTGGAACTCAAGCAGGTCAGGAAGCAGGAGCTGATGCAGAGGCCATGGAGGGATGTTTTTTACTGGCTTGCTTCCCCTGGCTTGGTCAGCCTGCTCTCTTATAGAACCCAAGACCACCAGCCCAAAGGTGGAACCACCCACAAGGGGCCCTCACCACTTGATCACTAATTGAGAAAATGCCCCACAGCTGGATTTCATGGAGGCAGTTCCCCAACTGAAGCTCCTTTCTCTGTGATACCTCCAGCCTGTGTCAAGTTGACACACAAAACAAGCAAGTACAATGGGTCTTCCTGAGTGTGGTCATGCTAGGTCTGTTTTTTGTGAGGACTCCATAGCCTCAGTAATAGTGTCATGTCTTGGGACCTCCCGTTGAACTGGATCCCAGTTTGGCCTGTCACTGGAACTTCTTTGTCTCTGGATCTTCTTCATTCCCATTCCTGTAGTTCTTTCAGACAGCAACAATTATGTATCAAAGTTATGACTGAGGCATGCCTGGCCTCTCCCTCATTTGATGACCAGTCTCTTGCTGGAGATAGGCTTTATAAGTTCCCTCTATGTACTCTCAGGCATTTCATCTAAAATCCCTCCCTTTGCGACCCGAGATTCTCTGATCTCCCAGGTCTCTGGTGCATTCTGGAGGATCCCCCAACCTCCTACCTCCCTAGGATGCCTGTTACCATTCTTTCTGCTGGCCTTCAGGACTTCAGTCCTTTTCCCTCCCCCAATACCACATGAGGTCCCCCTCTTCCTCTGGCCAAAACCCTTCCATTTTCCCTCCCACTTGTGATTGCTTTCTTCTCCCACAAAAGTGGAACTGAGGCGTCTTCACTTGGGGACTTCAGCTTTTTCAACTTTTTGAGTTCTGTGTACTATATCTTGGGTATTCTGTACTTGTAATTTTTTTGGCCAATATCCATTTATTAGTGAGTACATACTATGCATATCCTTTTGGGTATGAGTTATCTCTCTCAGGATGATTATTTCTAGCTTCATCCATTTGCCTGTAAATCTCAGGATGTCCTCCTTTTTTTTGTTGATGTATTTTTTATTTACATTTCAAATGATTTCCCCTTTTCTGGGTCCCCACTCCCCACAAGTCCCATAAGCCCTCTTCCCTCCCCCTGTTCCTCCATCTACCCCTTCCCACTTCCCTGTTCTGGAATTCCCATATACTCTTGCACTGAGTCTTTCCAGAACCAAAGAATGGCCACTCCTCCATTCTTTTTGGACATCATTTAATTTGTGGATTATGTCTTGGGTATTCAAAGTTTCTAGGCTAATATACACTTATCAGTGAGTACATACCATGATTGATCTTTTGAGACTGGGTTACCTTACTTAAGCAAATCAGTAGCCTTTATATATTCAAAGGATAAGCAGACTGAGAAAGAAATTAGGGAAATGACTCCCTTCACAATAGCTACAAATAGCATAAAGTATCTTGGGGTGACTCTAACCAAGCAAGTGAAAGACCTATATGACAAGAACTTCAGATCTCTGAAGAAGGAAATCGAAGAAGATCTCAGAAAATGGAAAAACCTTCCATGCTCGTGGATTGGCAGGATTAATACAGTTAAAATGCCCATCTTGCCAAAGGCAATCTACAGATTCAATGCTATCCCCATAAAAATCCCAACCCAGTTTTTCATAGAGCTAGAAAGAGCAATTCTCAAATTCATCTGGAATAACAAAAAACCCAGGATAGCCAAAACTATTCTCAACAGTAAAATAATTTCAGGGGGATTCAGTATCCCAGACTTTAAACTTTACTACAGAGCAATAGTGATAAAACCTGCATGGTATTGGTACAATATTAGGCAAGCAGATCAATGGAATAGGATTGAAGGTGCTCCTTCTTAATAGTTGAGTAGTATTCCATTGTGTAAATAAAGCACATTTTCTGTATCCATTCTTCTGTTGTGGGACATCTAGGTTGTTTCCAGCTTCTGGATATCACAATAAGGCCACTATAATAATAATGAAACATGTGCCCCTGTTACATGGTGGGGCATCTTTTGGGTATATTACAAGAGTGGTATATCTGGGACTTCAGGTAAATCTATTTCTAATTTTCTGAGGAACCTTCAGATTGATTTCCAGAGTTGTTGTGCCAGTTAGCAATACCAAGAGCAATGGAGGAGTGTTCCCCTGTCTCCATATTTTCTCCAACATGTGTTGCACCTGAGATTTTGCTCTTAGCCATTCTGATTAATGTAAGGTATAATCTAATGTCGTTTTTGATTTGCATTTCTATGATCACTAAAGACTTTGAATATTTTTTAGATGTTTCTCAGTAATTTGAGACTCCTCTGTTGTTAATTCTTGGTTGAGTTCTATATCCCATTTTTTTTAATTGGGTTGTTTGCTTTTTTGGTGATTAGCTTTTTATGTTCTTTATATATTTTGGATATTAGTTCTCTATCGGATGTGGAGTTAGTGAAGAAATTTTCCCAATTTTGTATTGCCGATTTGTCTTATTGACTATGTCCTTTGCCTTACAGAAGCTTTCCAGATTCATGAGGTCCCATTTATTAATTCTTGATCTTAGAGCATGAGCCATTGGAGTTGTGTTTAGGAAATTTCCCTCTGTGCCAATGAGTTCCAGTCTCTTTCCCACATTCTCTTCTATTAAATTGAGTGTATCTGGTTTTATATTGAGGTCCTTGATCCACTTGAACTTGAGCTTTGTGCAAGGTGACAAATATGGATCTAGTTTCATTTTTCTACATATAGACAGCCAGTTAGGTCAGCACCATTTATTGAAGATTCTTTCTTTTTTCCATTGTATATTTTTGGCTTCTTTGTCAAAGATAAGTGTCCTTAAATGTGTGGTTTTATTTCTGGATTTCCAAACCCATTCCATTGATCAACCTGTCTGTCACTGTACTAATACCATGCAGTTTTTATCACTATTACTCTGTAGTAAAGCTTGAGTTCAGGGATGGATATGTTACCTACAGTTCTTTTATTCTTAAGAATTGGATTTGCTATTCTGTTTTTTTTGTTTGTTTGTTTGTTTGTTTTTTGTTTTTTGCCTTTCCAGATGAATTTGAGAATTGCTATTTCGAACAATAACAAGGGGATACAAATTTTCAAAGAACAAATAAAAGTATCACTGTTTGCAGATGATTTGATAGTATACATAAGTGACCCCTAAAATTCAACCAGAGAACTTCTCCAGCTGATAAACAACTTCAGCAATGTGGTGGGATAAAAAAAAATTTTACTCAAATAAATCAATAGCCTTCCTTTATACAAATGATAAACAGGCTGAGATAGAAATTAGGGAAACAGCTCCCTTCACAGTAGCCAGAAATAATATAAAATATCTTGAGGTAACTCTAACCAAACAAGTGAAAGACCGGTATGATAATAATTTCAAGTTTCTCAAGAAAGAAATTGAAGAAAATCTCAAAAAATGGAGATCTCCCATGCTCATGGATTTGCAGAATTAAAATAATACAAATGGCAATCCTACCAAAGGCAATCTATAGATAATTATTCTTAATTGAAAAACATGTAAACGTGTTTTAACTACTCATTAAATTTTCTGATTTGAAATTATGTTTAAACTCATTGTGAACTTTTGAAAAAAAAGATGTTTGGAATACTATGTTATGTAATTACCTGAACAAGTTCAAGAACTAGGAATGATGACAAAGGAGAGATGAGAAGAGACAAATGAGAGCAGAGCAGAAGAGTGTATAGAGAGCAGGTAAGCTTCCCAGCATGAGACAGGTTTTTTCTGAACAACAGTGTATAGAGAGCAGGTAAGCTTCTCAGCATGAGACAGGTTTGTTCTGAACAGCAAGACTTCTTCTTAATGACAAAGTCAG
Source organism: Apodemus sylvaticus (assembly GCF_947179515.1). NCBI lineage: Eukaryota > Metazoa > Chordata > Mammalia > Rodentia > Muridae > Apodemus > Apodemus sylvaticus. The sequence continues at coordinate 67,364,136 of NC_067476.1, forward strand.
GGCTTTTCTCTTACAGATGTAAGTTTCCTTAATTTATCATTATAAAGTAGAAGATTTTTCTTTCTTGATGCGATAAAAATTGGAGCTTATTTTTCATCCAAAATGAGTAAGTTTTCTCTGCACTGGGGCTTGGTCAGATGGTTGAGTGGCTGAGTCTTTCCAGAGGATATGTGTAAGAATGTGTATGTATGAATATATGTGTGTTTCTTTGCATATTTGCTTGTGTAAAAGTGTTTTCCTTTCTGCACACATGACTCTCTTTTCCTGGTTCTGTAAAATTTAACTAGTCTAATCCTTCCTCTTGCCTATCCAATGACAGGAAAAGCTTCTGGCCAAAAGAGAAAGAAGCTTTAGCAACAAATCCTCTACTAAATTCCCCACTGCTATGCAACACATGTTAATTGCCAGAGAATTATAACATAAGCAAGAAATGAGTTTTCTTGCACTTATTCAAGCACAGAGAATTATATGATAAATTTATAAAGTAATGGTTACATTTTTCAGTGCTTATCAAGAAACATAATTAAATAGATAGTTTATAAAATAACACTTAAGTTTTTCACCAATTATCAATCATACTTTTATGAGTTAAGTTTTATAGTGCTTATTAAAGCACAGAGAATTATGAAGTAAGTAACAAGACAGATGATGAGGTAAATTTCCTCAGTGCTTAATGAAGCACAGAACACTAATAGATAAGGTTTTTTTGTTTTGTTTTGTTTTTGTTTGTTTTTTTTTTTGCACACAACAGTAAGAGTTATGTCTCAAGCATTTAATAAAATAGAAATTTACAAAGTAAAATTAAGCATAAAGTGTTAAAGAGAAAAGAAACCAGTGGTTTTCAGCAACAGAATACGCGAGGAAGTGAATAGATTTGCAGAAGCTGTCAGCTTCCAAATCTAGAACAGGTCAGAGATCATCATGCTTTTTACCTGTTTCCAATGCTGTGTCTGCTTCAGAACCCATTCCCTCAAGGTCAGACAGGCTCACATTTCAGGTTGTGCATGTTATCAGTGACTAAGACTGGAAGAACACAGAGTAAGATAGGTTTAGAACTTGTTTATAGAAATGAAAAAAAGGAAAAATTAATATTTTCTATCCAGTAAGACTAAATATTAATGTTTCTACTTCTTCCAACTACACATTTTTGCAGATTGGGGAGATGCCTCAATAGATACTCTGTGCTCCTCAAGTATGAGGACTTTTCTTACATGATTAAGATACATACAACTCATACATGGAAAAACATGTTTATAATCCTTGAATTGTTAGATTGAGATAAATAGTCCCAGGCAGTCAGGATGAAGTTGGAAGCATCATTTCACTGACAGACCCTGTCTCAAGGCAATATGTGTATCTTGAAAGAGGAATAAAAGCAGAGTTCTGATCTGGCTTCTGCATGTGTGTGCTTATGTGCATACCTACAGTCAGTCATATATGCATGCATTACAAACACAAATCATATACATAAATGCCCATATTAACAAAGATGACAAATATAACTCTATGAAAGTAAAATATTTTATTTTTGCAAGAAGCTCTGTTATTAAATTCCAAATAAAAATAATTGATGCTAAATAAAAGCAGTAAAAATAATTTCATAGTGGTTTAATTATATTTTATACAAAGTAACCTATTAATTATTTTAGTAATATAATAAATGATATGTATTAGTATTTGATTGTTATTCTAGTGATTTTATTCTCTTTATGGTATAAATTAAAAACAAGAATCTTAAATCTTGATGAAGAATGGAAGACTGGTAAGAGGTTAAATGGGATGGTGGATACTAATGTTCCGAGATATAGAAAGTATGTCCAATGCATATCAAACTACCAGCTTACTAGAAGTGAAACATGCAACAAATGATAAGATTCACTGTGTTGTCATGTAATGTTACTAAATTACATACACAGAGGAAAAAATAAACTCTGTATATGGGCACACAGAGCTAATGTGAGGAAGATAGCCAAAACGTTCCCATGTTACAATTTCAACACAGAGTATATAGTTATTAGTTATCTATATTTGTTAGTATCTGCTAGTTAATGTAACAAATAGACCATTGCAAAAGGAAAGGTTATTTTCTCCTTGATAGGAAAGACCGGTATTACCTAACAGATAATAGGCACTAAGTACATAAAAAGTCATTAAGAAAAACTGCAGAATTCTGGAACTCAGAAAATGTATAATAAAGTAGTGTGTACCTCATTATACAAATATAGATTCAAACCTAAAACAACATATTACCTAAAACCAGTTGTTTCCTTTTAATGCAATCCATTAAACTGTGCATAAAAGCAATCTACCTGACATTTAAACCTATTAAAATAGAAGAAATTTTCTAATCATTGTATGAACAGGATTCTGCTGACAGAACAAATGAATGTAATTTTAAAACAATCTACAAGACAATAAGAGAAAACATTAAAGGAGAAATATGAATAACTAAACATAGATGCTGGAAAAATCTCTTTTAATAGGAATACTAAAAAGAGGAAATCAATTCCTTGTATGCATCCAAATAGAATATATACTATTCTGCATGTTTATGGTGCATAGACATGAATGCAGCATGTTACACTAGATAAAATCCTCCATTAGTATTCTAAAGTTTACCATTCAGATGAAGGAGAACCAAGGAAAAGGTTCAACAGCTTGAAGGCCTTGGTGTTGAATTCTATTCTCAGGATTGACATGGTAGAAAGATTCTTGCAAGTTGTCCTCTGGTTTTCACAATGAGACATGCATATACATATACAAATAAATCTTAAAATACAAAGACATTGGATGTAGAAAGCCTTGGGAAGAAACCAGGGGACATAGATGCAAATATCAACAACAGAATACAAGAGATAGAAGAAAGTATCTCAGATGCTGAAGATACCATAGAAACCATGGACTCAACAGTTAAAGAAAATGCAAAATGCAAAAATCTTGTAACCAAAAATATCCAGGAAATCCAGGACACAATGAGAAGACCAAACCTAAGGATTATAGGCATAGATGAAAAGGGCCAGCAAATATCTTCAATAAAATTATGGAAGAAAACTTCCCTAACCTAAAGAGAATATACAAGAATATACAAGAAGCCTACAGAACTCCAGACAGACTTGACCAGAACAGAAATACTCCCAGTCACATAATAATCAAAACACCAAATGTACTAAACAAAGAAAGAATATTAAAAGCAGTAAGAGAAAAAGGCCAAGTAACATATAAAGGAAGACCTATCAGAATCACAGCAGACTTTTCACCTGAGATTATGAAGGCTAGAAGATCCTGAGCAGATCTCATGCAGACTCTAAGAGAACACAAATGCCAGCCAAAACTACTATATCCAGAAAAACTCTCAATCACCATAGATGGAGAAACTAAGATATTCCATGACAAAACCAAGTTTACCCAATATCTATCCACAAACCCAGCCCTACAAAGGATAATAGGAGGAAAACACCAATACAAGGAGGGAAACTTCACCCTGGAAAAAGCAAGATAGTAACCTTTCATCAAACCCAAAGGAAGTTAACCAATCAAATTTAAAGAATAACATCAAAAATGACAGGAAGTAACAATCACTATTCCTTAATATCTCTTAACATCAATGGACTCAATGCCCCAATAAAAAGACATAGAATAACAGACTGGATACATAAACAGGACCCTACATATTGCTGCTTACAGGAAACACACCTCAGGGTCAAAGACAAACAGCACCTTAGAGTTAAAGGCTGGAAGACAATTTTACAAACAAATGGTCTCAGGAAACAAGCTGGAGTAGCCATTTTAATATTAGATAAAATTGACTTTCAACCCAAAGTCATCAAAAGGGACTCTGAGGGACACTTCTTGCTAGTCAAAGGAAAAATACAAGAAGAACTCTCAATCCTGAACATCTATGCTCCAAATGCAAGGGCACCCTCTTTTGTAAAAGAAACTTTATTAAAGCTCAAAGCACACATTACACCTAACACAATAGTTGTGGGTGACTTCAACACTGCACTTTCCTCAATGGACCGATCAGGAAAAGAGTAACTAAAAGGGACACAATGAAACTAATTGAAGCTTTGGACCAATTAGATTTAACAGATATATATAGAACATTCTATCCTAAAGCAAAAGAATATACATTTTTCTCAGCACCTCATGGTACCTTCTCCAAAATCGACCATATAATTGGTCACAAGACAGACCTCAACAAATATAAGAAGATCGAACTAATCCCATGCCTCCTATCAGATCACTATGGAGTAAAAGTGGTCTTCAATAGCAACAAAAACAACAGAAAACCCACATACACGTGGAAACTGAACAATATTCTACTCAATGATACCTTGGTCAAGGAAGAAATAAAGAAAGAAATTAAAGACTTTTTATAACACAATGAAAATGAAGACACAACATACCCAAATCTATGGGACACAACGAAAGCAGTGCTAAGAGGAAAACTCATAGCCCTGAGTGCCTCCAAAAAGAAAATGGAGAGAGCATATAATACCAGCTTAATGACACACCTGAAAGCCCTGGAACAAAAAGAAGCTATTTCACCCAGGAAGAGTAGAAGGCAGGAAATCATCAAACTCAGGGCCGAAATCAATCAAGTAGAAACAAAGAGAACCGTACAAAGAATCAACAAAACCAGGAGTTGGTTCTTTGAGAAAATCAACAAGATAGATAAACCCTTAGCCAGACTAACCAAAGGGCACAGAGACAGTATCCAGATTAACAAACTTAGAAATGAAAAGGGAGATATAACAACAGAAACTGAGGAAATTCAAAAAATCATTAGATCCTACTACAAAAGCCTATATTCAACACAACTGGAGAATCTGGAAGAAATGGACAGTTTCCTAGATATCCGACACCAAAACTAAATCAGGATCAAATAGATCAAATAAACAGTCCCATAACACCTGAAGAAATAAAAAGGGTCATAGAAAGTCTCCCAACCAAAAAAAGCATGGGACCAGATGGCTTCAGTGCAGAGTTCTATCAGACCTTCATAGAAGGCCTAACACCAATACTCTTCAAACTATTCCACAAAATAGAAACAGAAGGAACTCTACCCAACTCGTTCTATGAAGCCACAATTATGCTGATACCAAAACCACACAAAGATCCAACAAATAAAGAGAACTTCAGGCCAATTTCTCTTATGAATATTGATGCAAAAATACTTAATAAAATTCTTGCCAACCGAATCCAAGAACACATCAAAACGATCATCCACCATGATCAAGTAGGCTTCATCCCAGGGATGCAGGGATGGTTCAATATAAGGAAATCCATCAATGCTATCCACTACATAAACAAACTCAAAGAAAAAAAACATGATCATCTCATTAGATGCAGAAAATTCATTTGACAAAATCCAGCATCCTTTCATGCTAAAAGTATTGGAAAGAACAGGAATTCAAGGCCCATACCTAAACATCATTAAAGCAATATACAGCAAACCAGTAGCCAACCTCAAACTAAATGGAGAGAAACTTGAAGCAATCCCACTAAAATCAGGGGCTAGACAAGGCTGTCCTCTCTCTCCATATCTTTTCAATATAGTACTTGAAGTTCTAGCCAGAGCAATTAGACAACATAAGGAGGTCAAGTGGATACAAATTGTAAAGGAAGAAGTCAAATTATCACTATTTGCAGATGGCATGATAGTCTACTTAAGTGACCCGGAAACCTCCACCAGAGAACTCCTACAGCTGATAAACAACTTCAACAAAGTGGCTGGTTATAAAATCAACTCAAGCAAATCAGTTGCCTTCCTATACTCAAAGGATAAGCAGGCTGAGAAAGAAGTTAGGGAAACGACACCCTTCAAAATAGCCACAAACAATATAAAGTATCTTGGTGTGACTTTAACCAAACAAGTGAAAGATCGATATGACAAGAACTTCAGGTCTCTGAAGAAGGAAATTGAAGAAGAGCTCAGAAAATGGAAAAATCTGCAATGCTCGTGGATTGGCAGGATTATCACAGTTAAACTGGCCATCTTGCCAAAAGCAATATACAGATTCAATGCAATCCCCATCAAAATCCCAACTCAGTTCTTCACAGAGTTAGAAAAAGCAATTCTCAAATTCATCTGGAATAACAAGAAACCCAGGATAGCTAAAACTATTCTCAACAACAAAAGAAATTCTGGGGGAATCAGTATCCCTGACTTCAAGCAATACTACAGAGCAATAGTGTTAAAAACTGCATGGTATTGGCACAGTGGCAGACAAGTGGACCAATGGAATAGAATTGAAGATCCAGAAATGAATCCACACACCTATGGTCACTTCGATCTTCGACAAAGGAGCCAAAAACATCCAGTGGAAAAAGGATAGCCTTTTCAACAAATGGTGCTGGATCAATTGGAGGTCAGCATGCAGAAGAGTGCGAATTGATCCATTCTTATCTCCATGTACTAAACTTCACTCCAAGTGGATCAAGGACCTCCCTGTAAAACCAGACACACTGAAACTAATAGAAAAGAAACTGGGGAAGACCCTTGAGGACATGGGCACAGGGAAAAAGTTCCTGGACAGATCACCAATTGCTTATGCTTTAAGATCAAGAATTGACAAATGGGACCTCATAAAATTACAAAGTTTCTGTAAGGCAAAGGACACTGTTAAAAGGACAAAATGGCAACCATCATATTGGGAAAGGATATTCACCAACCCCACATCTGATAGAGGGCTAATATCCAATATATAAAAAGAACTCAAGAAGTTAGACCCCAGGGAACCAAATAACCCTATTACAAAATGGGGTACAGATCTTAACAAAGAATTTTCACCTGAAGAAATTCAGATGGCTGAGAGGCACCTTAAGAAGTGCTCAACATCATTAGTCATTAGGGAAATGCAGATCAAAACAACTCTGAGATTTCACCTTACACCAGTCAGAATGGCTAAGGTCAAAAACTCAGGAGACAGCAGGTGTTGGCGAGGATGTGGAGAAAGAGGAAAATTCCTCCACTGCTGGTGGGGCTGTAAGATAGTACAACCACTGTGGAAATCAGTCTGGAGGTTCCTCAGAAAACTGGACATGAGACTTCCAGAGGACCCTGCTATACCTCTCCTGGGTATATACCCAAAGGATTCGCTGGCATGCAATAAAGACACATGTTCCATTATGTTCTTGGCAGCCTTATTTATAATAGCCAGAAGCTGGAAAGAACCCAGATGCCCCTCAAAGGAGGAATGGATACAGAAAATGTGGTATATTTACACAATGGAATACTACTCAGCAATTAGAAACAATGAATTCACAAAACTTTTAGGCAAATGGTTTGATCTGGAAAATATCCTAAGTGAGGTAAACCAATCACAAAAGAATACACATGGAATGCAATCTCTGATAAGTGGATATTAATTAGCCCATAAGCTCTGAACACCCAAGGTACAAATTGCATAACAAATGACTCCCATGAAGAAGTATGGAGAGGGTCCTGATCCTGGAAAGGATTGAGCTAGCATGGGAAGGGAATATAAGGACAGAGAAAAAGGAAAGAGGTGATTGGAGAAGGGATGGAGAGAAGAAGGTTTATGGGACATATGGGGAGGGGGGATCCAGGAAAGAGGAAACCATTTGGAATGTAAACAAAGAATATAGAAAATAAAAATATTAAAAAAATAAATAAATAAATAAATACTTTTATATTTTATAACAACAAAAAAATACAAAGACATTTTTACATATATTTATAATTTTCTATATTCTTTGTTTACATTTCAAATGATATTCCCTCTCCCAGTCCTTCCCCTCCCCATAGGTCCCATAAGCCCTCTTTCCTCTGCCCATTCCCCAATCAATCCTGTTCTGTGTCTCTGTCCTGGCAATCCCCTACAATGCTGCATCAAGCCTTTCCAGGACCAGGGCCCTCTCCTTCCTTCTTCATGGGAATGATTTGATATGTGATTTGTGTCGGGTATTCAGAGGTTCTGGGATAATATCTACTTATCAGTAACTGCATTCCATGTGTGTTCTTTTATGAATCAGTTACCTCACTTAGGATGATATTTTCCAGTTCCAATCATTTGCCTAAGAATCTCACAAATTCATTGTTTTAATTGCTGAGTAGTATTCCATTGTGTAAATATACCACATTTTCTGTATTCATTACTCCATTGTGGCAAATCTGGGTACTTTCCAGCTTCTGGCTATTATAAATAAAGCTCTTATGAACATAGTGTAGCATGTGTCCTTACTACATGCCAGGTAATCCTCTGGGTATATGCCCAGGAGTAGTATAGCAGGTTCCTCCGAAAGTATCCTGCCCAGTTTTATGAGGAATTGCCAGACTGATTTCCAAAGTGGTTGTACCATCTTACAGCCCCACCAGCAGTGGTTTTAACATCTTGCAATCTCACTTCTTGAAATCTGTTAGTACAAAGGAAAGCATTCTTTAAATATATGAACAATTTGTATAGAATAAATATTCGGAAAGAAGACCTAGTCAATATTCAATTCTAGTTAGTAGAACTCATGTATATGTAATATTTAAAAAGGGATGTTGTATATCTTTCTTTTTTTTATTCGATATAATTTATTTACATTTCAAACGATTTCCCCTTTTCTAGCCTCCCACTCCCCGAAAGTCCCATAAGCCCTCTTCTCTTCCCCTGTCCTCCCACCCACCCCTTCCCACTTCCCCGTTCTGGTTTTGCTGAATACTGCTTCACTGAGTCTTTCCAGAACCAGGGGCCACTCCTCCTTTCTTCTTGTACCTAATTTGATGTGTGGATTATGTTTTGGGTATTCCAGTTTTCTAGGTTAATATCCACTTATTAGTGAGTGCATACCATGATTCACCTTTTGAGTCTGGGTTACCTCACTTAGTATGATGTTCCATCCATTTGCCTAAGAATTTCATGAATTCCTTGTTTCTAATGGCTGAATAGTACTCCATTGTGTTGATATACCACATTTTTTTGCATCCACTCTTCTGTTGAGGGATACCTGGGTTCTTTCCAGCATCTGGCAATTATAAATAGGGCTGCTATGAACATAGTAGAGCATGTATCCTTATTACATGGTGGGGAATCCTCTGGGTATATGCCCAGGAGTGGTATAGCAGGATCTTCTGGAAGTGAGGTGCCCAGTTTTCGGAGGAACCGCCAGACTGATTTCCAGAGTGGTTGTACCAATCTGCAACCCCACCAGCAGTGGAGGAGTGTTCCTCTTTCTCCACACCCTCTCCAACACCTGCTGTCTCCTGAATTTTTAATCTTAGCCATTCTGACTGGTGTAAGATGAAATCTCAGGGTTGTTTTGATTTGCATTTCCCTAATGACTAATGAAGTTGAGCATTTTTTTAAGATGCTTCTCTGCCATCCGAAGTTCTTCAGGTGAGAATTCTTTGTTTAACTCTGTACCCCATTTTTTAATAGGGTTGTTCGGTTTTCTGGAGTCTAACTTCTTGAGTTCTTTATATATATTGGATATTAGCCCTCTATCTGATGTAGGATTGGTGAAGATCTTTTCCCAATTTCTTGGTTGCCGATTTGTCCTCTTGATGGTGTCCTTTGCCTTACAGAAACTTTGTAATTTTATGAGGTCCCATTTGTCAATTCTTGCTCTTAGAGCATACGCTATTGGTGTTCTGTTCAGAAACTTTCTCCCTGTACCAATGTCCTCAAGGGTCTTCCCCAGTTTCTTTTCTATTAGCGTCAGAGTGTCTGGCTTTATGTGGAGGTCCTTGATCCATTTGGATTTGAGCTTAGTACAAGGAGACAAGGATGGATCAATTCGCATTCTTCTGCATGCTGACCTCCAGGTGAACCAGCACCATTTGCTGAAAAGGCTATCTTTTTCCCATTGGATGTTTTCAGCCTCTTCTTTCTTGATGTCTTTTGTAGGGCATTTTGATAACTTTGCTTCTCAAATTTTATATAAATGGATTTAACATGGTGAGGATCATGGTATAAAAGATGGAAATCATTTATCAGTGTCAAAGTAGTGATGGGACTAGGGTTAACCACTTCCAGAAGGGACTCACACATTAAGAAAGCCTTGTATCTCCCCTCAATGGAGTTCATTCTGAGAATGGCCATGGGGAAGAGTATGTAAGATACAAACACAGGACCACCAGAAGAAAGGACATCAAAATAAAAACTGCCAAGATCACCATGATTATTTCAATTTAATAAGTTTTAGTGAAAGACAAAGATCACAGGGGAGACTGTCACAGAAGAAATGACTGATGATTTATAGTCACAAAAGACAAAGTGAAAATCTTTAAGATTATTAGAAGAAAAACAAATATGCAATACAAATGGAGGGTTGCCTCCAGCATGATCAACACCCATTTTGATATGATGACTATGTAAAACAGGCTTACAGATGGCCACATATTGATCATAGGACATTGCAGACAGAATAAAAAGTTTACTAATTATATTTACTCATGTTGTGCAAGTTTGCAATCCTACCAGCAATGGGGGAGTATACCCATTTCTCCAGCATGTATTGTTGCTTGAGTTTTTGGTCTTAGACATTCTGCTTTGTTCAAGATGGAATCCCAGAGTAATTTTGATTTTTATTCCACTGATGATTGAGAATGTTGAACTTCTTTAGGGGCTTCTTAGATGTTAGAGATTTCTCTTTTGACAATATTTTTATTGAATAGCATCTTCATTTACATTGCCAATGGCAAAATCTTTCCTGATTTTCCCCCTTCCCAAAGACCCCCCAATCCCTCCTCCCACCCCCTGCCTCAACGTATATGCCCCTCCACCCGACCAACTCCTACCTCCCCCCTCGATTTTCCTTTGTTGGGGCCTCTATTGAGCCTTCACCTGACCAAGGACCACTCTTCCCACTGATGCCCAACAAGGCATTCCTCTGCCTCATTTTTGGCTGGAACCATTTGTATTCCTTGGTTGATGGTTTCGTCCCTGGAAGTCCTGGGGCATCTGGGTGGCCAAAGTCATTGTTCTATCTATGGGGCTGTAAACCTCTTCAGCTCCTCCAGACTACCCTCCAGTTCCTCCATTGGGGACCCCATACCCAGTCCAATGGCTGGCTGCTAGCCTCTGCCTCTATATTTGTAAGGCTCTGGCAGGGACCCTCCAGAGACAACCATGACATGCTCCTTTTGGTATACACTTCTTGTTGTCCATAGTAGTGTCAGGTTTGGAGACTGTTTATAGCATTAATCCCCAGGTAGGGCAGTCTCTGTGTGGCCTTTACTTCAGTCTCTGCTCCACACATTGTCACCCTTATTGCTCCTGTGAGTATTTTGTTCCCTTTCAACCAAAGCACTCTCACTTAAGTTTTCCTTCTTCTTGAGTTTCCTGTGCTAGGTGAATTGTAACTTGTTTATTTTAAGCTTTTGGGCTAACATTCGCTTAATAGTGAGTGCATACCATGTGTGTTTTTGTGAAAGCATTCTTCTGTTGAAGGACATCTGGGTTCTTTCCAGATTCTGGCTATTATAAATAAGGCAACTATGAACATAATGGAGCATATGTCCTTATTGCACATAGGAGCATCAGAGACAGTAGCTAAATTAGTAAAATCAGAAATGAAAAGGGAGACGTGACAACAGAAACTGTGAAAATTAAAAAAAAAAATCAGATCTTACTACAAGAGTTTATACTCAACAAAGTTTGAAAATATGGATGAAATAGACAACTTTCAAGATACATACCAGGTGCCAATGTTAAATAGGGTCAGATAAACCATCTAAATAGTCCCATAAGTCCTGAAGAAATAGAAGTCTCCCACCAAAAGAAAAATGCCCAGGACCAGATGGGTTTAGTGGAGATTTCTATCAAATCTTCAAAGTAGAGCTAATACGGACACTCTTCAAATTATTACATGAAATAGAAACTCAAGGAACGCTACCCAACTCATTCTATGAAGCTACAATAACATTTATACCTAAACCAAACAAAGACCAAACAAGGAAGGAGAACTTCAGACCAATCTCCTTCATGAACATTGATGCAAAAATACTTGGCAGTTCTTTATTGAGCTCTGTATCCCATGTTTAATTGGTTTACTTCATCTGTTGGACTCCAACTTGAATTATTTATATATTTTGGTTATTAGCTCTCTGTTGGGTTGGTTTCTCAGAAAACTGGAAACAGTTCCACCTGTTGATGCAGCTATTCTACTCCTGGGTACAAACCCAAATGATATTCCATGATATCAAAAGGACGTTCTCCACTAAGTTCACAGCAGCTATATTCATAAAAGTTAGAAACTTGAAATAACCCAGATGTCTCTCAACTAAAGGATGGATATGGAAAATGTAGTTTATTTAAATAATGGGGTACCAGGAAAGTAAAATTCAACCACTGCCAGGGTACGGAGATTGGTGAGCAATAGATAGAGGAATAATATGAAATAAATTCTCTGATCATGGAAATCTGAAAAGGGATGATTTTTTAGGATGTGGTGAGAAGGTAAATGCCGTCGGTAGGAGGAGGTTAATGGGCAATAGCAGGATACATGTAATCTGACAGTAAATGGAAAATGAAGGGCTCTTTAGGGAGAATGGGCAGGAGTAAGTACAGATGACTCAGGGAGGTGTATAAAATAATTCAAATGCTTGAAAATCCATAAGGAAACACATATTAATGATTTAATTAAGTAAAAACCTTATAGCACAATTCTCCTCTGGTTTGATAATGTTCTCTCCAGGAGATATTACATTATAAATCATAATATCTGGCATAAGAAGCCCTGGTTTGATGTGTTGGTTATGACTGTCAAAGAGACTTCCAAACATACAGCCTTATAATGAATGTACCCTTATCCCCAGGAGACAGAAAGTAAGTTCTGATTGCTAAAGTTTCAGTGCAATTCCAAAGTTATGTCCAGGGCCCCTGAGTAAGAATTGTCCTGTATATCTCCTTAGTGAGGATTAGCTTTCAATATATTGGAAGACATTATAAAATCTTTCAAAGGAAAGAGCCAATGGTCTGTTCTGTTTACTTGTGATGTCTATGAATATCAATGAATAGCATTCCTCAATAACTGTAACAGTCCCATATTAGCCCGCTTATCTTGGTGGTAACTGATAGCTCCAAAACTGGACTGAATTTTGCTCAATAAAAAAAAAAAACTGTTATTGGAAATAATTAAATCAACTAATTACTTAGGACTAATGAAGTCATGTTATTAGGGGAAAATGCAAAATCATTAAATTACTAAATTAATAAATCCCCAACAGCATCCTATAAATATCTGTCCTTTTACCCACAAATAAGTATGGCCTTTACCTCTATCAAATATCAAGTACATTTCTCTTTCCCACAGATGTAGATCATTAAAGAAGACAGTAATAAATCAAAGTTCAATGATTCAGATCCCATTTCCAATGAATATGTCTATAAAACATTCCTGCATTTAAGACTCAGGGCAATTGCCTAAGTGGGTAAGATAGACTGTAAAAGTCAGGAGATCATGTCAGTCATTCTGAGACTTGGTCTCCAAGTAACTTTGGAAAGTATTTCCATAACATTTTACAAACATGAGAGTCTAAATGTGTGCTGAACAAGAATTATGCCATTGGAAATGCAAACGTGAATTTAAAAAGCCCATCTGGCTCCAACACTGTGAAATAGTCACAGGCTACTGAACACTGCTGGAAGCAGGAAAAATAGATTTTGCCAGGGAATAACATACTTTTTTATCCAATATCAAATACTTTTCCCTGAAAACATACAAACAAGTAATAACATAAGCCCTCAAATGTCTATATTTATGAATATGTATATATTCATGTATGTTTACATGGTTTACATGTGTGTAACAACAATTAATGAGCAGAGTCTATAAATTGGCAAGAGAGCAAGAAACACTACTTTGAGTGTCAGGAGAATAAGAAGGATATTATTTAACTGTATTATCTTAAAAAGTAAAAAAAAAAAATAAATGAATATAACAATATAAAACTCTTCTGTCTCTGTATCTCTGTCTATCTCTCTGCTTCTGTGCCTCTCTATCTGTCTCTGTGTCTCTATCACTGTTTCTGTCTCTGTTTCTGTCTCTCTGTCTTCTCTGTCTCTGTGTCTCTCTGTGTCTCTCTGTGTGTCTCTGTCTCCATCTCTCTCTGTGTCTCTCTCTTTTTCTCTCTGTCTCTATCTCTGTCTGTCTCTCTCTCTCTCTCCCTGTTCTCTTAAGTCCTCTCTTTCCTGTCTGCTCTCATGAGAGATAGGCATTTTCTATCTTTGACTCATTCTGTCAAACTTTTCTCTGGATGTTCACTGTGTCTACCTATCTTCTCCTACATGCTCACTTTATCTTCATTAATCTGGATTAAAGGTATCCACTAAGAGTGTGTCTCTATTCCAGCCAGAGGGATTAAAGGTATGTCATTTCAGCCAAGTCTCACAGACCTAGAAGTTCTTGAAATGTGATCCCTTGCCCGAAGGGCATTTTTGCTGGATTACAATTCCTCTAAAACTGTGGCCACTTTTACTCTTTTCCTATGGATCCAATAAAATTAGACATTCTGCCGCTCCTGGTTATGATACACACAAAAATCAACTTTTATTTTTCTAATATGTAGGGCACATTGAGCTATTCACCAACCTTACTATTCTGGTTTTCTATGGATTCATCCTGTTTGCTATTCTGAAGTTAGGTTCTGCTGAAGGCATGAGAAAAGTTTTGTGTATTTGTAACTCTCTTCACTGGAGTATCCATCTATCATGGGACAAGCCTCTTTATGTATGGGAAAGTGTCACCTATGCTTTGATGTATGATATGATAGAATCCTTATTTTACACCACTTTGCTGTCCATGCTGAAGATCATCTTTATCTACAGTCTGATGTAAAAAAGTAACATTAAAAGGCTCATGGGGTTATGCTATTTTATAAGTAAATTAGATATTTAGAATTAAGTAAACATAAATAATACTATTTCTGTTTCTAGATTCTCTGTTACCAGAATCTAGAAAACAGATGGGTTTTTTTTGTGCTACAGTATAATATTTCTTGTTATATCATTAAATAAAATGTTTATTAGTTTGTCCAGGTTCTATTTTAATACATTTGGTTCATGTCTCTTCTATCTTAATCAGTATTTCTGATGACATATCGATTTATTTACTGTGCTGCTGCCAAGATTGTGGGAGAGTCATTTTCGGAGGCATTTTTCTTTATTCATCCCCACATGAAGATCTGTGCTCACTGAAAAGATTCTAATGAAATGTTAATCATTCTTCCTTTAAGAATTACATTAAATAACTTAAGTCCAGGTACAGACCCTTCAGATTCATATCTGCCTTTTCTATATTTTCTAATATTCTCTAAAGCAAAATCCTGGGTATTTCTATTATGAACTTTTCAAATATTCCCTGGAGGAATAAAAGAAAATTCAAAGTTTCACCATGGTACAAAGTTTATGTGTAGGCAATGATTTATCCTAGAGAACTATAATATTGATATTTACTTATGGCATATTTATTCAAAGGAATTTTAAGGAGCATGCTTTAGTGAAAGCAATGACTCATTAATGACAATCACAGGGTTTTTTTTATAGGTATAAAACTAAAGAACACAGGAAGCCAGGATATGCTTATAAGTATAAAAATAATCTGGTGAGTAAAATATTTAAAATCCATTAAGATTTGATTTCAAGTTATGCTATAGAACACACAGCTATCTCTGCTCTTATTTTATTAACCCAGAAGCCAAATGGAAAAGAAGTTATATGAGCCTGTGAGTATTATCATAATATTGTGTCAATCCCACATCTTAATGCTCACTATTGAAAAATGCTAAATTAATTTCCCTTTATAAATTATTTGTTATTAATAAGCCAGCTATTATAATAAAGCATTTTAATTATACTCAATAGCTATTTTCAAAGTTTTCATTCAATGTGAAAATTATATTGGGTAGTAAGGTGCTATGGATAATGACCCCTATAGGCTCACATATTTGAATGCTTAGTCATTGGAGATTGGCACTATTTGAGAATTGTTGGGAGTTGTAGCCTTACTGGAGTAGGTATGGTGTGTTTAGAGATGGTGTATCACTGGAAGTGGGCTTTGTAGTTTCAAAAACCAATCCATGGCCAGTGTCATTCATTTCCTGAGGCCTGACTTAGGGCATGACTTAGAATTTTTAATTACTCTCCAGCACCGTATATACCCATATGTCCTGCAATAATCACAAAAACACTAAACATCTGAAATTTTCAATAAGCCACAACGAAATGTCTTCTCATTTTTTTATAGCTAGTTTCTTTATTTACATTTCAAATGTTATCCCCTTTCCTGGTTTTCCCTCCAAATACACCCTTTTCCATCCCCCTCCCCTTACTCACCAACACAACCACTTCCTCTTCCTTGTCCTGTCATTCCCTTATTCTTTTTTAAGAGTTGTTGTAGTCATTGTGTCTCTTCATAGCAATAGAACACTAACTATGGAAGTTTTGAAATGTGGAATTCACATATTTTTCAGCCT
This sequence comes from Apodemus sylvaticus, assembly GCF_947179515.1. NCBI lineage: Eukaryota > Metazoa > Chordata > Mammalia > Rodentia > Muridae > Apodemus > Apodemus sylvaticus. Next base: position 67,380,562 of record NC_067476.1, read on the forward strand.
GAGTGAACAGTAAAATAAAGGCATAATGAAGAATAAGGAGAAAGTAGGAGATGAAAAGAAAGATGAAGAAAAATAGGAAGGCCAAGCTTATACAAAGTAACATAATTTACCTTCAATTTTTCCTAAAAAAGGTTTCATTAAATTAAGATGGAGAAGTAGGAACCAGATAGAAATTACACTGAGAAAAAAAAAAAGAAATTACACTGAGGAAAGTAAAATGAAGTGAGGAGATTATATATATATATATATATATATATATATATATATACACACATTATATATACATTTATATTTATATAATACAGGGATGACTGGTATTATATGCATATTCTAAAACACACATATTTATATGATGAACATTTCTGATAGTCAAGGTAAACAATGTCCATAGATTTTTTTAGGTCCATAGATAATGGACCTAAAAGGAAGTTTCTAAAAATGCCGATAATTAAATATGTGCTCACAATCATCTTGTCTATAATAAATACTGTTTTCAAGTTTCAACATTAGCACATATGAGGAAAACAGATTTGTAAATTAATATATAGGAGGGTGAGGTTAGAAAAAGTAAAAGGAAAATTGGGTAACAATCCAAAAAATAATAATCATCACATTATATGTAAGCCATAAGCCATGAACATAAAAACTCTACTAGTCAAGCCTTTCCAAATAAAAGAAATATTAGAGAATATTTATGTTTCCAAACATCTGTGTAGTGTGCATTGTGCATGTGTATGTATATGCATGTGTGCACATGTGTGTACATGTTCATGTTAAGAAATATACATATGAAATGATGTAAGTAGGTAAATGTAATATCGTTTTGAAAATTTATCAAAATCATATAGCATTTCTTATGCAATCAAAATATGTATCAACTAGGAAGAATTGTTATGTTTAAGTACAAGGATAAATATTATTCAAATTATTAAATTTAACATTTTGGTTTGATCAAACCAAAACCAGATGTTAATTTTAGATTTTTGAATTCATTTATATGCATGTATTGGAGGGATGACTCTGAGATTACTAGTAAGGTAATATTAGACCTACTATTTTAGTGACTACTACCTAGTGATATTTTATAGGCCAACATGAGAACAATTAAAAAGACATACATTTCTGTGCTTTTAACAGATACTTGCCTATAGATAGATATGGTTTGGAATAGAATGTAACTTAAAAAATAATAACAACAACAATAACAACAACAAAACAAACAAAAAAACCAAAAGGGAAAAAAAGGAGGGAGGAGGAGGAGGGGAGAGAGAGAGAGAGAGAGAGAGAGAGAGAGAGAGAGAGAGAGAGAGAGAGAGAGAGAGAGAAGAGAGAAGAGAGAAGAGAGAAGGAGAGGGAGGGAGGGGAGAAGGAAGGGAGGAAGGGAGAGGTATTTGGAGAGGGGGAGGAAGGAAGACTAAAATTGCCAACTCTATGAACTCAAGTAATTGAAATTTAATTCTGCAGCAGTACTAATATTCTTGTATTTTACTGGGCAACATTACCTGTATACTGTCTTTTTCATCTCTCCTGCCATCATTTTTTTTCTAATTCCCATATCTTCCCTCTTCTAATGTCAATTTCATGTGCATACATCTAATTCTCATACCATTTTGATGTAGGATGGTTTAAAAACAAGTAAGTAAACTATATTTAAAGATGCTTAATTCCAATTGTTTATAGCATTTTCCATATGGTTGAGAACTCAATATCATATAAGTAGAATTAGAGATGGAACTATGACTTTTTGAGTGGAATATTTTTCCTATGTGAAAGAACATGCTCTCACTCTTGCTTCTCCCCTACTTCACTCTTGCTCTCTTCCTGTCCTCCTTTGTTTCCCAGCTCTCTCCACGTGGTCATGGCCAGCATCTACTTCTCTACTCTCTTCCTCTCTCTGTCTTTTCTCTGCCTTTACTACCCTCTTAACTCCCCTCCCTATGCCCTGAATAAACTTTATTCTATACTTAAAAAGAAGAAAAGAACATTTGGTTTAAAGAAAGACAAAATTGATTCGGTGTAGTCATTTTCAGGACTTAGTTCATTTTCCTTAGATAATTCCCTTGTTCATTTTTTTTAAGGGAGAAGTTTTTGTCCCAGTGAAGAACTTGTGTTCTCCCAGGGGCTTTACAGTGACCTTTAAGTTCTGGGAGATGTGGTTTGTTCACATGCATTATGACTTGACCATTACCAAGCTAACCAAGCAGCTCAGTTTTGTAAGTAAGAGTAGGGTTTTTCTTTATTTATAAATTGTTTAAAAGATAAAAAGGATTTCAAGTTTGAGTACATGTCTGAATACTTACATATGATATGAAACATATTAAACATATGCAAGTTGTGTTGCAAATTGAACCCATAACTTCTAAGAAGAAAAATGGATAAGGATGAAGAAATATTCACATAGTTTAGAAATAATTCTCATTTGTTTTAATGTTTTTGATGAAATAAGTTAATTAGAGTAGAACGTTAACTTTAAGTTAGTTTTTATGGATAGGGTTTTTTTCTGACTTAATTTTCTTTAAATTTGATTTCTAACATAGTTACTAAAATCTTATTATAATCATTTTACTGACCATGTATTTAAAGAAATTTTAACCACTTCTTTTTCTACTTTGCAGGTTACTTAATTACAGTATGTTTCATTAAATGTACCAAATAGAAATATTATCTTCTTTTATTTTTATCAAGTTATATTTTCAGATATGACAGTAGAAAATTAAGACAAAGTATAGTCATGGAGAAAGTATGCAGTGAGCTAGAATGGAATTCAAATATTTAATTCTGCTTTATCTATTAAATAATGATCTGGCAGGGTATATTATATACCTATTTAAATAATAATTTCTTTTTTATAAGAAGGTATTGCAGTATATATTTTCATAAGTTATTATATACATAAAGAGAAATGTCCACATCATTTATAACCTATTACTATTGCACCTTATCATGCACATAGTTTTACTATAATTTTCAACTTGGTTTTAATATTTCCGATATTATTGTCATGGATTTGATCATGAGGATTGATAAATTTATTTTTAACTTATATTTTTTGATTGAGAATGTTATAAATCAAATACCTCATGCATAATTTTGCATTTTTCATTTATGTTAAATGAAATTAGAATATTTGTAGTATTGTTATCCAAAATTTCTCCTACCTTTAAGTATAACCGAAGAGAAATATTTATTCAAATTTAAACTTGAAAAAATAGCAAGCTTTTGAATTTCTCTTGTCATGTCTAAATTTCTATTAATGACCATACAATGAATATAGAAAAGCTCATTAGAAAGAAAATTCATGCCAATTCAGAAATAGTATTCTTTTATACAATCTATATTGAAACTGTATTTACTAAAATTTTATTTGCCATATATGTAGGATAATTTAAGTAAACCAATAAATATTAAACTAATATATTCACCAGACCAGAAAAGTAGTTATAGTGATAGACGTTTTTTTCTTATACAATAATGAAGAAAGTCATTTTATTTAAATTCAAAAGAAAATATTATGAAATATATGTTTTTCCTGTTTGGGTTTTACGAATTGTTCAATGTGTTATTTTAGCAGTAACAACATACCTGTAATATTCTGCTACATGAATAAAATTTCAGACTTATATACATGTATATCCTGCAAGTTATTAAAATGTTTATTTGGGTATGCATATCTTAATAGATCCATAAAATTGTCTTCAGTTATCTATGTTTATGTGGTAAAAGGAGTCAATTGTAACCACACTAATCTTAGAATTTTCTAAGCTTGCACTGTCAATTTGACTTCTCAGAGAGTCTAACATCAGGATTTAGAGTGAGTGCAGTTAGTTCTCTACAGCTGCTTTATTTTATATCTTAGAGTAGAAAATACAATCATAGAATTGCAGGATGTGTGACATTCATTTGGTTAATAGCAATCTAGATAAATTTAATTATGTTTGTTTAGGAGACTATAAATAATTTTGAAACTCCATTTCCATATTAATTATTTCTACTGTGCTTATTCTTATTTAATTATGTATTTTTGCCACTGCCCTCTTCAGTAAGAATATCTGAATAAATTCTATTACCAATCTTTACAGATAATGGGAAGAGCGGCAAGAGAAGTAACAGAAAACTATTAAATGCATGTTTTTAAATTCGAAAATATATATTTTACAGATGTGTGAAATTAACTGATGAGATGTTTTATAGACTAATTATTAAAATAATCATCAAAACAAAACCATATATTACAAGATTTCCATATATTCTTATTTTTAACATCTAAATTATCCATGCTTATACAAACTAAATTTGGTTATGTTTTTATATTTTACTCTAAAATTATCTATGAAATGTTAAATATTTTTTTGGTTCCTTAGGCACACATTTGCAAACATATGCTATATATTCTAACAAAACATTCACATAGTCTTTGAAGACCTTTTGGGAAAATGCAATTACATAATTTCCTTCTTGTTTCAAAATTACTCAAGTCAATTTTTCCTTTTATTTATTCTGATGATCAATTTAATTTGGCAAGTTTTGCCATGCTTTATATTATTAATGCACATGCTTACATGACTGAATGACTCCTGCACTTGTACATACAAACTTTAGCATTTTTTAAACTCTTAGCTTCTGACATGAAGGAAAAAAAAGTACAGAAATCACCCTTTGAGTATTTAATAGGTTCAGTGAATTGATTTTGTTGAGATTTACAGTAGAGATACAAGTGATTTTAAAACTATCTTCTTTTAAAAAAACATTACTATAACTTTTCACATTAAAATCTACCAGTAATAGAAGGATAGTTCTCATGATAAAAATCTGAAATATTAAAGAAGAGTGTTTCATGTACTTACAGCTAAAGGATCACTACTATACAAGCTTGTATTTTTTTTAATAACAATTTGAAAGTGAAGTGAATTCCACCTATATTCATAAGTCTTTGAAAATAGAATTTGGTAAACAAACAGGCCCCAGACAATAGTAATATTGGTGGAAATCCTAAAATGGAAGGGGGGATTTTCATGGGAACCCTTTCTAAACAGATCCCAAGTAATTAATGCATTGCTGTGAGAAGGAGAATTAGCTTCTCCTACTAATAAGACTGTTAAAGGTTGTCCAATGCAGAGTGGTCATCCCTGAAAGCATATACACAGAAAAAACAAAAACCCAGATGTTGTGTTTTCATAATTGTGCATGCATATTTACATTTGTAAGAACAATAATAAAAGCAAAATAGGCTACCAAGTTGGGAGTTTGTTTAGTGTCACATGGGAGAGATTTAGCAGTAATATACCTGAATGTTGAGGAAGGAAAGGTAAAAGAGAACACAATTCAATCTATTTCAATTAAATATAATGAAATACATAAATCTACACATGCATACATAGAGACATACAAACATACATGAACAATATTATAAAAGAAAGAATATGCAGTATAATGAAAATGAAAAATTTTATATAACCTGAACAGAGTAATGGAAAACTATTTAAGTAACAAAGCTAGTTTAGTTGTTGGATTTTTAACTTTATAAATATATCCAAAAAGTAGGTGTAATTATCTTTTTCTTTTACCTCATATAGTGAAATCTCCCCACTTTCATCAAACTACTTATCATTGTCTACCTCATTACCAAGGTAGTCAGAATACTCTAAGAATCAAACGGAGACACAGCTTTATAAGAACTTTCCAGGGAAATCTGTAATTCAAAGCCAAAATGGAAAGGATCTCATCAGCTGTAGATGTCCATAAGATGCCGTTAGAGAACATGACTGAAGCCACCATCTTTATACTCTTGGGTTTCACAGATGACTTTGAACTGCAGGTCTTCCTATTTTTTCTGTTTCTTGCTATTTATCTCTTCACTCTGATAGGAAACTTTGGACTGGTTGTTTTGGTCATTGGGGATTGTCGGCTACACAACCCCATGTACTATTTCCTAAGTGTTTTGTCTTTCCTGGATGCTTGCTATTCTACAGTTGTTACACCGAAAATGTTGCACAACTTTCTAAATGAAAATAAGTCTATTTCATTTCTTGCATGTGCAACACAAATGCTTCTTTTTGTTACTTTAGGAACCACAGAATGCTTTCTGTTGGCAGCAATGGCATATGACCGATATGTAGCCATCTACAACCCACTCCTGTATGCAGTGACCATGTCACCCAGAGTATACCTGCCACTCATCATTGCTTCCTATGTAGCTGGAGTCATGCATGGTTCTATACACACAGTGGCCACTTTCAGTCTGTCCTACTGTGGATCCAATGAAATTAGGCATGTCTTCTGTGACATCCCTGCATTGCTTGCTCTTTCTTGTTCTGACACTCACAGAAATGAGCTTCTACTCTTGTACTTGGTGGGTTTGATTGAGATTGTCACTATCTTGATTGTTCTGGTATCCTATGGATTCATCCTTTTTGCCATTCTGAACATGCATTCTGCTGAGGGTAGGAGGAAAGTGTTCTCTACATGTGGCTCTCATCTCACTGGAGTCTCTATTTACCATGGTACAATCCTTTTCAGTTATATGAGGCCTAGTTCCAGCTATGCTTCAAATCACGACATGATAGTGTCAATATTTTACACCATTGTGATACCCATGCTGAATCCAATCATCTACAGTTTGAGGAACAAAGATGTAAAAGAGGCAACGAAAAAATTGTGGAGAAAATGTGGTTCAATTGTAACATAGCAAAACAAACTTACATTGTTAATTCCTATTTACATGAAATACAAATTTTTTACAAATCACAAACATGCCATGGCTTAATTAGTAATATTTTATATGGTCATGATTATATTAAAAGCATCAAACTTCTTTCTCATGTTGCTTTTTAAATAATGAATTTTTTCTCCTGTTTTTCAAATTACTCTGAACCAATTTATAACTATTGTATGTCAAGTTGTTCTTAAGTACAATTATATAATTTTTTGTTTGTTTCTATTAAGTCAAGACTGTATACTAAAGATCCTTTGATTAAATGATTGTCATCTAACGTGTGGTAAACTGTTAATATGCATTATGTAACATAGTACCCATTGAAGATTCCTTATGGATGAATTCTCATAGAGTACATTTTTCTCAAAAATTTTCTCACAAATTATATCCATTTAAGCTGTAACATGCAATTGTGTTCCAGAGTTTATTTTTGCAGCTAATATTTTTCTAATAAGAAGTTATATCCTTGATATTCACTTGATTTGATTAGATCCATCATACACTTACTATAACACAGTCATAATATTTGTTGATAATTCCTGTTACTGGTGTTCTTAAAATGATAAACAATTCCACATAAAATTTTAAAGTAGGAAATAAACACACACACACAGACATATGTTTGTTTACATATATGTATGTATATATACATATAGATACACATATGTATGTATAAACATGTCTGTGTACATATAGGCTTCCCTGAGAGCTGATACAATAAATTTCTATCTGGGACTCCTGAGATCCTTGATCCTTGCTCAATTGTTAGATGTATTTTCACTATCTCTTTGTCTACTTATGAGATACAGCAATGTATTGTCATTCAGGAAACATTATGTCCATGTAAAAAGTACACAGAATGACAACAAACATACTATATTGTTATAACCGTCTACTTTATTTTTTCTACCTGTTTTAATTTTATTCTAATATTTTGCTTCTTTAGTAGAAATTTTGTATAGAAATCAATATTTCTTCCAAGGAATCACTGCTTTACATCCATCCAAGTTTATTTTATTCTCTGAAATAATGGGGGGAAAATCTAACTCAAACATTATAATTAAAGAATGTTTTACTTTTATTAGAATTTGTTGGCTAGAGAGATGGATCATTGGGTAAGAGCACTGGCTGTTCTACTAAAGGATCCAGGTTCCGTTCTCAGCACCCACATGGCAGCTCACTGCTGTATGTAGCTCCAGTTCCAGGGGATCTGACACATTTCCATCAAAGCACAGAAAAAAAAATTATTTGTTACATTTTCTCTCTCTCTCTCTCTCTCTCTCTCTCTCTCTGTGTGTGTGTGTGTGTGTGTGTGTAGTGTATGTATATACACATACACACACTTGAATGCCATGGTACATGAGTGGAAGCCAGAGGGCATCTTGGGGATGGGAGTCTATTCTCTTTCTAAGATTGATATTACTGAGATATCTTCAGATTGGTTAACACCAGGACTTTATCTCTATCAAGCACATTATACATTTATTCTTAAACCCACATTGTTCCTTTTGTTTGTTTTGCACAGGCCTATAACTTCTTAAACATAATTTTCTTAATATTTAAAAATTATTTCTTCCATTTTTTGGATTATAATATAATTAGGTCTCCTTTCCTATCTTACAAACAAATTCTCCCACACATCCCTCCTCACTCTCTTTCTAATTCATGTCCTCCAGTTACAAGGCCACTCCTACATATAACACCCAGAAACACACACACACACACACACACACACACACACACACACAGACACAGACACATACAAAGAGAGACAGAGACAGAGACAGAAAGAAACACAATAGTATTCTTTTTGTTGTTAAGCTTGAATTTATTATTATGATTATTTTCTTTTACACTCCAGATTTTATTTACCTCCTGCTTCACCCTCTGACTGTTCCACATCCCATACCTCCCCCCTGCCCCTGTGTCTCCAGGAGGATGTCTTCCATCCTGTCCCACCCCACTTCCACCCCACCATACCTCTAAACTTCCTGAGGCCTCCAGTCTCTTGAGGGTTATGTGTATCTTCTTTTACTGAACCCAGACCCATCATTCTTCTGCTCTATATGTGTTGGCGGCATCATGTCAGCTGGTGTATGCTGCCTGGTTGGCAGTCTTCTGATCCTCCTAAAGGATCCTCCTCAGCTTCTTCCAGCTCTTCCCTAATTCAACCACAGGGTCAGCAGCTTCTGTTTATTGGCTGGGTGCAAATAGCTGCATCTGACACTTTCAGCTGCTTGTGGGTTATTTTGGAGGGCAGTCAGGATAGGTCCCTTTATGTGAGTACTCCATAGCCTCTGTAATACTGTCAGGTATTGGGGCCACTGCTTGAGATGGATCCCACAGTGGTCCTATCGTTGGAGCTTCTTTACCTCAGGCTCTTCTCCATTTCCATCCCTGCAGTTCTTTCAGACAGGAACAATTATGGGTCAGAGTTTTGGCTGTAGGATAAAAACCTTATTCCTCAAGTGGTGCCCTGTGCTTCTGTTGGAGGTGGTCTCAACAAGCTCACTCTCCCCACTATAGGGCATTTCATCTAGGGTCCCTCCCTGTACTGGCTGGTGTTGTGTCAACTTGACATAAGCTGGAGTTATTACTGAGAAAGGAGCTTCAGATGAGAAAATGCCTACATGAGATCCAGCTGTAAGTTATTTTCTCAATTAGTGATCAAGGTAGAAGGGCTCATTTTGGGTGGTACCATCTCTGGACCAGTAGTCTTGGGTTCTATAATAAAGCAACCTGAGCAAGCCAGGAGAAACATCCCTCCATGGCCTCTACATCATCTCCTGCTTCCTGATCTGCTTGAATTCCAGTCCTGACTTCCTTTAGTGATAAACAGCAATGTGGAAGTGTAAGCAGAATAAACCCTTTCCTCCCCAACTTGCTTCTTGGTTATGATATTTATGCAGGAATAGAAACTCTAACTAAGATACTCTTTTGAGTTCTGAGAGTCTCTCACCTCCTAAGTCTCTGGTACATTCTGGAGGGTGCCCCCAACCTTCAACCTCCAGAAGTTGCCTGTTTCCATTTTTTCTGCTGGCCCTCAGGGATTCCATCCTTTTCTCCCATCCAACCATATCATGTTCCCCTCACCCCCAACCTCTGTCCCATTTCTTTCCCAGGTCCCTCCCTCCCCCTATTGGTTGCTTTCTTCTCCTTCCCAAGTGAGACTAAGGCTTCCTCATTTGGGCCCTTCAGCTTGTTAACCTTGTTCAGTTCTGTGGACTATATCATAAGTACACTGTACTTTTTTATTTTTTTGCTAATATCCACGTATTAGTGAGTATATACAATGTATGTCCTTTCAAGTCTGAGATACCTCACTCAGGATGATATTTTCTAGTTCTATCCTATTTGCCTGCAAAACTCAGGATATCCTTTTTTTAATAGCTGAGTAGGATTGTATTGTGTAAATGAACCACATTTTCTGTAACCATTCTTCTGTGGTGGGTCTGAAATATTTCCAGCTTTTGGCTATCACAAATAAGGCCACTATGAACAAAGTGGAACATGTTCCCCTGTGGCATAATGGGGCATCTTTTGGGTATATTCCTCACAGTAGTATCGCTGGGTCTTTAGGTAGAGCTATTTCCAACTTTCTGAGGAACCTCCAGATTGATTTCCAGACTGGCTGTGTCAGTTTGCAGTCCCACCAGCAATGGACAAGTGTTCCTCTTTCTCCACATCCTTGCCAACATGAGTTGTCATTTGAGGTTTATGATTTTATCCATTCTGATTAATGTAAAGTGGAATATCAGTCATTTTGATTTGTATTTCTTTGATCACTGAGGACTGTGAACCTTTTTTAGGTGTTTCTCAGCCATTTGAGATTCCTCTGTTATGAATTCTCAGTTTAGTTCTATACCCCATTTTTTGATTGGGTTGTTTAGTTTTTTTTTTGTGGTTAACTTCTTAAGCTGTTTATATATTTTGGGTATTAGTCCTACATTGGATGTGGGGTTAGTGAAGATTTTTTCTCAATATGTAGGTTGCCAATTTGTCTTATTAATTTTGTCTTTTGCCTTACAGAAGCTTTCCAGTTTCATGAGGTCCCATTTATCAATTCTAGATCTTAGAGCATGAGCCATTGGGGTTCTGTTTAGGAAATTTCCCCTTGTGCCAAAGAGTTCAAGGCTCTTTTCCAGTTTCTCTTCTATTAGATTCAGTGTATCTAGTTTTATGTTGAGGTCCTTGATCCTCTTGGACTCGAGCTTTTTGCAACACAAAAAATAGTATTCTTTTTAAGAGGTAAATTTGAAATATGACTTTGAGATCTATGAAAATTATTATCTGATAACAGTGGTTTCTTGTTTCACTTCATCAGTCATAGAGGGAGAATACATTCATTTCTACTATTGAATAAGTGTTTGCTGGCAAAAATGTGTAGTGGGTGAGCTGACCAAGTCCAAGAAAGACAAATGCAACAGGTTTTCTCTATCATGCAGGTCCTCGTTATTTATATTTAATATGGAGGCCATGAAACTCATAAAATTAGGAAAAGGCCAGTTAGAAGGGAAATGTATATAAGAGAATGGAATTGCAATTAAAATCAAGAGAGAATTTGACAGAACAGGGAAGTCAGTAGTCATGGAGGGAGGGGTGTTTATATGAAAAACCAGTACATAAACCTAAAAACTATCATCTAAATAATATATGTTAAAAATAATTTAAGGGAAAAGATACTATGGGTTATTAATATAAGGAGTGAGATGCATCCATAAAAGTCATTGGTTATAAGAGGCCTGTAGGCAGAAAAAATAAATTAATGGCTCTTACCATTCCTCTGGACTGCCCACCAGAAATAGATAATAAAATCCTATTACAAAAGACAGCATAGGTAAAAGTTACATAATATTGAAAAATCAAGCTGTAACTATTCTGGATATATTTTTTTAACTATGTACTAGATTAAGCTGTGCTAGAAGGTCCTTTGGAGGCTTATGAGGGAAAAGACATCAACATTCTTTTTTTTTTTTAAGTCATAGTTATTTTATTTTTATTTATTTTTTATTTATTTTCTATATTCTTTGTTTACATTCCAAATGATTTTCCCTTTCCTGGTCCCCCCTCCCCATAAGTCCCATAAGCCCTCTTCACTCTGTCCATTTCCCGATCACCCCCTCCCATTTCTCTGTCCTGGTAATCCCCTACAATGCTGCATCAAGCCTTTCCAGGACCAGGGCCCTCTCCTTCTTTCTTCTTGGGAATCATTTGATATGTAAATTGTGCCTTGAGTATTCAGAGCTTCTGGGCTAATATCCACTTATCAGTGACTGCATTCCACGAGTATTCTTTTGTGATTGGGTTACCTCACTTAGGATGATATTTTCCAGTTCCAACCATTTGCCTACAAATTTTATGAATTCATTATTTTAATTGCTGAGTAGTATTCAACTGTGTAAATATACCACATTTTCTGTATCCATTCCTCCATTGAGGGACATCTGGGTTCTTTCCAGCTTCTGGCTATTATAAATAAGGCTGCTATGAACATAGTGGAGCATGTGTCCTTACTGCATGCCGGGGAATCCTCTGGGTATATGCCCAGGAGTGGTATAACCGGGTCCTTTGGAAGTGTCATGTCCAGTTTTCTGAAGAACCGCCAGATTAATTTCCAGAGTGGTTGTACCATTTTGCAATCCCACCAGGAGTGGAGGAGTGTTCCTCTTTCTCCACAGCCTTGCCAACACCTGCTGTCTCCAGAATTTTTAATCTAAACAGCTTTTTTTTTTCTCCAACTCACATTTTTTTTTATTTTCTAAATTCTTTGTTTACATTCCAAAACACTTTCCCCTTTCCCAGTACCCCCCTCCCCATATGTCTCATAAGCCTTCTCTACACCCATACTCCAATCACCTCCCTCCTTTTTCTCTGACCTGGTACACCCCTACAATGCTGGATCAGTCCTTTCCAGGATCAGGGCCCTCTCCTTACTTCTTCATGGGAGACATTTGATAAGCTACTTGTGTCTTGGGTATTCAGAGCTTCTTGGCTAGTTAATATCCACTTATCAGTGATTGCATTCCTTGTATATTCTTTTGTTATTGGGTTACTCACTTAGGATGATATTTTCCAGTTCCAACCATTTGCCTACAAATTTCATGAATTCATTGTTTTTAATTGCTGAGTAGTATTCCATTGTTTAAATATACCACATTTTCTGTATTCATTCCACCATTGATGGACATCTGGGTTCTTTGCAGCTTCTGGCTATTATAAATAAGGCTGCTATGAACATAGTGGAACATGTGTCATTATTACATGCTAGGGAATCCTCTGGGTATATGCCCAGGAGTCCTCTAGTAGTGTCAGGTTCAGTTTTCTGAGGAACCTCCAGACTGATTTCCAGAGTGGTTGTACCATCTAAACAGCTTTTGATTCTACAAACTCCAATACCAAACTTCCAGGAAAGATGTATCCACTGGTGCAATAGTGCTGTGGCTGTTTTATACTTAATTCACTGTAGTCAACTTAATTGAGAAACAACTCTATACTCTTCAATACTGAATTATTGGTTTATCAAAGATTTCTGGGAAAGTGGAAATCATTATCTTCAGGCATGTAGCATAGTTGGGGCAAAAGTTCCACAGTTATTGAGATTGTTTTCTTTAATCTCAGTACATTCTCAAATAGAACAATAACACCTGGATTTCTCATAGTATAAAAGACAGAAAATCCTGATAGAGAACTTACCACCACATCTCAAAAATTCACTTTTTAAAGTCTTATATTAATAAATCTCTCTTTTAAAAATAACTTCCCAATTATGTCCTGTAGAGGAACACTTGTATTAGTGGGTCATATGCTCAAACTAAAACATTCTACCTCTTTGTAAACTCATAAACTTCTCACCTAAAATCTAAATCTATTAAATTTAATCTATTCAATAAGGTTCAAATAATCTTCATTCTCTCCAACATAAATTCAAAACTTAAGGTAAATCATATAGAAGACACAAGATACAATTTCACCTAGCATGATATTTTCTTCAATAATATCTTAATAAAGTCAAACATGTTATATGCTTCTAAAGTAAAATGATAAGTTAGGCTAGTGTCAAGGAAAAATGTCAGAGTGAAGAAATGTCAAACAAGTGAGTCTAAAATCCAGATGACAAACAACATAATAGTTTGGAAAACAATTTGTATTGTGTCTACTAGGTCCTACTAGAACAGATTATTGTGCCATCCCACACACTGTTAATCTTCCCTTATACTTGATTGAGAAACTGAAAAGCTGAGAACATATAAATCAGATCTCATGCATTGGATTACCATGTTATGGTATTCCTGGGCCCAGGCTACTGCATCCCACTGTTGACTGGATAGTCCTCAAATTTAAGGAGTTGCTCTATTTTTGGTATCTATTTAGTATTATCATAATAGATGCTCTATTTAGTAGCTTTAGTCCTATAGCTGTTCATTTGTTCCACTATTAGGCCTACTATTAAGAGAGAGTGATATAGACCTTTCATTCTATAACAATAGCTATAATAGTGGATGTGTTCATGTGAAACTATTGTTATAAAAGGATGGAAGTTCTTTAATAATGTTACCTCATGGTAGGCATGCGGTATTAACTAATGCTAGGCCACAAATTTGCCTGAAATTTATTTCTTCAGGCTGGGAGATAACTTCAGTAATCATAACTGAGGACCATGAGCTTTAGAGCTATTAATATGACTAACTGGGACTTCCACATCCAGATAAGACCCTTTGGTTTGATGATGGAGTTCTGTTGAATATAGTAAAAGTGTGGAGCAAGTGGGAGTGGAGGTTTAAAGACAGTGTTTCTCTGTGTTGTTTTACTTCCCTGAAACACATTCTGTTGACTAGTCTGACCTTGAACACAGAGATTCATGTGCCACTGCCTTCTGAGTTCTGATTAAAGTCATGTACCACCACTGCTAAAATTTATGGGTTGATGCATTAAAAAAAATACATTTTTCCTTATGGAAAGGTCAAGTTAATGACAACCTAGTTTTTCTTAGTGAATTAGTTCAAGGCCAATTAAAATCTTTTAACAACCTGTGAGCTAATTCCCAAAATTTAATTGAAACTGTACAAGAAACAGCTCTAATATATTCAGAGACTGAATCAAGGGGACTTTTAAAATTAGCTACCAGAACAACAAGATGATAGTTCAAACAATTGGAAGAGTCACATTGCTGCCTCACATGTCAGTGTTCCTTGCTTGCCATCTAAAATTAATGCTGAGATGTCTTTTTTCTTGACTCTACTTAGAATTTTACTGCAACCACTTCCTTCTCTTTATCTTCTCCTGACCTTGTGGCTTTTATAATACCATATGATTCTCTTCCACTCCCATTCCTGTTGATAGGATCTAATTCTGGAGCTCAGTTTACCATTACCTTGTGCCATGTTTTCAGGACTAATTGGAAAACCCTGGAATCAGGTGCTGAGTCTCCTCAGGCCATTAGTGCTAACTCTAATGACTATAGACTCAACTCACTAAATGCAGTGGTCTTTTTCAGTTCCTTCCTGAGTTCAAAGGATGTCCTTGATTGTAGACTGCCAAAACCATTCTAACTCCCAAAATCCCATTCATGAGAACAGTGACAACTAGACCATTGGAATTCATCTTGGGAAATCTGTAGTCTAATCACTTGGCATCAGACTTTAAGGGCCCCAAATTTATTCACTTTGCAACTAAAGAAGGTCTGATTATCCTTTAGATAACTGAACCAAATGTCCCTCTATAAGACTATTATATATACATTTTTTTTTTACCTCAGTATTTGTAAGTATATTAGGCATGGTTAAACAATTTATAAAATCCATTATAAAAGGCTCAACTTAAACCTCATACCACAGGTTTGATAGTTTAAAATTATATATTCATGTAATATTAAAAGAACCATGGGATGTACCACAATTTGGGGAAATAAGCAAACTGTATCTTGCTAACATGGTTGTTGTTGTCCCTGACTGGGATGGAGGCAGTGACATAGCTGTTATTAAACTTTTCTAAGGTTGGAGAGGCAGGATGCCATATGCTATCACTGCCAACTTGATTAAAGGTGATCACATGAAGTAAGTTAAACATGGAGATGAAAATAGGTCTCCAGAATGTTTTTAAATTGTGATAGAATTTTGTGTGGTAATTCTTTTCCTCGTACTAAACTAATAGATGAAAAAATCATTTAAAAATATTTGTTAAAATTAGAATTTAAAAACATCACATTCAATAAAGAATTCCAATATATTACCCAATCTTACAACTTCATTTTTCATGAATTTTAAATAATTCTCACCAACAACCTACTCCCCATAGAGCTTAGATGAATTGTAGAACAAGCTAGGGTACATGCAGATGAAATCTGCTAAACTAATGCTACCCACCCAGTTGAGACTGAGGCAGTCGCAGACCAGGATCCTAAATGGATCCATATTACCCCAGTGGAACACTTTAGCTAAGGGGCCAATATACTATTTTCCCCTTGGCTGGTCTCTGTAAGGCTGCTCTGAAAACAGTAAATATGAAAAAAATTCAAAGATTTATCAGAACAAAATTAAAAACCCATTTCAATTACTAGATTGCCTTATAATGTATCTCCTACAATGTATTAAACTTAATACTGAGACCCCCAGATGGGAAACAACTATTTATGAATTACTTTTATGCGTATTTCCCCTAAGTTTCCCTGACACTAGAGCCAATCTTAAACACCTAGAAGGGGACATCTGACTCCATAGGGTGAACTCTTAGCAATCACCTTCAAGGTATAGCATGTTAGAGATAAGAAAGTCCATAACCCAAAATGCCCAGTGTTCCTTAAACTTGTTCACCTGGCCATACTAACTTTCCAGGCTCCCTCATTTCCAACAGCCCAAGGTTCTTTGAGACCTTGTTTAAATTTGTTCAGAAAGGTCACTGAGCCAGTGCACGCCAAGGCCCTCACAACACCCCTCAACAACAGATCCTTTGCTTGGTTAGAGTCACACCAAAGTATTTTACATTATTTGTGACTATTGTGAAGGGTATTATTGCCCTAATTTCTTTCTCATCCCTTCTATCCTTTGAGTAGAGGAAGGCTCCTGTTTTTTGTTTGTTTGTTTGTTTTTAGTTAATTTTATACCCAGTCACTTTGTTGGAGTTGTTTATCAGCTGTAGGAGCTCTCAGGTAGAATTTTAGGGGTGGCTTATCATATCATCTGCAAATACTCATATTATCTGTAAATATTCATATCTTGAATTCCTATCTTCCAATTTGTATCCCTTTGATCTCTTTTGGTTATCTAATTGCTTTGCCTAGAACTTTGAGTACTATATTAAATAGGTAGGGAGAGAGTGGAAAACCTTGTCCCTGATTTTAATGGGATTGCTTTGAGTTTGTCCCCATTTAGTCTGATTTTGTCTATTGGTTTGCTGTATATTGCTTTTATTATATATAGGTATGCCCCTTGAATTCATAATCTCTACAATAATTTTAACATGGATGAATATTGTATTTTGTCAAAGGCTTTTAATTTATCTAAGGAGATTATCATGTGTTTTTCTTTATATTTGTTTATTTATTGAATTACATTGATGGATTTCCACATATTGAACCATCCCTACATCCCTAGGATGAAGTCTACTTGATCATGGTGGAAAACTGTTGTGTTCTTGGATTCAGTTTCTGAGAATTGTATTGATTATTTTTTCCATAGATATTTATAAGGGAAATTAGTCTATAGTTCCCTTTGTTGGGTCTTTTTGTGGTTTAGGTATCATTGTACCTTTTGCTTCATAGAAAGAATTGGGTAGTGTTCTTTCTGTTTATATTTTATGGAATAGTTTGATGAATATCAATATTAGATCTTCTTTGAAGGCCTGATAGAATTCTGCACTAAAACCATCTGGCCCTGAACTGCTTTTTGTTGGGAAACTTTTAGTGACTACATCCATTTCCTTGTAGGTTATAGGGCTATTTGAATGGTTTATCTGATCTTGATTTAGCTTTGGTGCCTAATATCTGTCTAGAAAAATCATCCATTTCATCCAGATTTTCCAGTTTTGTTGAGTATAGACTTTTATAGTAGGATCTGATGGTTTTTTTAATTTGCTCATTTTTTGTTGTTATGTTTCCCTTTTCATTCTTGATTTTGTTAATTTGGATACTGTCTCTGTGCCTTCTGGTTAGTCTAGCTAGCTAAGGGTTTGTATATCTTGTTGTTCCTAGTTTTGTTGATTCTTTGTATAATTCTTCTTGTTTGTACTTGGCTCATTTCAGCCCTGAGTTTGATTATTTTCTGCCATCTACTGTTCTTCGGTGTATTTGCTTCTTTTTGTTCTAGAGCCTTCAGATGAGCTATTAAGCTGCTAGTTTATATTTCCAATTTCATTAAGTAGGGACTCAGAACTAAGAATTTTCCTCTTAGCACTGTTTTTATCATGTCCCATAAGTTTAGGTATGATGTGCCTTCATTTTCATTACATTCTAAAATGTCTTTACTTTCTTCTTTTATTTCTTCCTTGACAAGTTTATTGTTGAGTAGAATGTTGTTCAACTTCCATGTATATGTGGACTTTCTATTGATTTTGTTGTTATTGAAGAATAGCCTTATTTTGTGCTGATTTGATAGGATACATGGGGTTGTTTCATTCTTCTTGTATCTGTTGAGGGCTGTTTTGTGAACAGTTATGTGGTCAATTTTTGAGAAAGTTCCATGAGGTGCTGAGAAGAAGTAATGTTTGTTTTAGGATGAAATATTCTGTAGAAATCTGTTAAATCCATTTGGTTCATAACTTCTGTTGTTTTCACTGTTTCTCTGTTTAGTTTCTGTTTCTAAGATCTGTCCGTTGATAAGAGTAGGGTATTGAAGTCTCCCACTATTATTGTATGAGGTGCAATACATGCTGTGAGCTTTAGTAGTTTCTTTTATGAATGTGGATGCCCTTGCATTTGGAGCATAGATATTCATAATTGAGAGTTCATCTTTTAGATTTTTCCTTTGATGAGTGTGAAGTGTCCTTCCTTAGCTTTTTTGATAACTTTTGGTTGAAAGTCTATTTTATTGGATATTAGAATGTCTACCCAAGCTTGGTTTTGGCACAAAAAACATTTTGCTTGGAAATTTTTCCCAGCCTTTTACTCTGAGGTAGTATCTGTCTTTGTCACTGAGATGCATTTCCTGTATGCAGCAAAATACTGGATCCTGCTTACATATCCAGTCTGTTAGTCTATGTCTTTTTATTAAGTAATTGAGTCCATTGATGTTAAGAGATATTAAGAAAAGTGATTGTTGCTTCCTGTTATTTTTGTTATGGAATTATGTTTGTGTGGCTATCTTCTTTTACGTTTTTTGAAAGACTACTTTCTTGCTTTTTTTAGGGTGTAGTTTCACTCTTGTGTTGGAATTTTACATCTATTAGACTTTGTATGGCTCAATTTGTGAAAAGATATTGTGTAAATTTGGTTTTGTCATAAATATCTTGGTTTCTCCATCTATGGTATGTTCCCTTCCCCAGCATTTGAGCTGGGCTTTCAAATTTCTGC
The DNA here is from genome assembly GCF_947179515.1 of Apodemus sylvaticus. Taxonomy (NCBI): domain Eukaryota; kingdom Metazoa; phylum Chordata; class Mammalia; order Rodentia; family Muridae; genus Apodemus; species Apodemus sylvaticus. The sequence goes on from NC_067476.1 coordinate 67,399,776, forward strand.
TTTAATCATTAGTTCTCAGCCGGTGAAGTCCCTGGCCTTTTTTTCTTATAGAACAACACAGCTTCCTGCTTTCACCTGAGAGCCATGGCCAGCCACCACTTGAATTTTCCCCAGATCTGCCAGACTTGCAGTTTCTCGATCCCATCAGGCCACCTGCTGACAGTGGAGTCTTCACAAGCTGAGCTAGTCTCAAGAGTTTCTCCCTGTAGCCCATATATTGGTGTCAAATGGTCATATAAAGTTTATATCTTGAACAGCTATGCTGTCTTGATGTACTTTTTTTTACCACCTTCCCATACATCCCCGGGTTCTTTTCCAGGTATCCAGTTCATTTGTAGCTGCTGGCAGCAACAAATTGACACCTGAACAGGGACCTGATATGAGAAGATTTCCTGAGGTGACCCTGTCTTCACCAAGCTTCACAAAACGAAAACAAAAACAAAAAAAGATGGTATCCTTCATGGTAAGCAACTACAGGAGTTAAATACTAGCATTAGTGTAAAATTTCATCTTGTTGAAACTATTGTTGTGGATGTGAAAGGATACATCTAAGTAGAACAGCATCACCCAATGCTGAATCTGCTTAGGGTGGACAATGAAAAATGGGACAGGAACATTCTAGGCAAACTTTTGTCTGCAGCCTCCAGAAGCTGCTTCAGGTGAAAGGAATCGGGTTTGAAGAATGAAGGTTAGAAGATTTTTTAAACCAAATAGATTCTTACTGCCCATGGTTCCAAGAAAAAAGAACTTTAAATGAGAGAACTTGGGAAAGAATTGGTAAAATTGCTAAAGGCCACCAAGGCAGATAATATTACCCTCTGCCTCTGGACACTTACAAAGGATGCTATTGATAAAGGGACCCTAAAGACATTAGATATCATTCATGCAGGGAGAACTTGAGAAATCTAAAATAGATAAATAAATAAATAAAAGCCTGCGGAAGAGGACTTCCTCAAAAACAGTCCTCTCAACCCTAAATTAGAAAGATATAGAGATAATGCTGATGAGCTAACTATAGATAAGGAAACTCATCCAAAGAAAGGAACTACTAAATATGGTGAAAAATGGCCTCTTAATGCACCTTCTGCTCCGCCTATGATATCCATTGTACGAGATGATATCCAGAGGGATATACAACTACAAAAATTGGAGTTTAAGATTAAGTTGCAGAAGTTGACTAATTTACAGGAGCTAAAATGGGTATCAAATATTAGAGAAAACAATGATCTTGAGACACGCCATTCGCTGCTAGAAAGAACAATAAGTCAGGTTTGTGGGGAAGGATAGGGTATGTCTGACCTGATGGCCTTCCCTGTCCCTGAGATCAGAGACCAGGAGAATAGGATTACACATTATCAGACACTGGAGTTCAAAGTAATAAAAGAATTAAAAGTAGCTATGGCACAGTATGGCCCTACAACTCCTTTTACACAAGTGTTATTAGATACTATGATGGAGTCAAATTTAACTCCACAGGATTGAAGAACTCTATGTAAGGCTACTTTGTTGGGAGGAGATTTCTTGCTTTGGAATTTTGAATGGCATGAAGCTAGTAGGGGACAGCCACTATGAATGCTCAGACAGGCCATCCAGTTTGGGATAGTTAAATGCTACTGGGAGAAGATCTATATGAAGGGAATTCTAATCAGATTGGGTTTCCTATTGGAATGTATGTGCAAGTTGCAATGACTGCTCGCTGCATGTGGAATCTATTACTGACAAAAGGGGATCTTAGTGGACGCTTAACTGGCATCAGACAGGCTCCTGACAAGGTTTTTCAGGATTCTGTGAATAGATTAGTAAAAACAGCTAACAGAATTTTTGGAGATTCTCAGGCAAAAAATCTGTCACCCAGTTGGCTTATGAGAATGCTAATGCATCTTGCCATGAGGCCATCATACCTCACAGGGGAAAGACAAACTTAGCTGGATATATTTGCCTTTGTTCCAAAATTGGGGCTTCGTAAAATAAGGGTCTAGCCATAGTTGCAGCTTTGCAAGGAACCACCATACAGGGGATATTTTCACAGAGATGAAGGAATAAAAAGTGTTTTAAATGTGAAAGTCTAGGTCATTTTAAAAATGGTTGCCCTAACAACAGGGGAGTTATAAGTGGGCAATAAAATAGCACCCCAGGAGTCTGTCCTAAACGTTGGAAGGGTAATCACTGGGCTAGAGATCCAAGACTGATATCCTTATCAGGAAACAGGCAGAGGGCCAGCCTCAGGCCCCCAGACAACCACAGCAAGCAGCTTATGGGGCCATGCAGCTGTTTCCAGGCCAGGAAAATCCATTTTTGTACTTACCAGGGCAACACCATAAAGTGCAGGATTGGACATGTGTTCAACCTCCAGTGTAGTATTAACTGTAGAAATGGGGATCCGGAATCTGCCTACAGGACTCTTTGGACTCTTGCCTGCAGAAACTTAGGGATTGCTTGTAAGATGTAGTAGTACTATTGTAAAGGGGCTACAGATTTATCCAGGTGTCATAGATAATGATTATGAGGGAGAAATAAAAATTATGGCTGCTTCCATCATGGTGTTATAACTGTACCTGTTAACCAAAGGATTGCTCAACTTGACTTGGTTCCCTTACATCAACTACCTTCCAAATTCATTAAGAGTAAGAGAGGACAAAATGACTTTGACTCCTCTGGAGTATATTGGGTTCAATCTATTGCTAATGAAAGACCTAACCCTAAATTAACAATTAAAGAAAAAAGTTTTAAAGGACTAATAGACCCTTTAACTAATACATAGAATGGTCCAGACCCTGTTTTAATCTGGGGGAAGAGGTTCTGTTTGTATTTTCTCTCAAAAAGAAGACAGAGCCGGATGGCTGTCAGAAAGATTGGTGTGGCAGGTAAACATAGACCCCTGAATCAGTTGGTAAGTATGACTAATTCTATAGTGTTCTTAAAGCCCCTTCTCCCATAGCGGGAAGGTAGGCTCTTTTGTCCTCTAGCAGTTAATTTGCAAGTCAGATTTTGTTCCTAAACTACTAATTTGCAACCTAATTAAATACCTTGGGCCATCCAGAGACAGCACAAGTGGTTTTTTCTTAGGCTTTTCTTTTGTGCTTCAAGCAGGTCTCTCTCAGACACAGCTCAGCAACTCTCAGAACTCGAGGAAGAAATGTGGGCTGCTGTGAGGGCCAGCCAGCTCACATTCACAGGACATTTACTTAACCGGTGGATCTCCAAAAAGGGAGCCACATAGAACTAATATCTATGTGTGTTTGATAATCGAGCAAACATGGGCACCAGCAGGAGGTGAGAGGCAAGGCACTGCAAGGGAAGGATGATATTTTCTGACTCTGAGTTACCTGGAAGCACACCTGGCTGCATAGATATTGACGTTGAGAGACCATCCTTATAATAATAATAAGGAAGTCTATTCCCCTCCCCTGCAAAAGAAGTCATATAATATTTAAGGGGGTCATGGTCAATTCTTTCCACCCCCCTCTGGTAAAAGCCCACCATCTTTTGATGGATATTTTATCCACTGGTTCTTCTTAAAATTTAATGGAAAAGGGGGCATTGTCCCCTCCCCCAGCGTTTGAGCTGGGGTTTTGAATCTCTGCTTTAATCATAAGTCCTCAGCCTGTGAAGTCCCTGGCCTTTTTTTTCTTATAGAACAATCCAGCTTCCTGCTTTCACCTGAGAGCCACAGGGAACCCCCACCTAGAGTTTCCATGGATCTGCCAGACTTGCAGTTTTCTTATCCCAGCAGGCTACCTGCTGATAGTGAAATCATCACAAGCTGAGCTAGTCTCAAGAGTTTCTCCCTGTAGCTCATATATTGGTGTCAAGTAGTCATATAAAGTTTACATCTCGAACAGCTCTGTTGTCCTGATGTAATTTCTTTTTTGCCACCTTCCCATACATCCCAGGGCTGGCAGCAACAATGGTAATTGAAAGTTTTTCTGGGTATAGTAGCCTGGGCTGGCATTTGTGTTCTCTTAGGGTCTGTATGACATCTGCCCAGGAGCTATGGCTTTTATAGTCTCTGGTGAGAAGTGTGATGTAATTCTGATAGGTCTGACTTTATATGTTACTTGCCCTTTTTTCCTTACTCCTTTTAATATTCTTTGTTTTGTGCATTTGGTGTTTTGATTATTATGTAATATGAGTAATTTCTTTTCTGGTCCCATCCATCTATTTGGATATGTAGGCTTCATATATGTTCTTATATGTTCATGGGTTCATGGGCATCTTTTTTTTTTTTAGGTTAGGGAAGTTTTCTTCTATAATTTTGTTGAAGATATTTACTGGCCCTTTAAGTTTGGAATCTTGGCTCTCTTCTATACCTATTATCTTTCCATTTCATGTTCTCCTTGTGTCCTGGATTTTCTGGATGTTTTATATTAGAAGCTTTTTACTTTTTACATTTTGCATTTTATTTGTCTCTTGTGTCAGTGTTTTCTTTTTTTTTTTACTTTTTTAATATATATTTTTATTTTCTATATTCTTTGTTACAATCCAAAAGCTTTCCCCTTTCCCAGTTCCCCCCTCTCCATATTTCCCATAAGTCCTCTTCTCTCCATACATTTTCCTATCTTTCCCCCTCCTTTTCCTCTGTCCTGGTACTCCCCTACAATGCTGGATCAAGCCTTTCCAGGATTAGGGCCCTCTTCTTCCTTCTTCATGGGAATCATTTGGTATGCTAATTGTATCTTCAGTATTCATAGCTTCAGGGCTAATTAATATCCACTTATCAATGATTGCATTCCATGTGTATTCTTTTGTGATTGTGTTACCTCGCTTAGGATGATATTTTCCAGTTCCATCCATTTGCCTAAAAAATTCATGAATTCATTATTTTTAATTGCTGAATAGTATTCCATTGTGCATATATACCACATTTTCTGTATCCATTCCTCCATTGAGGGATATCTGGGTTCTTTCCAGCTTCTGGCTATTATAAATAAGGCTGCTATGAACATAGTGGAGCATGTGTCCTTATTGAATGCTGAGGAATCCTCTGGGTATATATAAGCCCAGGAGAGGTATAGCAGGTTTCTCCAGAAGTGTCATGTTCAGTTTTCTTAGGAACCTCCAGATTGATTTCCATAGTGGTTGTACCAACTTACAATCCCACCAGTAGTGAAGGAGTATTCCTCTTCTATGGTATCTTCTGCCCCTGGAGGGCAGAGGATCTGAACGCCTCTTCAACATTGTATTCTGTTGATGATTGCATCTATGACTCCTGATCTCTTTGCTAGATTTTCTATCTCTAGGGTTGTCTCCCTTTGCGATTTCTTTCCTTTTTAAAGACATCTACCTGTTTGCCTATGTTCTGTGCTTCTTTAACAGAAAGTTATAGTCTTCTGTTCTTAAAGTCTTCAACTACCATCATGAGATGAGATATCAAATCCAAATCTTGCTTTTCTGATGTGATGATGTATCCAGGATTTATTGTACTGGGTTCTGATTATGGTACGAAGTAATCTTGTTTTCTGTTGCTTAGGTTCTTATGTTTGCCTCTTGATATTTGGATATCTCTAGTGCTACTTGCTCTCACTGTCTCTGACTGGGGCCTGTTTCTCCTGTGATCCTCATTGTGTCAGAACTCCTCAGAGTTCAGCAATCTCTGTGATCCTGTGATTCTTGATTCCTGTGATCCTTAGAGCCTGGTGTGTCAGAGATTGTGGGAGTCAAGCTACCTCTGCAATCCTGAAATCCTGGTGTGACTAAGCTCCTAGAATCTTGTGTTCATGGGCATGTTAGAAATCCTGAGGGTTGACTTTCCTCTGGGTGTTGTAGGACTTGAAGAGGAGCTAACACTCAAGTCTGCTGAGGGCACAAGTTCAGACCAGAAGGAACCCAGACCAATAGCTGGATCTGGTTCCTGTGTCCCTGAATCCCACTGGCCTCAGTTACTTCTGGTGTTGGGGCAGATATTTGGCCTCCTCACGGATGATCCTGGGTGTGTTAGAGAGCCTAGGAATCAAGTTTCCTCTGGGTGTTGTGGAACTGGGTCCCTTACTGCTTTTAATATTCTTTGTTCTGTGTGGTGTTTTAATTATTATATGATGAGAGGAATTTCTTTTCTGGTCCCACCTGTGTTCTGTAGGCTTCTTGTATGTTTATGGGCATTTCTTTCTTTAGGTTAGGAAAGTTTTCTTCTATAATTTTGTTGAGGATATTTGCTGGCCTTTTGAGTTGGGAATCTTCACTCTCTTCTATACCTATTATTAAGTTGGGTATATTTATTGTGTCCAGGATTTTTTGAATGTTTTGATATAGGAACTTTTGCTTTTTGTATTTTCCTTGACTATTGTGTCAATGTCTTGAATTGTATCTTCTGCCCCTGAGATTCTCTCTTCTATCTCTTATATTCTGATTCTCTTTCCTATATTTTCCATCTCCAGCTGTCCCCTTTGCATTTTCTACTTCTGTTTTTAGATCCTGAATGGTTTTGTTCAATTCCTTCACCTATTCTCCTGTATTTAAGGGAATTAAATCCTTTTAAAGTCCTCTATCATCTTCAGGAAATGAGTGTTAAGATCTAAATGTTGATTTAAGCATGTGTGTTTGGTTATCTAGGACTTGCTGTGGTAGGAGAACTGGGTCCTGATGTTGGCAAGTCAAATTGATTTCTGTTGCTTTAGTTCTTATGCTTGCCTCTTGCCATCTGGTTATTTCTGGTGTTACCTGGCCTCTCTATATGTGATTGGACCCTGTCCTTCCTGTGACCCTGTGATCTGGGAGATTTGAGCTACAACTGGAGTGTGGCTGTTTGAAATCAGTCCATGCAGGGGCTCTGCTCCCACTGGCACAAGTGGGAAATAGAAAGTGCTGGGTAACCTGCTGGGTGGGGAATCTGCTTCCCTGGGTTACAGGCTTACAGGGAGTGAGGAGTGAGGGAAGGAGGATTTAAGGTCCCACCTGTAAAATTGAATACTTGGGGTAGAGCTGCAACTGGGCTATGGGCTAAATTAGATAAGGTCGCTGTTCCTGGCTGTCACAATGGGGAGCCAAGTCTTTTTTTTTAAAAAAAAAAATTAAGCATATTCTTTATTTACATGTCAAATGTCCCCTTTCCTGGTTCCCCTCTCCCCTGAAAACCCTGTAAGCCATATCCCCTTCCCCAATCAACCCACCCCGGCTTCTCTGTCCTGGTATTCCTCTACACTATGGTATCGAGTCTTTCCAGGACCAAGGGCCCCTCCCCCATTTTGTGTCCAGCAAGATCATCCTCTGCTGCTGATGAGTCTGAGGCCATGGGTAACTCTAAGGGTACTCTTTGGTTCATGGTTTTGTCCCTGGGAGCTCCGGGAGTACTTGGTGACTCATATTGTTGCTCCTCCTATGGAGCCGAGTCTTTTGATAGCCATCAAAGAACCTTCCAAGTCAAACCAGTAATCAATAGGACAGGCTAGCCTTTCAGCTGACAAAGAGATTCTGGCACTCTTAAGCATTCTTTTTTTTTTTAATTGAATGCATTCATCATTTACATTTCAAATGTTATACCCTTTCCTGATTTCCCACCTCCCAAAAAACCCCCAACCCATCTTCCCACCACTTGCTTCCAAGAATATGCCCCTTCAACCAACCCACTCCCAACTTTTCCTCCTTTAGGACTTTTCCTCCCACTGATGCCTGACAAAGCATTCCTCTGCCACACTTTTGGCTGGAACCATGTGTACCCCTTGGTTGATGGCTTAGTCCCTGGGAGCCCTGGGGTGTCTGGTTGGCCAACATCATCTTTCTTCCCATGGGGCTGCAAACCTCTTCAGTTCCTCCAGTCCTCCCTCCAACTCCTCCATTGGGGACCCCACACTCAGTCCAATGGTTGGCTGGTAACATCTGCCTCTGTATTTGTAAGGTGCAGGGCCCCTCTGTAGACAAGTACAACAGGCTCCTTTCAGCACGCACTTCTTGTCATCCATAATAGGGTCAGGTTTGGTGACTGTTTATTGTATGAATCCATAGGAAGGACAGTCTCTGGGTGGCCTTTCCTTCAGTCTCTGCTCCATACTTTGTCTTCATAATTGTTCCTGTGTGTATTTTGTTCCCTTTCTCAGAAAAACCAAAGCACTCTACTTTAATCTTCCTTCTCCTTGAGCTTCCTGTGGTCCGTGAACTGTAACTTATTTATTTTGAGCTTTTAGGCTAATACCCACTTATCAGTGAATGCATATCATGTGTGTTCTTTGTGATTGGGTTACCTCATTCAGGATGACACTTTCTAGTGGAAAAGATCTTTACCAATCTTACATCCAATAAAGGGCTAATATCCAATATATATCAATAACTCAAGAAACTAGACTCCAGGGAGTCAAAAGACCCTATTAAAAATGAAGTACAAAGCTAAACAGAGAATTCTCAAGTGAGGAAACTCAAATGGCTGTGAAGCACCTAAAGAAATGTTTAGCATCCTTAGTTTTTAGGAAAATGCAAATCAAAACAATCCTCAAATTCTACCTCACACCAGTCAGAATGGCTAAGATGAAAAACTCAGGGGACAGCAGATGCTGGAGAGGATGAGGAGAAATAAGAATACTTCTCCATTGCTGGCAGGACTGCAACCTGGTAAAACCACTCTGGAAATCAGTTTGGCAGTTCCTCAGAAAATTAGATGTAGTGTTGCCTGAGAACCCAGATATGCCACTCCTGGGCATATAACCCAAAGATGCTCCAAAATGTAATAAGGACACATGCTCCATTATGTTCATAGCAGCCTTATTTATAATAGCAAGATGCTGGAAAAAAAAAAAACAGATGTCCTTCAACAGAGGAATGGATACAGAAACTGGTATATCTACACAATGGAGTACTATTCAGTCATTGAAAACAATGAATTCATGAAATTCTTAGGCAGATGGATAGAATTCTTAAGCATTCTTTTGATCTTACTTAAGCTTTAAGTTATGAATGGATTATTTGTTTCTGTTTGCTTTTGCCACCTATTATGTTTGATTTGAAATACTAGAGTTTATACCTCAGCAACATCTTCTCTCCACCTTCTCTAGCTGTTTGTCTCTTGTCTTAGCCATATATTCTGTGCAGGGATACCACCGTATGAGCACCTCCTAGCTAGTAACCTCTGTGGCCCCACCAGGTAGGCAACTCTCTAGTTACTAAGATGATGATTCCTCTCTTTCTATTCATACATTTTCCTTGCCTCTTGTCTGTAGGTAGTCTGCTAAGTCCAGCAGGTTCCTTGGGCCCTTCTAGGTCCCTGAGATCTTGTCTCACTTGAACTCTAGCTTCCTCTTGCAACTCTCACTAATTTTCTTTGCCCTCTTGGGCCTCACTCTCTTGCTACAAACAGCTTGACATCTTTACAGCTGAATGTCCAAACTTAGCATGTTCAACTTTCACAAACAAGTAATACAAACATCTTTTATATCTAAACTTGCTCTTCTCATTTATTTCTTCCCATTAGTACCTGTCTACGGTAACACTTCCATATGGATATTTAACGTTAAAGATAAACACGACTTTAACCAGCAGTTTATCCTAATAAGTTTGGGAAATTGTTCTATATCAGGCTGTTAAATGCCAATCTGATTTTGTATGCCCCTTATAAATTTCTTGTTCACTGGGCCTTAATCCCCTTACCTGTTCCCTCTGTGATCACAGAAAGATTTTTCTTAAAACTAGTTATTGATGATGAGTTAAATGATATTTTCTGTACTTTTATCTTTGGATGAGGGCAATAATCGATGAAACTATTGCTAAATCCTCACTGAATTATATCATGAATAGAATCCTGGCAATGTACATAGAAGTCGAATGAGGTTTATGCAGGTGAACAGAAAATCTACCCTGTGTTGAACTTTAGACAGTCATGTTTCAAATTTGTTGTTCTTGAGTTTTATTACAATCCTAACACATATTGTTGTCTGGTTTTCTTTTCTTGAGGAATTGAAGAATGAGACTTATTTTCTTCATAATAAAGCACCAACTGCAGCAACACCAACAACAAAAACATATTCATTCCTTATATTAAGAACAAGAGAAGCATCATCTATATTGATTGAACCATAGATTATGATTAAATTTCTCAAAACATATGATGAATATTTTACTGGAGAATTTGGGTGCAATTTGTGGCAAAGCCCATTGTGATTGCCATTTGTAATGCTTTAGGTAGATTTTCTTATGTGTTGAGAGGGATGAGGAGTGCAAAAGAAAATGTAGTCGGAGAGTGGGACCTAATAATAGCTTTCTGTTTTATATATTGATTAGGTAGCATTTCATTAAGTTTGTCATATACAAATATGAAATTGTAAAGAATTGCAAAGCTGAGAACTTAGAATATTTTTTCTAGTGCAAAGGAAACATAATTTGTTTTTAAAACAATGATCACATGGATATGTATCATATATTTTAAATATTTCCATATATACAAACATACATAAGATTCACTGTTAAACATATACACATACTCCTTCAGAATTTAGAGAAATGGTCTTTAAAATATAGGCAGTTAAAATAAAGTCTTTTGCTGGGTGTTAATCCATTATACTTACTATCCTTATAAGGACAGATTAGCAAAAAGACATATAGTGAAAAACTACAAGGAAGACAGTAAGAAAATATATTCATCTGCAATCCACACAGAAAAGCCTAAGAATAATTTATCACTTCACACTTTTTGGTTTTAGATATCAAATATCTACACATATAAAGAGTAAGTTTTTGCATAAACCAGGTTCTGTACACTTTATTGTTATGAGAGTCCTACAGAGCTACTGGTAATGGACTGTATCTGGAATATCTGTGAGCATAATTTTTTAAGAAACAAAGAGATTCCACATCTCTAGATATATAAATATCACATAGAAATTTGAATATAATCAGTATTTAGCTAAAAATGAACATATTAAAAACTGCATTATTCAAATAATGATACTTTAGAATAAAATTGAATGTAATTTCATGCTTATCAAATCCAAAGATTGGAGTGGTGGTAGATGACTCATTATGTAAAGTGTTTACTTTGCATGTTTGGAGATGTGAGTTTGAATCCCTAGAACACATGCAAAGCCAGGGTTGACAAGCTGCATCTAATATCATAGTACTTCTATGCTGAAATGAGTGGTGGAGACAGGAGAATTACCTTGAATATTATAGGTCAGCTAACCAGCAACAAATGACAATGATTTTATGTTTGAAAGAATTAAAAACTAGTAAAAAAATATAGTATAAAATATATGAAAACTTCTTTTTAAGAACTTATGGTATTAAATGTGTAGCCCAGGCTGGCCTCGAACTCGTGATCCTCTTCTTCTGCCTCCTTCAGCAAATTCTATTGGCATATGCCACCACTACATTTACATTTGAAATGTAAATAAAGAATATATCTAATAGAAAAACAAGTAAAAAAAGAACATATGGTATAAGAAACACATAAAAGCCATTTAATTTTTTAATTCAATGTTCAATATGAATTTTTTTCTCAAAATTCTTTTCATTGCCTCTTTTACATCTTTGTTTCTCAGACTATAGATGATGGGGTTGAGCATGGGAATCCCAATGGTATAAAATGTAGATACTATCATGTCATGCTCCAGGGAATAGTTGGAACTAGGTCTTACATACATGAAGAGGATTGTGCCATAATAAATGGACACAGCAGTGAGGTGAGCTCCACATGTAGAAAAGACTTTTCTTCTTCCCTCAGCTGAATTCATCTTCAGGATTGACAACAGGATAAAAGCATAGGAGACTAGAACAATCAGGATGGTGACTAGCTCAATGAAACTCACAAAGAAGAAGAGCAAGAGCTCATTTATATAAGTTTCAGAGCAGGAAATAGCGAGTAGAGGAGGTATATCACAGAATATATGTTTGATTTCATTGGACCGACAGAAAGACAGGCTGAAAGTGGCCACTGTGTGGATAATAGCATGTAGAAGGCCACCAGCATAGGACGCAATGATAAGTGGCACATAAACTTTAGGAGACATGCTCACTGCATAGAGAAGTGGGTTCTGAATGGCTACATATCGATCATATGCCATTGCTGCCAAAAGAAAGCATTCTGTGGTTCCAAATGTAACAGCAAGAAACATCTGTGTCGCACAGCCATAAAATGAAATGGTTTTGCTTTTAGACATAAAACCTACTAACATATTTGGGGTGATATCTGAAGAATAGCATGCATCTACAGAAGATAACACACTAAGGAAATAGTACATAGGGTTGTGGAGTTGGGGATCTCCAACAACTAAAATAATAAGTCCTACATTTCCTATAAGAGTAAAAAGGTAAATTGCTAAGAAGAGGAAAAATAGAATGAGCTGAATTTCATTCTTGTCTGTAAGTCCCTTGAGAACAAATGAAGTAGCTTCTGTGATGTTCTTCATGTTGAAATTTCATGCAAAGGTGTTGAAGATACTCATGCTATGGCCCATAGTACTATGATAACAATAGATAGTATGTAAGTCAGTAAACATACAGTAATTGATTTACACCAATCAATGGTATAGGAGAAAAGAACTGTACCATATATGTACATAGTGTAATCATAAATGTCACTTAAATACAATGAAAGACAGATACTGCTGTTTAATATTGTAGAGATGGATATACACTACTTAAACTGTTCTATTTGTCCAATGCAATCAACATCAAAATTTCAATGGAATTCTTCACAGAACAATTATTATAATAAATCAGTACTGAATTGGATGGAGAACAAAGGGATCTCTCTGAACAACACAAAATGCTCTTCCAGAAAATAATTGTAAAGCTATCTCACTAGCTAATATAGAACACAACCTTAAGATCAAAGACAGTACAAAATCTGTATGTATAGTGTGGAATGGAAAGAGACATAGAAATTCACATGCAGAGATGTAACAATGTAACATTTTACAAATACTTGAAATATTAGCAACAGTCTTCTACAGTAGGTAGAGATAGCAAAATGGTGATGATGGATAGAAGAATGAAATTAGACAGCAATCTCTCACTATGTTCCAAAATAATTCTAACTCTATCAATTATCATAATGTCAGGATTGGCTTACTGAAAATGTTGTATGAAAATACAGAGAAAGCACCTCAAAATACAGGAAAGAACATTCTAAAATGAACTCTCATAGCATAGAATATAATCACTCATGCTGACAGTAAAAATTGCAAGAGAATAAATATTTCTGTCCAACAAAGAAAATAATCATTAGAATGGAAACAGTGTATGTCCCCTCAAAATGGAATTTGTTCACTATTTGTCACACCAGAGATTTTAATATCTACCATAATGAAATTCCAATGAATGAATCCTTCCATACACATGATCCAAAGAACTGAATAGATAATTCTAAAAAAAAAAAAAAGAAGGGAAGGAAGGAGGGAGGGAGAGAACAGAGGAAGGAAGGAAGGAAGGAAGGAAGGAGGGAAGGAAGGAAGGAAGGAAGGAAGGAAGGAAGGAAGGAAGGAAGGAAGGAAGGGAAATTACCAAAGTAGTTGAAACAATAGGAAAAATGAAAAATAAATGTACTTTGATATTCTTTCTGAATACGAGTAAATATCTATCCATTAGAAAAAATGACAGTAGGTTCAGGAAAAATGGGAATAGTTAAATTGTCTAGCAGGTGTGAAACTACATGTAACCACAGTGGAAATTTATTTAATATTTCAGAAAAAATGAATATGAACAACAAAAGTTCTTCCATTCCTCTACATATATCTCAATTTTTGTAGGTTCTACCACAGAGATAATTTTGCACCCATGTTTTTTTCTTAAATTATTCACAAAAGCTAAAATGTAGAACCAGTCTAGATTTCCATCAGCATGTGAATGTATAGAAAAATATAGTGCCAAAACAAAGTTAAGATTGTACTGTACATAAATGAAAGTGAAATCATAAGGAAGAAATGGATGATGCTGGGGATGATTTCTTTTTTTTTTTAATTAGATATATTCTTTATTAACATTTCCATAGATTTCCCCTTTCCTGGTTCCCTCCTCCCTGAAAGTCCCACAAGCTCTCTTCCCTTCCCCTTTCCCCAATCAACTCCCTCCAACTTCCCTGTCCTAGTATTCCACTACACTGCTGCTTTCCAGAACCAGAGGCCTTTCCCTCCTTTTTCTTAGACATCATTTGATATGTGAATTGTGTCTTGGGTATTCTGAGCTTCTGGGCTAATATTCACTAATCAGTGAGTGCATAACATGTGTGTTCTTTTGTAGATTATTTCTTAAGCAAAATGAAATAGAATTTGAAAAGAACACTCATATTTATTCTCACATGCAGAACTTGGATGTAAATTGTGTGTGAGTCTCTGTGTGTGTGTGTGTGTATGTGTGTGAGTGTGTGTGTGTGTGTGTGTGTGTGTGTGTGTGAGAGAGAGAGAGAGAGAGAGAGAGAGAGAGAGAGAGAGAGAGAGTTTGTGTATGTGTGTGTGTGTTGGGGGTATTTCTGCCTAGAGAAGAATACAAGTAACAATATACCATCAAGGGAGAATACTGAGATAACAAAAAAACATCAAGAGACAATTGCATATAATTTTATTTGGAAATCTATGAAATATCAAAGGTGTATTCCTAAGAAAGGATAGGTGTTGAGATTTACAGAATCTGAATAAACTACAGCTTAGCATACATGTAAATTTCAAAATAAAGGGTATATTTATGATGGCTTTATCAAGGATTTAGAACTAAATAAGCTTAAATAGATTAAGAATATACATCATTTTAAAAGAAATCCTAGAGATATTCTATGAAATCAAGTAATCAGGAATCAGAGGAAACTATCAGGCTAAATACAATACTTTAGATCACTTCAATGAAATATCTATCTTGAGGTTTGAATATAAAACTTGGAAGTTTAAAATGTATGTTCTTTTTAATTCATGAGGAGAAGCCATATGTAACATTAGATGTGAGGTTTTTTTCCCCTCAAATTTTGCTTCTCAAAAAAATACATATACATTTGAATAAGTAAGGTATGTGATGGTTGATGATTAAGTAGAATGACTACATGGGGGAGTACATTTTAAAGAAGGTCCTGTAACATACTACATAAAGCAATAAATCAAGATAAATATGAAATGAACTTTTATAGTAGTATATGCTAATTTACAAAGTATGTAATATTAGATCTCAAAAAATAAGTATTAAAATTATGTTATCCAAAATATATGAATAGAGATACAAGCCAAATACTTAATTCATGAGTTATACAAAATATTTTTTATTGTTAATATATGTTCCAATATTATTTTATCAGGATTAAATCTAAAATATTTTGAATAATGAAATAAAATTTTAATGAATTTTATTTCTCTTTATGTCTAGATTGAAAATCTGTGTTCTATTGATTTATTATCATCACCATACTCAGATACAGATAACTACTACTCAATTTGCTACATTAGAGTGAGTTCAACTTATTTTCATTTAATAAAATTGTAAAAATTATGCTATTGGGAATAATAATCAGGAATAAATAGGAAACAAAATGATATCAGCAGTGAGTAGGAAACATAAGTGGATTCTATATAATAGGACTATTAATACTTTATTCTGTCAACGTACTCTGCACCTTGACATGATATGTATGGAGTGGATTCTTTCTATCTATTGTGGCTATTATTGTTAATTCTTTGAAATGTTTATTTTCTTTGCGAGAATAAAAATGCATACTACTAAATTAGGAACACTTAAAAATTCCCAAGTCCAGACTTGTTTTTGTTTTCAAAGCAGAGTTTCTTTTCAATATTTTGATGAAATTCGATATAAATCTGGTATGGAAAATATATTTTATTCATCCAAAGAATAATCTGTAATTAAAAGTTTTCACACTATATCAATAGGCAGAATTGAGGTACAAAACTTTGTGTTCTAATGTTGTAATCATCATAAAATGTTCTGCAAGTTAACTAAAATTTATCTTACCTCTGAAGCCAACAAATTCATGTTTAATCATTCAAACAATATAGTAAAAGTAGAATGTTTATATCTACTCAATCAAGTTTTGATGAATTCCCTAGGAAATTACCCAAGGGGAATATGCACCAATTATCATCTAGTTTAAAATAGCAACATAATGAAGTATTTCATCATAAAAGAATTAGTGTCTTAGAAAACACATTATAGATCAAGATTCATGAAATAAATTAAGTGTTCTAGCTTCTCATTTTGAATTCTAACATAGAAACTGTCCTTTAAATTGTGTGATTATTAGTGAGAAAATAATCAGAGATGGTAAATATTATGACAGGTTTGAAATTTTGTTATAAACTTCACTTCCCTGACTTAATTTCCTCTCTCTAGTAATACAAGATGTTAAACATTTCAATCAGTAGATAATTATGGTAAGGTATAATGATATGAAAAGTATGATTATTTTGAGCATCTGAAGAATGGGTTGATGAGCTTTTGCAATGTCATCCTCTTATTCAATTGAAATTATAACCTAAACTCTTTTGCATAAGTCAATTATAAATATTAAGTTTAATAGATTATTATAATAAACACAAAACTACAAAATTTAAAAAATCAAAATATAAAATTCAGACTTTGTTAGTCATATAAGTCTATTGAAATTGGATATTGATAAGTATAATGGCATGAAGCTCTTTCCCTCTTAATCAATATTCTAGTTGCTTTCAATCTTGAAATTGAAAAGGTAAAGAATGTAAGTTTCTCATTTTATGGATGAGTAGTTAGAAATCTAATACAGCTTGGAATGCTAGTATATTCTATGTAATGGAAGCAATTGCAAGGCTAAATCAATAAGACTGCATTCTTGAGGATAGTCTAGGCTATACTGGGACACCAAGCTCAAAATCTTGTACAAATCTTAAGGTAGTATAATTGTTAACTCTTCCCATACGTATCATGACTCTTAAGCAAATATCAATACATCTGAAGTACCAAGCACCATAAATAACATAAAGAAAAATATGAAAAAATGAAAATATATAATATTGTCATAGGTAGGTTCATATTATTAATATTGCATCTCTACAAAGAGATCAGTCTTGAACCAAGGCTTAACAGCTTGTCATTCCATAAAACTGAGAATAATTAGTAAGGATCTTTATTTAAGGATGAGTATACAGCAAAGATAACACATGAGCTAAAAATGTTATACATACAAAGAACTATTCTACTAGTTCAAAAGACAAATATAGATTGAAAAATTACTATAAAATTGAATGGAAATGACTCATATCTGGAAAAATGGTATACTTTATTAATAAACTCCCAATATTTTTTAAAACAACTGATAAAAGAAAAAATTAGAAAAATTTCCCATAAAACCCAGTAAGAAAATACATTTAAGTGAATATGCACCATGATCAAGCTCAAATCATCCTAGTATGATTCATTAAAATTAATCAATAATGATACTGGATAAAGTATAGCAAAAAATAACAGGCCAAAATCACATCGGAATTTTAATGGATGCACAACAAACAACAAATAAATTAACATTTATTTACCCATTAAAAGACAAGTTTGATATAGAAAGAATGTTTGTCATCATAAGGAAGTCTCTTTTCTTGGTAACAGCTAACCCAATGCAAGAAGTGCTGAAAGTTTTGTATGAGTTGAGATAATTCAAACATACCCACCTTAACCATTTTTATTCCAAATAATACTAGAAGCTATATATAGTAGTCATAAAAGAAAATGCAAGAAAGCACACAAAAAAAGAGATGAGAAAGTGTCAACTTAATATTTTTCACTTTGGGCAGAATCGTGCAAATAGTAAGATGTAAAATCTCAATCCAATAAAAGGATTTCAGCAAGATACAAAATACCAAAAGAGTCAACACAAATCAATAACTTAGCTGTGTATTAGTGCCAAATCATCAAATAGAGATCAATAAAAAAATCCTATTCACCACTGATCCAAAAATGATAAGGAATTTATTCACATGAAGTAACTATTTGATGTGATGATGGATTCATTTTACATGGAACATGAAACAAAAGACATTATTTTGGTGCACTTTAAATCTGCTATTTATAGTACTCATTTTTATGACATTTAGAGGTGGAGAGATTTCAAGGATGTCTTTGTTTATCATGTGGTAATACTTAATGTATGAATTAATGAGCACAACAATTTTATCTAAACAGTCCTCAAATTGGATCCTAAACAAAGACAAATAGGAATCAAGTGAGCGATCTACAGTCAAAGACATTCAAAGAAATGTCTTGAATATTATGAGCCACAATAAAGTAGCCCAAGAAATGACATAGTTTAGGAATGTCTGTATCATATCCTTTCCCACTGATCTTGTTAATTTTCCAAACACCTTTGGGATTTGATGCTTTATGTGTATGTAAGAGTCTCTCTTTATATTTTAAATCCTGTAATGAACTATTAGATCAAGCTTATATAAGTTCATTTGTTCTTTTTTCTCTAATGGGCTTTCTGTATAGATTTTTGTCTTAGCTTTCAATTGGTTTTGTTGTTCTTGCTGCTATTCAAGATTTATTGGATGTTTTAATGGCAGTTCTTTACTATACACGTGTCTTCAACATAATATCTAATATTCTGTGTTTTTATTTCTTTTGACATCTACATTTTTCCTGCAGTATTTTAAAGAAAGTTTTATAATTCTATAGATTACTGCATGGTAGTCCCAAAATTTAAAATGACATAATAGAACTAAGATAATTGTCAATTAATTATAATCAATCATTAATAATAAAACATTAAATGTATATATTGTTCCAGATTTCTGGTGAAATGTCCTCATGTTCATGGATTTATATCTTAATGATACAAGTGAGTATGGGAATATCTCTGTTAAGTTTCAAAATGATGAATCTCTTTTTTAATCAATTATATTTTTATCAATCATTCAATTCATACATCTCAAATGACATCTTACTTCCTAGTTAAACTTTCAAAGGCCATTGATCCCTCAACCTCCATTTCATCCCTCCACTTTGCTTCTATGATGGTGCTCCCCTACCCACCCACCCTCTCCTGCCCCAACCATTCCTACATCCCCCTACCTTGGGGCATCAAACCGCTACAGGACCAAGCCCCCCCCCCCATTCCATTGATGTCAAAAAAGGCTGTTCTCTGCTATGTATGTCTCTGGAGCCATCATAGATCACTCACTGTATACTCCTTGCTTGGTGGTCTAGTCCTTGTGAGTACTGGATGGTCTGACAAGCTGATATTGTTTCTCTGATGGTGTTGCAATCCCCCTCAGCTCCTCCATTCCTTCCTCCAGCTCCCCCACGAGGGTCCCTGAGCTCAGTCTTATGGTTGGCTCCAAACATCTACATCTGTATTTGTCAGTTGCTGGCTGAATGTCCCAGAGAGCAGTCATACCAGGTTCCTGTCAGGAAGTGCCTCTTGGTAAGGGCAACAGTGTTGGGTCTGGAGTCTGCAGACAGGATAGATTCACAGGTAGAGCAGTCTTGGCTGCTGTATCTCTAATACCACTTAGAATGATTTATCAGTAGTCATTATTGGATACAAATGAAAATTGATCCTAATTTATTAATGGCTATTTTTTCCTTTCTAAAAATTTCATTAGATATTTGAGTTATTTACATAATGATATCCCCTTTCCACATTACTCCCCTGAAAACCCCCTATATCATCTGACCTCCCCTGCCTACCAACCTCCCCTCCTATTTTCCTGGCATGGCATTACCCTACACTGGGCATTGAGCCTTCATAGTACCAGTGACCTCTCCTCTCAGCAATGTCTAAAAAGGCCAGCCTCTTTACATATAGAGGTGGAGCCATGGTTCCTCCATCTGTACACTTGGTTGGAGGTTTATTCCCTGGGAGCTCTGAGGGTACTGATTGTTACATATTATTGTTCCTCCTTCTATGGGGTTGCAAACCTCTTGAACTCCTTGACCCCTTTCTCTAGGTACTCCATTAGAGATCCCATGCTCAGTCTATTAAATGGCTGTGAGCCATGGGTGTCTTGATCCACCTTCTGAGAAGGATCAAAGTATTCACACTTTGGCATTCCTTCTTCTTGAGCTTCATGTGTTCTGTGGTTGTATCTTGGGTATTTCAGGCATTTGGGCTAATATCCACTTATCAATGAGGGCAAATCATGTGTATTTTTTGTGATTGGGTTACCTCACTCAGGATGATATCTTCTAGTTTCATCCATTTGCCCAAGAATTTAATTAATTCACTGTTTTTAACAGCTGAGTAGTACTTCAATGTGTAAATGTACCACATTTTCTGTATCCATTCCTCTGTTGAGGAGCATCTGTGTTCTTTCCAGCTTCTGGCTACTATAAATAAGACTACTATGAACATAGTGGAACATGTGTTCTTATTACATGTAGGAAGATCTTCTGAGTATGTGCACAGGAGTGGTATATCTGGGTCGTCAGGTACTACTATGTCCAATTTTCTGAGTAGCCTCCAAACTGATTTAGAGCTTACCAGCTTGGAATCCTACCAGAAAATGGAGGAGTATTCCACTTTCTCCACATCCTCTCCAGCATCTGCTCTCCCCTGAGTTTTGATCTTAGCCATTCTGACAGATGTGACATGGAATCTCAGCTTAATTTTGATTTGCATTTCCCTGATGATTAAGGATGTTGAACACTTAAGTTGCTTCTCAGCCATCTGAAGTTCTTCAGGTGAAAATTCTTTGTTTAGCTCTGCACTCCATTTTTAATAGGGTTATTTGGTTTTCTGGGGTCAAAATCTTGAATTCTTTGTAAATATTGGATATTAGCCCTCTGTTGGATGTAGGGTTGGTAAAGATCTTTTCCCAATTTGTTGGTTGCCGATTTCTGCTTTTGACAGTGTCCTTTGCCTTACAGAAACTTTGTAATTTTATGAGGGTCCATTTGTCAATTCTTGATCTTAGAGCAGAAGCTATTGGTGTTCTGTTAAGGAACAGTCCCCATGTGCCCATGTCATCAAGGGTCTTCCCCAGTTTCTTTTCTATTAGTTTCAGTGTGTCTGGCTTTATGTGGAGGTCCTTGATCCACTTGGAGTTGAGCTTAGTACAAGGAGATAGGAATGGATCAGTTAACATTCTTCTGCATGCTGACCTTCAATTGAACCAGCACCATTTGTTGAAAAGGCTATCTTTTTCCACTGGAAGTTTTCAGCTCCTTTGTTGAAGATCAAGTGACCATAAGTGTGTGGGTTTATTTATGGGTCTTCAGTCCTATTCCATTGATCCACCAGGATGTCACTGTACCAATACCATGTAGATTATAATACTATTGCTCTGTAGTATTGCTTGAGGTTTGGGATACTGATTCCCCCAGAAGTTCTTTTACAGCTGAAAATAGTTTTAGCTATCCTGTGTTTTTTGTTATTCCAGATGAATTTGAGAATTGATCTTTCTACCTCTATGAAGACCTGAGTTGGGATTTTAATGGGAATTGCATTGAATCTGTGTATTTCTTTTCGCAAGATGGCCATTTTAACTATATTAATCCTGCCAATCCACAGGCATGGAAGATTTTTCCATTTTCTGAGGTCTTCAGTTTCCTTCTTCAGAGACCTGAAGTTCTTATCATACAGATCTTTCACTTGTTTGGTTAGAGTCACACCAAGATACTTTAAATTGTTTGTGGATATTGTGAAGGGTGTCATTTCCTTAATTTCTTTCTCAATCTGCTTATCCTTTGAGTATAGGAAGGCTACTGATTTGCTTGAGTTGATTTTATAACCAGCCACTTTTCTGGAGTTGTTTATCAGCTGTAGGAGTTCTCTGGTGGAGTTTTTTGGGTCATTTAAGTATACTATCATATCATCTATGAATAGAGATAGTTTGACTTCTTTCCAATTTGTATCCCTTTGATCTCCTTATCTTGTCTAATTGCTCTAGCTAGTACCTCAAGTACTATATTGAAAAGATGGAGAAATGGGGCAGCCTTAGTCATTAGGGAAATGCAAATCAAAACAACCCTGAGATTTCACCTCACACTTGTGAGAATGGCTAAGATTAAAACTCAGACGACAGTTTGTATTGGCGAGGATGTGGAGAAAGAGGAACATTCCTCCACTGCTGGTAGGATTGCAAGCTGGTATAACCACTTTGGAAATTAGTCTGGCTCTTCCTCAGAAAGTGGATACAACACTTCCAGAGAACCCTGCTATACCACTCCTACCCAGAGGATTCCCCAGCATGTAATAAAAATACATGCTCCACTAGGTTCATAGCAGCCCTATTTATAATAGCCAGAATCTGGAAAGAACCCAGATGTCCCTCAATGGAAGAATGGATGCAAAAAAAAAGGTGGTATATACACAAAGGAGTACTATTCAGCCATTAGAAACAATGAATTCATGAAATTATTAGACAAATGGATGGGGCTGGAGAACATCATCCTAAGTGAGGTAACTCAGTCTCAATAGAACACTGATAGTATGTACTTACTGATAAGCAGATATTAGCCTAGAAGCTTGGAATACCCAAGACACAACCCACATATTAAATGATGTCCAAGAAGAAGGAAGGATTGACCCCTGGTTCTGGAAAGGCTCAATGCAGCAGTGTAGGGGAATACCAGAACAGGGAAGTAGGGATGGGTGGATGGGGGAACAGGAGGAGGGAAGAGGGCTTATGCGACTTTAGGGACAGGGGATCCAGGAAAGGGGAAATCATTTGAAATGCAAATAAAGAATATAAGGAATAAACAAGATTAAACAGAAAAAAAAGGATGTTGAACACCTCTTTAGGTGTTTCTCGGCCATCAAGTATTCCTCAGTTGAGAATTCTTTGTTTAGCTCTGTACCCAATTTTTTAATAATGTTATTTGTCTTTTGGGAGTCTAAATTCTTGAGTTCTTTGTATACATTTGATATTAGCCCTTTATCAGATGTAGAATTGGTAAAGATTTTTTCCCAATCTGTTTTGCTCTTGGTTGCTGTTTTGTCCTATTGACAATGTTCTTTGCCTTACAGAGCCTTGCAATTTTATGAGGTCCCATTTGTCAATTCTTGATTTTAGAGCATAAACTATTGGAGTTCTGTTCAGAAAAAAATTCCCCTGTGCCCTTGTGCTCCAGGCTCTTCCTTCTATTTCTATTTTGTAAAATAATTTAAAGAGTATTGGTATTAGGTCTTCTTTGAAGGTCTGATAGAAGGCTGCATTAAAACCCATGTAGTCCTGAGATTTTTTTTGGTTTGGAGATTACTAATGACTGCTTCTATTTCTTTTTTTTTTTTTCCTTGTGCTTTTGTTTTCTTTTTTTTTTTTTATTCGATATAATTTATTTACATTTCAAATGATTTCCCCTTTTCTAGCCCCCCCACTCCCCGAAAGTCCCGTAAGCCCCCTTCTCTTCCCCTGTCCTCCCTCCCACCCCTTCCCAATTCCCCGTTCTGGTTTTGCCAAATACTGTTTCACTGAGTCTTTCCAGAACCAGGGACCACTCCTGCTTTCTTCTTGTATCTCATTTGATGTGTGGATTATGTTTTGGGTATTCCAGTTTTCTAGGTTAATAACCACTTATTAGTGAGTGCATACCATGATTCACCTTTTGTGTCTGGGTTACCTCACTTAGTATGATGTGCTCTAGCTCCATCCATTTGCCTAAGAATTTCATGAATTCATTGTTTCTAATGGCTGAATAGTACTCCATTGTGTAGATATACCACATTTTTTGTATCCACTCTTCTGTTGAGGGATACCTGGGTTCTTTCCAGCATCTGGCAATTATAAATAGGGCTGCTATGAACATAGTAGAGCATGTATCCTTATTACATGGTGGGGAATCCTCTGGGTATATGCCCAGGAGTGGTATAGCAGGATCTTCTGGAAGTGAGGTGCCCAGTTTTCGGAGGAACCGCCAGACTGCTTTCCAGAGTGGTTGTACCAATTTGCAACCCCACCAGCAGTGGAGGAGTGTTCCTCTTTCTCCGCACCCTCTCCAACACCTGCTGTCTCCTGAATTTTTAATCTTAGCCATTCTGACTGGTGTAAGATGAAATCTTAGGGTTGTCTTGATTTGCATTTCCCTAATGACTAATGAAGTTGAGCATTTTTTAAGATGCTTCTCTGCCATCCGAAGTTCTTCAGGTGAGAATTCTTTGTTTAACTCTGTACCCCATTTTTTAATAGGGTTGTTTGGTTTTCTGGAGTCTAACTTCTTGAGTTCTTTATATATATTGGATATTAGCCCTCTATCTGATGTAGGATTGGTGAAGATCTTTTCCCAATTTGTTGGTTGCCGATCTGTTCTCTTGATGGTGTCCTTTGCCTTACAGAAACTCTGTAACCTTATGAGGTCCCATTTGTCAATTCTTGCTCTTAGAGCATACGCTATTGGTGTTCTGTTCAGAAACTTTCTCCCTGTACCGATGTCCTCAAGGGTCTTCCCCAGTTTCTTTTCTAT
The DNA here is from genome assembly GCF_947179515.1 of Apodemus sylvaticus. Taxonomy (NCBI): domain Eukaryota; kingdom Metazoa; phylum Chordata; class Mammalia; order Rodentia; family Muridae; genus Apodemus; species Apodemus sylvaticus. The sequence goes on from NC_067476.1 coordinate 67,424,052, forward strand.
TAGCTTCAGAGTGTCTGGCTTTATGTGGAGGTCCTTGATCCATTTGGATTTGAGATTAGTACAAGGAGACAAGGATGGATCAATTCGCATTCTTCTGCATGCTGACCTCCAGTTGAACCAGCACCATTTGTTGAAAAGGCTATCTTTTTTCCATTGGATGTTTTCAGCCTCTTTGTCGAGGATCAAGTGGCCATAGGTGTGTGGGTTCATTTCTGGATCTTCAATCCTGTTCCATTGATCCTCCTGCCTGTCACTGTACCAATACCATGCAGTTTTTAACACTATTGCTCTGTAGTATTGCTTGAGGTCAGGGATACTGATTCCCCCAGATTTTCTTTTGTTGCTGAGAATAGTTTTAGCTATCCTGGGTTTTTTGTTGTTCCAGATGAATTTGATAATTGCTCTTTCTAACTCTGTGAAGAATTGAGTTGGGATTTTGATGGGTATTGCATTGAATCTGTATAGTGCTTTAGGCAAATTGGCCATTTTAACTATATTGATTCTACCGATCCATGAGCATGGGAGGTTTTCCCATTTTTTGAGGTCTTCTTCCATTTCCTTCTTCAGAGTCTTGAAGTTCTTGTCATACAGATCTTTCACATGTTTGGTAAGAGTCACCCCAAGATACTTTATACTGTTTGTGGCTATTGTGAAGGGGGTCATTTCCCTAATTTCTTTCTCAGCCTGCTTATCCTTTGAGTATAGGAAGGCCACTGATTTGCTTGAGTTGATTTTATAACCTGCCACTTTGCTGAAGTTGTTTATCAGCTGTAGGAGCTCTCTAGTGGAGTTTTTTGGGTCACTTAGGTAGACTATCATGTCGTCGGCAAATAATGATAGTTTGACTTCCTCCTTTCCAATTTGTATCCCTTTGACCTCCTTATGTTGTCGAATTGCCCGAGCTAGTACATCAAGTACAATATTGAAAAGATAAGGAGAAAGGGGGCAGCCTTGTCTGGTCCCTGATTTCAGTGGGATTGCTTCAAGTTTCTCTCCATTTAGTTTGATGCTGGCTACCGGTTTGCTGTATATTGCTTTTACTATGTTTAGGTATGGGCCTTGAATTCCTGTTCTCTCCAAGACTTTAAGCATGAAAGGATGCTGAATTTTGTCAAATGCTTTTTCAGCATCCAATGAAATGACCATGTGGTTTTGTTCTTTGAGTTTGTTTATGTAGTGGATTGTATTGATGGATTTCCGTATATTGAACCAACCCTGCATTCCCGGGATAAAGCCTACTTGATCATGGTGGATGATCGTTTTGATGTGTTCTTGGTTTCGGCTGGCAAAAATTTTATTGAGTATTTTTGCATCGATGTTCATAAGGGAAATTGGTCTGAAGTTCTCTTTCTTTGTTGGATCTTTGTGTGGCTTTGGTATCAGCGTAATTGTGGCTTCGTAGAAGGAATTGGGTAGTGTTCCTTCTGTTTCTATTTTGTGGAATAGTTTGAAGAGTATTGGTGTTAACTCTTCTTTGAAGGTCTGGTAGAATTCTGCACTGAAACCATCTGGTCCTGTGCTTTTTTTGGTTGGAAGACTTTCTATGACTCCTTCTATTTCTTTAGGCTTTATGGGACTGTTCAGATGGTCTAGTTGGTCCTGATTTAATTTTGGTATTTGGTATCTGTCAAGGAAATTGTCCATGTTCTCCAGATTCTCCAGTTGTGTTGAGTACAGGCTCTTGTAGTAGGATCTGATGATTTTTTGGATTTCCTCAGTTTCCGTTGTTATGTCTCCCTTTTCATTTCTAAGTTTGTTAATTTGGACACTTTCTCTGTGCCATTTGGTCAGTCTGGCTAAGGGTTTATCTATCTTGTTGATTTTCTCAAAGAACCAGCTCCTGGTTTTGTTGATTCTTTGTATTGTTCTCTTTGTTTCTACTTGATTGATTTCGGCCCTGAGTTTGATGATTTCCTGCCTTCTACTCCTCCTGGGTGAAATAGCTTCTTTTTGTTCTAGGGCTTTCAGGTGTGTCATTAAGTTGGTAATGTATGCTCTCTCCATTTTCTTTTTGGAGGCACTCAGGGCTATGAGTTTTCCTCTTAGCACTGCTTTCATTGTGTCCCATAGATTTGGGTATGTTGTGTTTTCATTTTCATTGTGTTCTAAAAAGTCTTTAATTTCTTTCTTTATTTCTTCCTTGACCAAGGTATCATTGAGTAGAGTATTGTTCAATTTCCACGTGTATGTGGGTTTTCTATTGTTTCTGTTGCTATTGAAGACCACTTTTACTCCATAGTGATCAGATAGGAGGCATGGGATTAGTTCGATCTTCTTATATTTGTTGAGGTCTGTCTTGTGACCAATTATATGGTCGATTTTGGAGAAGGTACCATGAGGTGCTGAAAAAAAGGTATATTCTTTTGTTTTAGGATAGAATGTTCTATATATATCAGTTAAATCTAATTGGTCCAAAGCTTCAATTAGTTTCATTGTGTCCTTATTTAGTTTCTGTTTTCCTGATCGGTCCATTGAGGAAAGTGCAGTGTTGAAGTCACCCACAATTATTGTGTTAGGTGCAATGTGTGCTTTGAGCTTTAATAAAGTTTCTTTTATGAAAGAGGGTGCCCTTGCATTTGGAGCATAGATGTTCAGGATTGAGAGTTCTTCTTGTTGTATTTTTCCTTTGACCAGCAAGAAGTGTCCCTCAGAGTCTCTTTTGATGACTTTGGGTTGAAAGTCAATTTTATCTGATATTAAAATGGCTACTCCAGCTTGTTTCCTGAGACCATTTGCTTGTAAGATTGTCTTCCAGCCTTTTACTCTAAGGTAGTGTTTGTCTTTGACCCTGAGGTGTGTTTCCTGTAAGCAGCAAAATGTAGGGTCCTGTTTACGTATCCAGTCAGTTAGTCTGTGTCTTTTTATTGGAGCATTGAGTCCATTGATGTTAAGAGATATTAAGGAATAGTGATTGTTACTTCCTATCATTTTTGACGTTATTTTTTAAATTTGATTGCTTAACTTCTTTTGGGTTTGATGAAAGTTTACTATCTTGCTTTTTTCAGGGTGAAGTTTCCCTCCTTGTATTGGTGTTGTCCTCCTATTATCCTTTTTAGGGCTAGGTTTGTGGATAGATATTGGGTAAACTTGGTTTTGTCGTGAAATATCTTAGTTTCTCCATCTATGGTGATTGAGAGTTTTGCTGGATATAGTAGTTTTGGTTGGCATTTGTGTTCTCTTTGAGTCTGCATGAGATCTGCCCAGGACCTTCTAGCCTTCATAGTCTCAGGTGAAAAGTCTGCTGTGATTCTGATAGGTCTTCCTTTATATGTTACTTGGCCTTTTTCTCTTACTGCCTTTAATATTCTTTCTTTGTTTAGAACATTTGGTGTTTTGATTATTATGTGACGGGAAGTGTTTCTGTTCTGGTCCAGTCTGTTTGGAGTTCTGTAGGCTTCTTGTATATTCATGGGCATCTCTCTCTTTAGGTTAGGGAAGTTTTCTTCCATAATTTTATTGAAGATATTTGCTGGCCCTTTAAGTTGCAAATCTTCACTCTCATCTATGCCTATAATCCTTAGGTTTGGTCTTCTCATTGTGTCCTGGATTTCCTGGATATTTTGGGTTACAAGCTTTTTGCATTTTGCATTTTCTTTAACTGTTGAATCCATGGTTTCTAGGGAATCTTCAGCATCTGAGATTCTTTCTTCTATTTCTTGTATTCTGTTGTTGATATTTGCATCTCTGTCCCCTGATTTCTTCCCAAGGCTTTCTATCTCCAAAGTTGTCTCCTTTTGAGTTTTCTTAGTTGTTTCTACTTCTGATTTTACATCCTGGATGGTTTTGCTTAGCTCCTTCACTTGCATGTTTGTGCTTTCCTGCAATTCTTTAAGAGATTTTTGTGTTTTTTCTTTCATGACCTCAGCCTGTTGACCAAAGTTCTCCTGTATTTCTTTAAGAGATTTTTGTGTTTCGTCTTTCATGACCTCAGCCTGTTGACCAAAGTTCTCCTGTATTTCTTTAAGTGTTTTTTGCATTTCCTCCTTGTTGGCTTTTGTATTCTCCTGGATTTCTTTCAATGATTTTTGTGTTTCCCTTGCAAGGGCTTCTAACTTTTGATCCATTTTCTCCTGAATTTCTTTATGTATGTCCTTCATGTGTTCCTGTACCAGCATCATGACCAGTGATTTTAAATCCAAATCTTGTTCTACTGGTGTGATGGGGTATCCAGGACATGCTGGTAGAGGAGAATTGGGTTCAGATGTTGCCATATTGCCTTGATTTCTGTTAGTGATGTTCCTGCGTTTGCCTTTTGCCATCTAGCTCTCACTGGTGTTACTTTGTCTTGTCAGTGCTGGACTCACCAGTGCAAGCTGCCCCTTCCCCGTTGGCCTCTGGTGCACAGCTTACACCCTGCACTGCCTGTAGACAGGGTGCTGCTGTCCAGGCTGTTCAGATCCCGAAGCAGGCACCTGAAGGCTCCCGCTGGGGCCCGCAGGATTTATTGGAGCAAACCGACTTCTCCCAGCTGGCCGCCCGGAAGCCCCCACTAGCCTCTTGAGGGACCTGGAGATGTGGTGCGGCCGCCCAGGCTGATCTGAAGTGGAGAGAGTTGACCTGAGGGCTTTTGCCTGAGGCCTTGCCCCAGATTGTGTCTGTGGACCAGATGGAACCCGTGTGCACCCCCAGGGAGCTCCGAAGGTGTATGCTGCTGTAACCTCCCCTGTGTTCTGCTCACTCAGCTGGGCAGCCGATTTCCCCAACCGTGCTGGCGCACACTAGGTTAGCCTTGTCGCCCAGGCCCTGAGTCCAGGCAAAAGCCTGGGAGGCCAAGGTCTGAGCAAAGTTCCCCTAGGGCTATGACTGTTAATTGGGTCTACCAGGTGACCCGGATGGCGGGCGTGCGCGTCCGCGCTCCCCGAAAGCACCGGGAGAGTCTGTTGTGCTAATAACCTCCTGGGTGGGTTGACACACAGATGGCCCACCAAGCCGCCCAGTTCTTGGGGTCAGTCCTGTGCCTTTTGGGGCCTAGACCCCCGTTTTGTTAGCCTCAGGCTACGCTTGTTAGCAGTCTCTGCCTCCCGTGCACTCTGGGTCCTGTAGGCAAAATGGCTGCTTGTGCGCCGGCCAGGGCAAAAAAAACTCCTGGCTGGGTTGGTGCCCAGATGGCCACTCGAACAGCCCAGGGCCTGGGTGCAGGCCAACGCCCGTCAGGCTCAGACCCCTGCGGTGTTTGGCCTAGGATTATGTTTGTGTACCTCAGTCTGTCCGATCTCTGGAGCCCGGAATCAAGATGGAGGTGAGTCTCTCCTGACTGCTTCTATTTCTTTAGGGATTATGGGATTGTTTATATCATTTATCTGATCATGATTTAACTTTTAGTACCTGGTATCTGTCTAGAAAATTGTCCATTTCATTTAGATTTTCCAGTTTTGTTGAGTATAGGCTTTTATAGTAGGATCTGATGATTTATTTGGATTTCTTCAGCATTTGTTGTTATGTCTCCATTTACATTTCTGATTTTTTTTTTTATTTGTATACTGTCTCTGTGTCCTCTGTTTAATTTGGCTAAAGGTTTATCTATCTTGGTTTTGTCAAAGAACCAGCTATTGGTTTGGTTGATTCTTTTTTATAGTTCATTTAGTTTCTACTTGGTTGATTTCAGGCCTGAGTTTGATTATTTCCTGCCATCTACTCCTCTTGTCTGTGCTTTTTTCTTTTTTTTCCGAGAGCCTTTAGATGTGCTATTAAGCTGTTAGTGTATGCTCTTCATAGTTTCTTTATTGAGGCACTCAGAGCTATGAGTTTTCCTCTTAGCATTGTTTTCACTGTGTTTGGGTATGTTGTACCTTCATTTTCATTACATTATAAGAACTCTTTAATTTCTTTCTTCATTTCTTCCTTGACCAAGTTATAATCGAGTAGAATATTGTTCATTTTCCATGTGTATGTGGGCTTTTTGTTGTTTTTGTTGTTATTGAAGACCAGCCTTATTCCGTGGTGATTTGGTAAGGTACATGGAATTATTTCAATCTTCTTCTGTCTGTTGGGGTCTGTTTTGTGACTGAGTATATGGTCCATTTCAGAGAAGGTATCTTGAGATGCTGAGAAGAAGGTATATTATTTTTTTTAGGATAAAATGTTCTATAGATATCTGTTAAATCCATTTGGTTCATAACTTTTGTTAGTTTACTGTGTCTATTTAGTTTCTGTTTCCATGATCTTTCTATTGTTAAAGTGGGGTGCTCCCACTACTATAGTGTGAGCAAAAATGTGTGCTTTGAGCCTTAGTAAGGTTTCTTTTATGAATATGGGTTCTGTTGCATTTGGAGTATAGATGTTTATAATTGAGCATTCATCTTGGTAGATATTTTTGCTTTAATGAGTATAAAGAATCCTTCCTTATTTTTTGATTACTTTAGGTTAAAAGTTGATTTTATTCAATATTAGAATGGCTACACCAACTTATTTCTTGGTACCATTTGCTTGGAAAATTGTTTTCCAGCCTTATACTCTGAAGTAGTGTCTGTCTTTGTGCCTGAGGTGACTTTCCTGTATGCAGCAAAATGTTGGCTCCTGTTCATGTATCCAGTCTGTTAGTTTATGTCCTTTTATTGAGTAATTGAGTCCACTGATGTTAAGAGATATTAAGAAAAGTGATTGTTGCTTCCTGTTACTTTTGTTATTAGAGGTGGAATTATGTTTGTGTGGCTATCTTCTTTTACATTTGTTCAAAGAAGATTACTTTCTTGTTCTTTCTAGGGTGTAGTTTTCCTCTTGTGTTGGAATTTTTCATCTATTAGCCTTTGTAGGGCTGGATTTGTGGAAAGATATTGTGTAAATTTGGTTTTGTCATCAAATATCTTGGCTTTTCCATCTATAGTAATTGAGAGTTTTTCTGGATCTAGTAGCCTGGCCTGGCATTTGTGTTCTCTTAGGGTTCATATGACATCTGCCCAGGATCTTATGGTTTTAATAGTCTTTGGTGAGAAATCTGATGTAATTCTGATAGGTCTGCCTTTATATGTTATTGGTCCCTTTTTTGTTATTCATTTTAACATTCTTCCTTTGCTTTGTGCATTTGCTGTTTTGATTATTATGTGATGGGATGGATTTCTTTTCTGGGGCTATCTATTTGGTGATATATAGGCTTCTTGTATGTTCATGGGCATCTCTTCTTTTAGGTTAGGGAAGTTTCTTCTATAATTTTGTTGACGATATTTACTGGCCCTTTAAGTTTGGAATCTTTTCTCTCTTCTATACCTATTTTCCTTCGATTTCATCTTATCCTTGTATCCTGGATTTCCTGGATGTTTTGTGTTGTAAGCTTTTTACTTTTTGCATTTTGCATTTTCCTTGACTGTTGTGTCAACGTTTTCTGTGGTATCTTCTACAGCTGAGATTCTCTCTTCTATATCATGTATTCTGTTGTTGATGGTTACATCTTCTGACTTCTTTCCTAGTTTTTCTATCTCCAGAGTTGATTTCCTTTGTGATTTCTTTATTGTTTCTACTTCCATATTTAGATCCTGGATGGTATTATTCAATTCCTTTACCTGTTTTGCTGTATTTTCCTGTATTTCTTTAAGGGAGTTATTTATATCCTTCTTGAAATCCTCTATCAGCATCATGAGCTGTGATTTTAAATCCAAAACTTGCTTTTCTGGTGTGTTGGGGTATCTAGGACCTGCTTTTCTAGAACTGGATTCAGATGGTGCCATTCCACCTTCGTTTCTGTTGGTATTTTTTTAATTCTGTTCCTAATTTATTAATGCCTATTTTTAACTAGAATATGTGTGCAAAATGTTAGAATACTGAAATTCTTTTAATTTACAAGAGAAACTAACTTGATTTCAAAGAAATTATTGAATAATTTAATTACTTTTGGAATTGTTACTCTTCTCTGATTTATTGTATTCATTTTAGAATTTTATACATATTCTTTTCCTCATAAAATATTACTTTATAATATCCATCTCTGATTCTTATTTTTATCCTGAAACTCATTTTTCAAATGATCCCTTTGCTTACTTTGGAATAATAAAAGTTACCTGGATATAAACTGTTCCTGAGAGAATCAGTATATTCTTTATCTGGAGCATCCTGTATACTTTAAGAAGAGCCAAAGAGTATATACCCAAGAACGGTATAGCAGGGTCCTCTAGAAATATCATGCCCGGTTTTCTGAGGAACCACCAGAATGATTTCCAGAGTGGCTGAACTAAATTGCAACCCCACCAGCAGTGGAGGAGTGTTCCTGTTTCTCCACATCTTCTCAAGCACCTGTTTTCTCCTGAGTTTTTGATCTTAGCCATTCTGACTGGTTTGAGGTGAAATCTCAGTGCTGTTTTGATTTGCATTTCCCTGATGACTAAGAATATTGAACATTTCTTTAGGTGTTTCTCAGCCATTCAATATTCCTCAGGTGAAAATTCTTTGTTTAGCTCTGTACCCCAATTTTAATGGGGTTATTTGGCTCTCTGGAGTTTACCTTCTTGGGTTCTTTGTATATCTTGGGTATAAGCCCTCTGTCAGATGTAGGGTTGGTAAAGATCGTTTCACAATTTGTTGGTTGCTGTTTTTTCCTTTTGACAATGTCCTTTGCCTTACAGAAACTTAGTAATTTTATGAGGTCCTATTTGTCAATTCTTGATCTTAGAGCATAAGGTATTGGTTCAGGAATTTTTTCCCTGTGCCCGTGTTCCCTAGGGTCTTACCTAGTTTCCTTTCTATTAGCTTCAGTGTGTCTGCTTTTATGTGGATGCCCCCAGCATGTAATAAGCATTGTCTCCTCCCCCCCACAACCAAGCTGGCTGGCAGCTCCCAAACTCTTCTGATGGCTACCTCCGGCCTTTGTTCCTGTGAACAATAGGCTCCTCACCTCGACTACTGACACCGCCCCCCCAAGGCGGTTTTCACCTGACTCACCAGTCTGAAGGCAGGCGACCCGCTGAGACCTGGAGCCAAGAGAATTCACAGGCCCGCCTTTGATGTGACCGACTTCTGAGAGGGGTGGTCAATCCCCCAAATACTATATAACCTGCCTTAAAAATATTAAAACCAGTCTTGACCGGAATTATCGCCTTGACTCATGTCTCTTGTCACCTCCCCCTTCCCTGTAACCTCAAAATTCTCTTAACAGGTAACCCGGTTCACATGTAGCTGCTGGCAGACTACAAGCATACATGCTCAGCTATGTTCATAGCAACCCTATTTATAATATCCAGAAGCTGGAAAGAACACAGATGTCCCTCAACGGAGGAATGGATATAAAAAATGTGGTATATACACAACGAAGTACTATTCAGCCATTAAAAACAATGAATTCATGAAATTTTCAGACAAATGGATGGAACTGGATAATGTCATCCTAAGTGAGGTAATCCAGTCACAAAAGAACACTCATGGTATGCACTCACTGATAAGCAGATATTAGCCTAGAAGCTTCAAATACCCACGACATAATTCACATATCACATGATGTCCAAGAAGAATGAAGGAGAGGCTCCTGGTCCTGGAAAGGCTCAGTGCAACAGTGTAGGGGAATACTAGGACAGAGAAATGGGAAGGTGTGGATTGGGGAGGGAACAGTGGGAGGGAAGTGGGTTTATGGGATTTTCATGGAGGGGGTCCAGAAAAGGGAAAATCTTTTGAAATGTAAATAAAGAATATATCAAATAAAAAGGAAATTATTAAATAAAGATGATTCGAAAATAAAAAAAGAGTCAGAGTATTGTTTGAAAAAGAAAACAGAATGATGTTCATAGCTTTCCTTTTCTGACAGAAACATCTATTGTGTGTAAAATATTTAGAAACTTTAGTTTTTGATTTTGAACTGAAATATATGCCTTACTAAGTAAGGTGGAAATTTATCTAGTCTAAATGACTTTACAGATCCAGCAAGCAGCTCTAACGGCCATTAGAACAAAAATGTGCACTGTCAAGAATAATCTCTACAAACAATTCTCACCTTTTTTGTTAATTTGGATCTGTAGTCAAATTTAAATTCAAACTGATAATTTCTTTCATATTAATTTTCTTGCTAAGAATTATCTTGTTACAAATCATCTTTTAGATTTTTTCTTCTTTTTTCCTTTTAATGAATTGTAGGGATAGTGTTCTCTTTCTGTAAATAATTACAGAAAGACCTTGACTGGTATTTCACTCAATCTGTAAACTTGTTTTGACTGGATAATGATTTTCACTGTAATAATTTTACCAGTCACTGAGAACATGACATCTTTTCATTTTCTACTGTCTTCTTGACTCCTTTCTCCATAATTTTAAAGTTCTTTTTCTTTTTTTTTTTAATTTTAGTCTCACTTTCTTGCATAGGTTTGCTGATAGGGTTTTTTTTTTTTTTTTACGCTATTGTAAATGGCATTGTTTTTCTAAGTTCTTTCTAAGTATGTTTATCATTGGATTATGTCATGGCTAGTTTTTAATTTTTCATTTTACTATTAACCTGCTGGTTTTCTGAAAGTGATGGTCAATTCTCAAAATTTTCTGGTGGAATGTTTAGAATGTTTTATGTAAAGCAACATGTCATTCAAGATCACAATTTTAAAATTATTTTTCATATTCATAACATTTATTAATCCTATTCATTACTCCAATTAAGACATTAATTAACACTATATTAACAGAGTTGGGGATAAAGGAAATACCAGACTTGCTCCTCATTATGGTGGAATTATGTTGGCTATAGATGTGTTACATATATACCTTATTATGTTGATGTATATTTTCTGTATTTTTCTTCTACAACTTTTATCAGAAAAGAATGTTAGATTTATCCAAACTCTTTTTGCATATGTTGATATCACATAATTTCTATTTTGTGAAATGTATTACCTGTATTAATTTGCATATTTTAAATTACCTCTTCATTTCTGCCATAAAGCTAAGTTATTCATCGTGACTGACCCTTTCACCATGCTATTTTTATTATTTGAAAGTTTCATAAATTCATACAATGTATGTTAGACATATTTACTCTTCTGCCTTCCCTAAAACTTGTATTACTTCTAATCTAACCTCTCTCACCCTCATGTACAATTTGTAGTGACCATGTATGTACTCATGGATTTGAGGCTCCCAACTGAAATCTGTGTCCCTAGCAAGAGTCACCCTTTAAAGAAAATTGATTCTCTCTTCATAAGAAGCCATTTAGTGTAAGAGGTATTCCCGTTAATTATCTTATTGGCCAACACAGATGACAAATAGTTAATCATTGGGCAAGAACAAGGAGGCTGGTTTTCTGTGAAAGTTGGGAAGAGGAAAGAAGTTTGGAGGAGATGGTATATAGAAGAGGACAGAGGGAGTGTTTTTGGAAGGAATGGAGCAGAAGCACATGGCCTGGACAACCTGCAAGTAGCAGGGATTTCATAGCTGGGGAAGAAAGTGTTTTAGAGGCATATCTGCTCAATAAAGGTGTGTAGTTTATAAATATACAACTGAGTTGTGTTTTCCTTGTATGATCTTATTAGGGTTGGATATTCACTGCAACAAAGTTGCATTTTCCTTGAATGGGTTTATTGTGGTTGGAGACTTACCACAATAAAATGGCTCCCAACATGGGGCATGAACCCAAGACCCTTGGAATAGGAGTCCCATGCAACCAAATAGCCCCAATATATCAATTAGAACTCAACTCACCTGAGATAAAAGTTCCATGCACCTCCCTTCACCACTAATACAAGGCTGGGAAGTGATCTAGGCTGAGGCAGCATGTGGATCGAAAGCTTCCTGAGTCTGAGGGACCTACAGAGAACTGCAGAGAGGCTCCACACAAGCCCCAGGCAGACAGCTTAGGCTAGCACCCCAGCTTGGAGCTAGACTTGGGCAGACTCAGTGAACTAATCGGGGCATATATGCCAGAGAGAGCCTTTCTTTGTTTGCTTCCCCATATTCCTGGCATCTGTATAGGACATGGACAACCAGACTCTGAATTGAACAGTCTAGGGAGACAAAGGGACAAAGGGCTCCGAATCAGGTAATAAGCACCATACTTTGATACTTAAAGATGAGAAAGACATTAAACAACTTTTGGACTTTAAAGGATAATATTCTGAATAGTTTGACAGGGTTGGATTTAATGGAAATAGTTACCTTATCATTTACCCGTATTACAATATCTATTCTCTTGATCTTCTACATCTTCTCAAAAGATAGAGCCATAGATAAAAAAAAAAAACTCTTTGCCTTAGAAAAGAGATTACAGCTAACACTAGTTCTAAAGGTTCAAAATTTTATAGGTCAAGATAAGTAACAGAAAGAGGAAAATAAAAGTTGAAGACAGGAGCTGAAAAAGATGCTAGAAAAATAGAATTTAATGAGTCACATGTTAGGCTTAACAGCAAGAAGATAAAGATAAAATTTGGAGGCAAATTCTAGAGGATAATTTACTAAAGTTAGCATATCAAAATAAAGCAAATGCTGGAATATCAGAATTACAACATAAAGAGAAGTTAAGATTATGGAAGCAAGGCCTAGAACAGAAGACACAGGAAATTATAGAGCAACATGAACAATTTAAGAAAAATTTAAGACTTGGATACATAACCTAGAGGAAACACTGGAATTGAAGACACAGGAAATTATAGATCAAATTAAAAGACAGAAAGGTGAAAATGAAGGTGGGAGACAGGAACTAAAAAAAGATGCTAGAAAAAAGGACACAATAGTTCACAGATCAGACTAAGCATCGAGAGAAAATAATCATGATTGGAAGCAATACTTGGAGAATAACCTTTTAAGATTAATCAATCAAAATAAAATGGATAGCAAAACATCAGAATTTCAATACAAATTAAAAATTAAAATGTAGAAGCAGAACCTTGAACAAAGAATGCAGGAACTCAAGGAACAGGAGGAGTGACAAAAGAGGGAATAACAACATACTCACAAGAGCAAATACAGAGACAACCTATGGAGCAGAGACTGAAGTAAAGGCCATCCAGAGATTGCCCCACCTGTGGATCTATCCCATATACAGTCACCAAACCCAAACACTATTGTGGATGCCAAGAAATGCTTGCAGATAGGAGTCTGATATAGCTGTCTCCTGAGAGACTCTGCCATAGCCTAACAAATACAGAGGCATATACTCATAGTCAACCACTGGATTGAGCATAGATACCCCAATGAAGGAGTTACAAAAAGAACTGAAGAAGCTGAAGTGGTTTTCAACCCCATAGGAAAAGCAACAATATCAACCAACCAGACCCCCAAAACTCCCAGGGACTAAACCACCAACCAAAGTGTACACATTGAGGGAACCACAGCTCCAGCCTCATATGAGCCAGAGGATGGCCTTGTCAGGCATCAATGGGAGGAGAGAGCCTTGGTCCTGTGAAGGCTCGATGCCCCCGTATAGGGGAATAGGCTTGGGAGGCAGAAGTGGGCGTGTGGGAATACCAGCATAGAAGCAGGGAGATGTGGGTGTGATAGGGAGTTTCTGATGGTTGAAACTGGGAAAGGGGATAATATTTGAAATATAAATAAAAAAATATTCAATTAAAAAAAGGAAAAAAAAGGAGAGATGTGAAACATGGACACAGACATTAAGGGAGTAATTTAACAACTCAATTAAGAAAAATTCTCAAGTAGAAACAGAAGATAAAATTAGAGAAAGTACACAAATGGTCAGTAGAAGACAAATTTTAGTCTATCCATTTAGTATACAACAAAGACCTCCAGATGATGATCATCCACAGGGTTATCCGGAATTCAAATGGCAAACTGGGGATGTGATAGCACTGAAGAAATTTAAGGAAAATGCCACTAATTTTGGAATGCATTCACGATTAGTAAAACAAATCCTGACTTCTTACACTATTTTGCCAAAAGCAATATACAGATTCAACGCAATACCCATCAAAATCCCAACTCAATTCTTCATAGAGTTAGAAAAAGCAATTCTCAAATTCATCTGGAATAACAAAAAACCCAGGATAGGTAAAACTATTCTCAAAAACAAAAGAAATTCTGGGGGAATCAGTATCCCTGACCTCAAGCAATATTACCAAGCAATATTGTTAAAAACTGCATGGTATTGGTACAGTGACAGGCAGGTGGATCAATGGAACAGGATTGAAGATCCAGAAATGAACCCACACACCTATGGCCACTTGATCCTCGACAAAGGGGCTGAAAACATCCAATGGAAAAGAGATAGCCTTTTCAACAAATGGCACTGGTTGGTTTGTGAGAATTTTACTGAGTATTTCTACATAAATATTCATAAGTAAAATTGCTTTGAAATTATCCTTCTTTGTTGGTTCTTGTGTGGTTTAGGTATGAGTGTAACTATGGCTTCATAGAATGAATTAGGTAGTGTTCCTTCTGTTTTGAGAATTTGATTTGTGCTTATATAGGAATTACATGTCTGCTGTGGGCTGCTGCCAACAGTTGGTTTTCTTGATGGGTCAATAAAGAGTCAGCAGCCAGTGATTAGTCGGGGGACAAAAGCAGTACCTTGAGGATTCCCCAGGCAAGAAACACAGAGGAGAGAGAGAGAGAGAGAGAGAGAGAGAGAGAGAGAGAGAGAGAGAGAGAGAGAGAGAGAGAGAGAGAGAGAGAGAGAGGGAGAGGGAGAGGGAGAGGGAGAGGGAGAGAGAGAGAGAGAGAGAGAGAGAGAGAGAGAGATCCCACCATTAGGAGGAATAAGAGATGGACCACTCAGAGATGCAGGGAGAAGAGCACTCTGATATGTAAGAATCAGGAAAAGTAGCCCAAGGGGCCACTTCCTAGGTTGGGTCTTAGGTAGTAGAGATGAAATACAGAAATTAGCAATTTTAACTCAGGAATATCCAAAGGATCTATGTTGGCCATATGGTTCAGAAGTAGCCCAACCATTGAGCTAGCTAAGATCTACTAAAAATAAGCCAGCGTGTGTGTGTTTCATTCAGTAACTCCAGAGCTTTGGACAGTAGCAAGAAGCTCCATCACCCACCTGGAGCTCAGACTGCTTTAACAGTTTACTGCATCACCTCTCTTTTTATTTGTGGATCTGTTTCAGGAATATTGGTATTAGCACTTCTTTGAATATCTGGTAGCATTGTGCACTAAAACTATCTGGCCCTGCCTGGGCTTTATTTTACTTATTTATCTATTTATTTATCTATCTATTTATTTATTTATTTATTTATTTTTGGTTGATAGAGTTTTAATGAGTGCTTCTATTTCCTTAGGGGTTATGGGACTGTTTAGATAGTTTATTTTATCTTTATTTAACATTGGTGTGTGTTATTGTTCTAGAAAATCAACCATTTTATCTAGATTTTTCCGGATTGTTGAGTGTACATATTTGTAGTAAAAGGTGATGATTTTTTTTTGAATTCCCTTAGTTTCTGTTACTATGTTTCCATTTCCTATCTGATTTTGTTAATTTGGATACTGTCTCTGCGTCTTTTAGTATGTTTGGATGAGAGTTTAACTATCTCCTTGATTTTCTCAAAGAACCAACTCTTGGTTTTGCTGATTGTTTGTATAGTTCTATTTGTTTCTAATTGGGTGCTTTCTGGCCGAAGTTAGATTAGTTCCTGTCATCTGCTTTGCTTCTTTTTGTTCTAGAACTATCAAGTATGCTGGAATCTATTTGGTGTTCTGTAGGCTTCTTGGACATTTATGCCTATCTCTTTCTTTAGGTGGGAAATTTTCTTCTATGATTTTATTGATGTTTTTGGCCCTTTGACCTGGGAATCTTCTCTTTCTTCTGTTCCTATTATTCTTAAGTTTGGCCTTCCCACTGTGTCCTGAATTTCCTGGATGTTTATGGTTAGGAAATTTTTAATACTTATTTTATTTGACCATTTTATTTGTGTCAATATCTTCTATGCTACCTTGCATGCCTGAAGCTCTCTTCTATCTCTTGTATTTTGTTGGTCATGCTTGCATTTGTAGCTCCTGATCTCTTTCCTAAGTTGGCCACATCCAGGTTTGCCTCCATTTGTGATTTCTTTATTGTTTCTATTTCCATTTAAAGGACTTAGACTGTTCAATTCATATTCTTGTTTGGTTTTGTTTTCCTGTAACTTTAAGGGACTAATTTGTTTCTTCTTTAAGGACTTCTACCTCTTTGCCTGTGTTTTCCTGTATGTCTTTATGGGAGTTTAAGCACTTATATAATTAAAGGCCTCTATCATCTTCCTGAGACAGAATTTTAGGTCAGAATCTTGCTTTTTTCAGGTGTGTTATAGCATCCAGGGCTTGCTGAGATGAAAGAACTGATTTGTGATGATGCCAAGTTACATTGGCTCTGTTGCTTCTTCTCCTGTGCTTGCCTCACATCATCTGGTTATTGCTGGTGTTAAGTGGCCTGGTTGTCTCTACCTAGAGCCTGTCCTTCCTTGGAGGCCTATACAGCTTTGTGACCTGGGTTAGAACAGGAATCCTGGGAGACAGGCAGTACTATCTCTGGTTAGGTGAGGCTTCCTATGTCCCCGATTAGAGTAGAACTCCTGTGTCTCTGGTAACTGCAGACCTCCTGGGACACAGGAAGGATATATCCCTTGTTTTGGCAGTCCTCCGGGACATGGGAAGGATATGTCCCTGGCTTTGCTAGTCCTCCGGGGAGACAGCCATACTCTGAAGTGTAGGAGAGGAGCAAGAAAGCCTTGTCTGTCCCGGGGGAGTTCCATTTCGGAAATTGTGGCCCTAGCAAAGCAGATAGATTCTGAGTCTGCTGAAGTCCTTAGTGTTCCCAGCTGGGGCAGATGTTAGAGGCAGGAGTCTTACCTGTGTCCCTGATTATTGCAGACCTCCTGGGAGACAGGCAGGCACTGGGGGTATGGAAAAGGTGCAGATGCACCAATCTGCTCTGGCTGAAGTTGCAGACTGGAAGGAAGATGGGGCTTTGGCTGAGCAGTGTCTGCTGGGCTCCCTGTGGGTCTCAGCTGGGGCAGCCACTGGAGCAGGGACTTTCAACCATATCCTTGGTTATTACAGACCTTCTGGGAAGAAAGTAAGCTGTGGCTGTGGCATTTGAAGTAGTACCTAGTTAGTCTTTGAATTTCCTAAGGGTCTGTTGTTATGTCTACCTTTTCATTTCTGATTTGTTTCTTTGAATTCTTCTCTCTGTCTCTTAGTTATTTTGGCTAAGGCCTTCTTTGTCTTACTGATTTTCTCAAAGAATCTGCTCTTGTTTTTTGTTTTGGGATTTTTTTTTTGATTCATTATGTTGTTTTCTTTGTTTGTAACTGAATATGTTCAGCCTTGCTTTAGACTCCCTTTTGGTGTTCTTGTTCCTTCTTTTCATTCTCCTCCTCCTTCTTCTTCTTTCTTAATTCTAGAACTTCCAAGTATACTTTTCAAATGGCTGATATAAAAACTTTCTAATTTCTTTACAGAAGTATTTATTACTATAAATGATCCCCTTAGCTCTGCTTTCATTATATATAATAGATTTGTGTATGTTGTTTCTTTATTTTCATTGAATTCTAGAAAGTCTTTAATTTCTTACTTTACTTCTCCCCTGAGCCAGAGATCATTGGGTAGAGAGTTGTTCAGTTTCTATGAATGTATAGGCATTTTGGTGTTTCTGTTGTTGAAGTCCAGCTTTGATAGATGGTGGTCTGAAAGGATACAAGACATTATTTCCATTTTCTTGTATCTGTTGAGGTTTACTCTGTGAATGTGTATGTGGTCTATTTTAGAGAAGAATGAATGAGGTTCTGAGAAGAAGGTATATTCTTTTGTGTTTGAGTAGAATATTCCATAGTTGTCTGTTAAATCCATTGATTTATAATGTCAGTTTCATTTCTCTGTCTAATTTTTGTCTGGATGACCTGTCAATTGGTGAGAATTGGGTATTTTAGTCTCCCACTATTAATGTGTGGGGTTCTTTCACCAGTGTGGGTACTTTTAATTAATGGCATAGATATTCAGAATTGGGATATCATTTTGGTATGTTTTTCCTTTGATGAGTATGATGTGCCCTTCAATGACTCTTTTGATTCATTATGGTTGAAATTCAATTTTATTAGCTATTCTAGCGTAGCTTCTTGTGTCTGTTTGCTTGGAAAATTGTTTTCTAGCCTTTTTCTCTGAGTTAATGTCTATCTTTATTTCTGAGGTGTGTTTCTTGTAAGTAGCAGTATGATCCTGTTTTAATATCTATTGTTTGAGCCAGTGTCTTTTTATTGGAAAATTAATTCCATTGAGGTTTGAGAGATATTACTGACTAGTGATTGTTATTTCTTGTTATTTTGATGTTAGTATTGTTAGTGTGTGTGTGTGTGTGTGTGTGTGTGTGTGTGTGTGTGTGTATTTCTGTGTTCCTCCCTTTTTCCGGCATAGAATTACTTATTTCCTGTTTTCTTGGATATGGTTTTCCTTCTTGGTTTAAAGTTTTTCTTCTAGTACATTCTGTAGGGCTGGATTTGTGGGTAGATATTCTTTGAATTTGGATTTGTCTTGAAATTTGTTGTGTTTTCCATCTATTGCAATTGAAAATTTTGCTGGAGTCTTTGGGGTCATCAGTTGTTTTCTTTAGGTGTTGCAAGATATATGTACAGGCATTTCTAGCTCTTAGAGTCTGTTGAGAAGTCTGGTGTAATTCTGACAGGTCAACCTTGTAATTTTACCTGGCCTTTTTTTCTTGACAGTTTTTATATCCTTTCTTTGTTCTGTATATTCTATGTTTTTATTATTATGTTTTGGGAGGATTTTCTTTTCTGGTGCAGTCTAATCTGTGTTCTATAAGCTTCTTGTATATTTATAGGCTTTTATTTTTTAGTTTGGGAAAGTTTTCTTCTATGATTTTGTTGGAAATATTTTTTGTTCCTTGAAACTAGGGCTTTTTATCTTCTTCTACTCGTATTATTCTTATGCTAGGTCTTTTTATGGTATCCCACACTTTCTGGATGTTTTGTGTCAAGAATTTTATAGATTTAATATTTTTAACTGATGTATCAATTTCTTCTATTATTATTACTTGTAATCCTGAAATTGTCTTCCATCTCCTCCATTCTGTTGTTGCTTGCATCTGATACTTCTGTTCTCTTCCCTAGGTTTTCATTCTCCAGTATTACCTTGGATTTTCTTTATTGGTTCTATTTCCACTTTCAGTTCCTATAAAGTTTACTTATTTCCTTCTCCTGCCAAATTGTATTTTCCTGTATATCTTAAGGGATGTATTTGTTTCATTTTTAAAGATTCCTACCTATTTGCTTGTGTTTTCCTGCATTTCTTTAAGGGATTTCTTCATTTCTTCTTTAACAGCCTCTATCATCTATACAAGATTGGAGTCAAGGTCAATTTCTTTTGTTCCATTTATGTTGGGACATCCAGAGATTGCTGCAGTATGGTAGCTGTACTCTGAAGTTCTCAGATTGCCTGGGTTTTTGTTAATTGTATTCTTTGTAGCACCTTCATCCATCACAAATTTATAGTTCATGGATGTTACTATTGTAGAAGGTTTTAGGAAAGGGCCTAATTTCAATGATTCAGTGTGGCAAGCAAATGAAGAATATCTTTAGCCTATATAGTTCTGGATCAGTGTTTCTGATGAAAGCATGATGAGAGGTGTTGGGAAAATCGAGGTCAGCAGAGTATAGCAGGGAGCTCAGGGAAGCTGATGAGTGACCCAGTGGACTCAGCAGACAGGGAAGATGAGTAGAGGAAAATCTAACCTCCCTGCTTCTGATATTAATGATAACTCTTTTTCAGACCTTGTTTTGTCCACAGTGATTATGTCTGATCATGTGCCCATTTGTGTGTGTGTCTGTGTGTATATGAATGTGTTTTATATACTTGAGTTATAATTCTACAAATTAGTATATTGCATTATGAGGCAAGAGAAGAAAATATTTAAAGTTGTAATTCATTTTTAACTGTATAATTTATTATATAGAGTAATAATTATATTTATATGTACATTCTAGATAAATATTTTGTTATATTACATATTCATGATTATATATCTTAATTGTAAGCATCCTTTGTTACCTCTACCATTTCATTTTCAGTAAGAATAAAACTATCTTGCATACTATTGGGAATTGTGATATTTATTTTTAAGCAAGCTTAATTTTTGAAAATATATTTAATTTAGTAATACTGTAATTTTATAATATTTTTAGGTAATTTCTCTAGAATATTTAGATAAAAAGGTTATATTTTCAAGAGAAGAAAATGGAATTTCAGGTACATTTTCTAAGAACTTAATTAGTATGAGAGCTTTAACTCTTTACTGTTACATTTTTTTCTTGGTCTTATGTATATATACTCTTTTTACTGAGAAATGATTTAGCATCAATCACTTTATTTCATATTCATTTGCAAATAATTCATTTGCTTGTTATAGAAAAACCTAAATCACCTGGGTATTTTTCTGTCCTGAGAGAACCAATATGTTCTTTCTCTGGGGCATTCTGTATACTTCAAGAAAATTTCAAAGGGCTGGTGTAAGAAGGAAAGTACACAATTTTCACAGCTTGCTGTATGTGATGGAAGCAATCATTTTCAGTGTAAGAAGAAAATCTATCATATACAAAATATTTAGAAACTCTGAATTTTAAATTATACTACATGCTTTAACTTGCAAGCTTTCTTTAATTTTTAAAATATTATAGTATCAGTTTACTTTTGAGATTATACTATAATTACACTATTTCATTTTCCTCTTTCCTCCCTATATAGCCTCTCATCTATCCATCCCTGCTCTCTTCAATTTAATATCTTTTATTGTTATTCTATGCACATATATGTACATATATATTCCTAAATATAATAAACGCAGTCCATATAATATTACTTATATTTATGTTTTAACAGCTGATTATTTTGCACTGTGTAAATAAGAGCAAATAATAAGATGGTATTTCCCAAGAAAGAGCATATCTATTAGCTTTATATGTAGTTTGGTGGTTAGATTCTACTTAAAAAATTGCATGCTGCACTGAAAGCATATGTCTCCTATAGAGACTTATTGTGTCTTATTTTGACCACATATTTGGTGATTAGAAATCTGTTTTTACTTCCACAAGAAAAGTCGGAGTATAAGAAGTAAAATTGAGGGTTATATTTCAAATGAGGAAAAACTATGAAATGCATAAAAAATTTAAAGACTAAAAACCAAACACTGTTTTGAGCTCTCTGGAGATTTTCTTATTAAGTGTTTTAAAGAAAAATTAATTTTACTTCTAAACGTGTAAATAAGTTTTCAAACTTAACCATCCAGTCTTTTTATTGAATTTTCTTATATAAATTAGTAACTTCATAAAATGAATCAGATATATAATTCTGGGTTTATTTCTGGAGTTAATGATTCCTAAGTATTGATACATCATAAAAAAAAGCCACAACAAATCTTCTAAAACTAGAACAATAGAGAAGAAGCCTTGCAAATTGTGACATGGTCTAGTTGATTCTCATGTCTAAATTCAATAAAAGTATGTTGGGTCATTTATTTTACAGGTAAAACACAGCACACATACACACACATAAACACATATTCTATCAACACTTCCAGTGTTAGGATAAAGCAGCAACTGAAATTACTCTTTCGAAATATCATCTCTGTGTTTCTGATACTGCTAAAGAAATATGTGTATTTCTGATTTAGTTGATTATATATTATATTTTTTACCTTTGTAATTTATTTCTAGTAAAATCAATTAGATAAAATTATTATCAATCCAATTTTATCTGTATGATATAGAAATGTTTCTGCTATAAGTATTTGTGAAAAAATATTTAAATGATACATTTAATTTTGACTACAGGGATTCTTACTACATACTAAATAAGAATTAGATAATTGGTTCTGTATAATTTGATGTTGAATGGTGTATATTGTCAAATTTCTGAAACACCTTTGCCTTAAAACCAGAAATGTGAAAAAGGGAATAATTTGTAAGAAAAAAATATTATCACATGACTGGTCCAAATTAATCTTTAAATCCATGATCATTAGTACCCAAAATTAAAATATATTGGAAATTTACCCAAATATGCTTATTTCCTGATTTTAAGCAGATGTAGATAAACAATATATCTATGAGATCATTAAAACCTACAAGACTGGTATTTAGTATTTTAATCTCACTGGACTTCTTTTTGAAGTTCACTATATATATATATGTATATACATATACATATACATATACATATACATATACATATACATATACATATACATACATATACATATACATAGTGTAGCCCATTAATACCATGAGATAAAAGTTCTTTATTCCTTATTCTTTAGTAATAAATAAAATATAAATTCATAATTCATATTTTTATTCAGGCTTTGCATTATATTTTTAATAAACCTCATAAAATCTGCAATAAATTACTGCTAAGATTAAACAAGGTATAATGTCAGGAATGTGTAATAAGTTTAATCAATATTATTTATACTTATTTATACTTAACATTGATACAAAAGAATCACATTTTCCCAGTTTACCTTGTCCATAAATACTACATCTGAGATTTAAACATAGAAATTTCATTCAAAATCTAGTATTTTTAATTCCTTACAACCATCCTTTATCAGCTATGTGAATGTCACATTTGTGATATAGCTTTGTATTCTTTTATGTGTATATATGTCATCATCTGCCTCAGAAAGAACTTAAATATAGACCATCTACTGTCACTTATCAGTTAAATCTATCTAATTTATACTGTGTTCCTGATACTTTGTAGTGAACATTTCCACATGTATCCTAGGATTTTTAAGTAGAACATGAGGAATGGAAAAATGGCAATGAAAATTCATTTTCAGGATGTTTGATAAACATTTTATTTCCCTATATATTTTGTATATGATAATGTATAGATTTATACATAATTTCATTAGTATATTCAAATTAAAATTGAAGCTATTATATTTGTGTATTCTTATAAAATGTATGCTGGTTTTCTTTAAATATACCTGGAAGTTTTAGATATTTTGCATTTTAGATTTCTGAAATTATGAAGTTCTATAAGAACTTAATAAATTTTTGTATGTTTAGCTCCATTATTGACTCTAAAAAAATAAGACTGCATATATAAGACTATTCCTCAATACAAAAATAAGTCATTTCTTCTTTTAGAATCATCTAATTGCTATACAGCTTATAATTGGAAATTTCAATGCAACAATTACCATGTGTTTCATAGTGAATATAAATCAATAGGTCTCAGATGATTTAGCTAAACCTAATGTAGATAGGCTGATCATAAATTCAAATATGTTGATTTGTCTGAAATCCTGAAGAGAAAGCAACAGCATTAGTGAAAATCTGCTTTTCTGATTTTAGACATTGAAACCAGGATTTGTTCATAGTAGGTAAGCAGGTTACAGAACCTCACAATGAACACTTGCTTTGACTTTCATTGAATCTGATATTTACATTTCAAACATCAAAGTTTCACATCTAATTCAGGATTTTGTCAGAATTTCCTGTTACTGCATGTTTGCTGTTTATATCATAACATTTATTTTGAAAAATATTTCTATAATGATTAATACTGATTGTTACCGAAACATATTTAGCTTATAGTAAATTTATCAAATCCATAGGATCAGTACTAAGAGAATAACCACACATTATTTATGAAACAAATGTGTCTCATATTAAATCCAAAGATTTTTTTTTGTTGTTTTTTTCTAGACAGGGTCTTTTTTTGACCCTGGCAGGTTTAGACATAGTTATGTAGACCAAGCTAAACATATTAAAGAGAGGTTAATCCTAGATTTATGTTTAAAGACATAAGCCAAAATTCCTGGCCCAAAGATAGATTTTTTTTTATATGCACACATCCTTGTATTGTGAATTGAAATCTCCCATATTATAAGTTAAACTGTTTTAAAAATAAAAGAAAAAATCACCAAAGGTTAAAAAAATTAGGTAAGGAAAAATATGCATTTCAGGAAAGAAAAGTGAAAAACTAAAGTACATTTTAAAAAGTATTTGCTTTCTTTTAGTTTTTCATTTTTAAAAGGCTCATCTGTCCATTTATTAATTTTTCTGTTCATCATAGTTCATCATGAGTTAATGAAATGAGAAACTGTCAAAAGAAAGGCAGCCCTGAGTGGGTTTGATATCTAAGACAAATTCAGTCCATGTTCTATTATCTCATAACCACTAATTGATGCTCATTTAATTTTACCCTGTTAAACTCTAAAGATTTCACTGTCTATATGACTCAGACAGTGAGGAAATTTATTAGATAGACTCTATGTATATCCTATGATACAGCTTCATGTTGATAATTGTGAACAGAGTGTAATATGAAAAATGTGCAAAAAATTAACAGAGAATAAAGAACATTCATAATATTAAATTTGCTGATTTTAAATGTGAAAAGCATAGCAAAAATGTAATACTTGACCTTTTCAATTAATTTTTGACTTAATAATGCATCTACTTTTTCTCAACTTCTTTATTACAGCTTCAGCCTCCATGAAGATAGTGCTCTTTATAAAATTCTAAAAGACAAATTCTAAAAGACACACCGCACAGGGATGTCATGGTGGACACAGATCTCAAAAGGAATTGACTTTATATGTTGTTAGAGTCAGAAATGTTGCAACATCCACTAGGTTACACTGTGCAAAGAATTCCAGTGAACAATGTGACAGACATCACCATGTTTATACTAACTGGCTTCACTGATGATGCGGACATTCAAGTCTTGTTATTTCTTTTGTTTTTGGTGATTTATCTTTTTACTCTTATAGGCAATTTAGGACTTGTTTTGCTAGTCATTGGAGATTCTCGCCTTCACAATCCCATGTACTATTTTTTAAGTGTTTTATCATTCCTAGATGCCTGTTATTCCACAGTTGTCACTCCTAAGATGTTGGTCAATTTTCTTTCAAAAGATAAATCTATCTCATACCCTAGTTGTGTGACAGAGATGTTCCTCTTTGTTACATTTGGAACCACAGAATGCTTCCTGTTGGCAGCAATGGCTTATGACCGCTATGTAGCTATCTACAACCCACTTCTTTATGCAGTGAAAATGTCATCTAGAGTCTATATACCTCTCATCATAGCTTGTTATTCAGGTGGAGTTATGCATGCCACTATACACACAGTGGCTACCTTTAGCCTTTCTTTCTGTGCATCCAATGAAATTAGGCATGTCTTCTGTGATATTCCTCCATTGCTTGCTATTTCTTGTTCAAACACAAATATAAACCAGCTTTTGCTCTTCTATTGTGTAGGTTCCATTGAGATTATCACCATCCTGATTGTCCTGATCTCTTACAGTTTCATACTCTTTGCAATTCTTAAGATGAATTCTGCTGAAGGGAGGAGAAAAATATTCTCTACATGTGGTTCTCACCTTACAGGAGTGTCCATTTATCATGGGACAATTCTTTTCATGTATGTGAGACCTAGTTCTAACTATGCCTTGGAGCATGACATGATAGTGTCCACATTTTATACTATTGTGATTCCAATGCTGAATCCCATCATCTATAGTCTAAGAAACAAAGATGTAAAAGAGGCAATGAAAAAGATTTTTGAGAGAAATTTGTTCATGAACAAAGTGCACTTCAAATTATAATAATTCTAAAAATAATTTTTGTTGTAAATCTGTATTTTACAGAGAAAAGCACTCCCCGGTTTTGTTAATAGTGTCCATGTTCCAAAATGTTAGAGCTAACTTGTTAATACTGTCTTAGTTACTGTCTGTCAAAAGTAGTAATGAGTTTTATCACTTATGTAGCTATGGATGAATTCAAACACAGTTATACTAAAAATACTATGGATATATATGTTGTCCTCATTAAATTGTTTTAATTTTCAATAGCACTCAAGTCTTTAGGAGTCTATTCTTTAGAATATTTCATTTTGGTTGTTATATGTCCTCTTCCTCCAACCTAAATTTTGTATGTCATGCTTTGGTTCCCTTCTTCCCTGGCTACAATGCAATTGCTCAAATTCTCTTAACATACTCCTAACAAACTAATCATCTCTAGTGGTTGTAAACATATTCAACTTAAGTCATAGACTTTTTAAATTAATTAATTAATTAACTTTAAACTCCAGATTTTATTTCCCTCCCTGTCCAGCCTCCAACTGTTCCATATCCAATACCTCCTTCCTGCTACCTTGTGTCCATGAGGATGATCCCATACTGATCCCCACCCCACCAGACCTCTAAACTCCCTGGGTCCTCCAGTCTTTTGAGGATTAGGTGCATCCTCTCTGACTAAATGCAGACCAGTAGTCTTATGCTGTATATGAGTTGGTTGCCTCATATCAGCTGGTATATGTTGCCTGGTTGGTGGTCCAGTGTCTGAGAGAACTTGGGGTTTCAGGTTAATTGAAACTGTTGATCCTCCTACCAGGTCCTCCTCCTCCTCAGCTTCTTCCTGCTTTCACCTAATTCAACCACAGTGGTCAGTAATTTCTGTCCATTGGTTGGGTGCAAATCTCTTCATCTGACTCTTTCAGCTGCTTGTTGGTTCTTTCTGAGGGCAGTCAAGATAGGTCCCTTTTTGTGAGTGCTCCATAGCCTCCTTAATAGTGTCAGGTCTTATATGAAGCTCAAAAAGAAGGAACACCAAAATGTAGATATTTTGGTCCTTCTTAGAAGGGAGATCAAAATACCCATGGCTTACACCCAACCAATGGACTGAGCATAGGGTTCCCAATGGAAAAGCTAGAGAAAGAACCCAAGGAGCTGAAGAAGTTTGCAGCTCCATAGGAGGAACAATAATATGTACCAACTAGTACACCTAGGGCTCCTAGAGACTAATCTACCAACCAAAGAGTACACATGAAGGGACCCATGGCTCCAGCTACATATGTAGCAGAGGATGACCTTTTTAGACATTAATGATTAAGAGAACAGGAAATACAGACACAAGTATCTCCAACAGAATACAAGAGATGGAAGACAGACTCTGTTGTAGAAGATACGGTAAAAGAAATTGATACATCAGTTAAAGAAAATATTAAATGAAAAGCATCCTGAGACAAAACATCCAGGAAATCTGGGATAATGTGAAAAGACCAAACCTAGTAAAAATAGGAATAGAAGGAGAATATTCCCATCACAAAGGCCCATAAAATTTCTTGTCAAAAATCATAGAAGAAAATTTTCCTAACCTAAACAAAGACATGTACAAAATCTTGTGAATGAAAAAGAAGCTTACAGATCACAAAATACACTCGACTAGAAAAAAAATCCTCCTGCTACATCATAATCAAAACATTAAAGATACAGAATATAGAAAGAATATAAAAATCTGCAAGGGAAAAAGGTCAAGAACATATAAAGACAGAGCTATTATAATTGCACCTAATTTCTCAACAAAGACAATAAAATACAAAAGGACCTGGAAAGATGTCATGTGAACCCTAAGAGACAACAGTTGTTAGCTGATACTACTCTACCATCAACTCGTTTAAATCACCATAGATGGAGAAACCAAGATGTTCCATTATAAAACAAATGTAAACTAAATTTCCATTAATCCAGGCCTACAAAGCATACTAGCAGGAAAACTCCAACACAGGAGTGCTACCACTACAAAGAAATCACAAAAAATTAATAATTTCACAACAGCAAAGGCAAAAGAGGAAAATCTCCTCCCTTTTCTCACATGCTTGCAAACATACATACACACACACACACACACACATACACAAAACACCAACATTAAAATAATAGAAAGTGAAACTCATTGTTTATTAATATCTCCCTATATCAATTGACTAAATATGCTAATGAAATACACAGTCTAAACTAGATACATCATTCTGCTGCCTATCAGAAACATACCTCAGCAACAAAGATAGTAGCTAACTCTAGAAGAAGGTTAGTAGTCATTCTAACATATAATAAATGTAGACTTTAAAAAAAAACAAGCAAAGGAGAAGGGGAAGGGCGCTTTTTACTCATCAAAGGAAAGATCCACCAAGATAATGTCACAATTCTGAAAATCTCTGCTCCAAATGAAAGGGCACCTGTGTTTGAAAATAAAAATTACTGAAGCTTACCACATGTCAAACCCCACACATTAATAGTAGGAGCCTTTACCACTCCAGTATTACCTACAGGTCATCCAAACAGAAATTAAGCAGAGAAATAATGAAATTAACAGATGTTATTAATCAAATTGACCTAAAATATTTCTACATAAAAATTCAGCCAAACAAAAGAATATACCTTCTTCTCAGTATCTCATGGAACCTTCTCCAAGGTTGACCATATACTCAGTCACAAAACAAGCCTCAACAGATAAAAGAATATTGAAATAACAACTGGCATCTCATTAGATCACTATGAATTAAAGCTGGACTTCAACAAAAGAAGAAACAACATAAAGTTTACAAACTCTTTGAAACAGAACAACTCTCTACTCAATGACTACTGGGTCAAAGAAGAAATAAAGACATTAAAGACTTTCTAGAATTCAAAGAAAATAAAGACACAACATACAGAAATTTATAGGACACTTGCCAAAAGGAATGTTCATAGCACTAAGAGCCTTCAAACTACAGAGTTTTCATACTAACAACTTAACAGAAGAACTGAAAACTAGAACAAAAAGAAGAAAGTACTACCAAGAGAAGTAGACATCAGGAAACGGTCAACCTTAGGGCAGAAATCAACCAATTAGAAACAAAGAGAATACAAAGAATCAATAAAACCAACAACTTGTTCTTTGAGAAAATCTACCAGATAGACAAACCCTTAGCCAAACTAACTGAAAGGAAAAGAAGCAGTATCTAAATTAACAAAATTGGAAATGAAAAGAGACACATAACAACAGACACAGAGAAATTAAAAGAATCACTGTGTCTTACTAGTCCTTTTAACCTAAGGAAATAGAAGTAGTCAATAAAAGTCTAAAACCAAAAAGGAAAAAAAAAAGATTAGTGCCATATAGTTTTAGCACAGAATTCTACCAGGCTTTCAAAGGAGAGCTAAAACAATACTCCTCAAACTAGTCCACAAAATAGAAACAGAAAGAGCATTGCCAAACTCTATGAGGACACAGATGATCTAATACCTAAACTACACAAAGACTGAACAAAGAAAGCAGCATTTCAGACCAATTGCAGACCAATTTACATTATGAACCTTAATTCAAAAATCCTAAATAAAACATTCACAAACTTAATCAGAGAACAAATCTAAAATACCATCCACTATCACATAGGATTAATCCCATGGATACAGAGGTATTTTAATATAAGAAAGTCAATGCAAATAAATAAATTGAAAGAAAAATACCATATGACCATCACATTGGATGTTGAAAAGGTCTTTGACAAAATCCAACACTCCTAGCTGTTAATAGCCTTAGAGAGATCACAGAAACAAGGCACATACCTTAAAATAATAAAGGAAATATACAATAAGCCAATATCCAACATCAAATTAAATAGAGAGAAACTTAATTTCAGTAAAACCAGGGACAAGTCTTCCTACTGATTCAGTATCACTTCAATATAGTATTTGGAGTGTCAGCTAGAGCAGTAAGACAACTAAAGGAGATCAAAGGAACACAAATTGGAAAGAAAGAAGTAAAAATATTACTATTCACAGATGACTCTATAGTATAAATGTGACTCCAAAATTCTATCAGAGAAGTCCTATAGCTTATAAACAGCATCATCCAAGTGGCAGAGTAAAAAAAAAAAAAAAAAAAAAAAAAAAAAAAAGCTCAAAAAGAATCGGTAGCCCATCTTTGTACACATGATAGTGTGACTGAGAAAGAAATTATGGAAACAGCATGCAATAGTATAACAACAAATAAATATCATATATAATGGATTAACTGTAACTGAAGAAGCAAAATATCTGTATAAGAAGAATACAAAGCTTCCTGCCACCCTTTGCACCAGGGAGCCAGGAGACTCCACAGCCTTCTGTGCATAGCCTGCTAGGAGGGAGTGAACTCCCAGGAGGCTTTCACTTTTGAGCAAAGAGGTGAGATCCCCACCTTCTCTCTGGAGGGAACCCAGCTAGGAGCACACAAGACTTTTGTTTGTTTGTTTTGGAGAAAATAATTGAGATAGACAAAGTCTTGCACAAAGAAACAAAAAAGCATAGACAGTATGCAAATTAAAAAATCAGAAATGACAAAGAAGACATAACAATAGAAAATGAGGAAGTTAAAAATATCACTTGGATGATGGTTTCATGTATATTGCTTTTATTATGTTTAGTTATGTCCATGAATTCCTGGTCTCTCCAAGACATTAAACATGAAAGGTGTTGCATTTGTCAAAGTCTTTTTCAGCATCTAATGAGATAATCATGTGACTTTTTTCACTTTGATTACATAATGGATTATGCTGATGGATTTTCATATATGGAACTATCCCCTGCATTCTTGGGATGAAGCCTACTTAATCTGATGAATGATGTTTTTGATGTGTTCTTGGATTCGGTTTGAAAGCATTTTGGTGAGTATTTTTCATTGACATTCAGAAACAAATTCAATCTAAAATTACCTTTCTTTGTTGGGTCTTTATGTGGTTTAGGTATCAGAGTAACTGTGGTTTCATAGAATGAATTAGGTTGTGTTCCTTTTCTTTCTATTTTTTGGACTTTTTGGAGGAGTAGTGGTATTAGCTCTTCTTTGAAAGGCTGGTAGAATTCAGGTATGGAAGGAGACAGAAGAGAAGCCCAGTGGGCTAAGAGAATTAAGGGAATTATGCAACTACATGGGGTTGGGGTTGTGGAATGGCAGAACTCTTAGAAAGTCCCAGAGACCAGAGATGTGAGAGGCTCCCAGGACTCAATGGAAGTAGACTCTTGCATTGACTACCTCCAACAGAGGCATGGAGATACCAAGACCTCTTCAAATACTGTG
The DNA here is from genome assembly GCF_947179515.1 of Apodemus sylvaticus. Taxonomy (NCBI): domain Eukaryota; kingdom Metazoa; phylum Chordata; class Mammalia; order Rodentia; family Muridae; genus Apodemus; species Apodemus sylvaticus. The sequence continues at coordinate 67,454,782 of NC_067476.1, forward strand.
ACTCAGAATTGCTCCTGTCTAAAAGAAATGTAGGAAGAAAAAATGAGCAGAGAATAAAGGAAAGGTAGGCCAGTGAGCAGCCCAACTTAGGTTCCATTCCATGGGCAGGCATCAAACCCTGACACTATTAGTAGTACTATGTTGCACTTGAAGTCAGGAGCCTAACATGGCTGTCTTCTGAGAGGCTCATCAGCATTTAACTTAGACAGATACAAATACTTATTGTCAACAATTGGACTGAGGGCCAGGACCTCTATGGAAGAGTTAGGTCAAGGACTGAAGGAGCTGAAGGGGAAGACAATCCCAAAGGGAGAACAACAGTGTTAACTAACCTGAACCACTGGAAGCTCTCAGAGACTCAGTCAACAATCACAGAGCCCATTCAAGGGCTGGTCCAAGACACATCTACAGTAGGGGACTGCATTGTCTAGCCTCAGTGGGAGAGCATGTTCCTAATCCTGAAGAGAATTGGTGCCCAGAAGAAGGGGGATGCCTGGAAGCTGATGTGCTCTCTCAGAGGCAAAGTGGAAGAGATGGAATAAAGATCTCTGAGAGGTGGGACTGGGAGGTGGCAACATTTGGCATGTAAATAAATAAAATAATTTAATGAAAAATTATTAAGTCTTACTTCAAAAGTCTATATTGCACAAAACTGGAAAAATCTAAACAAAATAGATGATTTACCATGTATCTAGGCATATACTTCTTACCAAAGTTAAATAGGTAAACTATCTAAACCATCCCATAAACCTAAGGAAATAGAAGCTGTCATTAAAACCCTCCAATCCAGGAAAAAAATAGAAAGGAAAAAGAAAAAGAAAAAAAAAAACAGGACCACCAAATGGTTTTAATGAAGAAGTAAAGACTTCTACCAGACATTCAAATAAGAACTAATGAGAATCAAAACCTACTCCATCTTGGGACTGGCCTCCAGCTTAAAATTAAAGATTATTCTGATTCTTTTAGATGTATTTGCAGACCATTTGTGATTGTTTGGTGTCTTGCTTCAGAACACCGACTTGTCAGTTTACAATAGTCATTCTTTTCAGAATGGTCATCCCTTTACTTACTCCCATTTTCTAAGCCCTCTCTTGCTGAGAGTTTGAAGCTACTCTGCCTCCATTTCCTGTTTTTTTTTCTATATTCTTTGTTTACATTCCAAATGATTTCCCCTTTCCCAGTTCCCCCCTCCCCATATGTCCCATAAGCTTCTTCTCTCCACCCATTCTCCAATCACCTCCCTCCCTTTTCTCTGTCCTGGTACTCCCCTACAATGCTAGATCAAGCCTTTTGAAGATCAGGACCCTCTCCATACTTCTTCATGGGAGTCATTTGTTATGCTAATTGTGCCTTGGGTATTCAGAGCTTCTGGGCTAATTAATATCCACTTATCAGAGATTGTATTCCATGTGAATTCTCTTGTGATTGGGTTACCTCACTTAGGATGATATTTTCCAGTTCCAACCATTTGCCTAAAAATTTAATGAATTCATTGTTTTTAATTGCTAAGTAGTATTCCATAGTGTAAATACCACATTTTCTGTATCCGTTCCTCCACTGAGGAACATCTGGGTTCTTTCCAGCTTCTGGCTATTAGAAATAAGGCTTCAATGAACATAGTAGAGCATGTGTCCTTATTGTATGCTGGGGAATCCTTTGGGTATATTCCCAGGAGATGTATAGCAGGGTCCTCCAGAAGTGTCATTTCCAGTTTTCTGAGGAACTGTCAGACTGATTTCCATAGTGGTTGTACCATCTTACAATCCCACCAACAGTGGAAGAGTGTTCCTCTTTCTCCACATCCTCGCCAACAAATGCTGTCTCCTGAGTTTTTAACCTTAGCCTTTCCTGCTTTTTAAGGTTGGGTTAGAGCTAAACCCAAGCCCAGGCTTGTAATAAAGAGATTCTAATGTGATTAGATTGAAAATGGCTCCACGGTGGTCTTTGGGTATTCAGGACCATTTCTTGGCTGAACACTAATACCAAATCTCCTCAAACCATTCCACAACATAGAAACAGAAGTAACACTGCCTAATTCATTCTGTGGGGCACAGTTACCCGGATTAATATCAAAACCACAAGACTCAACAATGAAAGAATACTACAGGCCTATTTAGCTTATGAACATCAACAAAAATTACTCAATAGAATTCTCACAAATCCAAGAACACATTAAACCATCATCCACCATGATCAAGTAGGCCTCATCTCAGAGGTGTTGGGATGGTTTGATATATGAAAATCCAGAAAATTAATTCATAATAATAAATAAATAAATCCAATAAATAAACTAAAAGGAAAAAGTCACATGATCATCTCATCAGATGCTAGAAAAGCCTTTGACAAAATCCAATAACCCTTCATGGTAAAAGTCTTGGAGAGATTGGGGATTTATGGCACATACCAAAACATGATAAAAAGCAGTATAAAGCAAACCAATAGGCAGCATAAAATTAAATGAAGAAGAACTTGAAGCAATCCTACTAAAATCAGAGACAAGAACAAGCTGCCCACTCTCTATCTATTCAATATAGTATTTGAAGTTCTAACTAAATCAAAAAGACAACAAAAGGATATGAAGACACAAATTAGAAAGAAAAAAGTCAACGTATTATATCATTCAGGGGTGATATGATAATATACATAAACTACCCAAAAGTTCTACCAGAGAATGCCTGCAGCTGATAAACAACTTTAGCAAAGTGATTGGTTATAAATTACTTTAAATAAATCAATAATCCTCCTTTATACAAATGACAAATGGTCTGAGAGAGAAATTAGAGAAATAACCATCTTCACAATAATCACGAAAAATATAAAATGTCTTGTTGTAATTCTAACCAAGCAAATGAAAGATCTATAAAGTCTCTAAAGAAAGAAATCATCAATGTCAGTAGTTGGAAACTTCTTCCATATTCATGTATTAACATAGTAAAATAAGCCATCTTACCTAAAGTAATCTACACATTTATTCCAATTCCTAAAAAATTTCCAAGAGAATTCTTTACAGAACTTGAATGAACAATTCTCAACTTTGTATGGAAAAACAAAAATCCCACTATAGCTAAAACAATTCTGAATGACAAAATAATGTCTGGAGCAATCACCATACCCGATCTCAAGCTGTACTACATAGTAAAACTGATTAGAAAAAAAAATGCATGGTATAGAAACATCCAGGTTGATCAACACAATAGAATAAAAGTCCCAGAAATAAACCCATAAAGCATGGGATACTTTATTTTGATATAGAAACCAAAGCCATCCCATGGGAAAAAGAAAGCATCTTCAACAAATGATGCTGGTCTATTGTCTACATATAGATAAATGCAAATAGAACCATATTTGCCACCCTTCACAAAACTCAAATCTAAGTGAATCAAGGACCTCAAGATAAAACTAGATACAATAAATCTAACATAAGAGAACATAGTAAATAGCCTTGAATGCATTGGTACAGGAGACAATTTCCTGAACACTAGTGTCTCAGGTTCTAAGACCAAAAATTGATAAATAGTACTTAATGAAATTGAAAATGTTTTGTATGGTACAGGATGCTATCAATATGACAAAAGAGCAGGTTATAATTGGGAAAGAATCTTCATCAACCCTACATCTGAGAGAGAACTAATATCCAAAATTTATAAAGAATTCAAGGAATTAGACACAAACAACCCAAATAATCCAACTAAAAGTGGGTTACAGAACTAAAAAGAGAATTCTCAACTGAGTAATTTGGAATGGCCAAGAATTACTTAAGAAAATGTTCAGCAACTTTAGTCATCAGTTAAATGCAATTCAAAACTGCACTGAGAGTCCATCTTATACCAATAGAATGAATGCAATCATAAACTAATGGGACAGTACAGACAGATTGTCTAGGATTGGGAAAAAGGAGAACACTCTTACTTTACTGGTGGTATTGCAACCCGGTAAAGTTTCTCTGGAAATGTAGAGCCAACTATACTGCTCCTAAGCATATACCCAAAAGCTGTTCTACTATACTAAAACACCATGTATTTCACTATTTTCATGGCACCTTTATTTGTTATAGACAGAAACTGGAAACAACTTACATATACTTTAACCAAAGAATGGATACAGAAACTGTGGTTCTTTTGTACAGTGGAATACTATTAAGCTATTAAAAATAAATATAGCATAGATATTGCAGGCAAACTAATAGAACTAGAAAATATCATCCCAATTGAGTTAACCCTGACCCCAAAGGACATGTCTAGCATGTATTCACTGTTAAGTGGATCATAGCTATAGAGAATACCCCTGATTACACCATACACACAGACACAAAGAATTTAAACTAGAGGGAAGGCCCAAATGATGATGCTTGAATCTCATTTAGCAAGGAAAAGGACAAAGTCATGAGAGACAAAGGGAAGGAAGTACCTTGGTGGGAAGGGAAAGGAGGGACAAAATAGAGGGTAGGATCTGTTGTGGGGAGAGACAGGAGAGAAACTCAGAGGACAAGGAAAATGAATGGAAATCTGCAGCTGCTGGAGGTGGGTTAGTGAGGTGTGGGGGGAATCTCTAGAAAGTCCTGAGACCTGGGATGGTGTGGTCCCAGGAGTCAATGCAGGTGACCTGAACCTCGATGCCTAGTAGTGATGATATTGAACCTGAAGTGGCTACCTCCTGTAGCCAGGCATGAACCTCAATGGTAGATAAGGGCACAAATGCACCCTCAATACTTTTGACTCAACGTTTGTCTTATCTAAAGGATATGCAGGAACAAAGATGGAGGAGGAGATGGAAGGAATGGTAAACCATTCCATGGGCAAACACCAATACTTAATACTATTCATGATAATCTATTATGCTAGACAGGAACCTAGCATAACTAACTCTCTTCTGAGAGGCTTTACCTAGCAGTTGACTGTAACAGATACATACCCACAGTAAAACATTGGATGGAGTTTAAGGACATTTTTGAAAGAGTTGTGGGAAAGACTGAAAGCCCTGTAGTGTACAAGAATACCACAGGAATACCAACAGTTTTAACTAGCCTGGACTGCTGGAAGCTCTCAGAGACTGAGCCACCAACCAAAGATCATACAGTGTCTGGACCTAGGCTCCTAACATATATATCACAGAGGCCTTTCTTGTCTGCCCTCAGTGGAAGATGTACCTAATCTTGTAGCTCCTTTAGTCCCAATGGTTGGGGGATATTCAGGGGTCCCATCTTCTTAGTGTGGTGTGGCAAAGGAAAGGGACTCTATGAAGTGTTCATAGAGAGACAGGTAGCAATAGGGATGTAAATAAATTTAAAAGGAAAGAAAGGAAGGAAGGAGGGAAGGAAGGAAGAAAGAAAGGAAGAAGAAAGAAAGGAAGGAAGGAAGGAAGGAAGGAAGGAAGGAAGGAAGGAAGGAAGGAAGGAAGAAAAAAAGAATATTGCTGAGGAAAAATACTATCCAAGCCAAAGTATAAAATGTCACCATAACCTAAATAATGCAAACATTAAAAATAAAACCAACCAAAAAAAACAAAAAACAAACAAACAAAAACATTCAAGAGTCCAAGAGACTAAATTAAGAAAGATATCAGAAGATGGAAAGATCTGCCATGCTCAGGGATTGGTAGGATTAACATAGTGTAGATTGCCGTCTTACTAAAAGCAATATACACCATTACTGCCATTTCCATCAAAGTTCCAATACAATTCTTTACAGACTGTGAAAGAACAATTCACAACTTGATATGGAAGAAAATATTCAGGATAGCTAATATGATTCCTGTATAATAAAAGACTAACTAAATGTATCATCATCACCCATCTCATATTGTCCTACAGCAATAATGATACAAACTGCATGGTATTAGTATAGAAACAGATAAGACAACAACAGAATAAGAAAATCAACAGAATTGAATTGATGACACTGAAATAAACCTATGTACCTATAGCCCCTTGATTTTTGATGAAGAAACCAAAACACTATGATGGGGGAAAGCATCTTCAAGAAATGGTACTGGTCTAACTTGATATCTACATGTAGAAGAATGCAAATAGATTCATATTCATCATCCTGTACAAAACTCATGATTCAGTGGAACAAAGATATCAGCATAAGCAAAGATACAATAAATCTGATAGAAAAGAGAGTGGAAAATATACTTAAATACATTAGTTCAGAAGACAACTTCTTGAGCAGAAACCCAATGTCTCAGGCTCTAAAGTCACCAATCGATGAATGTGACCTCATGAAACTGAAAAGTGTTTGTAAAAAAAAAGTACAGTGTTAATAGGACAAAATGACAGCGTTCAGATTGAGAAAAGACCTTCATCAACTTTACATCTGACAGAGGGCTAATATCCAATATATATAAAAATTTCAAGAAGTTACACACACACACACACACACACACACACACACACAATCAAACAAGCCAATTGAAAAAAAGAGTGGGGTACAAAATTAAACAGAAAACTCTCAACAGAGGAATCATGAATGGGTGGGAAGGACTTAAAGAAATGTCTAGCATGCTTAGTCATCAGGGAAGTGCAAATCAAAACCACACTGAGATTCCACCTTACAACTATAAGAATGGCTAACTTCTAAAATTAAACTGACAGCACATGCTGAAATGGATGTGGAGCAAAGAGAACATTCCTCTATTTTAGGTGAGAGTTCAAACTTGCGCTACCACTCTGGAAATCAATTTAGTGGTTTCTTAGAAACTTGGGAATATTTCTACCTGAAGAACTAGTCATATCACTCCTGAGCATATCCTCAAAAGGTATATGCTTGACAAGGACTGAACTATGTTCATAGCAGCTTTATTCCAGAAACTAAAAACAACTTACATTTCCCTCAACTGAAGAATGGAAAAGAAAATGTGGTACATTACACAATGCAATACTATTCTTCTATTAAAAACAAAAACACCATGAATTTTGCAGGCAAATGGATGGAATTTGAGTATATCATCCTAAGTTACCTAAGCCAGAGCTGAAGAGACAAGTATAGTATGTAATAACTTTTAAATGGACATTATCCATAATCTCCAGTACAACCATGCTATAATCCACACTCCACAAAAAAATAACAACAAGGAAGTTCCAGGGGAGGATGGGTGAATCTCACTCAGCAGGGGAAAGTAAATAATCATTGGATTGATGAAGAGAAGGAAATGGGCAAGAGATGAGATGAGGAGGAGAACATGTACTGTTATCAAGTGTCGGGTAGGGGAGGAGCACAGGAGAGGGCTGGGAATGCTAATGGAAATTGGTAGGGGAAATTTCTGATTCTAGCTGGAGGCATGGGACATGAGAGGATATGGGGAGTATATGGAGTTGTCCCTAGGTGAGAATCTTACCAGCAGGGATATGGAGACTGAAGTATTCACCCCCTATAGCCAGAAAAGAGAGGGGGACATTAATCCATCCACAAAATCTTCACCCAAAATTGTCTAGCCTGCAAGATGTATAGAGATAAAGATGTAGCAGAAACTGACATAAGAGCCAATCAATGACCTGCCCAATTTGAAACCCATCCCATGTCAGAGAGTAAATCCCTGACAGTATAAGTGAAACTGTGCTTGCAGACAGGAGAGGCTTCACCCAGCAGTGGATGGAGATAGATGGACAGGCCCACAGGCACACATCAGGCAGAGCCCATGGAGTCTTGTGGAAGTTGGGGGCTAGAAGTGGGCAACCTAGAGGACACCACAAGAAGACACACAGAGTTAACTAACCTGGGCCTACTGGACCTCACAGAGACCTGGCCACATACCCGAGAACATGCTGGGGCTGGACTTCTAGCAAATATGCAGCTTCGTCTTCATATGGGACCTTCATGTGGAGTGGGGTTGGTATCTGTGTTGGTCTGTTACCAGCCAGTGGATCCCCTTCCTTTTACTTGGATGGCCTGATTGAGGTTCAGTGATGGGATGTGCCTAGTTGATGAGACTTAATGTATTGGAGTAGGGTGGTACTCAAGTGGGGCTCTTCTGGGAGACTTCTGGTCTGGAGCAAATTGAAACAGGACTCAGAGTGGGAGTCAGCTATGGCTTTAAAGATTGAGGATGTCCAAAGTTCTAGCTCTCTAACTATACTGAAATGCTGATGGTAACTTCTAAAATGTTCTAAAAACATTCTTTCTCTTTCTGAGGGGAAAAAGCTGCTGGCAGCCAAACAGCAGGGGATTAGGTAATGTGGTCTTTATACTATCTCAAAAGGAACTGTGAATTCTAACCTTCAGCCTGCTAGTAGAAGTCACAGGAAGAAAAATGGACAATTTGAAAACTGATTATAGTGTTTAATAATAAGTTGTAAAATGTTTCCTGTGAAAGTTCTCTAAGGAAAAGGGTAAAAACAAAGAATGAAAAGGAGGAATAAGGAAGTGGAAGGTGGCGGCAGGGCAGTGGTAGCAGCAGCAGCTGGCCCAGCAGAAGCTCTATCAGCAGTGCAACCAAGGTGAGAGGGTCCAGGCAGGCCTTGCGGCCTCTACCACTGATCTTCCTGGCCAGCCGGGCTGCAAGTGGTGGCAGATTTACAGCGCCTTTCACCCCACAGAAGCCACATCAGAACTCTGCCTCCCGACAGTCAGTTATGAGAGTCTCTCCGCCATCTTACATCTCAGGCACCAGACAAATCAGACAGACTGAGGTACACAAATACAACCCAAGGCCAACATCACGGGGGTCTAATCCCGAAGGGAGTTGGCCTGCAACCAGGCTCTGGGCTGTTTGGGGGGGGGCATCGGTGTGCAAACCCAGACAGGAGGTTGTTTACCCCACCCGGCACAAGCACGCCACCATTTTGACTACAGGATGTCAGAGAGTTCTAGCAGGTAAAGTCAGCTAAGAGTCATAGCCCAAGGCTAACATAGTGGGGCTCTAAGACGGACAGGCCTTGGACTGCCCCCAGGCCCTGGGATGCTCAGTGGGCCATCTGTGTTCCAAAACTGCCAGGAGGTTGTTAGCCCAGCAAACTCTCACTGCACTTTCAGGGAGCAAGTGCACACTCCACATCCTGGCCACCTGACAGAACCAATTAACAGTCATAGCCTGAGGGGAACTTTGCTCTAGCCTTAGCCTGCCAGACATTTTGCCTAGACTCAGGGCCTCAGCACCTAGGCTAGTGTTGTGTGCACCAACAGGGGCCCGAGATGCAAATATCAACAACAGAATACAAGAGATGGAAGAAAGAATCTCAGATCCGAAGATACCATAGAAACCATTGACTCAAGAGTCAAGGAAAATGCAAAATGCAAAAAGCTTGTATCCCAGAACATCCAGGAAATCCAGGACACAATGAGAAGACCAAAGCTAAGGATTATAGGTATAGATGAGAGTTGAAAGGGCCAGCAAATATCTTCAACAAAATTATGGAAGAAAATTTTCCCAAATTAAAGAGAGAGATGTCCATAAATATACAAGAAGCCTACAGAACTAAAAACAGACTGGACCTGAGCAGAAATACCTCTCTTCACATAATAATCAAAACCCCAAATGTACTAAACAAAGAACGAATATTAAAGGCAGCAATAGAAAAAGGCCAAGTAACATATAAAGGAAGACCTATCAGAATCACACCAGACTTCTCACCAGAGACCATGAAAGCTAGAAGATACTGGGCAGATCTCATGCAGATTCTAAGAGAACACAAATGTCAGCCAAGACTACTATACCCAGCAAAACTCTCAATCACCATAGATGGAGAAACCAAGATATTCCATGACAAAGCCAAATTTAAACAATATCTTTCTACTAACCCAGCTCTACAAAGAATAATAGGAGGAAAACTCCACTACAAGGAGGACAACGACACCCTGAAAAACGCAAGATAGTTACCTTCTTTCATCAAACCCAAAAGAAGATAACCACTCAAATATAAAAATGACAGGAAATATAAAAAACCACTCAAATATAAAAAAACATCGAAAATGACAGGAAGTAATAATCACATTCCTTAATATCTCTTAATGTCAATGGACTCAACTCCACAATAAAAAGACATAGATTAACAGACTGGATAAGGAAACAGGACCCTACATTTTGCTGCATACAGGAAACACACCTCAATGTCAAAGACAAAAACTACCTTAGAGTAAAAGACTGGAAGACAATTTTACAAGCCAATGGTCTCAGGCAATGAGGCAGAGTAGCCATTCTAAAATCAGATACAATTGACTTTCAAACTAAAGTCATCAAAAGAGATACAGAAGGACACTTCTTGCTAGTCAAAGGAAAAATCCACCAAGAACTTTCAATTCTGAACATCTATGTGCCAAAGGCAAGGGCAACCTCATTCGTAAAAGAAACTTTACTAAAGCTCAAAGCACACATTGCACCTAACACAATAATTGTGGGTGACTTCAACACTCCACTCTCCTCAATGGACCGATCAGGAAAACAGAAACTAAACAGGGACACAATAAAATTTATTGAAGCTTTGGACCAATTGGACTTGACTGATATTTATAGAACATTTCACCCTAAGACAAAAGAATATACCTTTTTCTTAGCATCTCATGGTACCTTCTCCAAAATCGACCATATAATTGGTCACAAGACAGACCTTAACAAATAAGAAAAGATCGAACTAATCCCATGCCTCCTATTGGATCACTATGGTATAAGAGTGGTTTTCAATGGCAACAAAAACAACAGAAAGCCCACATACACATGGAGGCTGAACAATACTCTACTCAGTGACACCTTGGCCAAAGAAGAAATAAAGAAATCAAAGACTTTTTAGAATTTAATGAAAATGAAGACACAACATACCCAAATCTTTGGGACACAATGAAAGCAGTGCTAAGAGGAAAACTCATAGCCCTGAGTGCCTCCAAAAAGAAAATGGAGAGTGCATACACTAGCAGCTGAATTACACACCTGAAAGCCCTGGAACAAAAAGAAGCCAATTCACCCAGGAGGAGTAGAAGACAGGAAATCATCAAACTCAGGGCTGAAATCAGTCAAGTGGAAAAAAAGAGAACCATACAAAGAATCAACGAATCCAGGAGGTGGTTCTTTGATAAAATCAACATATAGATAAACCCTTAGGCAGATTGACCAAAGGGCAGAGAGAAAGTATCCAAATTAACAAAATTAGAAATGAAAAGGGGATATAACAACAGAAACTGAGGAAATTGATCCATCCTTGTCTCCATGTACTAAGCTCAACTCCAAATGGATCAAGGACCTACACATAAAGCCAGACACTCTGAGGCTAATAGAAAAGAAACTGGGAAAGACCCTTGAGAACATTGGTACAGGGGAAAAGTTCCTGAACAGAACACCAATAGCTTAGGCTCTAAGATCAAGAATTGACAAATGGGACCTCATAAAATTACAAGGTTTCTGTAAAGCAAAGGATACCATCAAAAGGACAAATTGGCAACCAACAAATTGGGAAAAGATCTTCATCAACCCTACATCAGATAGAGGGCTAATATCCAATATATACAAAGAACTCAAGAAGTTAATGATTGTAGATTCCCCTCTAATTTCAGCAACATGACTGCCAGGATGTGAGCAGAAGAAGGATGAAGACGCTAAACTAAGCAGAGAAAAGCCCACAAGGTCTCAGCTACTCACAAAGAACTGTAGAGAACTGAGCAAAGCTGGGAGCATATTTAACCATACACTTCTAAGCACTTTACAAGTAATGTTCTAAGATGGAATTGAAAACACACTTTTTTTTTTTCATGTCAGAATATCATGGTCTAGGATTTGCCTTCTTGAAACTTGTTCTGTAGAACAGGCTTTTTCCAAACACAAAGATTAGTCTGATCTTCCTCCTGATTGCTAGAAACAAAAGGGTGTATTACCACTGCTACAGAAAGCAAAAAGTTATTAATAAAATTATCCTCAATAGTTTGTCATATAAAACTGACATCTCACAGTTTTTATGAGAAGCAAAATTCCTGTCTTTTGATTGTCTGAGAAACTGTCATTAGTTGTCTTAATGAGGGCTCAGAAATTTTTAGAAGAGTTATATCAAGAAGAGATCAAGAGTTTCAGAAGCCTCCGCTTCCGGATCCAGATCAGCCTGGGTGGCCGCACCACATCTCCAGGTCCTGCAAGAGGCTAGCGGGGCTTCCGGGTGGCCAACTGGGAGAAGTCGGTGTGCTCCAGTGAATCCAGCCGGCCCCGGCGGGAGCCTTCAGGTGCCTGCTTCGGGATCTGATCAGCATGGGCAGCAGCACCCTGCCTACAAGCAGTGCAGGAGGTAAGCTATGCACCAGAGGACAACTGGGAAGGGGCAGCTTGCACTGGTGAGTCCAGCACTGACAAGACAAACTAATACCAGTGAGAACTAGATGGCAAAAGGCAAACGCAGGAACGTCACTAACAGAAATCAAGGCAATATGGCAACATCTGAACCCAATTCTCCTCTACCAGCATGTCCTGGATACCCCATCACACCAGTAAAACAAGATTTGGATTTAAAATCACTGGTCATGATGCTGGTACAGGAACACATGAAGGACATACTTAAAGAAATTCAGGAGAAAATGGATCAAAAGTTAGAAGTCCTTGCAAGGGAAACACAAAAATAATTGAAAGAAATCCAGGAGAATACAAAAGCCAACAAGGAGGAAACACAAAAAACACTTAAAGAAATACAGGAGAACTTTGGTCAACAGGCTGAGGTCATGAAAGAGGAAACACAAAAATCTCTTAAAGAATTACAGGAAAGCACAAACAAGCAAGTGAAGGAGCTAAGCAAAACCATCCAGGATCTAAAATCAGAAGTAGAAACAACTAAGAAAACTCAAAGGGAGACAACTTTGGAGATAGAAAGCCTTGGGAAGAAATCAAGGGACAGAGATGCAAATATCAACAACAGAATACAAGAGATAGAAGAAAGAATCTCAGATGCTGAAGATTCCATAGAAACCATGGACTCAACAGTTAAAGAAAATGCAAAATGCAAAAAGCTTGTAACCCAAAATATCCAGGAAATCCAGGACACAATGAGAAGACCAAACCTAAGGATTATAGGCATAGATGAGAGTGAAGATTTACAACTTAAAGCCAGCAAATATCTTCAATAAAATTATGGAAGAAAACTTCCCTAACCTAAAGAGAGAGATGCCCATGAATATACAAGAAGCCTACAGAACTCCAAACAGACTGGACCAGAACAGAAATATGTCCCGTCACATAATAATCAATACACCAAATGTTCTAAACAAAGAAAGAATATTAAAGGCAGTAAGAGAAAAAGGCCAAGTAACATATAAAGGAAGACCTATCAGAATCACAGCAGACTTTTCACCTGAGACTATGAAGGCTAGAAGGTCCTGGGCAGATCTCATGCAGACTCTAAGCGAATAAAAATGCCAACCAAAACTACTATATCCAGCAAAACTCTCAATCACTATAGATGGAGAAACTAAGATATTTCATGACAAAACCAAGTTTACCCAATATCTATCCACAAACGCAGCCCTACAAAGGATAATAGGAGGACAACACCAATACAAGGAGGGAAACTTCACCCTGGAAAAAGCAAGATAGTAACCTTTCATCAAACCCAAAAGAAGTTAAGCAATCAAATTTAAAAAATAACGTCAAAAATGATAGGAAGTAACAATCACTATTCCTTAATATCTCTTAACATCAATGGACTTAATGCCCCAATAAAAAAGACACAGACTAACTGACTGGATACATAAACAGGGCCCTACATTTTGCTGCTTACAGGAAACACACCTCAGGGTCAAAGACAAACACTACCTTAGAGTAAAAGGCTGGAAGACAATTTTACAAGCAAATGGTCTCAGGAAACAAGCTGGAGTAGCCATTTTAATATCAGATAAAATTGACTTTCAACCCAAAGTCATCAAAAGAGACTCCGAGGGACACTTCTTGCTGGTCAAAGGAAAAATACAACAAGAAGAACTCTCAATCCTGAACATCTATGCTCCAAATGCAAGGGCACTCTCTTTCATAAAAGAAACTTTATTAAAACTCAAAGCACACATTGCACCTAACACAATAATTGTGGGTGACTTCAACACTGTACTTTACTCAATGGACCGATCAGGAAAACAGAAACTAAACAGGGACACAATGAAACTAATTGAAGCTTTGGACCAATTAGATTTAACAGATATATATAGAACATTCTATCCTAAAACAAAAGACTATACTTTTTTCTCAGCACCTCATGGTACCTTCTCCAAAATCGACCATATAATTGGTCACAAGACAGACCTCAACAAATATAAGAAGATCGAACTAATCCCATGCCTCCTATCCGATCACTATGGAGTAAAAGTGGTCTTCAATAGCAACAGAAACAACAGAAAACCCACATACACGTGGAAATTGAACAATATGCTACTCAATGATAACTTGGTCAAGGAAGAAATAAAGAAAGAAATTAAAGACTTTTTAGAACACAATGAAAATGAAGACACAACATACCCAAATCTATGGGACACAATGAAAGCAGTGCTAAGAGGAAAACTCATAGCCCTGAGTGCCTCCGAAAAGAAAATGGAGAGAGCATACATTACCAGCTTAATGACACACCTGAAAGCCCTGGAACAAAAAGAAGCTATTTCACCCAGGAGGAGTAGAAGGCAGGAAATCATCAAACTCAGGGCCGAAATCAATCAAGTAGAAACAAAGAGAACCATAGAAAAAATCAACAAAACCAGGAGCTGGTTCTTTGAGAAAATCAACAAGATAGATAAACCCTTAGCTAGACTGACCAAAGAGCACAGAGAAAGTATCCAAATTAACAAACTTAGAAATGAAAAGGGAGATATAACAACGGAAATTGAGGAAATCCAAAAAATCATCAGATCCTACTACAAGAGACTGTACTCAACACAACTGTATAATCTGGAGGAAATGGACAATTTCCTTGACAGATACCAAATACCAAAATTAAATCAGGACCAACTAGACCATCTGAACAGTCCCATAATGCCTAAAGAAATAGAAGGAGTCATAGAAAGTCTTTCAACCAAAAAAAGCACAGGACCAGATGGTTTCAGTGCAGAATTCTATCAGACCTTCAAAGAAGAGTTAACACCAATACTCTTCAAAATATTCCACAAAATACAAACAGAAGGAACACTACCCAATTCCTTCTATGAAGCCACAATTACGCTGATACCAAAGCCACACAAAGATACAACAAAGAAAGAGAACTTCAGAACAATTTCCCTTATGAACATCGATGCAAAAATACTCAATAAAATTCTTGCCAACAGAATCCAAGAACACATCAAAATGATCATCCACCATGATCAAGTAGGCTTTATTCCGGGAATGCAGGGTTGGTTCAATATACAGAAATCCATCAATACAATCCACTACATAAACAAATTCAAAGAACAAAACCACATGGTCATTTCATTGGATGCTGAAAAAGCATTTGACAAAATTCAGCATCCTTTCATGCTTAAAGTCTTGGAAAGAACAGGAATTCAAGGCCCATACCTAAACATAGTAAAAGCAATATACAGCAAACTGGTAGCCAGCATCAAACTAAATGGAGAAAAACTTGAAACAATCCTACTGAAATCAGAGACCAGACAAGGCTGCCCCCTTTCTTCTTATCTTTTCAATATTGTACTTGAGGTACTAGCTCTGGCAATTCGACAACATAAGGAGGTCAAAGGGATTCAAATTGGAAAGGATGAAGTCAAACTATCATTATTTGCAGACGACATGATAGTCTACCTAAGTGACCCAAAAAACACTAGAGAGCTCCTACAGCTGATAAACAACTTCAGCAAAGTGGCAGGTTATAAAATCAACTCAAGCAAATCAGTGGCCTTCCTATACTCAAAGGATAAGCAGGCTGAGAAAGAAATTAGGGAAATGACCCCCTTCACAATAGCCACAAACAGTATAAAGTTTCTTGGGGTGACCCTTACCAAACATGTGAAAGATCTGTATGACAAGAACTTCAAGACTCTAAAGAAGGAAATGGAAGAAGACCTCAAAAAATGGGAAAACATCCCATGCTCATGGATCGGTAGAATCAATATAGTTAAAATGGCCATTTTGCTAAAAGCAATATACAGATACAATGCAATACCCATCAAAATCCCAACTCAATTCTTCACAGAGTTAGAAAGAGCAATTATCAAATTCATCTGGAACAACAAAAAACCCAGGATAGCTAAAACTATTCTCAGCCACAAAAGAAAATCTGGGGGAATCAGTATCCCTGACCTCAAGCAATACTACAGAGCAATAGTGCTAAAAACTGCATGGTATTGGTACAGTGACAGGCAGGAGGATCAATGGAACAGGATTGAAGATCCAGAAATGAACCCACACACCTATGGCCACTTGATCCTCGACAAAGAGGCTGAAAACATCCAATGGAAAAAAGATAGCCTTTTCAACAAATGCTGGTGGTTCAACTGGAGGTCAGCATGCAGAAGAATATGAATTGATCCATCCTTGTCTCCTTGTACTAAGCTCAAATCCAAATGGATCAAGGACCTCCACATAAAGCCAGACACTCTGAAGCTAATAGAAAAGAAACTGGGGAAGACCCTTGAGGACATCGGTACAGGGAGAAAGTTTCTGAACAGAACACCTATAGCATATGCTCTAAGAGCAAGAATTGACAAATGGGACCTCATAAAATTACAAAGTTTCTGTAAGGCAAAGGACACCATCAAGAGGACAAATCAGCAACCAAGAAATTGGGAAAAGATCTTCACCAATCCTACATCAGATAGAGGGCTAATATCCAATATATATAAAGAACTCAAGAAGTTAGACTCCAGAAAACCGAACTACCCTATTAAAAAATGGGGTACAGAGTTAAACAAAGAATTGTCACCTGAAGAACTTCGGATGGCGGAGAAGCATCTTAAAAAATGCTCAACTTCATTAGTCATTAGGGAAATGCAAATCAAAACAACCCTAAGATTTCATCTTACACCAGTCAGAATGGCTAAGATTAAAAATTCAGGAGACAGCAGGTGTTGGAGAGGGTGTGAAGAAAGAGGAACACTCCTCCACTGCTGGTGGGGTTGCAAATTGGTACAACCACTCTGGAAAGCAGTCTGGCGGTTCCTCCGAAAACTGGGCACCTCACTTCCAGAAGATCCTGCTATACCACTCCTGGGCATATACCCAGAGTACTCCCCACCATGTAATAAGGATACTTGCGCTACTATGTTCATAGCAGCCCTATTATAATTGCCAGATGCTGGATAGAACCCTGGTATCCCTCAACAGAAGAGTGGATGCAAAAAAATGTGGTATATCTACACAATGGAGTACTATTCAGCCATTAGAAACAATGAATTCATGAAATTCTTAGGCAAATGGATGGAGCTAGAGAACATCATACTAAGTGAGGTAACCCAGACTCAAAAGGTGAATCATGGTATCCACTCACTAATAAGTGGTTATTAACCTAGAAACCTGGAATACCCAAAACATAATCCACACATCAAATGAGGTACAAGAAGAAAGGAGGAGTGGCCCCTGGTTCTGGAAAGACTCAGTGAAACAGTATTCGGCAAAACCAGAACAGGGAAGTGGGAAGGGGTGGGTGGGAGGACAGGAGAAGAGAAGGGGACTTACGGGACTTTCGGGGAGTGGGGGTGCTAGAAAAGGGGAAATCATTTGAAATGTAAATAAATTATATCGAATAAAAAAAATTAAAAAAAATATAGAAACACAGCTGTGGTCACAGCCAAGTGGTTAAGGCAATAGACTAGAAATCCTTTCTCCAAGCACAGGTTCCAATCCTGCTGACTATTTGCTGGTCTGTTTAAGCCCATGTGTAATGTTAACACTCAACAGAATGCAGTTCTTCATCCTTCAATTTTGGGGGAAATCTCTAGTCACTGTGGTTATGAGCTTGGAGGATTGTAGTGCGAGATTATGGATAGAGATATTGCTATATATGTATACTAAAAAAAAAGTGAGGGGCTGGAGAGATGGCTCAGCAGTTCGAGCACTCATTGATTGCTCTTCCAGAGGTCCTGAGTTCAATTCCACATGGTGGTTCACAACCATCTGTAATGGCATCTGATGTCCTCTAATATATGTGAAAACAGCTATAGTGCATTCATAAACATAAATTAATCTTTAAAAAGAATATAGGAAAGAAAAAATGGCAGAGATCCTATCTCAAAAGAAAAAAGCCAGGCTCTGAGTTGGAAGCCAGCCTGGTTTCCAGAGTGAGTTCCAGGACAGCCAAAGATACATAGTGAAAGCCTGTCTCATAAACAAACTCAAATGATGATGATGATGATGATGATGATGATGATGATGATGATAACAGCAATAATAACAATAAGAACAACACGTTACATGTAACAATTATTAACTGTAGGATATAAGACATGGGATCCTTTTAACTTTGTGCTTTGCACATTTCAGTACAGATTGAAATTTTAATTATAAATACTGTTTTTTATTACTTTTTTCTGCTTAAAAAATGTTTGAGATTATTTAGCAGTTGAGGGAACTAGCTGATATTCCAGAAAACCAGGCTTTAATTCCCAACACACACAGAGACAAGCATCTGTAACTCTAATTCCAAGGCTATCAGCCGCCCTCTTCTGGACTCCATAGGCACTGCATGCACAGGGTAAACATTAAAGGGGATGTGGGGAGCTAGGGCGTGCTATTAATATCAAATATTTCCAAATAGTAAGGAGGTAAGCTGAGGGCTCAGAGTCTGAAAAGAAAATCACACTTGATGAAAACAGTAAGAAAAAGTTCATAAAAGATTAAATGGAAAAATGGTAAAGCACACAATGGAGGGGATAATTTGGTGAAAAAATTAACATTTATATATGGAGAGTCTGTGTGGTTGTGCATGCTTGGTAACTCAAGGTGATTCTCATAAGTTCAAGGCCAGCCTAGTCAAATAATAAAGACCATATCACCTGAGAACGATCTTTTCTCTTGATTTTAAGGGTGGGGGATTAAAAGAGGGTGGTACATAATACAAATAAAGGTCTCTAAAAAAAAAAAAAGAGTTTCAGAAGCACATTGTACATATACATTAGCCCTTATTTATTTGTGATTAAGATAAGCATGAATATGCTCTTGGAACTGCCCCTGTATACAGAATACTTCTAGAATGTTTGCATGTTCAATGTTCTGCAATTTCTTGTGGTTTTGTTGATTGCCCTTCCACCAATGACCCATTGTACCTCATTTTCCCCAGGACTTTTCACCTGATTTTTGTGCCTGGACATTGCCCTTGAACTTTTCTCTCTGCTTTTGTCTCAGGATTTTATTCCTTAATTTTCACTTGGCCTTTTCTCCTGACATATTCCCCGGAATATTTTCACATGGATTTATTCCAAAATATTACTATTGGTCTTTATTCTAGTTCTTGTGTATGCATATTTATCCTGGATTTTCAGCTAAATCCTTACCCTTGAATATTCTTATTTTATCTTTCATATAAGCTACATATAGCACATTTCAAAACTTTGTACATTTCTAAAACAATAAAAATATAAACACATACATACTATATGTTTTCTCAAGTGTTAGGGGAGCATTTTCTTTTTGCCAAATAGAATATGTAGTGAAAATTCACAGTATATTTTTGTTTGTCTATTGTACTGTTAGCAGTTTAGGTTGTTTTGGATTTTTATCCATACCACTTAAATTTTTCTTCTCAATATTCTGAATACAAAATTTAAGTTAATATTCAGTTTAACAATGATTCCTTATTGCTATTTAGTTCTTTCTTTTGGTGCTATATTTTCTTTTTATAATCATTAACTTGAGATTAAGCTCATTAATTTGGAAATATTTTAAGAATTTAAAAGGTTCAGTAATAATAAATATTAATATTCAAGCTTATCCCTCTTTTAAGTTTGATAGTTTTATATACAGGCTATTACATAATAATTGTTCATTAAATCTCCACAAAATATTATATGGAATTTAAAATATTTAAAGTTGGCTTTCCTTTTCAGTATAAAGACTGAAAACCCAACATCATAAATTTTATGGAGGTTTTACTATTTATGACCTTAAAGTAGAAATTTACCATGAAATAAAAATTAGAAAACAAAAACAAAATAATTAAATTCTTCCTATCTTAGGATGTTCAAAGATCAAAACATGCCCCACCCTTTCTCTTTTGTACACTTTGTTAGGGAAGTATTATTAAGGCTTACATCTCTGTATTATGAATGTGCATCTATTGAAGTAAACCTTTTCTCAATGAAGCCGAGTGACAACAGTCCCTGCAAATATAAAATATATCTCTATTGTACTCAGTTATCCCTAAAGTTGGAAGGCAAGTCCCTACATGTCTACTATCAATGTAAGAAACTGTAACAGTGGAATATTATCAATATGAATGTTCAAACATAAGCTGGATATAGAAGACAGCAAGGTACATATCAAAATGCAAAGGCAGAAAGCTCACGCATCTTATACCTTTTGCAAAAGTATATACAAATAAATAATTCTCAGAACAGGAGACATAAACTTTTCCAGGAAGTGGATGGCACTTCACAAAAACAGTCACCTGGGAAAATATACATATATGTAACATTATATAGACTTAAGAGTTTATACTTAGAAGTATATATGCATCATGTGTATCTGTGTATGTTTTTCATGGAAAAACTCATTAGGTGCCAACACTATGAAGGAATTATAGGCTACTGAAAACTTCTGGAAGCAGGAACAATAATTTTACCCAGGGAAGAACACACTTAGTTTCCAATACCAAATGATCCTCCCTGAAAATATATAAACAACCCTTTTCTTCTCTTACGTTCTCTCTTTCCTGTCCATTTTCGTGAGAGTTGGGCATATTCTATCTCTAACACTCTGACTCATTATATTAAATATTTCTGACTTGTCACTTTGCCCCTCAATTACAGGTCACAATCAAACACGGCTGCTTCCTTCCACAAACTCACTTTAGTTTTAATTGTTAGGGATTAAAGGTGTGTACTAAAGTTGTATATAGGAAAAGCGTTAAAGGTGTATCATTTCATCCAGATCACCTAGATCTTTGTATATGATCCCTTGTTAACATAGCCTCTTTGCTGAAATAAAGTTACAACAGTGGCCATTTTTAGCTTGTCCTATGGATCCAATAAAGTTAAACATGTCTTCTGTGATATTATATTCCTTTTGGGTAATTTTTTTTCATTCTCATACACATAAAAATCAATTTTTATTTTTCTAATTTGTTGGGTTATTGTCCTGACTATCCTGGTTTTCTATGGATTCATCCCATTTGCTCTTCTGATGATTAATTGTGCTTGTCTCTGCATGCACGAATCAAATAATCCCATGAGGGAGGGAGAGAGGGATAGAAGGAAGATGATTATAAGAAATGTAGAAAAAAGACAGAGACAAGAGATAGATTCTAGAGGGCTGATAGTAAATAGCAATACAGCTCATGTTTATTTTTCATAATTTTTTATACCCCACAGTTCTATGGGAAACAAAGCCACAAGTTAGCAGAAACAATTGCTGAAATATATAGTGGACATCTGTTCTTATCTAGAGGTCTCCTTGTTCCTTCAACTAGGGTCAATAGGGCTTTCTATCCCTCACCATCAGCCACAAGTGTACCTCCTCCTACTATTCCATGTCTCAGCAATCCAGGAAATCTGCCAGCAGACCCTGACCTACCTTGACTCTCATTGGCAGGCAGATTTTTTTACTCAAAAGCAAGCAAATGTCTCTTGATAGTACATCCTGTCAAAGGGATGAAAAGTCTATGCTCTGTACATGACTTTCCTTAGTAAAGTGTCCATTTATTTTGGGACAATCCTCTTTATGTACATGAGACTGAGTGTCTTCTATGCTTTGGTCTATGACATGATAGAGTCCTTATTTTATACCACACTGATTTCCATGCTAAAGATTATCTTTATCTATAGTCTGTTGAAAAAGAGTACATGAAAAAGCTCTGGGAGATATGTTGTTTTGTAAGCAAAATACATATTTAGAATTATGTAAACAAATAACAATGACTGTATTTCTCTGTTGTCAGAATCTAAAGAACAAATGTTCTTTTTATGCTTCTTGTCATATCACTAAATAAAATGTTTATTAGTTCTTCCATGTTGTATTTTAATACATAACCATCATGTCTTTTCTGTCTTAATCAGTATTTCCAAAGACATTTCTATTAACTATCTATTTATTTACTGTGCTGAGTTCATTTTCCCTCCAAGATATGGAAGAGTCCTTTTAGGAGACATCTTTCTTTCCTGGAAGTATTTATCCCTACATAGGAATCTGTGCTCACTAAACAGTTCTACAAAATATTAGTCATTCTTCTGTTAGGAGTTACAATTAGCAACTTAAGTCTGGGTACAGACTCTTAAGATTTGTATCTGCCCTGTTCTCTCTGTAATCTGTACAGCAAAATCTTGCAAATATCTATTATAAACTTTTCAAAATTTTCTCTGGGGTGAATAAAAGGAAATTCAAAGTTTAGTCAAGATGCACAATTTATATGTATGTAATAATTTATTCTAGAAAATAAACATATTAATAATTACTTATGGCATATTTATTCAGTGTACATTTAAGGAATATTTTTGAGAGAAAAAATGACTATTAATAACATACTCAGTCTTTTCAAAAAAGGTATAAAATTAAAGATCACAAAGAACCAAGATAAACTTATTATTAATATAGCTAATACTTGGTGAAAAACATTATTTTTATTTTGTTTTTAAATTACTTTATTATCATTCCAAATGTTGCCCCCATCCTGGTCCTCTACCTCAAGTTCTTCATCCCCTCCACCTCCCCTTTGCTTCTGAGAGGGTGCACCTCTACCTACCCAGACATGCCTACATCAATCCTTACCAGCATCCCTCATGCCTTGGGCATCAAGTTTCTACAGTATTAAGCATATCATCTTCCACTAAAGCAAGACTAGGCATACCTCTGCTACATATATGCTGGGGGTGGTTGGGGGGTGGGCATAGACCCTTGTATGCTCTTGTATGCTCTTTGGTTGACAGCTTAGTCTCTGGGAGCTCCCAGAAGTCCAGATTTGTTGGCACTCTTTGTCTGCCTATGGGGATGCCATCTCCTTTAGCTCCTTTGGTCCTTTCCCTAACTCTTCCATAAGGGTCCCTGACCTCAGTAAAATGGTTTGCTAAAAGTATCTGCATCTGTTTCAGTCAGCTGGTGATAGAGCCTCTTAGCGGATAGTTATGCTAGGCCCTGTCTGCAAGCACAACAGGGCATCAGTAATAGTGTCAGGTTCAGGTGTCTGTGCATGGTATAGATCCCAAGTTGGGCCTGTTGCTGGATCGACTTACCTTCTGTCTCTGCTCCATTTGTGTGTCCCTGCATTTCCTCTAGACAGGAATAATTTGGGGTGAAAATCTTTGAAGATGGTAAGGTGGTCCCATCCCTCAACTGGAGCTGGTCTCTTAAGATTCTACATCCCTACTGTTGGGTATTTTGGCTAAGGTAATCCCCATGAATCCTGGGAGGCTATCACATCCCAGGTCTCTGGGACTTTCTAGAGTCTCTCCCCACACCCACCCCACACTGCTGCACATTTCCATTCATTCTCCTGGACCTCTGGTCTTCTCTCATCTCTCCCCTGATACCTCAATCCATAAAAATTGATGTTGACTTAAGCTAAAAGAACACACAACTCTCTGCTCTTATTTTAGAAACCAAGAAGCCAAATGGAGAAAATAGTTTTATGAATCTGTGAGTACTATCATAGCATTGTGTTCATACCATACCTTAATGCACACTATTGAAAAATGGTAAAAAATGATAATAAATGTATTTACCTGCATAAATTATTTATTGTATTAATAAGCCAGTTATTATTATATAATGTTAAATATATTTGATAAATATTTTAGAAGATTTAATTCCATATGAAAATTAATTATATTGGTTAGTGAAGTAACTTTCCCCGTAGGCTCATATATTTACATGTTTAGTCATCAGGGAATGATACTATTTGAGTAGGATTGGACGTTGTTGCCTTGCTGAAGCAGGTATGATGTGTATGTCACTGGAAGTGGGTTTTGAAGTTTCTGTTTTTTTTAAGGTTCTTTTTTAAAATTTTCTATATTCTTTGCTTACATTCTAAAAGCTTTCCCCTTTCTCATTCCCCACCCCCATATGTCCCATAACTCCTCTTCTCTCCATCCATTCTCCTATCTTTCCCCCTCCCTTTTCTCTGTCCTGGTACTCCCCTAAAATGCTGGATCAAGCCTTTCCAGGATTAGGGACCACTTCTTCCTTCTTCATGGGAATCATTTGATATGCTAATTGTATCTTCAGTATTCAGAGCTTCAGGGCTGATTAATATCCCCTTATCAATGATTGCATTCCATGTGTATTCTTTTGTGATTGCATTACCTTGCTTAGGATGATATTTTCCAGTTCCATCCATTTGCCTAAATAATTCATGAATTCATTGTTTTTAATTGCTGAATAGTACTCCGTGGTGTATATATACCATATTTTCTGTATCCATTCCTCCATTGAGGGATATCTGGGTTCTTTCCAGCTTCTGGCTATTATAAATAAGGCTGCTATGAACATAGTGGAGCATGTGTCCTTACTGAATACTGGAGAATCCTCTGGGTATATGCCCAGGAGAGGTATAGCAGGGTCCTCCAGAAATTTCATGTCTAGTTTTCTTAGGAATCACCAGGTTTATTTCCATAGTGGTTGTACCATCTTGCAATCCCACCAGTAGTGAAGGCATATTCCTCTTTCTTCACATCCTTGTCACCACCTGCTGTCTCCTGAGTTTTTAACCTTAGCCATTCTGACTGGTGTGAGGTGAAATTAAAGGGTTGTTTTGCATTTGCATTTTCCTAATGACTAATGATGTTGAGCATTTCTTAAGGTGCTTCTCTGCCATCTGAATTTCTTTAGGTAAAAATTCTTTGTTCAGGTCTATACCCCATTTTATATTAGGGTTATTTGGTTCCCTGGGGTCTAACTTCTTGAGTTCTTTGTATATATTGGATATTAGCCCTCTATCAGATGTAGGGCTGGTGAAGATATTTTCCCAATTCGTTGGTTGCCTTTTTGTCCTTCTGATGGTGTCATCCAGGGATGCAGGGATGGTTCAATATACAGAAATCCATCAATGCAATCCACTACATAAACAAACTCAAAGAAAAAAAACATATGATCATTTCATTAGATGCTGAAAAAGTATTTGATAAAAGTCAGCATCCTTTCATGCTAAAAGTCATGGAAAGAAAGGAATTCAAGGCCCATACCTAAACATAGTAAAAGCAATATACAGTAAACCGGTAGCCAACATCAAACTAAATGGAGAGAAACTTGAAGCAATCCCACTAAAATCAGGGACTAGACAAGGCTGCCCTCTCTCTCCATATCTTTTTAATATAGTACTTGAAGTTCTATCTAGAGTAGTTAGACAACATAAGGAGGTCAAAGGGATACAAATTGGAAAGGAAGAGGTCAAATTATCACTATTTGCAGATGACATGATAGTCTACTTAAGTGACCCGAAAACCTTCACCAGAGAACTCCTACAGCTGATAAACAACTTCAACAAAGTGGCAGGTTATAAAAATCAACTCAAGCAAATCAGTTGCCTTCTTATACTCAAAGGATAAGCAGGCTGAGATAGAAGTTAGAGAAATGATACCCTTCACAATAGCCACAAACAATATAAAGTATCTTGGTGTGACTCTAACCAAAAAAAGTGAAAGATCTTTACGACAAGAACTTCAGGTCTCTGAAGAAGGAAATCAAAGAAGACCTCAGAAAATGGAAAAATCTGCCATGCTCGTGGATTGGCAGGATTAATATAGTTAAAATGGCCTTCTTGCCAAAAGCAATATACAATTCAATGCAATCCCCATCAAAATCCCAACTCAGTTCTTCACAGAGTTAGAAACGGCAATTCTCAAATTTTTCTGGAATAACAAAACACCCAGGATAGCTAAAACTGTTCTCCACAGTAAAAGAACTTCTGGGGGAATTAGTATCCCAGACCTCAAGCAATACTACAGAGCAATAGTGTTAAAAACTTCATGGTATTGGCACAGGGACAGGCAATTGGACCAATGGAATAGAATTGAAGACCCAGAAATGAATCCACACACCTATGATCACTTGATCTTCCACAAAGGACGGAAAGCATCCAGTAGAAAAAAGATAGCCTTTTCAACAAATGGTGCTGGCTCAACTGGAGGTCAGCATGCAGGAGAATGCGAATTGATCCATTCTTATCTCCTTGTACTAAGCTCAACTCCAAGTAGATCAAGGACCTCCACATAAAACCAGACACACTGAAAATAATAGAAAAGAAACTGGGGAAAGCCCTTGAGGACATAGGCACAGGGGAAAAGTTCCTGAACAGAACACCAATAACTTATGCTCTATGATCAATAATTGACAAATGAGATCTCATAAAATTGCAAAGTTTCCATAAGGCAAAGGTTTTGAAGTTTCAAAGCCCAATCAAGTCTATTGACATTGTCTTCATGAGGTTGGCCTCAATTCTTGATGCAGAATTCTCAACCACTTCTCTAGCACCATGTGTCCCTGCGTGCACTAGTGTCTCTTGCCATAAATGTAGCATACTAAATCTCTGAAATTGTTTTTATTAGAGAAATTTCTGCAGTTCTTTCCTTAACAAAGACATGTAATTCTATGTTGAATGACATTGATACTATGCAAGCCTTTACAAAATATATAGTTTGGAATTGTCATAGATTCCTTTCTTGCTCAGATACCATCATAGAAGTTCCATCCTCAGTATGTGGAAATAAAGACAGAGACTTAGAGCTGGATAATGTTCAGAACATGAACCATTTTGCAACACTCAAACTTAAAGAGGATGTCTTCATTAATTCTCTCTCAATTGAACTCAAGGAACACTGTGGATGAGGAGTTAGAAAGAGCCAGAGTGGATGAATGTCACTATTAAGAAACAAAGTTTTCTAAACACATCAGGCATATTACACATATGAAATTATAGAGACAGTGGAAGCATACTCATGGTCTGCAAAAGTCTGAGAATGATGGGGTCCCAGTATTGAGACGAATGGACTCAGTTTCACCCCCCTAACTCAGAGAGTATCTCCAATTGATAATCTCTTGTAAAACAATAATTTGCCTACTCTGTCTAAATTATTGTGTTAATTTTCTCCAATGAAGTTTTGTTGGGTATGCAAACCACTCTCAATGACAAACCCCATGCCAAGTATGTGTGTGTGTGTGTGTGTGTGTGTGCACGTGTGTGTTTGTGTGTATGTGTGTGTGTGTTTGAGTGAAGTGTTCTGTAAATATCTCATATTGTAAGCCCCAATTAAATGCCTTCTTTTGGAAGAATTGTTATAGTCATTGTGTTTCTTCACAGCAATAGAACACTGACTATGAGGGTTGGAAAATGTAGAATTTATATGTTTTTCAGTCTTATTGATCAGTAAGATAAAGGTGTAAAGGAGAATAAAGAGGAAAAAGAAAAGGAGTAAGTAGAGGAAGAAGAGGGAGGGGAAGGGAAAGGAAGAAGAATGAGTAAACACAAAATAACACAACTACCTTCAATTACTCCTAGGCTCCATTAAATTAACAAGATGGATAAGTAGAACCCAGATAGAAATTACACTGAGAAATATAAAATGAAATAAGGAAAAAGATACTTGAATTGGTCACATGTATGTGGTTTAATAGCCTATGTGAAACTTTAAGTCTAGCTTAATCAATATAAGATGAATGAAAAGAGTACTGTTCTAAAATAATGGTTCTACGTGGGGCTCTACATCTTGGCTCCTGGACACCAGGGAGATCTGACAGTGCCAGGTATACAGACATAGTCCAAGGCTAACATCTCTTGGATCTAAGCCTGTCAGGCTTTTGCCTACACCAAGGGCCTTGGCAGATCGGCAAGTCAGGGTGTCTGTGCACCCACCCGGTCAGGGGGGTCATTTGCCCAGCACTTGCAGGGGTGCTCCACTATCTTGGCTACAGGACTCCAGAGAGATCTAACAGACAGAGCCAGCTATTTAGACATAGCCTGAGGCTAACATCTTTTGAGTATAAGCCTGTCAGGCTTTTACCTGCACTCAGGGCTTGGCAGCTTGGTGGGCAGTCTGTGTACCAACCTGGCTGGGGGGTCCTTTGCCCTGAAGAGTGATCAGCACTTGGAAAAGGTTCCCCTCAGCATCTGCCATCTTCACTCCCTCAAGGAGCAGACGGGGAGCACCAGGTTCACAGTGACAACCCAAGTATAGCATTGCTTGGGGCAGCACACACTAGGGCTCCAAGGGCACCCAACAGGAGTGCAACACATTAACAAACTGTGCCAGGGAAAACTCAGTCATCCAGAGGTGCAGAAATAGCCTTACAGGTTCACAGGAGGTTTAAACACCAGCCAGTGACAACAAGACTAATGCATGCCAGAGAAAACCAGATGGCAAAAGGCAAATGTAGGAACATTACTAACAGAAATCAAGGTTATATAGAAGCATCTGATCCCCATTATCCAACAACAACAGCAAGTCCTGGATATCCCAACACACCATAAAAACAAGATTTGGATTTAAAATCACTGGTCATGATGCTGCTAGAGGAACAAAAAAGGGACATGAATAAATCTCTTAAAGAAATACAGGGGAATATAAATAAGATAGAAACCCTTACAATGGAAACACAAAAATGACTTAAAGAAATTCAGGAGAATATGGGTCAACAGTTAGAAGCCAATAAAGATGAAACACAAAAATCACTTAAAGAAATGCAGGAGATATTGAGTCAACAGGCAGAAGTCATGAAAGAGGAAACACAAAAATCTCTTAAACAATTACAGGAAACCACAAACAATTGAAGGAACTGTGCAAAACCACCCAGGATCTAAAAACAGAAGTAGAAACAACTAAGAAATCACAAAGGAAGACAACTTTGGAGATAGAAAGCCTTGTGAAGAAATCAGGGGACAGAGATGCAAATATCAACAACAGAATACAAGAGATAGAAGAAAGAATCTCAGATGCCAAAGATACCATAGAAACCATTGGCTCAACAGTCAAAGAAAATGCAAAATGCAAAAAGCTTGTAACCTAAAATATCCAGGAAATCCGGGACACAATGGGAAGACCAAACCTAAGGATTATAGGTATAGATGAGAATAAGATTTAAAACTTAAAGGGCCAGCAAGTATCTTCAACAAAATTATGGAAGAAAGCTTCCCTAACCTGATGAGAGAGATGCCCATGAATATACAAGAAGCCTACAGAACTCCAAACAGACTGGATCAGAACAGAAAAACCTCCTGTCACATAATCAAAGCTCAAAGCACTCATTGCACCTAAAACAATAATTGTGGGTGACTTCAATACTCCACTATATTCAATGGACTGATCAGGAAAACAGAAACTAAACAGGGACAAAGTGAAACTAATTGAAGCATTGGACCAATTGGATTTAACATATATATAAAACATTTCATCCAAAAACAAAAAGAATATACCTTTTTATCAGCACCTCATGGTACCTTCTCCAAAATTGACCATATAATTTGGTTGCAAGATAGACCTCAGCAAATATATGTAGATCGAACTAATCCCATGCCTCCTATCAAATCACTATGCAGTAAGAGTAGTCTTCAATAGCAACAAAAACAACAGAAAGCCGACATACACATGGAGACTGAACAATCCTATACTCAATGATAGCTTGACCAAAGAAGAAATAAAGAAAGAAATCAGAGACTTTTTAGAATTTAATGAAAATGAAGGCACAACATAGGCACAACAAATCTATGGAACACAATGAAAGCAGTGCTAAGAGGAAAACTCATAGGCCTGAGTGCCTCCAAAAAGAAACAGGAGAGAGAATACACTAGCAGCTTAAGAGAACACCTGAAAGCTCTGGAACAAAAAGAAGCTAATTCACCCAGGAGGAGTAGAAGACAGAAAATCATCAAACTCAGGGCTAAAATCAATCACGTGAAAGCAAAGAGAACCATACAAAGAATCAACAAAACCAGGAGCTGGTTCTTTGAGAAAATCAACAAGATAGATTAAACCCTTAGCCAGACTAACCAAAGGGCACAGAGACAGTATCCAAATTAATAAAACTAGAAATGAAAAGGGGGATATAACAACAGAAACTGGGGAAATTCAGAAAAATAATCATATCCTACTACAAAAGCCTATATTAAACACAACTGGAGAATCTGGAGGAAACGGACAATTTCCTAGACAGATAGTAAATACTAAAATTAAATCAGGATCAAATAGATCATCTAAACAGTCCTATAACCCCTACAGAATTAGAAAGGGTAATAGAAAGTCTTCCAACCAAACAAAGCACAAGCCCAGATGGCTTTAGTGCAGAATTCTATCAGACCTTCAAAGACCTAACACGAATACTCTTCAAACTATGCCACAAAATAGAAACAGAAGGAACACTGTACAACTTGTTCTATGAAGCCACAATTACACTGATACCAAAACCACACAAAGTTTACCAAAGAAAGAGACTTTCAGACCAATTTCCCTTATGAACATCAATGCAAAAATACTCAATAAAATTCTTGCCAACAGAATCCAAGAACATATCAAAACAATCATTCACCATGATCAAGTAGGCTTCATCCCAGGGATGCAGTGATAGCTCAATATACAGAAATCCATCAATGCAATTCACTACATAAACAAACTCAAAGGAAAAAAAAACACATGGTCATTTCTTTGGATACTGAAAAAGCATTTGACAAGATTTAGCATTCTTTCCTGCTAAAAGTCTTAGAAAGAACATCAATTCAAGGCCCATACCTAAACATAGTAAAAGCAATACACAGCAAACCTATAGCCAACATGAAACTAAATGGAGAGAAACTTGAAGCAATCCCACTAAAATCAGGGACTAGATAAGGTTGCCCCCTCTCTCCATATCTTTTCAATATAGTACTTGAGGTACTTGCTAGAGCAATTAGACAACATAAGGAGGTCAAAGGGATAGGAATTAGAAAGGAAAAAGTCAAATGATCACTATTTGCAGATGATATGATAGTCTACTTAAGTGACTCAAAAAACTCCATCAGAGAGCTTCTACAGCTGATACACAACTTCAGCAAAGTGGCTGGTTATAAAATCAACTCAAGCAAATCAGTAGCCTTCCTATACTCAAAGGATAGGCAGGCTGACAAAGAAATTAGAGAAGTGACACCCTTCACAATAGCCACAAGCAATATACAGTATATTGGTGTGACTCTAACCAAACAAGGAAAAGATCTTTATGACAAGAACTTCAAGTCTCTGAAGAAGGAAATAGAAGAGGACTTCAGAAAATGGAAAAATCATCCATGCTCATGGATTGGCAGGATTTATATAGTTAAATGGCCATCTTGCCAAAAGCAATCCTCATCAAAATCCCAACTCAGTTCTTCATAGAGTTAGAAAGAGCAATTCTTAAATTCATCTAGAATAATAAAAAAAACAGGATACCTGAAACTATTCTCAGCAGAAAAAGAATTTCTGGGGGAATCAGTATCTTAGAGCTCAAGCAATACCACAGAGCAATAGTGTTAAAACCTTCATGACATTGGTACAGTGACAGGCAGGTGGATCAATGGAATAGGATTGAAGATCCAGAAATTAACCCACACATCTATGGCCATTTGATCTTCAACAAAGGAGCTGAAAACATCCAGTGGAATAAAGGTAGCCTTTTCCACAAATAGTGCTGGCAAAATTGTAGGTCAGCATGCAGAAGAATGTGACTTGATCCATTCTTATCTCCTTGTACTAAGTGCAACTCCAAGTGGATCAAGGACCTCCACATAAACAGACACACTTAAACTAATAGAAAAGAAACTGGGAAGACCCTTGAGGACATCGGTACAGGGGATAAGTTCCTGAACAGAACACCAATAGCTTATGCTCTAAGGTCAAGGATTGACAAGTGGGACCTCATAAAACTACAAGTTTCTGTAAGGCAAAGGACACCGTCAAAATGACAAATCGGCAACCAGCAAGTTGGGAAAAGATCTTCCACAACCCTACATCTGACAGAGGGCTAGCATCCAATATATACAACGAATTCAAGAAGTTAGACCCCAGAAAACCAAATAACCCTATTAAAAATGGGGTACAGAGCTAAACAAAAAATGTTCAGATGAAGAACATCAGATGGCTGAGAAGCACCTTAAAAAATGCTCAACATCATTAGTCATTAGGGAAATGCAAATCAAAACAACCCTGAGTTTTCACCTCACACCAGTCGGAATGGCTAAGATTAAAAACTCAGGAGATAGCAGGTGTTGGTGAGGATGTGGAGAAAGAGTAACACTCCTCCACTGTTGGTAGGGTTACAAGCTGTTACAACCACTCTGGAAATCAGTCTGGTGGTTCCTCAGAAAACTGGGCACAAAACTTCTGGAGGACCCTGCTATACCACTCCTGGGAATATACCCAGAGGATTCCCCAGCATGTAATAAGGATACATGGTCCACTTTGTTCATAGCAGCCTATTTATAAATAGTCAGAAGCTGGAAAGAACCCAGATTTCCCTCAACGGAGGAATGGATACAAAAAATGTGGTATCTATACACAATGGAGTACTATTCACCCATTAGAAACAATGAATTCATGAAATTCTTAGACAAATGGATGGAACTGGAGAACATCATCCTAAGTGAGGTAACCCATTCTCAAAAGATCACTCATGGTATGCACTCACTGATAAGCGGATATTAGCCTAGAAATTTGGAATACCCAAGACATAATCCACATATCAATTGATGTCCAAGAAGAAGGAAGGAATGACCCCTGGTTCTGGAAAGGCTCAGTGCATCAATGTAGGGGAATACCACATCAGGGAAGTGGGAAGGGGTGGATGGGGGAACAGGGGGAGGGAAGAGGGCTTATGGTAATTTTGGGGAGCGGGGATCCAGGATAGGGGAAATCATTTAGAATGCAAATAAGGAATATATCGAGTAAAAAAACAAAATAATTTTTCTTAGAGACATATAATATGCAGAGTGGTAACTTGTCTTGGGACTGTCAGAGCTGTGAATATGAACACAGGACTGTAACATGAATTTCATGTGTCTTGCTTCTCAAAGACAACATGAGACATGAAGAAAATGGCAGAAGAAAGATGTGATACCACTGGGATATTGTTGAAGTAGGTATAATTTGATATATTTTGTTTAAGGAAGAGAACAATAGCACTTGGGAGGCAAAGGCAGGCAGATTTCTGAGTTCAAGGCCAGCCTGGTCTACAGAGTGAGTTCCAGGATAGCCAGGGCTATACAGAGAAACCCTGTCTCAAAACAAACAAACAAACAAACAAAGAAAAACCAAAAAACAGAAAACAAAAAAACAAAACAAAAAAGGAAGAGCAAGATAGAATAAAAATGATCATGAGAACAACAAACAAGTAAGTTGTTTCAACCAAGTGTTATGGTGCATTTTTCTGATCCTTTTCTTTTAGCGTGGATATTATATAACTAGATAATTTGCCCTTTAGCTTTTTCTCCCTTCAAATGCTGTCATGTATTCATCTTTATCTTTCAACTTTGTGCCCTCTTTCTTTTTCATTATTTATGTTTACACACAAGTATGCATATATACATATTTATTCATATAACATGTATTTCCAAACCCAAACTGCTCAGTCTATAAAAGAAAACTTTTATGTATATTTCTACGACTGACTGGAGAAGTCTTTTCTCCTACACTAAAAATGAATATTAAAAAATTAAAATTTTGAATTGTCAATTTAAATAATGTACATGTATGCATGAATGTTTTCAAAATTAATTGAAAATAAAGTTTCTAACAAAATGCCAACATTAAAATATGTGTTCATATGCATTGTGTCCAGAATAGATATTGTTTTGAGGTTTCAATATTAGGACATGAGAGAAAAAGGAGTCTATATATTTTCATGTAAAATGTTGAGGTTAGTGAAGGTAAAAGGAAAACTGCTAACACCAAAAAAATTTTTTTTTCAAAAATCATGAAATTATAGGTTACAGAAAGCCAGAAGCCAGCACCATGGAAATTGTCCTAGCACTAGCCAAGCCTCTCAAAAGGATTAGAAATATTACTTGACATATATGTGGGTACATGTGTATGCATTGTCCACGTTTGTGTGTGTGGTTTTTTTTTTGTGTGTGTGTGTGTGTATGTATTTGTATGTGTGCATGTGTTTGTTTGAATGTCTCAACACATATATTTTAAGAAGTATACTCATGGAATTTTGCAGAATGTCAAATGCAGCATCGTTTTGAAAATGTATATTCATATATATTTTTCTATTCAATCAAAATATAGCATCATCAAGGAAAATTATTATATTTAAGTAAGCAGTCTATTTTTCTTCCAGTTATTAAACTTTGTTATTTGATTATGGTTTGGTAAAACCATAGCCAGATTTAAATTTTAGACTATTTTATTCATTTATTTTCTTCTTAGAGAGAAATATGGGATTACATGGGCTTTGTATTAAACAAATTATTTTAGTGACTTGTACCTGGTAATGTTTTAG
The DNA here is from genome assembly GCF_947179515.1 of Apodemus sylvaticus. Taxonomy (NCBI): domain Eukaryota; kingdom Metazoa; phylum Chordata; class Mammalia; order Rodentia; family Muridae; genus Apodemus; species Apodemus sylvaticus. Next base: position 67,489,228 of record NC_067476.1, read on the forward strand.
AGGAATAATTGGAACAGTGACAAAAGTCATAGATTTCTAGGCATTCACAAGTTATTTGTTAATAGATAAATAGTTTAGGGAATAGAATGTGAATTAAAAACAAGCAAATGGCTACAAGAGCAAGAATAACAATAAACAAAAAAAAAAAACAAAAATAAAAACCTTACAATGAAACAAAGAAAAGGAAAGAAGAACAGCAGGAAATAGAAACAAAGAAAGGACCTAATACTTTTATGGAACCGAAGTGTAAAGTAGAACTATACAATTTTAACTCTTTGGAATCCTAAAATTGCCAACTATATGAACTCAAAAAATTGAAATTTAAATCCACAACAGAACTAATATTCTTGTATTGTGCTGTGCAACACCATCTGTATACTGTCTGTTTCTCTCTTTTGCCACCATTTCTTATCCTGTTTCCCATATTTTCTCCCTTCTATTATCCTCCTCATGTGCACACATCTAAGTCTCATACTATTTGGAAGCACAATGCTTTAAAGCCAATTAAGTAAACTATAATTAAAGATGTTGAGTCCAAGCTGTGTTATTATATCATTATCTGGATGGTTGTGATCTCAGTGCCACATAAGGAGAATTAAAGATGGAACTAATCTTTTATGAGTGAAAGACTTCTCTCATGGAAAAGAATATTTAGTGTAAACAAAACAGAATTTCATCAGTTTAATCATTTTCTGGACTTAGCTCATTTTCCTAAGATTATTCCCTTGGTTATGGTTTAAAAAAAAGTGAGAAGTTTCTGTCACAAAGAAGAACTCAGGTCCTCCCAGGGGCTTCACTGTGTCCTTTAAGTTCTGGAGAATGTGCGTTAAGAGTTCAAATATGTTATGAATAAACCATTGTCTAACTGACCAAGCATCTCATTTCTGTAAGTATGAAAAGTTTTTATTTATGGATAAGATGTTTAAAAAGATACAAAGGATTTTATAATTGGGTACATGTCTGAATACTTAAATATGATAGGAATCATCCTATTAAACAATGTTGTATTACAAATTGAAATAATAACTTCTGAGAAGAAACCTGGAAATGGATGAAGAATTATTCACGTATTTTGGACATAACTATCAAGTTTCTTGTCATTTTTTAGGACATAAATCAGTTAGAGTAGAAATTTAACTTCCAATGCATTTTCATAAAAAGATTTTTCTGACTAAATTTCTTTAAATTTAATTTCTGAAACAAATATTAAAATCATATATTCTATTTACTGACCATGTTTTCAGAATAATTTTAGCCATTTTGTTTTCAACTGTGAAGTTCATTTAAATGTGGTATTTTTGTTTAATAAGTCAAAGATAAATGCTATCTTCTTTTATTTTTAAGGAACTATATTTACAAATAAGACAGTAGACAGTGAAAACATTTCATGGTCATAGAGAAAGTATGCAGTGTGCTGGCATGGAATTCAAATATTGGATGAGGCTTTAGCTATTAGATAACAATCTGACAGGGTTTAACATCTAGCTAAGTCTCAGTTTCTTTTTCCATAAGATGATACTATACTATTTATTTTCAAAGCATATTTAAATCAAATAAGAGAAAAATACAAATCATTTATAATGCATAACAGTTGTTCCCTATCATGTAGATTGCTTTTATGATAATATTCTTTGTTTTAATATTTCCAAAATAATTGACATGGATTTGATCTTGAGGATTTACATGTTTATTTTTAACTTATATTTTTTCATTGAGAATATTGTAGTTACATTTTCACATGAATCAATTTTGCATCTCTGCTGAATGAAATTAGACACAATGCTTTTAGTATTTCATAAAACAATTTTTTACCTTTATGTACAACTTGAGTAATATTTATTCAGCTTTAAATAGGAATGCCTAGCAATCTTTAGTATTTTCCCTGTCATGTCTAAATGTCTTACAGTGACCTATACAATGCTCTAATAAAAACTGATCAGAAAAATTGCATCAATTAAAAAAATTGTAGTCTTTTTTCCAATCTATACAAAACAATATTTACTAAAAATTATAATGGTCAAAATGGTTAAGACAATTTAATTAAATGAATTATATTTGTTCTTATGACTTCCCAGGCTTTAAAATGTGACAGAGATAGTTTTTCCACTTCTTATAGAATAAGGTAGAGTGCCATTATATTTAATTTTGAGATATTTTAATATAATTTTTAATATTTGGTTTTTACTCATTATTAAATATTTTCTATGGCTAGTAGCTTTATAATCCTTTAAAATTTTGTTACGTGAATAAAAATTTATATTGTATACATATGAACCCTACAAATCATTAAAACTATTATGCTGGAAAATATGTCATAATGGATCCATAAAATTATTCTCCATAATTGTTTCTGTGAAAAATGAAGTCAAGTGTGACTACTTTAACCTGAATTAGCAACATCTAAGTCCACACTGACCCACTGGAGCTTCTCTATGAGTTACCGCCACCAGGATTTAGACTCAGTGCAATTCTTAATCCTGTACATTTGCTTTGTCTCAGATCTTTGAGCACGAAACAAATTATAGACTTACAATATGTGTGACATGTCTTTGGTGCATAGCACCTAATATGTTTGTTTGTTTGTTAAACTATTAATAATTTTGAAACTCCTTTGCTTATTAATTATTTTTACTAAGCTGCCTTTAATTTAATTACTTCTTCTTGTCCCTCCCCTCTTCAGTAAACATTTCTGATGAAATTCCATTACCAAACTTGACAGATAATGAAAAGAAAGTTAACAAAAATATCTAAGTACATTTTTCTAAGTTCATGAATGTATAACTTGCAGATTTGTATAATTAATTAATGAGATGATTTTATAGATAAATTACTAAAATAACTATTAAAACAAAGTTCTTTAATAAAATATTTTCATGCATTTTTATTTTTAGTGTTTAAATTACCCATGTAGACTTGAACTAAATTTGGTTACATTTTTATATTTTATTCCAATGTTATCTGAGAAGTGATAAACATTTATTTTGTAGTCACACATTTACATCAATCTATATAATAGAACAACAAAAAAATCAAACAGATTATAAGAACTTTCTGGGACACTATAATTACATGATATCCTTCTTGTTTTAAAATTACTTAAGTCCCATTTTTCCTCTTATTTATATAATATTCAATTTACTTTGACAATCTTTCCCACACTTCATATTGTAAATGTATACATTTAAATGACTGAATGAGCCCTGCACTCTATGTACATGCTTTCAGAGTTTTTTAAGCGACTGGTCTTTATAATTAATTTAAAATATAAAAATAAAATCACTGTACAGGAATCACCCCATGGTTGTTTAGGGGGTTCAGTGAATTTTGTTGTGTTTTCATGAGATTTACAAACAGAGATAAAAGTGATTTTTAACTATTTTCTTTTTTAAAAAATTCCATAATTTTCCACATTAAAATGTAGTGATAGAAGCATGGATTCTAACATTTAAAACTTTGAAATATTAATGAAAAATGCTTGATGTACTTACAGCAAAAGAAAGGGTAATACATACATATATGTTTTATAACAATTTGAAAATTAATTGCATTTATATTCGTGAGCCTTTTAAAACAGAAATTGGTAAATAAACAGGACCTGGCTAATGGTAATATCAAAACATATGATAACATCAATGCCATAACAAAACAGGAGAAATGTCGAATATTATGGGATCCTACCCCTAAGCACTTCTACAAGTTAATGGATTGTTTGGAGAAGGAATATTAACTTCTCCCTGGGACAATACCCTCATTGCTTGCCAGTGTAGGGTGTTTACCCATGCAAGCAAATACATACAAACAACAAAAAATAGGCCTGGATGTATACTTTTATTTCTGAGTATGTATATTTACATTTTTTAAGAACTATAATCAAAATAAAATAGGCCAACAAGTTGGCAGTGTATGTAGGGGCACATGCAAGAGATTTAGCAATACGATACCTGAAAGAGACAATGGAAGAAACGAAGAGTAGAACATGATGTGATTCTACTTCAATTACATATGTTGAAATATATACATATGCATATGAACATAATACATATACAATATTTTAAAAGAAAAATGCAGTATTATAAAAATGAAAATCTTTAAAGCTATAACTTGAACAGAGTGATAGAAGTACAAGAAGATGTGCTTAATATTGTAGAGATGCTATATCCAGGGAAGGGGAATTTGGGGGGTTGAGGTAAGGTGAGTTGGGTCTGGTGGGTCGGTGGGTATGGGGAGTGTGAGGGATGATGGGTGGATGTGGGTGGTGAGGGTGGTAGGAGGTTGGGAAGAGAGTTATGGGTGAGTTGGGAAACAGAGTCTCAGAGGCAAAGGAGGATACTGGGTAAAGAACTTTTGGAGGGGGAACTGGAAAGGGGCAGTATTTGGAATGTAAATAAATAAATCAATTAGAAAAAATACTTTAACTACTGAATTTTTAACTTTATTAATTTATCCATTAAGTAAATGTACTTTTGTTTTTCTTTTATATCATACAGTGAAATGTGTTCATTTTCAACAAATTACATTTCATTGCCAACCTCCTTATTACCAGTAAGGTAAATAATCTCTAAGAACCAAACATGGACTCAACTTTTGTAAGGGACTTTTCATGCACAACATAAATAAAGCCAAAATGAAAAGGATCATATCAGCTGCAGATGTCCACAAGATTCCCTTAGAGAATGTGACTGAAGCTACCATGTTTATTCTCTTGGGCTTCACAGATGACTTCAATCTCCAGGTCTTCCTATTTTTACTGTTTCTTGATATTTATCTCTTCACTCTGATAGGAAACTTTGGACTGGTTGTTTTAGTCATTGGGGATTGTCGGCTACACAACCCCATGTACTATTTCCTAAGTGTTTTGTCTTTCCTGGATGCTTGCTATTCTACAGCTGTTACCCCCCAAATGTTGGTCAACTTTCTAAAACAAAATAAGTCCATTTCGCTCCCTGGATGTGCAACCCAAATGCTTCTCTTTGTTAGTTTAGGAACCACAGAAAGCTTTCTCCTGGCAGCAATGGCATATGACCGATATGTAGCCATCTACAACCCCCTTCTGTATGCAGTGACCATGTCACCCAGAGTATACCTGCCACTCATCATTGCTTCCTATGCTGGTGGAGTTGTACATGGTGCTATACACACCGTGGCTACTTTCAGTCTGTCCTACTGTGGATCCAATGAAATTAGGCATGTCTTCTGTGACATCCCGGCATTGCTTGCTCTTTCTTGTTCTGACACTCATATAAATGAACTTCTACTCTTGTACTTGGTGGGTTTGATTGAGACGGTCACCATCATAATTGTCCTGGTCTCCTACGGATTCATCCTATTTGCCATTCTGAACATGCATTCTGCTGAGGGTAGGAGGAAAGTGTTCTCTACATGTGGCTCTCACCTCACTGGAGTCTCTATTTACCATGGTACAATCCTTTTCAGTTATATGAAATCAAGTTCCAGCTATGCTTCAAATCATGACATGGTAGTGTCAATATTTTACACCATTGTGATACCCATGCTAAATCCTATCATCTATAGTCTGAGAAACAAAGATGTAAAAGAGGCAATGAAGAAATTGTGGAGAAAATGTGGTTCATAATTAATGTACACTTGTAAAAACCATCAAAATCAAACTAAGTTCTTAATTCCTATTACATGAAATGTTCATTGCTACAAATTACAAATATGCCAGATTGAATTAGTAGTGTCTTAGGCTCTCCTTGGTCCTGTGAAGTCTCAAGCATAAGGGAATGCTAGGACAGTAAGGGAAAGGTAGGAGAGCACCATCATAGAAGCTGAGGGAAGTGAGAATAGGATAGGGGATTTGCAGAAGGGAAACCAGGTAGGGGCATTGCATGTGAAATGTAAATAAATAAAATTACCAATAAAGAATTTAAAGCATAATTTTAAAATAATTGATCTTTTTTCTCATGTAGCATTTTAAGACAATGAACTATTTTACCTGTGTAACAAATTACTTTGAACCAATTCATAAATATTACATGTCAAGTTGTTATCACAATTATATGATTTATTTTTGCTTTTACTAAGTAGAGGACAAATACTCATGAGCCTGTATTAAATCATTGACATGTAACTCATGGTTACATGATGAGGTGAGATGACCTTAGCTTGGTCAGGGAAGGTGTGTGTGTGTGTGTGTGTGTGTGTGTGTGTGTGTGTGTGTGTGTGTGTGTCAGGGGCAGGTAAAGTAAGGTAACGTCGAGAAGGGGATGTGTAAGGTGGAGGAAATGTGTGGTGTAGATTAAGTGTGGGGTAGGTGGGAGTAGAAAACCTTCTCAGAGACAGACAGGTGTGGGTAGTGTGAAGAACCCTGGGAGGGGAGACCAGGAGTGGGGACAAAATTTTGAAATGAAAATAAATAAAATAAAAAGATTAACACAATTAGGAAAAAAGAATTCTATAATATTGGTATTTACAGCTGAACAATTTGCTCAGTAGTAACTGGTCATGGGTGTCAGAGCTATGAAGGTCTACATAGCACAGTAACAAGAATTTCATGTGACTTGGTTCCCAATGTCAACAAAGGAGACATTAAAAAAAAGACATTTTAAAATGACAGAGGATGGATATGATACCATTTGGAATATTGTTGAACCAGGAATAATTTGATATAATTTAATGTGTAAGAAAAACAGCTCTAGAGTTTGATATGTAAGGAAGACTAAAATAAAATTGCTCGTGAGACTGAATAACAAAATAAAATGTTTTCAAGCAAGTTTCTGAAGTATATTTTTCTGATATTTTCATTTAGTTTTGCAATTATAATATAAGTAAGTCATTTGTCCCTTACTTTTTCTCCCTCCAAACTTTACCATGTATTCATCCTTACTCTCTATCAAATTCAAGCTCTTTCTTTCATTAATTGTCATTACAAACAAATATGTATATGCATTATATAATGTATATATCTCTAGACACAAACTTCAGAGTCTATAAAATACATTTTTTGTATATTTTCAGGGCTGACTGGAGAAGATTATTTTCCTAGCCTAAAAGATGGACATTTACATGAATAATATTTCTAATACTCAATGTAAAAAATGTACATGGATATGTAATTTTTTTCAGAAATGGATCTAAGAGGAAGTGTTTAATAAAATATCAAAAATAAAATATGTATTCACTATCATTTTGCCCATAATTAATATTGCTTTCAAGTTTCAACATTAGCACATATAAGGAAAAGAGGTCTATAAATTTATGTGTAAAAGGTATAGGTTTTATTCTGCATCAATATTTTCTGAATTTGATTACTGATATCATTATTAAAATCTTATAACCTTTCTAATGGCCATGTATTTTGAATAATTTTAGCTATTTCTTTTTTAACTCTGCAAGTTTTTTAAATGCAATCTTTGATTTAATATGCCAAATAGAAATGTTATCTTCTTTTATTTTTTCCTTAAAGCTTAACTTTTTTGTGTTTTTTCTTTTAAAAAAATATTTATTTATTTATTTATTTATTTATTTATTTATTTATTTATTTATTTACAATCCAGCCGTCACTCCCCTCCTGGTCTCCTCTCCCACAGTTCTTCATCCAATTCCTCCTCGCCCTGACCCCAAGAAGATGTTCCCCATCCATCAGGCCTCACCCCTCTCTGTGGCCTCAAGTCTCTTGAGGATTCAGCCCATCTTCTCCACTGGGGCAAGACCAAGCAGTCCTCTGGTATATATGTGTATGGGACTTTTGACCAGCTCTTTTATGTTGCCTGGTCGGTGGCTCAGTGTCTAAGTTCTCCCAGAGTTTGGGTTAGTTGAGACTGCTGACCTTCCTATGGCTTCTCAATTGCTTCTTCCATTATTCCCCTAATATATCCATAGGGGTCTCCAATTTCATGCCAACGTTTAGGTGTAAGTACTAGCTTCTGTCTCAGTCAACTGATAGTTGGACCTTTCAGAGGACAGCTATTCTAGGCTCTTATCTGTAAGCATAGCATAGAATCAGTAATAGTGTCAGATGTTGATTTCTCCTCATGAGGTGGATTCCAGTTGTTCTGGGAAGTTTCTTTTTCATTTTTGCCCCACAAAATGTTCTTTTAGAGAGGGACCAGAAATTTCTGGATCAGAAATTTTGACTGTTGGTTGGTAACAGCATACCTCCTCTTGGAACCCTGTCTACACAGATGGTGAACTCTTAGAGTTCCTTCTCCTTACTGTTGGACATTTCATCTAAGTTAACTCCCATTGAGTCCTGAGAGTCTCTCACCTCTCAGATCTCTGGTACTTTTTGGAGAGTCCCTGTATCTCCCATCTTCTGAGGTTGCATATTTCCATTCATTCTGCTGGCCCTCTGGGCTTCACTCCTGTCCTGCAACCCCTTACCTGATCCTGTTCTTCTTTTCCTCTCCCCCTTCTGTTTCCCACCCGGATTCCTGACACTTTCGTAATTCCTTCTTCCGGCTTCCCCCCATGACTATTTTTCCTTGACTTGAGGTATAAAAGCTTAATCCCAGTTCAACCTTAGGAGGAGGGATCTCTGTATCATGCTATTAAGGAGTGTTCAGATCACAAGCACTTTCGTCTCATAACATGTTCATGTCTTTTAAAAGGACTTGTGAAGGTATTACACCTTCCATGCTGTCTTTCACATGACACTACTGAACTCATTTGAATTGTATGATGTATCAACAGGATCTATCACTTATTTGCTTTGATAGCGTCTCGCATTTTCTACAGATTATGAACTCAGATATCACATTCGTTGAAGATTCCCCTCTTCTCACACTTTGATGCTATCTTCCAGATGTTAATTTGGGTATAAACTCCTTGCTCATACATTTAAGTCACCAGATTATAGCTTTACTATGGTGGGGAGCTACTTCTTATCATAGCTATGAAGATGTAGGAACAGTATTTTCTTTGTTTCTTAATATCCAGATATTTGTTTATCGAGTAACGTAGACAATCATCTTTCTCTAAAGCCTTTTTTTCAGAAGCTTTCCTGAACCACAATTTATTCTGTTTCAATTAGGCTAAACTATTGAAACTGTTGAAGAGCAACAGTTCCCATGTGTTCTTGGTGGTGGAGATTGACTCCAACTGAGTAGAAGCACTTGTTTTTTTACCTGATTGGCTTGGTAGTTCATATCCTGTTCCATACCCTCTTGCTTACCTTCCTCAGTGTTTCAGTCTCCTACATTTTAATTCTAACACATTATTTTTAGCTGAAATACTTTCTTTCACTGAGTCATAAGATGATGATAAAGACAGAATAAAGTCTTCAGCATAGATTCTTTGATCTATCAAGATGGGGACTTTATAACAAGCAGGATCATGAAAATATCTTGTAGCTCAGAGTGCCCAGTGATAGGACAGCCTTGTGCAAAAAGAGGAGAGAGGCTTCACAGAAACCAGTTCTGCTAGAAACTTGGTCTCTGGCCTGCTGCCTCCTGAAAGCAAGATCACAAATTTTTGATGCTCAAGTCATCTAGCCTGTGCTGTCCTAAGAAGGATATTATTTTGTTGTATTGTCCATAGTTTTTCTCATAGTATTTTAGAAGACAATGTTTACCACTAATGTGTTTGTATGTGCTACATTAACAAAATATCACATATTAAGTTGACAAGCCACAGACACCTATTTTATTGTTTTGGAGTTTTTCTTTTTTTCCCCTTTTCTTTTCTTTCTTTCCTTTTCTTTTCTTGCCCCTCAGCTACCTTCTCAGTATCCTGAATGATAGATGATGGTAGCTTCCTGAGGTTGCTGATGATTTGTATTCTATCTTTTTTCTTATTTCATTTTACAAGAACTCCTGTCAGATTACCTCAGTTCTTACCCTAGATTCCTTACTTAACTAATCCCTTCCCTTAGAGGTCTTTTTCCACGGAGTCACATCAGAACATAGAATGTCAGCATATTTGTTGCTGCTATTAATTTGACAAAGAACACACTTTATACTAAGATTCACAACTGTCTCACATATTTTTGAGCTAGAAATTCTTTTATTTTGTTGGCATAGATAGTGTCACATCTTTATATTTTAAATTTGTGTTTATACTGTTTCATACATTTATTGTTCTGGAATTCATTTTGGAGCTATCTTGATATTTCTGAATCTCTACATATAGTTATGAATGTTCATAGAATCTCTCAATTGATTTCTATCTCTTCTTTCTATATCTCTTTTGGGACAATTTTTCTTGGTAGATCATTGGTTTCTAGTTTGAATGGTTAACTCTGAATTGTCAAACCTTTGACAAATATGGTTTTGTTTGTCCAATTTTACATAACATTTTAATGTATCAAATATGTTTTGCTTTAACTCACTGGTTTTGCTTCTTTCATTGACTTTGGTTATATCCTAGACACTCATATACAATGTTTTTCAATAAACTCTTTTGTATATTCTTCAATTTAAAAAAATGAACATGGGTTTCTGAACCACATATTGTTCCCTAAGTTTGTTTGTTTGTTTATTTTTAACATCAGAGCCAGTAGAAAATTTCTCAACCTAGCTTCACTAAAAACTTTATTTTTCCAAATGTTCTCTGAGGGTAGTAGTCATTGTTGATGATCTACAAGTCTCAGTTCTTCTCTAGGGTGGCGATAGAATCATTAATCTGCTCCAACATCAATGTCTGAAAGAAATCCAGCATTAGTACTCTGAATGCCAGAAACAGTGTGCAAGGAGGGACTTGAAACTCCCCTACAATTTTTATATAATTCTTAGATTAAGAGGAATGAAAGGATAATAAGCAGAGCAGAACTCCTTGTCCTCAGAATACATTGTCCTTGGGTGCAATGCCACACTGAGGCCCACCCATGTGGCTATAGTAACTCAGGGCCTGTATTCCATTACTTAGAAAACAATTTGTCATTCTTTCTCTATGGCCCTCATCACTCACTTCAATTGGAATTCTCTCTGTAGGAAGTCTGCTAAGTATAGTAGGTTATTTAAGCACTTCTGAGTCCCTGAGATCTTGTTTCTCCTGAATTCCAGCTTCTTCCTACAACTCTCCTTTTCTCTTCCCTCCTACACTTACTCTGTTATCATGAACAGCTTGACCTCAGAACAGCTGAATGTCCAAACTTTTCATGCTCAACATTAAAATTCTTTCATATGTAACAGTCTTTTTACTACTGTACAAATAATAACAACATCTTTTATATTTAAAGTTACTGTTCTCTATTTCTTTGCATCTCCAACTATCTAGGGTAGCACTTCAATATAAATATTTAACATCAAAGACAACTCCTACTTTAACCAGCAGTTCATCCTAACAATTAAAAACAATGAATTCATAATTTTTTTAGGCAAATGGATGGAACTGGAAAATATCATCCTAAGTAAGGTAATGCAAACAAAAAAGAATACACATAGAATACAATCATTGATAAGTGGATATTAATTAGCCCTGAAGTTATGAATACTGAAGATACAATTAGCATATCAAATGATTCCCATGAAGAAGGCCCTAATCCTGGAAGAGCTTTATCCAGCTTTGTAGGGGAGTACCAGGACAGAAAAAGGGATGGGGAAAGATAGGAGAATGGATGGAGAGAAGAGGACTTATGGGACATATGGGGAGGGGGGAACCGGGAAAGAGGAAAGCTTTTGGATTGTAAACAAAGAATATAGAAAATAAAAATATATATTAAAAAATAAAATAAAATAAAAACTGCATGGTTTTGGCACAGTGACAGGCAACTGGACGAATGGAATAGAATTGAACACCCAGAAATGAATCCACACACCTATTGTCACTTGATCTTCTACAAAGGAATGGAAAATATCCAGTGGACAAAAACACAGCCTTTTCAACAAATGGCGCTGGTTCAACTGGAGGTCAGCATGCAAAAGAATGAGAATTGATCCATTCTTATCTCCTTGTACTAAGCTCAACTCCAAGTGGATCAAGGACCTCCACATAAAACCAGACACACTGAAACTAATAGAAAAGAAACTGGAGAAAACCCTTGAGCACATCGGAACAGGGGAAAAGTTCCTGAACAGAACACCTATAGCTTATGCTCTAAGATCAAGAATTGACAAATGGGACCTCATAAAATTGCAAAGTTTCTGAAAGGCAAAGGACATTGTCAAAAGGACAAAATGGCAACCAACAAATTGGGAAAAGATCTTCACCAACCCTACATATGATAGAGGGCTAATATCCAATATAAACAAAGAACTCAAGAAGTTAGACCCCAGGGAACCAAATAACCCTATTAAAAATGGGGTACAGATCTAATGAAAGAATTTTCACCTGAAGAAATTCAGATGGCCGAGAAGCACCTTAAGAAATGCTCAACATCATTAGTCATTAGGGAAATGCAAATCCAAACAGCCCTGAGATTTCACCTCACACCAGTCAGAATGGCTAAGGTACAAAACACAAAGCACTCTATACAAATCAATAACTTTGTTGTATGCTAGTACCAAACCATCAAATAGAGACCAAGAAAAAATCCGAGTTAATAACTGCTCCAAATATAATAAGGAATTATTTATATAAGGTAACTATTTGATGAAATGATGGAAGCATTTTACCTAGAGCTAGAACAGAAAACATTATTTTGTTTTTCCTTAAATGTTCTATTAACTTTGATAGTATACATGTGTATGATATTTAAAAGAGAGTACACATTGGCGTAATATTTAATGCACAAATCAGTGAGCACAACAAAATTTTTTTCTAAACTTCCCCCAAATTAAACCTAAATCAATGGCAAATAGGAATCAAATGATATCTATTCATTAAATATTCACCAAAATGTCTTCTACATGAATCATGAAGCAACATGAATCTTCTACATACAATTTGTTATTCTCTGTTTTTTATTTCTTTTGATATCTACATTTTTTCCTACAGTATTTTAAAGAAAGCTTTATAATTCGATGGATTACTACGTGTCAGTCTCAAGATTAATAATGACCTAATAGAAATAAAATAACTGACAATTTATTTTACCCAATCAGTAATACTATAAAAAATATTAAAATGTATATATTGCCCAAAAATTCTTGTTAAAATGTCATCATGTTCATGGATTTATAAAACGGATATGGGAACACCTCAATTCAACTTTCGGTATGCTACATGTCTTATAACACTTAGAATGATTTGTCAGTAGTCACTATTGGATGCAAATGAATGTTTACCATAATTTATTAATGCCTGTTTCTTAATAAGAACTTGTATAGAAAATATTAGAATAGTGTTATTCCAGATGAATTTGATAATTGCTCTTTCTAACTCTGTGAAGAATTGAGTTAGGATTTTGATGGGTATTGCGCTGAATCTGTATATTGCTTTTGGCAAAATGGCCATTTTAACTATATTGATTCTGCCAATCCATGAGCATGGGAGGTTTTCCCATTTTTTGAGGTCTTCTTCCATTTCCTTCTTCAGGGTCTTGAAGTTCTTGTCATACAGATCTTTCACATGTTTGGTAAGAGTCACCCCAAGATACTTTATACTGTTTGTGGCTATTGTGAAGGGGGTCATTTCCCTAATTTCTTTCTCAGCCTGCTTATCCTTTGAGTATAGAAGGACCACTGATTTGCTTGAGTTGATTTTATAACCTGCCACTTTGCTGAAGTTGTTTATCAGCTGTAGCAGTTCTCTAGTGGAGTTTTTTGGCTCACTTAGGTAGACTATCATGTCATCTGCAAATAAAGATAGTTTGACTTCTTCCTTTCCAATTTGTATCCCTTTGACCTCCTTATGTTGTCGAATTGCCCAAACTAGTACCTCAAGTACAATATTGAAAGATAAGGAGAAAGGGGGCAGTCCTGTCCAGTCCCTGATTTTAGTGGGATTGCTTCAAGTTTCTCTCCATTTAGGGAAATGCAAATCAAAACAACCCTGAGATTTCACCTTACACCAGTCAGAATGGCTAAGATTAAAAATTCAGGAGACAGCAGGTGTTAGAGAGGGTGTGGAGAAAGAGGAACACTCCTCCACTGCTGGTGGGGTTGCAAATTGCTACAACCACTCTGGAAATCAGTCTGTTGGTTCGTCTAAAAACTGGGCACCTCACTTCCAGAAGATCCTGCTATACCACTCCTGGGCATATACCCAAAAGATTCCCCAGCATGTAATAAGGATACATATTCTACTATGTTCATAGCAGCCCTATTTATAATTGCCAGAAGTTGGAAAGAATCCAGGTATCCCTCAACAGAAGAGTGGACACAAAAAATGTGGTATTTATCTACACAATGGAGTACTATTCAGCCATTAGAAACAATGAATTCATGAAATTCTTAGGCAAATGGATGGAGCTGGAGAACATCATACTAAGTGAGGTAACCCAGACTCAAAAGATGAATCATGGTATGCAGTCACTAATAAGTGGATATTAACCTAGAAAACTGGACTACCCCAAACATAATCCACACATCAAATGAGGTACAAGAAGAACGGAGGAGTGGCCCCTTGTTCTGGAAAGACTCAGTGAAGCAGTATAGAACAAAATCAGAACAGGGAAGTGGGAAGAGTTGGGTGGGAAAACAGGGGGAGGGAAGGGGACTGATGGGACTTTCGGGGAGTGGGGGTCCAGAAAAGGGGAAATCATTTGAAATGTAAATAAATATATCAATAAATTAAAAAAAGAAAATATTAGAATAGTGAAATAGTTTAAATTTTCAAGGGAAACAAACTTCATTTCAAAGAAATTACTAAATAGCTTAATTGCATGTGGAGTTGTTACCCATCTCTGATTCATTTTATTCACTTTAGAATTTTATTCATATCCTTTTTATGATGAAATATCATTTTATAATGTTTGCACATGACTCATACATTTATCTTGCAATTCATTGTTTAAGTGATCCCCTTGCTGACTTTGGAATACTCAAAATTACCTGGGTATATACTCTTCCTGAGAAAATCAGTATGTTTTCTCTCTGGGGTAATCTGTGACATTAAAGAACTGTGAACTAAAGAAGAACTGAAAGACCTGTTATAAAAAGGAGACATATGACATTCAGAGATTGACTTAACTGACAGAATATTTTATCATTCTCCTGTGAAATATTTAGAAATTTTAGTTTTAGATTTTAAACTGAATAATATGCATCAATAAATACCTGCAAAAAGGATATCGTCTCAGCACAATATTATTTGACAAGTAATACATTTGTCTTTTAGAAAGCATAGGGAAGGTTCTCTGTTTACATAGGTCAGTGCAATTATTAACTCAATTTTCATAGTTTTGATTGAAAAAGTCAAGTTAACAGCACTAAAACTATGGGGCTAATCAAAATTTGCAATAATATAAAGTATAGAAAAATTCAACCAGCCACTAATTTAATTTGTGGGTTTCATTGAAGTTAGAGGATTTCAGTGAATTTTAAATCTACTACTTAGTCTTAAGATCTTGGTGTAATAAACAATTAAGCCATTTTCAAATTTTCACGTTCTACTTATGGTTAATTACTTTATAAAAGTAATATATAATGAAACATAGAAAAACTTGATTTTCTCTTGTTTCTAGGAGATAATATTTGTTTCAAGGAAGTACTTTTCCATATGGACCCAGAGAAACCTGGACAGAAATCTTGTTTGGTTATGACTGTGAGTTGATCAGATTCTCTTTCTAGCTTGAGCTCAGTTTTCTTATCAAAGCTGAATGATTTATTCATAGATTTTTCTAACAGATCTCAGAAGAGAAAGCACATACATTAGCACCTCTACCAGCATATTGATGATGTTTTTGCTGCTATCAATATCCCCTTCTTCATGAACTCTACACTTCCATGCTATTCAAATGTATGTTTTGACAGACAGCCAAGGAACTGGTTTCACTTTTACCTTGGACCTTAGCTTATCTTTCTAGCTTTTTTTCTAGGGATATCAGATAGATATAACCATGATGAGTTCCAATTTCCTAAAATAAAATTTTACAACCTTGTGGCATAGCATGGCCAGTAAGTTTTCTAGTGTAGGGCTTTCCCTGCTTGGCACAAATGTGATAAATATTATGAGTCATTCTTTGAGCAACTACTTCTGTAATAATCATATTAGGTATTACTATAAATATTTAACTTTGAGTATTTTATTGATTACCTGATACCACACATTAAGAGAGTGATCATGAATTATTTCTAAAACAAATAAACCTCACAGCATATTTACTTTGCATGCATATTAGACATCTGAATTGAGATTTCTGATAATATACTGTAAGAAAAAAGCTCTTGTTTTTATTTTCCAATATTATAAACTGCTCTTGGTTGAAATTTATGATCAGTTCTTGAATTTTTCTGGTGGAAATTTTAGAATGTCTTGTGTAAAGTATCATGTTATCTAAAACCACAATTTTAAATTTATTTTCCTGTTAATATATTTTTATTTCTATTCTTCATTTATAACTTAATCAAGCTTTGAACAGTATATTAAGTAGAGATGGGGATAAAGAAAATAGCAGACATTCCAGTTTACAATCAGATGATGTTTGCTATGAATTTGTTATGTATAACCTTTATTATGTTGAAGTGTGTTCTTTGCATTTCTGTCCTAAGACTTTTATAAGAATAGAATGTTGGACTTAATCCAAAACTGTTTTGCATATATAGAGATGATCAAATAATTTCTATTTTATGTGATCTTTTACCTTTATCAATTTGTATATTTTTTTGCTATCTCTTCACTTCTGCCATAAAGCTAAGTATATCAGGGTGAATGAATACTAAAGATGACATTTTTCTTATTTGGTTAAGAGTTTTATAAATGAATACAGTATATATTGGCTATATTTACTACTCAAGTGTTCCTGAATCTTGTACTAATTTGGGCTAGTCATGTATGTATACATGGGTTTGAGACACCCAGTTGATGTCTCTGTCCCTATCAAAAGCCATATCTTTAAAGAAAACTGATTCTTTCTTTATCAGAAGCTATCAACTGCCATAACTTATCAATTAAAATTGGAGAGATGTGAGTCCCCTCCCCCACTTTCATGATGATCTTCTGCAGACCAACTGCTGTGAGTGCACACAAGTAGGAGGTCTCTCCTTACTCTGATCCTCCTCTGCTTCCGATTATTACAGACTTTTTGCAATTCTATGCTTAAGTCTTGAGGAGAGTGGGTGTTGTATAAAATACAATTTGTAGCAGAACACCCAACAAATCTGTACAGTCTGACCAGTTGTAAGTTAACCACTACTCACAAGATGAAGAAACTTATCTGATGAGTGTTGCACAGGTTGATAGATGCAAAGATAGGATTGAAGTTTGCTACGGTGTCCCTTTGCCAAATAACACTTGTAGATTCACTCCTGAATCTACAAAATTCACAACCACCATCATTAAGGATACCTTAAAACATTATATGGAAAACTACTTTTTGAGAAGCTTCACTCATATTTAAGTGCATGAACATGTGTGCAAATATACTCACAGAGAAGAGTTGGAGTAATGCTACAAAGGTGATAATGTTCATCCTAGAAGCCATTGGTTGCTAAAAACATAACCCAGTGGAATTTGTGAGAAGGCTACACTTGAATTTTTTATCAGGGTTAATTCAGAGACCCAAACAATACAAACTATTACTATTATACTTGGTTTCTCCACCAGAACCTGATGGTCAGAACATATTGCTTCAAATACATTGGATATGGGTCATAAAAGAATAAATAAATTGATACTGAACAGGAAGCTTTTACCCTGTTTCCTAGCTTATATAATATTGAGAGGTATTCTATAAGGTGCTTGGTGGGGGTAAGAGTTCATCAACAGTATCAAACAGCTGTGAGCCCTGTGAGGAAAAATAAACTGTCAAGAATGGTAAGGCATGTCCATGAAAGCAATGGTGGCATGAATGCTCTCAGGTAATCAATTCATTTTTTTAAAAATTAAATTAAAGCCTGCTCCAGGGAGAAATGCATGTTTCATACTAGAAATCTGCTCCATGATTTTTTTGATAGTCACCTATTTGATTTAGAAGTATTTACTTTAGATTTTTTTTCATCTCTGTTTATATAGTACATTGGTATTAGCAAGTGTCTAACTGGTATAACCTTAAAGGTAATCCTGGTTTTATGGAAGGACATTTTTAGTTCATCAAAATAATAAGAAAGACATTGATTGTTTGGTTATAATCTTTTCCTTGAAAGTGTCATATAAAGGGCATTTCAGTTGTTGTGATACCATTTGATCTGTGAGGTGTACTGAGGAGATTTTACTTTATTTTACATTGTTTTGCCTGTATGAATATCTGTGCATTATGTGCCTGCAAGTCCTCTTGAAGCTAAAATCTACAGTCTCTGGCATTTAGCACCTCATAGGAAAATAGCTGGAGATTAAGTAAAGTAGCCTTTGTCTCATCTCCACTGAAAATTTTGGGATCGAACTACCAGATTGTTAGTTCAAGGCCCAGGGGAAAGGGGGAGGGGCTCTTTGAAGAGTGATTTTAGCCTGTGTTTATGAGTTGTTAAATTCTTTGTATTAGTTTGGGTTCTCTAGAGTCACAGAACGTATGGATAGTCTTTCATACGTTAGGGAATTTGTCGATGACTTACAGTCTATAGTCCAACTCCCCAACAATGGTCAGCAGCATCTGTGGATGGAAGTCCAAGGATCTAGCAGTTTCTCAGTCCCACGAAGCAAGCAGGCAAGGAAGAGTGAGAGTCTTCCTTCTTCCAATGTCCTTATATATCTCCAGCAGAGGGTGTAGCCCAGATTAAAGGCTGTAGGTCTCCAACAGAGGGTGTGGCCCAGATTATTGGTGTGTGGTTCTCCAGCAGAGGGTGTGGCCCAGATTAAAGGTGTGTGCATCCATGCCTTTAATCCCAAATGATCTTGAACTCGGAGATCTCCTTGTCTTAGCCACTATGCTTCAAGTTCTCCATGCCAAGATCCAGGTCAGAAACTTATATCTGAGCCTCCAAATTAGGATCAGAGGTGAGCCTTCTAATTCTAGACTGTAGTTCATTCCAGATATAGTCAAGTTGACAACCAGGAATAGCCACTACAATCCACCCCTTGTCAACTTGACACAAATAATATCTCATGTCCACATGAAACAATAACAAGATTGTGAATACGCCTAACATGATATAACTATTCCTCATACAATCGCAAACGCATTTGTAAATTTACACTGGGGAAACGTCCCTCGGGAACATTCTTTTAGTATTTCAATACTAATTGATGTTAAAGGGATTGGAAGAAAGACAAATGTATCTTTAACAAAATAAGATAGAAGTATTCATATTACTTATAATCCTTGTTTCTGCAAATGGTTACGTGGCCTTAGCTGGTATTTATAACTACCTTCCTCTGCTACCCATTCTGTATTTCCCTCACCTTTGGCAAGCACCTCAGCAGGTCTTGACTCTTTTCCTGGAGGATTGACCCATACCTTCATTCCTGATGGGTCTGTGTCCTTTGTCATCCTGCTTGGATTAGGCTGTTGTAGTTTCCCATTGACTTTAATCACAGGACATGGCAGTACTAAGAGACGCCCTAGGGAATCTCCTGCACTCCAGACATAATCCTGCTTACCTCCATTGTGGAGAGGCAATCCAATTTCCCCATGGTAATCTGGATCTATTACCCCTCCTAACACTGTTATTCCTTTCTTAGCTGGTTGGTTTAAGGGCATTAGAAGCCCAAAATGGCCAGGCGGAAGTCTGAGCTTCCAGTTCAATGGAATGTTTCTTGTGGCTCCTGGTAGGAGCACTGCCCCCTCTGGAACCAAAACTTCTAGGCCAGCAGAACCTAAAGTTGTGGGGACAGGAAGCAAAATTTTTCCTAGAGGGTCACTAGGAGTGATAGTGAGTGGAACTATTCCCTTTTCCACTCTTTGATTCCTAGACCCATGGATCCTGGCTATGGGAGAAACTAAACCATATATTGAACGCTGATTCTAAGCATATACTGCTTTCTGAAGAACTCTGCCCCAGCTCTCCATGCTGTTGCCACCTAATTGGCGCCATAACTGTGTCTTCAAAAGGCCATTCCATCTTTCTATCAGACCAGCTGCTTCAGGATGATGGGGAATATGGTAAGACCAGTGAATTCCATAATCGTGGGCCCACTGTCGCACTTCTCTGGCTGTGAAATGAGTTCCTTGGTCAGAAGCAATACTGTGTGGAATACCATGACGATAGATAAGGCATTCTGTGAGTCCACAGATGGTAGTTTTGGCAGAAGCATTACATGCAAGAAAGGCAAATCAATAACCAGAATAAGTATCTGCTCCAGTAAGAACAAAACACTGTCCTTTCCACGGGGGAAGTGGTCCAATATAGTCAACCTGCCACCAGGTTGCTGGCTGGTCACCTCGAGGAATGGTGCCATATCTGGGGCTCAGTGTTGGTTTCTGCTGTTGGCAGATCTGGCATTCAGCAGCAGCTGTAGCCAGGTCAGTCTTGGTGAGTGGAAGTCCATGTTGCTGAGCCCAAACATAACCTCTGTCTTGGCCACCATGGTCACTTTGTTCATGTGCCCACTGGGCAATAACTGGGATGTCTGTGGAACGAGACTGACTGTCCACAAAACGGGTCATCTTATCCACTTGATTATTGAACTTCTCCTCAGCTGAAGTCACCTTTTGGTGAGCATTTACATGAGACACAAATATCTTCACATCCTTTGCCCATTTGGAGAGATCTATCCACATACTTCTTCCCCAGATGTCTTTCTCACCAATTTTCCAATTGTGATCTTTCTATGTTCCTGACCACCCAGCCAATCCATTGGCTACAGCCCATGAGTCAGTGAACAATTGTACATCTGGCCATTTCTTCTTCCAAACAAACTGTAATACCATGTGTACTGCCTGAAGTTCTGCCCACTGTGAAGATTTTCTTTCACCTGTATCTTTCAGGCTTGTCCCAGAAAGGGGTTGTAATGCTGCTGCTGTCCACATCTGGGTGGTGCCTGCATAACATGCAGAGCCATCAGTAAACCAGGTCCTAGTCTTCTCTTCTTCAGTCAACTGGTCATAGGGAATACCCCATGAGGCTATAGGCGCATGTTTCACAGCAGATGGCATTGTAACAGGAGTAGAAACCATAAGCATCTGAGCAGCTTCTTCATGTAACTTGCTTGTGCCTTCAGGACCTGCTCTGGCCCGATCATGTATATACCACTTCCATTTGATAATAGACTGCTGTTGTGCACGCCCTACTTTATGACTTGAAGGGTCTGATAATACCCAGCTCATGATGGGCAGTTCAGGTCACATAGTAACTTGGTGTCCTATTGTCAGACATTCAGTTTCCACTAAGGCCCAATAGCAGGCCAAGAGCTGTTTTTCAAAGGGAGAGTAGTTGTCTGCATATGATGGTAGAACTTTGCTCCAAAATCCCAAAAGTCTCTTCTGTGATTCACCTACAGGGGCCTGCCAGAGGCTCCAAAGAGCATCTCTATCTGCCACTGACACCTCAAGTACCATTGGTTCTGTTGGATCATATGGTCCAAGTGGTAGTGCAACCTGCACAGCAGCCTGGACCTGTTGAAGAGCCATCAAAAATTTTTTGCAAAATTCTCCAAAAATTTGTTTCTATTGAAAGGAAATGTTGGGACAAAAATTGGACAGAGACTTAAAGAAAGGCCACGTAGTAACTGGTCCAACGTGGAATCCACCTCATGCCCTCATACCAAACCCTGGCACTGTTACTGATGCTTGGCAGGATTCTGCTTGAAGAGAGGGTCTTGGCATGGCTCTCCTCTGAGAAGCTCTACCAGCAGCTGACTAAGAGAAATTCAGATAGTGCCATTCATTGGATTGAGACCAGGGACACCTATGGAAGAGTTAGGGGAAGGACTGAAGGAGCATAGGGCATTGCAACCCCATAGGAAAAGAAACAATGTCCATTTAATTGCACCCCTCAGAGCTCCCAGAGAGTAAGCTACCAACCAAGGAGCCTACACGGGTTGGTCAATAGCCCAGAGCACATGTGTAGCAGAGCACTGCCTTGTCTGTCCTCAATGGGAGAGGATGCACTTAATCCTGTGGAAACTTGATGAAAATTTCCCATGGAAGAGCAGGTGAGATGGGGTTGACTGGATGGGTGTGTGGGAGAGCACCCTCTCAGAGAGGGTGGAGGGGGATATGGAGGGGAGGTCAGGAAGGGGAGCAACTTTTGTAATATAAATATACTGGCTGGTTTTGTGTGTCAACTTGATACAAGATGGAGTTACCACAGACAAAGGAGCTTCAGTTGAGAAAATGCTTCCATGAGATCCAGCTGTAAGGCACTTCCCTAATTAGTGATCAAGGTGGGAGGGCCTAGCCCCTTGTGGGTGGTGCCATCTTGGGGTTTTATAAGAAAGCAAGCTGAGCAAGGCAGGGGACTCAAACGAGTAAGAAACCCCCCTCTGTGGCTTCTGCATCAGTTCCTGCTTCCTGACTTGCTTGAGTTCCAGTCCAGACTTCTTTAGTGTTAAGCAGCAATGTGAAAGTGTAAGCCAAATAAAGCCTTTCCTTTCCAACTTGCTTCTTGGCTATGATGTTTGTGCAGGAATAGAAACTCTGACTAAGACAGTAAATAAATGAAATAATTTAATTAAAAAAATGTTCTCCAAAACGTTCTCTAAGAAAGTTGTCTTTTCCTTTCCCCTGGTTCTGGAAAGACTCAGTGAAACAGTATTCGGCAAAACCAGAACGGGGAAGTGGGAAGGGGTGGGTGGGAGGACAGGGGAAGAGAAGGGGGCTTACGGGACTTTCGGGGAGTGGGAGGGCTAGAAAAGGGGAAATCATTTGAAATGTAAATAAATTATATCGAATAAAAAAAGGTATTCAATTTCACTAAATATCAGAGAAATGTAAATAGATGGACAATGATATAATCACATTGTACCTATTAAATTATCTACATCATATATACATATGTCTATATAGTTATAGTTATACCTAAAAAAAAAAAAAGAAAGTTGTCTTTTGTTCTCTAAAATGTTCTCTCTGCTCTTTTCTTCTAATTTTGATGTTATCTCCTGCACTGATGTAAAAATTATAATGCTCTTATTCCCAGTACCATGCCTCTCAATGTTATCATTCTAGGTCTTTTGTACCTTTTGTAGAATCACAATTTTTATCCAACCATTTTTTTTAACAAAAGGAAACTAGAAGTTCAAACATAAGTGGAAATCATAAACTGAATAAGAAGTTTACAACACATAAGGTTTATTTATTTATGTATGTGAGGACTCTGTAGCTGTCTTCATCCATACCAGAAGAGGCCATTGGATCCCATTATGATGGTTGTTAGCGACCATGTGGTTGCTGGGAATTGAACTCAGGACCTCTGGAAGAGTAGCCAGTGCTCTTAAGTGCTGAGCCATCTCCCCAGCCAACATAGAATCTTTCAATGCATATCCCTTACGAGTAATTATCTGAATAATCATTCATTATTTGTCACAACATTCATCATCTGTCACAAGGTCAACAAGTTATTTAAAGTTAAACATCATAATTTTTGTGACTAAGTAGTTATTGAAGTTTTGTATAGATAAACTCAGTCAATATTTTATATTGTGTCCTTGCCCCTATACTAAATCCTTACTTCCCTTTTTATTACCTGTGTTAATGGTCTTACCACTCTTGGAATGTGCTTTATGTTGTAGATGTCTGCTTGCTATATCAGAAGCAATTAACTAATGACACATGAAAACTGTCAGAGTTTTCATTGCAGTTTTCACATCAGAAAAACTTAATAGCAGTCCTATTATGAAAGATCTTAATAATTACTAATATAACATTTGAATTCTTATAAAATCTTCAATAGTAATTAAGTAATCATTTATTTATCTGTATAACATCACTACAAGACAGTACATCTTTGTTGTTCTGAAGAAATCTATTCAAAAGCATGGGCTAATATCTAATGATTGTTGCACATATTTGTTAATAACAGAAAAAACATATTAAAAGCAGGAATGTTTCCTCAAATGTAGTCTCCTCAGCATTGCCTAAAGAAACTAATTCATCATTAACTCTATAGTCCATGGCAGAAGCATTTCAGGAAGATCATCTGGATATTTAACTTCTCTCTGATGGCTCCTGGCACACCTTGATTTTTCTAGATATGTTTACATTATTTTCTTCAACTTCATAAATAAAATTAGTATCCCTATCTTTTTGCCAGAGTTATATTGTTCAGAGTTCTATGACAGGGTATCAAAATATACTTTTTTAAAAAGTTGTATAGGGAGTGTTTCTAGATTTTCATTAATTAATTAATTCACTTTATATCCCAATATCAGCCCCCTTCCCAGTCTGCCTCCTCTACTGCTGAGAGAAGGGAGAAGTCCCCTACACCCTCCCCTGTTATCATCCCATCCTGGCAAATAAAGTCACTGCAAGAGTAGTGGATCCTACTCTCTCAGAGAGAAAACATAAAAGCCCAGTTAGTGTAACAGGATTAATTCCCAGACAACAGAGTCAAAGACAGTGCCCACTCAAGTTATTGGGGGACCTGCGTGAAGATGAAGCTACATATTTGCTATCTATGTAAAGAGGTTGGGGTAGGGCCAACCCATGCTTACTCTTTGATCGGCATGTTACTCTTTGACAGACACCAAGATTTTTTTAGATTTGTTCTTCTTTTGGTATACCTATCCTCTTCAGGTACTTCACTCCTTCTCCCAACTCTTTCACAAAGCTCCCTGAGCTCCTTCCAATATTTGGATATGGGTCTCTGCATATGTTTCCATAGGCTGTTGGGTGAAACCACTCACAAGATAGCTTGTTACTGTCTGCAAGCAAATCAGAACTCAATTAATGTTAAGGATTGGTTTTTGCCCACTGAAGGAGTCTGTTTGGACTAGTCATTGGTTGGCCTTTCCTGCCTTCTCTGCTCCATGTTTGTCTCACACATCTTAGAGGCAGGACACATTTTGTGTCAAGGGACTTTTGGCTAAGTTGCTGTTCTTATCCTGCCACTGGGTGTCTTGCCTTGCTACAGGAGGTGGTCACCTCAGGGTCCATAGCCTCCCTGATAGAAGTCTCAGCTAGATTCACCCCACAGGCTCCCTGCTCCTCCATTCCTGGCTCTCTGGCACATCCTAGAGATGCTGCTCCCTGACCACAACTGATATTCTTTCTCTATCCCTTGCCATGCTACATACCTGATCTCCCTGTCCACTCCCCTTCCCAAAATTTCTATCTCTTCTGCCACTCAGTTCCCTCATTCTATCTATGTCTGATACCTATTTTATTCACCCTTCTTAAAAAGATTCAAGCATCTTCATTTGGGCATCTTTGTAGTTTCCCTTCTTTAAGTCTATGGACTCTAGTATGGTTATCCTGTAAATTATGGATAATATGCACTTATAAGTGAGTACATACCATGCATGACTTTTTGGGTCAGGGTTACTTCACTTAGGATGATATTTTCTAGTTCCATCCATTTGCCTGCATAATTTATGATTTCCTTGGTTTTAATACCTGAGTAGTAATCCAGTGTGTAAAGGAACCACATCTAATTTGATGTTGGCTATTGGCTTGCTTTATATTTCCTTTATTGTATTAGGTATGTGCCTTGTATTCCTGATCTCTACAAAACTTTTAAACAGAAGGGTTGTTACTTTTGTTCAAGGCTTTTTAAACATCTCTTAAGATGATCATGTCTTTTTTCTTTCATGTTTTTAGTTTATTTATATGGTGGAGTAAGGTTTTCATATATTGAACTATCGCTTCATAGAGGGACTGTTTCAATCAAGAATTTTTTCATGATTCTCTAGTTGTTTTCAAATGAACAAGCATAGTCACAATAAAGGAAAGAAGGTCGACACAAAAAGAAGTATTATATTTATAATTAAGTATATATTTTAAATATTTAGTAAATTCATTAAGAACACCAAGTTAGTGTCCCTTGTTCCATGACATTGTGAAACCAGAGACTTGGTAATTTTCTGAAAAAAAAAATTTTAGTTGCGGTATAGCTCAGTCCTTAGAACAAACCTTTAGTCCTACTTGATGGAAGATATGCATGCCCTTAATAGATATCTTTAACTCCAAACAGTGAAGGTAAAGTTATTTTTCAGAAGAAAGCATGCATGTTTAAAAGAAATGTGTAATTGAATGGCAGACACAGTGAAGAATTTGAGAAAAATTTAATAGAATAATTGTATATGCCCAGCTCTCATGAGAAGAGACAGGAAAGAGACCCTACTTGTGGAGCAGTGCAGAGAGAGAGGCCATCTTATTGGAACACTTATAAAGAAATCGGTTGCATAGAAAGAACATGCTAGACACACATGAAGACAGAATAAAACCAGAGACTGTGAAGCAGCCAGATTAGAACATATTGCTCAATATAGTATGAGGCCAAGCACAGCTATTCAGGAGACCAAGATAGTCATGTGGGAGAAGAGTTTGAGCTGGAACAGCTGAGTTGAACCAGCCAGCTAGAGTTCAGAAAGAAAAGGTGTTCATTCAACCCTAAGCCTCAGAGCCTGAAAATATTGGATGTCTAGATTAGATTGTACAAAGTCTAGAAGTTTACAGGACTAGGCCTAGGTTGGCATACAGAGGCATTAAGCCTCAGACACAACAATTACATCAGGCAATTAAAAGTTCTATTATAATCACATTTTATCAAAATACAGCTGTCTCTCTTTCTAACTCTCTATTTCTCTCTCTTTCTTCCTTTTTCTGGAGACCAGCTAGTAACATGATTTATCTTTATGGCTTACTAGTTAGTTTGATATATACTTCAGTCAATACAATTAGTAGATATTCATTCTTTACTCGTCTCAGTACTACTTCTTTATAACCATTGACTCTACTGTCCTTAAGAGTCTGTTTTTAAATCACTTGAAATATTTGGATACCATGTAAAGATTTTGCTGTGTTAATATGTTCCTTTTATTATTTTCCACATTTTTTGATATTTATTTTAGTTTTTAAAAGGTTTATTGATTCTTTGCAAATTTAATCATGTTCTCTAAACTCACTCATCTCTCCATCTATTCATTTTTGCCTCTTTCAAACTCTCTCCAAAAGAAGCCAAACACTTCGTACCCTGGCTGCTGCAATATGTCATGGTGTGTTATACAGTGTACCTTTCAGTCCTACTGACTAGTGTTTATGGTATTTCAGAGTACTCTGCATGCAAAAAAAGAGAGAGGTAAATACTAAATGATGTGCATAGCCTTCTATCTACAATGGTGACCTGTGGTAGAATAATGGTACCTAAATTATAGGTGTAATCAACCCCTCCATGCCCATGCTTCAGGACTACTCAATGAAATTGAGCCCATCCCTGGCAGTGCTCCATTGGCCATGAACCTGAAACTTGATAGGCCACTTACCTATATAAATTTTATGGTTTTCCTAAAATAACAGAGCAATAAGATCATTCCTAACAAGATCCTGTTATATTCGTCTATCAATGTCTTGCTAATCTATCATCAGAGACAGTTGCTTGTACATTATATGGTAACAAATACAGAAACTCACAGCCGGGCAATGTGTAGAGAATACAAGAGCTTAAAACACTGAATTCTAAATTAGATGCTTTCATGAAACCCCTCAACTCAGGGTTTAGAGAATTTTACGGAAGTGGAGAAAGAAAAATTATAAGAACCAGTGAGAATGAAAGCCATTAAAAAATTTAGAAATAAAAATAAAAGAAACAGGAAGGAAAACAACAACAACAACAACAAAACCAAGGTCTTCTAGACACATCAGGACTGATGGATCTATGAACTCACATAAGCTATGGCAGTATATGTAGAGTCTCTACAGGTTCAAGCCATAAAGGGACCCCTGGTCTAAGGGGCTTCCTCATGGGAACCAAAAGGTCTCAAATGGTCTCAAATCCCCATTTGTAACACAGAAGCTATTTCAAATTGGGAACCCTTACAAAGGAAAATTTAAATTTCTTCAACAGTCTCACTTGGTATACAAACCGCACTTAATGGCAGGGTCAAGGCCTAGCCAATGATGGTCAACACAAAATAAACTGAACAGTGATTATGAAATTATTTTGTCTCATGGGTTTTCTGGACTTTTTTTTTATGTAATAGGCTTTTTGCTTGCTTATTATGGCTTCTGAATTTCTGTGTGAATGGATGTGTGTCTCTGTGTATATGTGGTTTTTTGTGCTTTTTCTTTAGCGCATTTATATTGGGCTTTTCCTAGTCTATTTTTATTATTGTTTTAGTTTACTGGTTTTTTTCCTAATGAGGATGAGAAAGAAGTGATAAAAATATATCTTATGAAAAAAGCTATTAAATATGTAGAAGGGAAAGAATAAAAACATTTGAGCGACAGGAAAAAAATAAGAGTAAGCAAATAAATATATTTTCCATTTTATTGGGTTGTATATTTTAAAGTATGTCCTTATGATTAAAAACAATTTGTATGGATTAATATGTCAGCTTATTTTGCAGTAAGAATAATAAATTGCATAGGACATTACAGTATTTAAAATTCATGTCTAGGGATGAGGGAATGAAAAACTGTAATCAGAATACACTGTATAAAAATATTTTCAATAAAAACTCCTTTTATGTCAATACACAAACACATGTAGATATGGCATAAGGTATTTTAACTTAAACTAGTTTACAAATCTATCTATCTATCTATCTATCTATATATATATATATATATATGTCTAAATTTAATAGACAATGGAAGCATTTTATATATATTGGAAGTTGTACCTATGTAACCACATATAATCTATTTTAGTTGACCTGTATTATAAAGAAGACAGACAATTTTATATTTATCTTATTTGAATTGTAAGTTTCGTTTCAATTCAGAAGTGATCTATAATGGTATATATACTGTTGACCTGTGTGATCAATTACTAAGTTTTCTAAATTGTAGAGACAAACATACATGGAAGAAAGAAAGAAAGAAAGAACAAAAGAAAGAAAGAAAGAAAGAAAGAAAGAAAGAAAGAAAGAAAGAAAGAAAGAAAGAAAGGAAGAAAGAAAGAAAGAAAGAAAAGAAGAAAGAAAGAAAGAAAGAATGAAAGAAAGAAAGAAAGAAAGAAAGAAAGAAAGAAAGAAAGAAAGAAAGAAAGAAAGAAAGAAAAGAAGAAAGGAAGGAAGGTAAGAAGGTAAGGAGGTAGGAAAGAGAGAGAAAGAAAGCCCATATTTTAAATGAATGGAAAGTAGGAAAGAGTCCCAAACCTTGAAATGGCATATTCAGGGTCAGAAATGTCAAAACGCAGTAAATGTATGAACTAAAAATATTTTAAAATCACTATTTCAATGAAAAATAAAATAATGGTAATATAGGAAACACATTCTTGAAAATACATACACACACTAGAAGTAACATAAGTCATAAACACATTCTACAATATTTATGTATAATACAGCCGTTTGTGAAACAACTTATGAAAATTAGGTGATTATATACATATTACATAAATTTAAGTAAAAATAAACATTGATCCTGTCTAATAAATTTCATCAGTCAAGAGAATATAAATTTATTATTAATTATTGGGTAGTGTGTTACCTTATTAAAATGTGAAAATGGAGTTGGTAAATAAATGACTGTCATACTAGCACAGGAATGGGAATTCAGTCCACAGACAAATATAAGGGACACGGCAAATAGGCATATAACAAAACCCCTTGTTTAGGGTAACAGATACTTTCATTCCCAGAATCCCTGACCAGGCAGCCTAGGTAATGTACATCCTAGGTTCAATAAGACAACCTCTCTCAAAAACTAATGTGGAAAACCATACATAAGGACACGTGACATCCATTATTGGTCTTCCCTTCCCCATGTGTCCTCAAATACAAATGCATACAAAAAAACAAAGACACATACACAGACATGCATACTTATATACTACATACACACATATGCACATGAAAACATTTAATAAAATGAATTAAATACTAATTTATTAAAGAATTTATTTTAAAACAATTTACATGTACATTTTGTAATGTAAAATAAAATTAACTATGGGTACTACAATTAATTAAGTCTAAGAATTATATGGCTGTCAAAGGCTTAATAACTATACAAAACAGGGAAAGTACTACATAAAGAATTTAACCTTAATAGACTTAGGGTATATCATGTCTAAAGTAACAAAAGATAGGACTACTGATCTGTCCCAATAGCTAACAAGACATTCATTCACAGTTTGCTATGATAAAGAAATGATCAAATAATAAACTTTTAAGTGAATGAATAATGCCTTTAATGAGTACAGAGAAAAAATTCTCTATTGGGCATACACAAACAAACATTCAGTTATTGACTGAGAAGAGCATGCTTTGGAATGTCAGTAATTTTTAACTTTTCTCTTTGAATTTTAAATATTTTCAAAATTTTCACTAACATTTTATAATTTAGAGCACAATATGTATTTTATCATGTAACACAATTTCAGAAATTTATGTAAAATTCAAAAAACAACTGAGTATATTCTTTTTAAGGTAGTTACATGCTTGTGCATTAAATTATCTAAAAGTAATTTATAAGACACCACAGAGTATTTTTCAAGAAATGACAGTCATTTAAAGTATGTCAGAAATTGAATTTATTATTAATCACAATAAACCATGTTTTATTATTTCCTCAAGTATATTATGTCGATCACCTTAACACATTAAGTGGAATTATTATTTATCTTGTACTGCTGAAGTAATTTAATATTAAATTTACTTATTTGTCAAAAACTACATAAGAAATTGATTGTGAATTATACAAGTGATTTCTGAAAATATAGACATTACCCAAATTATCTTTTCATTATATTTATCTAAGTATTTAAGAAGTGTGAAATTTAAATGACATGGGTCTAAAAATTTCAAACATTTTTTTACATTGCAAGCTAGTATTCCTTAAAACTAAGCAAAACACAATTAAAGACATGTTTTTACTATATGATCCATGAAATTCAGCAAGGAAAACTAACACCTAAAACTGTGTTCCTGGAAATTACCAAACTATATTTGAATAAGAAAAGACCCAAAGAAATAGAAAAGTAAAATCAATTGCACTTGTTTACAGAAACTCAAGAAGGGAACCTGAAAGTAGAAGAAATATGACTGACTGGTTAATACCACTGTTATCTTAACTTTCTGGAACCTTGTCTCTTCTTCACTAATCTAACAACAGCACTTTTGACTTCTTTGTTTCTAAGACTATAAATAAGTGGATTCAGCATAGGGATCACAATTGTGTAAAATATAGAAGCTATTTGATCCTTTCCCAAAGAATAGGACTTACTTGGCTTTAAATAAGTAAAAATCAGAGTGCTGTAAAAAACAGTCACTCCGAGGAGATGAGAGGCACAAGTGGAAAAGGCTTTTTGCTTTCCTGAAGTGGAATTTATCTTCAAAATAGTAGAAAGAATGGATACATAAGATGTAGATATTGTAATAAGGGACCCCAAGAGTGTGGAACCTGCAAAAATGAATATAATGAATTCAATCACATGTGTGTCACTGCAAGACAGAGATAGAAGTGGAGATGTGTCACAATAAAAATGATGGATGACGTTGGACTTGCAGAAATGTAGGGTAATCATGCTAAACACAGTTACAGAGGAATCCACAGTTCCAATTACATAGGACCCAGTAAGGAGAGCAAGGCAGCATCGTGAAGACATAATAACAGGGTAATGTAAAGGGTTGCAGATGGCTATGTAGCGGTCATAGGCCATTGAGGAAAGCAAAAAACATTCAGTACCTGCTAAGAGGATGAAAATATACAGTTGGGTAAAACAACCTGTATAGGAAATGCTCTTGTTTGTTGTTAGCAGGTTCTCTAATGTTTTCGGTGTGATGGCAGTTGAATAACTGAGGTCAAGAAATGACAGATGCATGAGGAAAAAATACATTGGAGTGTGAAGCTGAGTATCTAGACAGATGAGCAACATCATCCCTATGTTTCCCAGAACAGTGACCAGGTATATCAGGAGAAACAGTACAGAGAGGACCAGCTGTATTTCTTTGGAATCTGTCAACCCCATGAGGATGAAGTCTGCTTTATTTGTGTGATTCCAGGTGTACATAGTCAATTACCCTAAATGATGAGAAATCAAAGGTAATGCCTATGCTGCACGATAATAGAGATGTTTGTGCACATGTTTGTCACTGTACTTTCATAATTACAGTATATAAATATACATAATGAGATTTCCAAATAGAAGTATAGACCAGAATTTGGTTTTGATGTTAAAAGCGTTATTATGTACTACGAAACAAACAAACAAAAACTAGTACTAATCTACATAATATTTTATGAGTTTATCTGCATGAAATGTTATACATGTGGTAATATCATTACCATATTTTAATCTAGACGATAGAAAAGAATCAGTTAATTTATGAATTTGTTTGAACACAGAACAAACTCATATTGAGTCTGTGATCTTGCAAAAATTGTGAGACACTAAAGGGTCTTAGGCACACTCTTAGTTCAGAAAATTTTAAAAAAATGTCATGCATTTACTCAAAGATAGAAAACAACTTCAATATGTTTTCCAGCTCTTTACAACATCAATTAAATCTAAGTACATTCTATTAAAAGTTAGTAGACTACATTAGGACAAATAAATATTTAAAACATGTTATTATCTTCTTTCATATTTTATCTAAAATGATGTTATTGAAATACAATTCATCACTAACATCATATCCTTCCATATTAGCTCTATGCTTGCCACAGTCCTGTTATTTCTGTACATGCCAATTATATGGGCATATATATTCAAATACAATCTTTATTTTATTTGCTTCAACTTCCACAATTTTAAAAATACTTACTCACAATGTCAAAGTTGACAAAAGAAAAACAGGAAAAATATTTCCAATATGTGTCTGAAATCATTCAACTTCCAAATTTTCTTACAATTATAATAGAAAACTTACTTAAAGATCTCAACACATCAGCCCTCGATCTTTCGTTTTCCTTAATATTGTTTTTCATCCTTTTGTATACTCATTTATTAAAAGATCAGAAGGAAATTAAATAATCCCTTACTCAGGTCTTTGTCAAAATCAATTTTTAAAAGAAAATTATGGTTTGAATTTAATCCATGAATGAGTATAAATATCATGACAGCAGTTTATGCTTTTGTCTCTAGTTTATGATTGAGGGACTAATCATGTAAAGTCATGAGCATCACGTAACATGGTCATTCTCAGGAGGCAATTTCTAAGCCAAATTTATTGGCAAGCTTTCAAGGACTGAGGTCAAAAACTAATTCATCAAAGGTTTTGCTTATTCTTGAGAGCCTTATAAAGAAGAACATAATAACTGTGTTTTTTCCTGATGTACTACATTTATTAATAATCTTATTAATTTAATAAATTTATAAACTGTAATATTTATAATTCAATCTCCTTACATTAGGAAATTTTTAATCAGTATGGATAGAAGGGAAATTTATTCTTTAATTTAAACTGCTTAATTTATTAATGAGATCATGATTTAATAATAGAAATATTTTGAGAGAAAAGTTAAATAAAAGAAATGATTTTGCTAGAGTAAAAATATATTGATTTAAAACAATAAAATATGTGATCTTATTACTGGTAAATGTAGTTATCACCTCTCTCTTATCAAAGAATTTCATTTTGCAGCAGAAAGATACCATTACAGGAAGTTATGACCTATTAAACTGTACTGTTCAGGACTGAAAAATTTACAAAACAATTCCAGCAGCTAAGGTTCATGGATTATTTCAAAAGAGAGGATACAAATATTAGAAAGGCCAGAGGAATAGAGGATTTGTTATAAAAAGGTTACATATCAGAAGCTAAATTTATGAAGTTTCTTCAAAAGGTCTGATTAAGCATGAGCTGTACTAAATGTTAACATTGGACATCCCATCTTGGATAGGGAAAGCCACACTACGCCTTATCATGTAGCCTAATAACCGGAAATGATTAAATATATACACTCGACCAGCCATGTTCTTTGTTGCCATATTGACAATACCTTGACAATTAAAAAAACAAACAAACAAAGCAAAAACCTGAGTATTCTTCAACTGATGAGTGGACAATGAAAATGTGATACATGTTCATGATGGAATACCATTCAATGTCTAGAAAATAAAATCACAAATATTCCAAGAAAAATAATGGAACTAGCAAAGATCATGTTAAGTGATATAACTCAGAAATTTACATTTAGAAAAATATATGCCTCATGCTCACATTCTTTCTCATCTGAGCCTCCTAGTTGCAAATCATCAGAAGTTAGTACATATCCATGATCAACTTGAACAATCTGGAAAAGAAAAAAAAGGGGGGAGAGCATTGAGATTCTAGAGGAATAGGGAGCAATGGAGAGGGAAATAGCAATGTATGAAGTGATCTGTTGGAAGCAACAAGCTCCAACTGGGAAAGGGTATAAACTTGGTAGGAATCAAAAATTGGACAAGGACAAGGAAATGTGTTTCAAGCAGGAATCTGACATTAGGCTATGACAGGGATGTAAGTTCAGGCAAAAATCTAATTTTAGGCTATAATAGGGAAGGAAGTCAAGACAGGAATTTTAATCTTAGGGTAGAACAAAGGAAGTAGGCTTCAGGCAAGATTTTGGGCTTGGACAAGGAAGTAGGCTCAAGTATTTTGGTCATTCTGACACTCCCTTGGAAACAAATGTAATCACAGGACTTTGGATATTTCCTTGACTTTGTGTGTATTGTCTTGCTTGTTGCTAATTGTACTACTACTTCCCTTAATGCTTGCATGTAATTTAAATGGTATAAAAGTGGATAAGAAAAAACTAAAGCTTCCTCAGTCTCACAATTGACTGGAGTCAAGCTAAAAAAGAAAGAGAGAGAGAGAGAGAGAGAGAGAGAGAGAGAGAGAGAGAGAGAGAGAGAGAGAGAGAGAGACGAGACAGAGACACACAGAGAGAGAGAGAGACAGAGACAGAGACAGAGAGAGAGAGAGAAAGAAAGAAAGAAAGAAAGAAAGAAAGAAAGAAAGAAAGAAAGAAAGAAAGAAAGAAAGAAAGAAAGAAAGAAAAGAGGAAGGATGTCTGATAATGTCATAAGAAATTGGGGTGGATGAGTGGGGAAGAGGGGATGAGATAGAGTATTTTCAGGAGTAATGAGGAATGGGGATAGCATTTGAAAGGTAAATAAAACAAATATCTAATTAAAAAAAAGAAAGTAAATAAATATTTAGAAGTATAATAAAAAGACATAATACTTCTAAATATTTACCTAGAAATACTTATAACACACGTAAATTTGTGTGTAAATAAGCATACATTTAAAAAGACAGTTTCTTACCTGGTTGAAAGTGCTTCTCCCAACAATCAATGACCGTCTAACAAAAACCACATCAAACACAAGATGGACTCATTTTACTTGTTAATCAGGGTTGTCTGAGAGACACACTCAGAACATTAAAGGCTATTATTTTTTTTTTTTTAAAGAGAAGAAAAATTTTATTCGATATAATTTATTTACATTTCAAATGATTTCCCCTTTTCTAGCCCCCCCCACTCCCCGAAAGTCCCGTAAGCCCCCTTCTCTTCCCCTGTCCTCCCTCCCACCCCTTCCCAGTTCCCCGTTCTGGTTTTGCCAAATACTGTTTCACTGAGTCTTTCCAGAACCAGGGACCACTCCTGCTTTCTTCTTGTATCTCATTTGATGTGTGGATTATGTTTTGGGTATTCCAGTTTTCTAGGTTAATAACCACTTATTAGTGAGTGCATACCATGATTCACCTTTTGAGTCTGGGTTACCTCACTTAGTATGATGTTCTCTAGCTCCATCCATTTGCCTAAGAATTTCATGAATTCATTGTTTCTAATGGCTGAATAGTACTCCATTGTGTAGATATACCACATTTTTTGTATCCACTCTTCTGTTGAGGGATACCTGGGTTCTTAAAGGCTATTATTATTTTCCCTAATTTCCCTGAAAAGTCAAAGTTACTATTTTCTGAGATATCATGGACTTCAGATCCAGGTCCAAGAGGATCATGAGACAAAACTGACAAAATGGTTCATCCCTAGGTACTAGATTTCAGTGTACCAGAAGGTGCTATACAACTTTTAATGAAAGACACCAACCTACAGTGCTATACATCTGTGGTATCTCTGAACCACAGGAAGAAACAGAATGGAAAATAAGAGCAGCAATACAGCAACAACAAAAACATCAACACACCTAATGGTGCATTAGTGGCACATAATATCATGGAGGTAACCAACAGCTCTCACGTTGTATTTTAGATTTATGCAGTAATAAAAAATCTATGCCTAGTCCTGGACACCTAAACTGCTACTAAAATCTAGTGAAGTCATGGATTTTGGAAAAGAACCTACAACTCTAACTTTAATAAACCAGTATAATTTGTAGTTACATCCTTAACTAGTCTTGGTATAGCACAGATCGTCAACAATCATCATGGAGATTTCTCTTTGAAACTGACACAGATAACTTTAGAAAAATACACACAATCAAAATCCTCCCATTACTAAACTTTAAAGGTTATTGAGGATGATGTGGCAGACAAATTGGAAGAGCCAGAGGAGCTCACTAATATTAGCTCACTATGTATTATTAGATACATCCATGAAATTTCATCCTCATGAGCTGAAAAGGTACACCAACAATTGATGTGCTAAAATAGAGGACTCCTAAGAGACCTCATCCCTACTCAAAATCTAGAGGCAACTAAGGAATTTGAAAAATGAGGGAAATATATTTTTCATGGACTATAATTGTCATGGGGTACTTTCTATGTTAATAGAAATTATGGGATTCCCTGTCTCAGATCTTCCATTTATTCTGCCTGTCTGCAATTGTCCCTTTGTCTGACTTTGTCTGAGAAGTCATCTTGTACAGAGCTCTCTGCAAAGCTTCATAACCTAGCCACACATGTCTCACTTTGGTTTTCTATCTGCATGATAATTAAGTACTGTACTATAACCAAACAGCTGTTTCTGCTTGCTTGATGCCATGACATATTGACCTTTTCTACCATACTTATAAATACTTATTCCCTGAAACAAGAAAAGAGACTTGCCCTGCTACAGGAGTCTCCAGAGGTCATTCCATTCATACTCACAGCTAACCTAACCCTGATCTCTACCTCTACCACCTTTTTCTTCTCAGTCTGTTAGGCAACAGCTTCAGGGGAAACAGTAGGGAGGCACAGGTAATAACGGTTGTTTTCCAATACCAAATAGTCAGCCCTGAAAACATATATTCATATACCATTATACAGATTGAGTTTGTTTTATACACACACACACACACACGCGCACACACACACACACACACACACACACACACACACACACACACATATATATATATGCACACAAACACAGACAAGCATATATGTATTAACAACAATTAATAGAAAAGAGATAATGAATTAAAAAAAAGAGCAAGAAGATATATAAGGAAAAGCCTTCATTGGGGAAAGTGAAAAGGAAAATTAAATAATTCTATTATAATATCAAAAAGAAAAAGTTATTCACAGAAAAAAATCACATTTTCAAAACCAACCTTTTAAAGGACTAGTTTAAATATAAGCCAATAAAAGTGAAGGAATTGTTAACTTTTACTATTTTTGTGAATGTTTTGTGGTTGTCTTGCATTTCTTCCACTATTAGGTGGCTATCTTTGGTACCAGTTTGATACTCTTTAAATTTTCTTTGTATTCAAATTTTATGTATCTGTGACTATGGTAAAAATATCTTACTTTTATTATAATTGCTTTAATGGATGTTTTTACTATATGAAGTTACATTCTCAACTTGATAAACACATTTAATGCATACTGGGGATGGCTAATACTTCATTCTGCTTTGGTTTTTACTATGTCAGCATGGGACATTTCTGCAACTTGCTAATGCTTTATATATTTGAGAAACAATGACAAATAAAAGATAAACCTGAAATCAGCAAATATTTTAAAGTTAGTTGAGTGGTGAAAGCTAGATTATTATCTCAAAATCAGATTAAACTGTCTAAATATGAACTGTACAAGGACAACAATAGACATGCCTAAATGAACATGGGAAAGACCCCATTGGCCTAACTACTAGACAACTCAAGAATTTTGAGAGCAAGGGAAATATTCTTTCATAGGGTAGAACATACCAATTGCGTATCCAATATCAAATGGTTAACTCTAAAAATAATAAATAAAAGTATCATAACATAAGTTTAACTAGTTGTATATAGGAATATTTACATATATATGTATATATGCATGTACAAAAAATATACATATACAACATATACACATACACATATGTATACCTTACATATATATGCAGGAATGGTAGGGAAGAACAAATAATGAAATAAATAGTTAATGAATTTAAAATTGAGCAAGGAGAAATACGAGGGGAGAATATGTAGGGATGAATGGAAAGTATAAGTAAAGACATTATTTTATAATATCAGTGGTGGATGGAATAGGGTGTTTTTGGAGGGGAAAAGAAAGGGGGATAATATTTTAAATGTAAATTAAGAAAGTATCTAATAAAAAATTAGAAAATATATTAAAAAATGAAAAGAAGAAAATAAACTTAAACATAGTTTTATAAAAGGTACAATATTTAATTTAAGATCATTTACTCAAAATCAGTATAAGTAGATGAGAAAATAAGAATAAGACATTTTTATTAATCTTGATATATAAAAAATTGATTTTTCTATAGTTTCTTTAGCTAGAATGATTACATCAGAATCTTAGGATGTATTATGCTGGTATAGTTAATGGTGTTAATTTCACATGAATCATACACTTGAGAATCACACATTTGTTTAACTTTTCTGGGAACAATTCAATTTATGGGAAGAATTATGATCAGACAAGATAATTAGCTTATTTTAAAACAACAGTACAACCTTTCTATATCCCACCCCTAGATGAAAAGTTACAGGCTCCAAGATGTGGAGATACATATTCTCATGACTTAGCTAACTAATAAGATGTTCAGCATCCTTCGCCATTTAATAAATGCAAATCAAAACATCTGTGAGATTCAATATTTTACTACTCAATGACTAAGTTAAAAAAACAAATAGGAGAGCTAGTGAGGATGTGTAGCAAGTAGTAAATTCTGCCAATGTTGGTGGGAGTGTAAACATGTACAGCCACTTTGGAAACCAATTTACTATTTTCTCTTATAATTGGGAAACAATTCTATCTCAAGACAGAGGCATATCACTCCTGGGCATTTACCCAAAGGATGCTCCATCCTACAATGGAACACTTGCTCAAATATGTTAAACAGTTTTATTGATAATAGCTAGAAACTGAAAGTAACTCGATGCCCTTCAACCAAAGAATGGATTTTTTTAAATGGTAGATTTATACAATGGAAAGAACTAAAAAGAAATATCCTAATTTTGGTAACCAAGACCAAGAAAAACATACACGGTATATATTCACTTATAAGTGGATATTAGTTGTAAAGTAAAGGATAATGATGCTAAAATTCACAGACTCAGAGACAATAAGTAGCAAGGAAGAGTTTAGAGGCAAAACAATGATCTTCCTGTGAAAGAAAAATAAAATACATTTTGCTAGTGAAATGGGGGTTGGTGGGAATGGGAACAGGAGGATCACATGTATTGGCAGAGTAGTGGATACTGGGACAGACAACTGGGATGGGTAGGTATTAATGGAGTAAGGTAGAAACCTAGTAAAATGGAAACTCCATAGAATCTATAAGAGTTACATTACTGAAAACTCCTAGCAATCAAAAATGAAGTTTGAAACAACAAACATCTGTATCTAGGGAAGGCCTCAAGTGGAGGAATTGGTATATTAACCCAGCTACTGAAACTCTTACCTTATTTTACCATACCTGAAGGACATACTGGGGCTAGAGCATAGTAAATATGTCATGAAAAGAGAGACTTTTTTCAGCAAATGATAAGAGAAGATGCAGTGTCCCACTATCGAATATTAGTCAGAGTTCATGGAGAAGTGTGGAGAAACTGGAAGGATGATTGGAGGAGCCAGAGGTACCAAAAACATGGCTCACATAGTCAACTGACATGACTCAAGTGGGTTCACAGATATCAGGAAGTCTGTATGATTCTGTGCTAGGTACTCTGCATACAATTTATTATTGTATAATTCACTGTTCTTGGGGGATTAACAGAGGGAATAGGGGCTGTTTCAGACTCTTGTATGCTTTAGTTTTGAGACCCATTTCTTCCTATTGGACTGCCTCAACTTTAGTTGATGTCCCTAGAAAGCTTCTTTTTTCTGAAAGGAGGTAAGAGAAATGGATCTAGAGGAAAGGGAGCATGGTGTGAGAAGAAAGTAGAGGGAAGCGAAACTGTACTTGAGTTGAATCATATGAGAGAAAAATAAATAGAACAAACAAAAACACTGACCTTCTGCATGAATTTAACTCCAGTAGGCATTGGGATCATCTACTCATCTTGAGCATGGTGTAAGTGGTCAACATTTTCTTAGTACATCCTGATGTTGATCATACTTAAATTATTTCATGTTGACAAGCCACATATTATATTAGTAGTGTCAACAGAAATGTAAGTCTAGTTTAGGGATCTCAATTCATTGTGACTTTAAAAAACAATAAAACCCATAACTCAGCATATTTACACACTTACTTGTACTTTACTTTCACTGTCTGTCTCTGTGCCTTTGTCTGTCTCTATATGTCATCTCTATCATCTATCTATCTACCTATCTATCTATCTATCTATCTATCCATTTATCTTCATTTACTTGTCTACTTTGTTTTTCTTCTTCCTCCTCTCCTGAATTATGTTTACTATTAGGTTAAAATTTCTTTTTCTGTCACTCCTTAGGAAGCAGAAATTTTTCCTTTTCTTGTACTTAGTTTTCACTTCATTCATCATTATTTTACAGTGGTATGTACTTTATTATAACAATAGTAACTCTCTACTTTCCTGTCTCCTCTCATTCTTCAATGAGAGTGGGTATTCATGTTTCTATTTCTGAATAATAACTCCTGAAACTTTGGGTTTTTTTTCAGATTTAATA
This sequence comes from Apodemus sylvaticus, assembly GCF_947179515.1. Lineage (NCBI taxonomy): Eukaryota > Metazoa > Chordata > Mammalia > Rodentia > Muridae > Apodemus > Apodemus sylvaticus. The sequence continues at coordinate 67,530,121 of NC_067476.1, forward strand.
TATAAGTAAAAACACATGGCACTTGCTTTTTTGGTCTTGTTAATTTCACTTAGTATAATGATCATGCAAAATTCTAAACAATTCACAGTATGTGTCCATTTAATTTCTGAATTATATCACACACTGTATATGAGACACATTTTCTTTATTCATACTCCTATTGATGGGTACCTAGGCTGATTCTTATCTTTGGTTATTGTGATGTGTTAAATGAATGTGCTTCTCTCTAAAGTATATTCTGCTCTTTCTTTAGATATATCCATATGTTTGTTGTAGGACTTTTCTAGTCTTTTGAGGGACCTATGTAGAATCTATTAATTTGGTTTCACTGCTGTACATTACAACCACACACACACACACACACACACACACACACACACACACACGCATTAATATTGGCCTTCATCCTTCCCTGCTTTCTGTGATGCTTCACTTCTTATTTCTCAATGTTCTCAGTAAATAACATAGAATCTCAAAATAGATTTTACTTGCATTTTGATCATGGAAAATGGTCTTAACATTTGTACATGCTCTAGATCAGTGGAAATTTTGATAAAACTTTGAGAATTGTCTATTGTATTCAAATTCTCATTTACTAAAAGTTGCTCATATATAACTACAGAAAGATAAGTTTTTGTCTCACATAAATCCATACAAAGTAGTAATATTCTTCCCTATCAAAACAAAGCCAGAACGAGGAATATTACTTTGTTATAATTAAATTCTATGCGCAGGATGGTCATAAAGAAATGATCTTTTCTCAATCACATGCCCATATGGAACAATCCCATGTTCCTGCTGATTCCCCTACTGATAACTCTTCCTGCACATGGTGAAGTCCATTAGGCCTAATTTCCTGACCCACCACTGATACATTCAGCAGTGTGGTCCAGACAGGAGATTCTTGTGACCAGTAATAATACTCAACTTCTTGGACTGCCCTAGACAGGCGAGCCAGTTTATAATAAAACTATGACTTTCAACACATTTGGTGATGGGATCCCTGTTTGCTTTGTGAAGAATAGTACAAATGTTGGGTGTGTTTCATTGTTTCCTCAAACTTGGAGGAGATATGTTTCACAAACCAAACTGTAACGCAAATCGTAGAGATACGTTTGCCTAAACATTAAGAGGGATTTTCCCCTGATCCTTATGAGCTATGACCTGTGGATCTGTACCCAAAGAGAATGTGGAACAGGCATTTAACTAAGCTATTAATTGGAGAGAATATTTTAACCAACCCTCAATGTGGTTTAATGTTTCCAGTAAAATGTGAATTATTGATTGGGCAGTGAATCAGTCAAACATCAGGCAAAAGGCTATGTCCATAGGCCTTTGGAAATCAGAAACAGGCCATTTCCAATGGCCTATCTTGAAGTTAGCTGTAGCTCTCTATAAAGTCACATTGGTGATAGACAAAATTGGACAGGATCTAGATTTCTAACAAGTGTTAGTGCATGTGTTAAGGCTCCCAATCTTTTATCAATTCATAATGTCAAAATTACTTTTGCCTTTTCTACAGTATTTAATGTAAGTTGCATCAACTGCACACTTTATAATCATGTTGGTGTGTTGAAAATTAGCATGTCTGTTATGGTGGTCTATCAACCATAGATATAGTGTGTTATTACCACTGAATATTACAGGACCTTGGTATTCTGAAAATAGCTTGCAGGTACTGGAGGAAGTGAGTCAAGCTTTAAGTAGAAGCAAGAGAGCAATGGGCTTGATTATTGCTGGTATAGCAGCTTTAATTACATTGATAGCTAGCATCACTGCCTTGGCAATTGCCTTGACACAAGAAGTTAAGACAGCTAATTTTGTTAATGATTTAGCAAAAAATGTTACTAATGTTCTGAGTATTCAAGATTATTTAGATAGGCATTTTGAGCAATGGTTTGATGTTCTTTATGATACCATTCAAATTATCAGAGAGAAGGTCCAGGGTTTAAAAGTAAGAAGTCATCTCAAGCTTCTTGGCTTTCTGAAAATAGCTTGCAGGTACTGGAGGAAGTGAGTCAGGCTTTAAGTAGAAGCAGGAAGGTAATGGGCTTGATTATTGCTGGTATAGTGGCTTTAATTACATTGATAGCTAGCATCACTGCCTCGGCAATTGCATTGACACAAGAAGTTAAGACAGCTAATTTTGTTAATGATTTAGCAAAAAAATGTTACTAATATTCTGAGTATTCAGGAAAATTTAGATAGGCATTTGGATAAATGGATTGATGCTCTATATGATACCATTCAAATTATCGGAGAGCAGGTCCAGGGTTTAAAAGTAAGAAGAGATCTCAAGTGCCATAAAACACAATTTGATTAGAATCAAGAGATAAAATGTTGGTTATTATGTCAGTATACTGTGTGATCATATTTCTACTCAGTTTGCTAAGGTATTAAAGGATAGTATCCATGGAAAATATAATATATAAGGATAGAATAATTAAATTGTTTTTATTTATTTATTATTCTGTATATTCTTTATTTACATTGCAAATGATTTTCCTTTTTTCTGGCTCACCACTCCCCAAAAGTCCTATAAGCCCTCTTCCCTCCACCTGTTCCCCCATCTACTCCTTCCCACTTTCCTGTTCTGGCATTCCCCTATACTGCTACACTGAGTCTTTCTAGAACCAGGGGCCACTCCTCCGTTCTTCTTGGACATCATTTAATATGTGGATTATGTCTTGGGTATTCAAAGTTTCTAGGCTAATATCCACTTATCAGTGAGTACATACCATGATTGATCTTTTGAGACTGGGTTACCTCACTTAGTATGATGTTCTTCAGCTCCATCCATTTGTCTAAGAATTTCATGAATTCATTGTTTTTAATGGCGGAATAGTACTTCATTATGAAAATATACTACATTTTTTTGTATCCATTCCTCCGTTGAAGGACACCTGGGTTCTTTCCAGCTTCCTGCTCCTACAAATAGGGCTGCTATGAACATAGTGGAGCATGTGTCCTTATTACATGCCGGGGAATCCTCTGGGTATATGCCCAGGGGTGGTATAGCAGGGTCCTCCAGAAATGTCATGCCCAAATTTCTGAGGAACAGCCAGACTGATTTCCAAAGTGGTTGTACCATCTTGCAATCCCACCAGCAGTAGAGGAGTATTCCTCTTTCGCGACATCCTCGCCAACACCTGCTGTCTCCTGAGTTTTTCACCTTAGCCATTCTGATTGGTGTGAGGTGAAATCTCAGGGATGTTTTGATTTGCATTTCCCTAATGATTAATGATGTTGAACATTTCTTAAGGTGCTTCTCAGCACTCCCATCAAGCAAAATCAGTAGCCTTTATATACTAAAAGGATAAGCTGACTGAGAAAGAAGTTATGGAAATGAAACCCTTCACAATAGCCACAAACAGCATAAAGTATCTTGGTGTGACTCTAACCAAACAAGTGAAAGACCGATATGACAAGAACTTCAGGTCTCTGAAGAAGGAAATTGAAGAAGAGCTCAGAAAATGGAAAAATCTTCCATGCTCGTGGATTGGCAGGATTAATATAGTTAAAATGACCATCTTGCCAAAGGCAATCTATAGATTCAATGCAATCCCCATCAAAATCCCAGTTCACTTCTTCATAGAACAATTCTCAAATTCATCTGGAATAACAAGAAACCCAGGATAGCTAAAACTATTCTCAACAGGAAAATAACTTCTGGGGGATCCAGTATCCCAGACCTCAAACTTTACTACAGAGCAATAGTGATAAAAACTGCATGGTATTGGTACAATGTCAGGCAAGCGGATCAATGGAATAGGTTTGAAGACCCAGAAATGAATCCACATACCTATGGTCACTTGATATTCAAAAAAGGACCTGAAAGCATCCAGTAGAAAAAAGATAGCCTTTTCAACAAATTGTGCTGGTTCAATTGGAGGTCAGCATGCAGAAGATTGTGAATCAATCCATTCTTATCTCCTTGTAATAAGCTCAACTCCAAATGGATCAAGGATCTCCACATAAAACCTGACACACTGAAACTAATAAAAAAGAAACTGGGGAAGACCCTTGAGGACATGGGCACAAGGGAAAAGTTCCTGAATAGAACACCAATAGCTTATGCTCTAAGATCAAGAATAGACAAATGGGACTTCATAAAACTCCAAAGTTTCTGTAAGGCAAAGGACACTGTCAAAAGAACAAAACGTCAACCAACAGATTGGGAAAGGATCTTCACCAACCCTAAATCCAACAGAGGGCTAATATCTAATATATACAAAAAACTCAAGAAGGTAGAACCAAGAGAACCAAATAACCCCGTTAAAAAGTGGGGTACAGAGCTAAACAAATAATTTTCAAATGAATAAATAAATTGAATAGCATGTATCAATTATTTTAAGTATAGCATAGATTTTCTTATATAATCATTATATAAATGTATAAATCATTTATTAGGGTTCCCCAATATAGGAGATGAAGTGTGATCAAGAGGAGATGAAAGGGTTTACAGTGAGAACAACAACAATGTCGGCCACCCAGATGCCCCAGGACTCCCAGGGATTAAACCATCAACCAAGGGGTACACATGGTTCCAGCCAACAATGTGGCAGAGGAATGTATTGTTTGGCATCAGTGGAGGGAGTGGTCCTTGGTCAGGTAAAGGTTCCATAAATGCCCCAACATGGGTAATCGAGGCGGGGGCATGTGGGAGAGGGTTGGCTGGATGGTTATATACTTGGAGGTAGGGGGTGGGAGGAGGGGATGGGTGTTTTTGGGGAGGGGGAAAAACTAGGAAACGTTTTAACATTTGAAATGCAAATGAAGATAATATTCAATAAAAAAATAGACAGCTCAACTAAGATTAAAAAATGCAGTTTTTTTTTTGATTAATGGAGTCATGTCATATTCCTTTATTAGAAAGGAAAAGAAAAATTAGGTACGTATGTAATTGTTCATCTTTTATGGTCTCATGTCCTCTATTTGTTAAAATTAATATTACCTGTTACTTAAGTCTTGATGTTTTTTAAATTTATTTATTTATTTATTTTTAATTTATTTACATTTCATTTGTTATCCCCTTACCCAGTTTCCCTCCTCTCCTGGAAACCTCCTATCCCATTTCTCCTCCCCCTACTTCTATGATGGTGTTCCTCCCACCACCCAAATATTCCCACCTCCCCACCCTTGATTTCCCTAGACTGGGGTATGTATCAATCCTTCATAGAACCAAGGACCATAGGACCTCTCCTCCCATTGATGTCAACAAAGCCATCCTCTGCTATATATGCAGCTGGAGCCATGTTTACTCCTTGCTTGGTGGCTTAAACCCTGGGAGCTGTGGGGGGGGGGGGTCTGGTTTGTCAATATTGCTGTTCTTCCTATGGTGTTGTAAACCTCTTCAGCTTCTTCAGTCCTTCTCTAACTGTTCCATTGGGGACCATGTACTCAGTGCAATGGTTGGCTGCAAGCATCCAACTGTATTTTTAAGGCTCTGCAAAGGTCTCTCAGGATACAGCTAAATCATTCTTCTTTCAAAGGAGGATTAATATTTCAAATCATCTTCCTCTGAACTCTATCTATTAAATGTGCAGTGGATCACCTTAGATGATACTAAGGTTGTTATGAGTTCTGTTGTGAATTTATATGTAGCAGTCTTTTATTTATTTGTTCACATTACATCCAGATCACAGAGCACCATCTACTATACCTGGATACCAACCTGCCCTTGTACTTCAAGTCATATCAGAACTAAGTATAATTTTTAGGGGACACACATAAAGACCAAACTGCACATCTGCTATGTTTGAACAAATAACACTATGAAAAATGGAGTACAAAATGTTACAATTTTTGGCTCCTTGTGCTTACATATACAGTATAAGTTTTCTAGCCATAGAAATACAGAGGACTGAAATAAAGTAAATTTATAAATTAAGTATGAGTGCACAGCTGCCTTCCTTCCTATGTGTGTTGTAAACAGATGTGTGTGATTATACACATCAATTAGGGCCACTCTTCACCAAAGAAGCTTCTTATTTTAGTGGGTGACAGTTAATGGAGAGATTCTAAACTATACAGTGGTGAGAGTGATAGTTGAATACCCAGTCCTACTTGAATATCACTCCATTCAAAGCACGGGTTAAGGTGTAGAAGATAGGCAGCTGTGGGATTTAGAAAAGTAATGTGAAACACATGTTGGGTTGTGTCATGGGTGTCACAGTCATGATCATACAATAGCTGTGGCAATGTGCAGAAGACCTGCAACCATACAAACACATATAGATTTAGGGAGGGTACATTAATAGGAAAGAAGGAACTAGCAGGGATTGTAGAAAGAGCAACAAAGTACAAGGGCAATGCTGGCAGAGGGGAATACAATTGTAGTCTCAGTACATTTTATATATTGTACATTTGCACATCAGGGAGGTGCATGCTGAAGCCATCTACTCTCTGTATTAACTATTGACCCATTTAGGACAGAGATTTCTCTAATAAAATATGAGAGCAGCACTAGTTCTATGTATTAAAATAAAAATTTAACAGGTGAGTAAAATAAGAAGTTATTTTCAAGTTGAATGTTGTAATGCAGTCACATATAAATATGCTATATTACAAACTATTGAGCTAGATTTACATGCATAGTATAATGATAAAATTTTATTCAAAAAATGAATTGATAGTAAACACCAGTAATAAAAATTAACTGAATATGAAGAGAGTGTATGGAATGAGGCATATTCAAAATTTAAAATAAACAAACTATAAAAAGTTAATTTTAAACATTTAATAAACTGTTATTATTAAGAATAAACATAAACCAGCAAGGATAACAACAATATAGATTGCAGACATCACAATTCCTGGAGAAAAAAATCATAATATTTCCTGGACTCTTGATATAATACTATGCCACTCTTTAAAAAAATGACATAAGAAAATATACATGTCTTCAATATTTGAATAAACTGGAGCTTTAAAGTTTATAAAAATAAGCATGCTTGAATATATATGATAATCAATATAGCTCTATAATAATAATTACTGTTCATTTTAGAAAAAATGATATATAAATATACAATTCAGATTTATATGATTATAAGTGATTAACAAAAATGTTAAATGCCTAGAGAGTGGGAGTAGATTTTCATTAATCCTCCTTTTAAAACTTTTTTATTTAGTGTACATTGGTATTTTCCTGCCTATATGACAATGTGACAGAGTCACAGTCAGATCAACTGAAACTTGAGCCACTGTTTTAGGCTGCCATATTATGTACCATGAATTGAACTTGGGTCCTTTGGTGGAGCAGACAGTGCTCTTAACCAGTGAGTCATATCTCCAGGCACTGAACTACATTTTAAAAGATGATGTTTAAATCAAAGAAATATACATTAAGCAAAACTTTTATGATATATGGATATAAGTAAAAAATAAAATGAATTTATTTCTTTATTTGAAAATATTAATGATGTGCAAAAAATATAAATTCATTGTTAATTTATTTTCTATAATGCACTGAAATCTCCATCAATAATTAATTCAGAAAGTTATTTTGAACATTTTACAAATGTAAATTAAGAGAAAGAAAGAGCAACGGAATGCAGAAAAAAAACACTACTTTTTTATCTCAAATGATCCAACTGTTATACATTTAGCAGGTACATACAGAGGTTATTGCTGCGTTCAGACTTCTGAATAACGTGTTTATAAGATATGAGCTCTAATGCAATATAAGATAAGAAGTAAAATTTTGTCCACACACTGAGAGTACACTCAACTCACAACTTGTAATGACAAAGATGATCAAATATTAGGATTTTAACTAATTGAAGAAAGTTGCAAATGAATATGGAGGGGAAACATTTACTTAGTGTTTTTGTACATTTTCAGATGTACAATAAAATTATTAATTGAGATAAAAATGGGCACAGATATCAGTAATTATGGCAGTGTTTCTTTCCTTTAATAACTTTAATTATTTTCCATATTGTCACCAATATTACAATGTATCATTTTTCTATCATTTAGTTTCTTCACTAATTTAAAACAAGTCCAAATTTCAGTACTATTGATTTTATTTCATTCAAGCTATTTAACTGTGATTTAATTAACTGAAAAAAATAAATATTTGTAAATATCCCACAAGCATATTATGCAAAGATTTTTAGTAATATATTTAAATTATAATCAGCAGAGATGTTCAGTTTCTTCAATATCATAACCATTTTGCTATGACATTCACATGGACTTAATTTTCACTTTGTGCAAATGATCAAACTGAGATTTAAATTTTACTCACTACAGATAGGACATATAGGGTTGCAGATAGCTACATAACAGTCTTTAGCCATTGATGAGACTATAAAATATTCAGCAGCTGCCAAAAGGACAAAGAAATATAATTGGGTGAAGCATCCCAAGAAGAAACTATATTTTATGGAGGCCAACAAGTTCTGTAAGGTTTTAGGAGTGATGACAGTTGAGTAAGTGAGGTCAGGGAATGACAAGTGGGTAAGGAAAAAATACATCAGAGTGTGAAGCTGGACATTAGGTGAATGATCAGTATCAGGCCTATGTTCCCCAACACAGTGAGCATGTATATCAGGAGAAAAAGCACAGAGAGTTCCACTTGGATCTCCTTGGAATCTGTCAGTCCCACAAGCATGAACTCAGGTTCATTTGTGTGATTCCAGGTATTCATAGTGAACAGTCCTAAAATGTGAAGTTAAATACAATATTTAGCCTGAATTTTAGAAAAGTATTTGTCTATATGTTTTTAAAGATCTTATTATTATTTTTCTATCTCTTAAACTTCATATTATTTTATAGTTTGCAGATATAAGAAATTTAAGGGATCAAATAGATCTATTTATAAAGCATCAGTTGACTATAATCTCATATACATTAGCACTCATAATGCTAGTGAAATTGGTAACATTCTGGATAAATACTTTAAGACTACAGAAAATATTAAACTATGTAAAGTACTGTTTTCTGTTTATTTTGTATTAGGCAAATAGCACAGACAGATCAAATAAGAAGAATTAATACAGTTGAGTTTATGAGTACATAGATTTTTGACCCCAGAGTCTATTTAAAATTCTGTTTTTAATTTTTTTATTAATTGAGCAAACCCAATAGAAATATTGGGCATATGGTGAAAAAACATTGAAAACAAACAAGTTATATCTAAATGCTTATTCTTTAATGAAGAGCATTATAATATAGAATCTAATAAGATATGTAATTATGAATTTTGACAAGCTGTTTTAATTTTCTTTTTTATTCTTTTATTTTATTCGATATATTTTTTATTTACATTTCAAATGATTTCCCCTTTTCTGGTCCCCCACTCCCCGAAAGTCATATAAGCTCCCTTCTGTCCCCCTGTTCTCCCATCCACCACTTCCCACTTCCCTGTTCTGGTTTTGCCCTATACTGCTACACTGAGTCTTTCCAGAACCAGGGGTCACTCCTCCATTCTTCTTATACCTCATTTGATGTGTGGATTAGGTTTTGGGTATTCCAATTTTCTAAGCTAATATCCACTTATTAGTGAGTGCATACCATGATTGATTTTTTGAGACTGGGTTACCTCACTTAGTATGATGTTCTCCAGCTCCATCCATTTGCCTAAGAATTTCATGAATTCATTGTTTCTAATGGCTGAATAGTATTCCATTGTGTATGTATATGACATTTTTTGCATCCATTCTTCCACTGAGGGATACCTGGGTTCTTTCCAGCTTTTGGCTATTATAAATAGGGCTGCTATGAACATAGTGGAGCATGTATCCTTATTACATGCTGGGGAATCCTCTGGGTATATTCCCAGGAGTGGTATAGTAGGATCCTCCAGAAGTGACATGCCCAGTTTTCTGAGGAACTGCCAGACTGATTTCCAGAGTGGTTGTACCATTTTGCAATGCCACCAGCAGTGGAGGAGTGTTCCTCTTTCTCCACAACCTCGCCAACTCCTGCTGTCTCCTGAATTCTTAATCTTAGCCATTCTGACTGGTGTAAGGTGAAATCTCAGGGTTGTTATGATTTGCATTTCCCTAATGACTAATGAAGTTGAACATTTTTTAAGATGCCTCTCAGCTACCTGAAGTTCTTCAGGTGAAAATTATTTGTTTAGCTCTGTACCCCATTTTTAATAGGGTTATTTGGTTTTTTGGGGTCTAATTTCTTGAGTTCTTTGTATATATTGGATATTAGCTCTCTAGCTGATGTAGGGTTGAAGAATTTTTCCCAATTTGTTGGTTGCCGATTTGTCCTTTTGATGGTGTCCTTTGCTTTACAGAAACTTGGTAACTTTATGAGGTCCCATTTGTCAATTCTTGATCTTAGAGCATACCCTATTGGTGTTTTGTTCAGGAACTTTCCCCCTGTACTGATGTCCTCAAGGGTCTTCCCCAGTTTCTTTTCTATTAGCTTCAGAGTGTCTGGCTTTATGTGGAGGTCCTTGATCCATTTGGAGTTGAGCTTAGTACAAAGAGACAAGGATGGATCAATTAGCATTATTCTGCATGCTGTCGTCCAGTTGAACCAGCACCATTTGTTGAAAAGGCTATCTTTTTTCCATTGGATGTTTTCAGCTCCTTTGTCGAGGATCAAGTGGCCATAGGTGTGTGGGTTCATTTCTGGATCTTCAATCCTGTTCCATTGATCCTCCTGCCTGTCACTGTACCAATACCATGCAGTTTTTAACACTATTGCTCTGTAGTATTGCTTGAGGTCAGGGATACTGATTCCCCCAGAATTTCTTTTGTTGTTGAGAATAGGTTTAGCTATCCTGGGTTTTTTGTTATTCTAGATGAATATGAGAATTGCTCTTTCTAGCTCTATGAAGAACTGAGTTGGGATTTTGATGGGTATTGTGCTGAATCTGCTTTTGGCAAAATGGCCATTTTAACTATATTAATCCTGCCGATCCATGAGCATGGGAGATTTTTCCATTTTTTGAGGTCTTGTTCCATTTCCTTCTTCAGAGTCTTGAAGTTCTTGTCATACAGATCTTTCACATGTTTAATAAGAGTTACCCCAAGGTACTTTATACTGTTTGTGGTTGTTGTGAAGGGTGACTTAATTTTCTGAAAATGCAAAATCTGTCTTCCAAAATTACAATAAAAAATTATGATGACTTATTTTATAACCTCATTCTATCAATTCCATTAACAAAAATTCTAAATTACTTGTAAAATTATCAAATTATACATGTACCCAGATATACTTTATTAGAATCTGTTTTCCTTCAACTTTTAAGAACACTTATTGTGAGCAAAATTAGTTATAAACAAACAAAGATTTAAGAATTTATGCCTAAAAATTTTCAACTGTAAATTTTTCTAAAAATAATATAGGAAATATACTCAAGGATATGAAAATGTCTGCATTATGAGATTTTTCCTTTATATACTAGTTACTGCATTTTTGTGAATTCATATTTTTACTTGGAAGATAAATTTAATCACTGAACAAATTTTATGCAGGTTTCAGTCAAATGACGTTTTGACTTCAAAGACTCCAGAAACTATTGTGGTTTAAGTAGCCCAGTTTAGGATCTGCCCCTTTCCTTATTATTCCAAGATTCCTTATATAAGGACATTGAGCATTAAACAATATGTTGTCATTTGCAGGAGCGAATTTTGAAGTGAGAGTACTTGGCACATTATCAGAAATAACGTTCAAGATTGAATTAAGCCAGGAAGAGAATGATTACTTTATTTTGGTCCACAAAATTCAATATATGTGAACATATTTATATATACTATATGTATTAAATTGACTCAGTTGCTAAATAATAAAGGGAAATAGAATAAGTAAGGTAAGGGAGATGTAAGGCTGGGGCCTTAAGGAGAACCTGTTGGAGCCTCTGAAGCTGCTTGGTAACAGGTTTGAGAAGCAATTTGTGGATGGAGCCAAACACTGCATTATATAAGGGTCAAGAAAGGATGGAAAAGGAAGAAACGCTATTGTTATATAATCCTTACAATTATTGTTTTTTTTTTCTTAAGGAACTGATAAAGGAGCCTTATTTTCTTCAAAATAAGACCAACATCACACAATAAAGCATGTTCATTCCTTAGAAGGTTAAGAACAACAGAAACATTTCTATTGATTAAAACATAGGTTGTGATTAAATTTCTAGAGACATATAATAAATATTTAACTGGAGGTTTTGGGTGTAATTTTGTAGCAAAAAAAAATTGTGATTGTCATCTGCAATACTCTAGGTATATTTTCTTGTGCTGAAAGGGATAAAGGTGTTAAAAAGAAAATGGAATCAAATACTGGAACTTTATGAACATTATACCTCCCACATATGTATGTATGTATATATATATAGGCTAGTCATATATAACCATTAAGTTGCATAGAATTACAAACTTGGAACTTAGAATATTTTTCAAAATAGAAAGAGAAAAGAGTTTGTTTCTAAAACAATGATCATATGAATATATATCATATACTTACAAATGTTTATATATACTCACATACAGCATTGTAGTGAAGTACCAGGACAGAGAAGTAGGAGGGAATTGATAGGAGAATGGGCAGAGGAATGAGGGCTTAGGGAACTTATGGGGAAGGGGGAACCGGGAAAGTGAAAATCATTTGGAATGTAAGCAAAAAAATATAGAAAATAAAAATTATAATAAAAAATAAACGTTGATAAACTTTAAAAAAAATAAGATTCAATTTTAAAACTAGGCATGTAATGGTTTAGAATATGTCTGAGTTTAGAGATACAGTCTTTAAAATGTAGTTACTTATAATTAAGTCTTTTGATGGCTAATAATTCAATATACCTGCTATACTTAGAAGGAAAAATGACCAAAAAGGCACATATTGAACTAAACTACAGTGAAGACAATAAGTAAATATAAACATCTGTAATCCACACAGATAATCCTAAGAGCAATTTATCAATGCATACTTTTTGGTTTTATATATCTAACATTATTCATAGAAAAAATAAGGTTTTCCATAAACCATTTTCTGTTTACTGTATTGCCATGATAGTCCTACCAAAATAATACAATCACTACAGCATATATGTAACTGACTGTGTCTTCAATATCTGTTAGCACAGATTTTATAGGAAACCAAGAGATGCCACATCTTAAGATATGTAAATAGCATGTCAAAATTTTAATGTAATCACTATTTAATTAAAAAGTAAACATATGATTCAAATAATGATAATTTAAAATAAAAATGAAAGGAATTTTATATTCTTCAAAATTCAAATAGTGAAGTTGCTGGAAATGCCTCAGTATGTGAAGTACTTGCTATGCATATGTAGGGATGTCAGTTTGAATCGCCAGAACACACACAAAGCCAAGGGTGACAAGGTGGGTCTGTGCTGATATGAGTGGGAGAATCAGGAGACTAAGTGAGCTAACCTTGTATAAGAAGTGACAAACCACATTGATTTTATGTTTGAAAGAATTAATGATTGGTAAGAAATAAAATATAAAATATATCAAACCATGTTTTAAAAACTTATGGTATAAAAAACACAGAAAAACATTTACTTTTATAATTTAGTTTAATATGAAATTTTCCTCAAGGCTCTTTTCATCGCGTCTTTTACATCTTTGTTCCTGAGACTGTAGATAATGGGGTTAAGCATGGGAACCCCAATGGTGTAAAATATAGACACTATCATGTCATGCTCCAGGGAATAGTTGGAACTAGGTCTTACATACATGAAGAGGCTTGTGCCATAACAAATGGACACGGCAGTGAGGTGAGAGCCACATGTAGAGAAGACTTTTCTCCTCCCTTCTCCTGATTTCTTCTTCAGAATTGACAACAAGATAAAAGCATAGGAAAACAGAATGATCAGGATTGTGACTAGCTCTATGAAACTCACAAAGAAAAAGAGCAAGAGCTCATTTATATAAGTATCAGAGCAAGAAATAGCAAGCAAAGGAGGTATATCACAGAATATGTGTTTGATTTCATTGGACTGACAGAAAGACAGGCTGAAAGTGGCCACTGTGTGGATAATTGCATGTAGAAGGCCACCAGCATAGGAAGCAATGATAAGTGGTACATAGACTCGAGGAGACATGCTGACGACATACAGAAGTGGGTTGTGAATGGCTACATATCGATCATATGCCATTGCTGCCAAAAGAAAGCATTCCGTGGTTCCAAATGTAACAGCAAAAAACATCTGTGTTGCACAACCATGAAATGAAATGATTTTGCTTTTAGACATAAAACCTACTAACATATTTGGGGTGATATCTGAAGAATAACAAGCATCTACAAAAGACAATGCACTGAGAAAACAGTACATTGGGTTGCGAAGTTGGGGATCTCCAACAACTAAAATAATTAGTCCTATATTTCCTATTACTGTAAAAAGGTAAATTACTAAGAAGAAGAAAAAGAGAATGCTCTGAAGTTCAATGTTGTCTGTGAGTCCCTTGAGAACAAATGAAGTAGCTTCTGTGGTATTCTTCATGTTGAAATCTCATGCAAGAATGGTGAAGATAGTCAGGATATGGTCCATAATACTATGACAACAACAGATAGTATGTAAGTAAATGAACATTTGATATACATCAATTAGTCGTCTAGGAAAATCAGCTATATGGTAGCACAATCATATGGCACTTAAATACAATGAAATAGAGATACTTATGTATAATATTTTGGAGATGGACACAGTACTTAAAATCTTATATTTGTCAAAAGAAGTTAACATCAAAATTATTCAGACTGTAATAAAACAGTACTGAATTAAATGGCAAATGAAGGGATCCATCTGAACAAGACAAAATGCTCTGCAAGAAAATAATTGTAAAGTTATCTCAATACCACATCTCCAAATATAGCCCAAAACATTTAAATCAAAGACAGTATCTATCACTAAAACAAAATCCATATGTAAACTATGGAATGGAAAGAGCCATTGAAATAAACATGACTAAATGTAACATTGACACTTTTGATAAAGATTTCAAAACAAAGATTAGAAACAACCTTCTTCAATAGGTGGTGACAGGAAAATGGAGATTATGGGTAGAAGAATGAAATTAGATATTAATCTCTCACTAATTCAAAACTATTTCTTAGTGTAACAGATATTATAATTTTAGAAATGATTTACTGAAAAAAGCTTGAGGAAAATACAGAAGAAACATATCAAGATACTGACAAGAACATTCTGAAAGAACTATTATAGAATATCATACCTTATATAATCCCTTAACCATATAATAAGAAACACAAAAGATTAAATACCACTTTCCAACAAATGAAATGACCATTAGAATGAAAAGTCTATATCCCATCAAAAATGATTTTGTTCAATATTTATCACACAAAAGATTTTAATATCTAAAAGTTATACAGAATTACCATGATGAAATTCCACTTAATCAAGCCTTCTATACAAGAATAAATAATTCTGAAACAGAAAAAATATAGAAAGAGGAATGATCAAAATGAAGTTGAAAAATAAACAACGTTCTTAGGAAATATGCAAAATGAAAGTGCATTGAGAATCATTCTCAGCATAATCAAATGGCTATGCATGAGAAAACAAACAGTAGCAAGTACAGGAAAAAGAGAAATACTCCAATGGTCTAGTGGGTATGAAAAGATATGGAACTACAATGGAAATTTTTGTGATTTTTCAGGAAAAATATTGAATGTGGATGGCTATATGATCAAAGTTATTCCACTCTTGAACATATATTTTAAATCCTGCTCATTCTACCACAGAGATAACTGCATATCAATGTTTTCTGCTGCATTATTCACGAAGGCTAAGAAATGGAGCCAGCTTTGATGTCCATCAGCATTTGAGGGGATGTAAGAAACATGGTACCAAAAAACAGAGTAAAAATATGTAGCCCAGGCTGGATTTGAACTTGTGATCCTCCTGCCTCTGCCTCCTTCAGCAAATCCTACCAACATGTGCCACCACAATGATTTCATGAAATTCACAGGCAAATGGGTGGGACTTGAAAATATCATAATGAGTGTGGTAACCCAGTCACAAAATAACACACGTGGCATGTACTCACTGATTAGTGGATATTAGCAAAAAGAAGATTGGAATGCCCAGGATACAACTCAGAGACCATATGAAACCCAAGAAGAAAGGAGTTCAAACCAAAGTGTGGAGGCTGCCGTATTACTGTATTACTGAGGAGGGGGATGAGCATAATCTCTGGGAAGTAGAGGGAGAGAAGGATCTGGGAGGGAGAGAGGAGGAGGAGGAAAAGAGGAACCAGTCCAGATATGGGAGGAGATAGGGAAAAGTATACAATATCAGGAATTTGAAAATAGGTGTGTAGCGGTAGGGAAGAGGGAACTAGGTGTTGCCACTAGAAAGTTCCAGAAGCCAGGCCAGGGACCCAAGAGGTTCCAGGACCCAACAAGGAGGACTTTAGCCTAAATACCCAACAAATAGGAGAGAAAACCAATAGAGACCAAATCCAGTTGATAGGCACTGACTGCCCGCAGTTGAGGAATGGGGCCAACCATTTCTCAAAATTTTTAATCGAGAATTCCTCCTGTCAAACGGAAATACAGGGACGAAGAATGGTGGAGCAGGGCCTGAAGGAAAGACCATCCAGATTCTGCCCCACCTAGGGATCTATCCAATCTGCTGACACCAAACCCAGATACTATTGATGATGCCAAGAAGTACTTAATGACAGGAGCCCATTATAGCCGCCCCCCCTTAAGAGGCTCTATCAGAGCCTGACCAATACAGATGTGGATGTACACAGTCAAATATTGGACTGAGCCCAGGGACGCCAATGGGTAAGATAGAGTAAGGACTATAGGATCTGAAGGGGTCTGCAGCCTCATAGAAAGAACAACAATATCAACCAACCAGATCCCCAGGGTTCCCAGGGACTAAACCATAGCCAAAGAGTACATAGGGAGTACTCATGGCTCCAGCTGGGTATGTAGCAGAGGACTGCCTTGTCTGGCATCACTGGCATGGGAGCCCCTCGGTCCTGTGGAGGCTTGATGATGCAGGATAAGGGGACCATAGACCGCTGGGGTAACAGGGGGTAGCTGGTAGAGGAACACTCTCATAGAAGCAGGGGGAAAGATGAGGGGATGGGGGGCTTGTAGAGGGGAAACTGAGAAGGAGATAACATTTGAAATGAAAATAATAAAATAACCAATAAGAAATGAAAGAAGCATATGAAGGAAGTCCAAAAATTTTTTTAACAAGAGTAAAATTGTACTGTCCATAATTAAAAGAAATCAATCTTGTGGAAGAAATGGATGAAGCTGGGGATGATTTGTTAAGCAAAATGATCTAGATTTGGAAACTGAACATTCACATTTGTACTTATATACAGATCTTGAATTTAAATAGTGTGTGTGTATGCATGTGTGTGTGTGTTTGTGGTTTTTTTGGGTGTGTATGTGTGTTTCTGTGTGTCTGTGTGTAAGTGTGTGTGTCTGTGTGTGAAAGAGAGAGAGAGAGATCGAGTGTGTGTGTGTATGTGTGTCTGTGTGTGTGTGTGTGTGTGCGTGTGTGTTGGGGGTTGTCTTCCTAGAAAAGAATACAAGTAACAAGACAGCATTAATGGAGAGTATTGCAATAATAAAAAATTATTAAAAGACAATTGCATAAAAATTTATTTGGAAATACATAAAATATTTCAATACTGTATTCATAAGAAAGGATAGATGATATTTACAGTCTGGGTAAATTATGGGTTATCATACATGTAAACTTTAAAATAAAAGATGTGTAGGTGCTAAATTTTTTTTTTTTTTAGGTTTTTTGGATTTGGTCTTTTCGTGACAGGTTTTTATTGTATAGCTCTGGGAGTCCTGGAACTCACTCTGTAGACCAGGCTGGCCTCAAACTCAGAAATCCACCTGCCTCTGCCTACCAGAGTGCTGGGATTACAGGCATGCGCCACCACCACGCAGCTGCGAAAATTATTCTTAATGTGAGTGATGAAACATGATGTCTATAATGGAATTATTTCTGCACAAAATGTGTGGTAGAAATGTTTGTGGTCCAATATTGTAATCATCTTACAATGTTCTGAAAATAAACTAAAATTTATCTTACCTGTGGAGCCAATAATTTCATGTTTCTTAGTGCAAACAATATGGTAAATGCAGAATTTTTATATCTACTTAAACAAATAATGATGAATGCCCAAGAGATTACCCAAGGGGAATATTTACCAATTACCTACTGGTTTAAAATAGTAACATAATAAAGTGTTTCATCATAAATTAATTATTATCTTAGAAAACACATTAGAGATAAATATTTATGAAACAAATTAAGTTTTCAATTTTCTCATTTTGAATTCCAACAAAGAAGCTCTTTTAAATTGTCTGATTATTATCTAAAAAATAATCAGAGATGGTAAGCATGGCTTTAAAATTCTATTTTAACTTTCACTTCCTTGAAACTTGATTTCCTCTAACTGGTAACAAGATATTAAATGTTTCAATTAATTGATAATCTTAGTAAGATCTAATGATGTGGAAAACATCATTTTTCTTGAGTATCTGATGAATGGGTTCAAGAGCCTTAGAAATATCATGCTTTAACTCAATTGGAACTATGACCTAAACTCTTTGACATTAGTTAATTATAAATATTAAGTTCAATAGATTACAATAAATGCTTAAAATGTAAAAAATTTAAAAAGATAAAATATAAAATTCAGACTTTGTGAGTCACATAATTCTATTAATTTTTACTGGCCTAAATTTTCATAAATAAAACCACATATTATGTAATATATCATTTTCACAAACCGATGGAATAAGCAGAAACAGCTCTAGGACAAAGAAGAAAGCATACCTTATAAAAAATGCATGTATAGAAATGTAATAAAGAAATTTGACAAAAATAAAAATAAAAATAAAGAAATTCAACATTGTTAAATACAATGACATAAAGATCTTTTACTCTTAATCAATATTGCAGATGCTTTCCACAGTATTAGAATTGAAAAAGGAGATAATATAATGCTCTCATTTTATAGAAATCTAATATAGTGTGGTGTGCTAGTATGTGCTATTTTTAATGTAACCAATAGTAAGGCTAAGCCAATAAGACTGTATTCTTCAGGAGTGCAGGTTATATTAGAACACCAAGCTCAGGAACAAATTCAAATCTTGAGGTAATACAATTATTGACTATTCAGCTAAATATCATGACTCATAATCAAATTTGAATGTTCCTTGTCAAACAGATAAATGTGGCGTACCAAGTACCATAAACACCATAAAGAAAAAATATGAGAAAATAAAAATAGGTAATACTATCACAGGTTTGAACATAATTTAGGTAGACTAAATAATGCATATCTACAAAGATATCTACAAAATCTTTTGACAAAGGTTAACTTGTCAGTACATAAAACTGAGAATATTTAAATAAAATCTTTAATAATGAACACGCAGCAAAGAATGTTATAATATCTATTCTACCAGTTAAAAGACAAGAAATTAAAATTAGTATAAAATTTAATATAACAGGCAGATATGACAAAATGGTATTCTTTATTAATAAACTCTCAATATTCTTTAAAAGAGGTCATCAAAAAAGAAAAACATGCTAAAATGCTCCATAAAACAATAACAAACACAATAAGAAGTTACAATAAAATGATTATGCACCATGATTAAACTCAAGACATCCTAGGATGATTCAGTATAAATTAACCAATAAGGGTACTGGATAACACATAGCACAAAGGAAACAAACAAAAATCACACTGGAATACCAACAGATGCCAGGCAAACAATTAATAAACTTAATCATTTATTCAGTGAATAAAACAAATTTGATATAGAGTGTTCTCATCATAATTCTGTTTATTCTTTTATGATAACCACTAACATAGTGCAAGAAGAAGTGCTGAAAACTTTGTATGATTTGAGATAATTCAAACATGTCCACTTCTATTTTTTTGGAATGGTTTGAGAAGTATTGGTATTAGGTCTTCATTGTGGGTCTGATAGAAATCTGTACTAAAAACTTCTGGCCCTGGCCCTGGGCATTTTTGGGGGGGGGGGAGTATTTAATAATTGCTTCTATTTCCTTAGGGACTGTGGAACTGTTTAAATGGTTTATCTGATCTTGATGTAACTTTAGTAACTAATTTCTATCTAGAAAATCATCCATTTCATCTTGATCCAGCTCTGTTGAATATAGACTTTTTCACTAGGATCTCATGAGTTTTTAATCTCCTTAGCTTCTGTTGTTATGTCTCCCTTTTCATTTCTGATTTTCTTAATAAGGATACTGTCTCAGTGCCCTCTAGTTAGTTTGGCTAAAAATTTAATTATCTTGTTGATTTTCTCAAAGAACCATCTCCTGATTGCATTAATTCTTTATATAGTTGTTTTATTTCTATTTTGTTGATTTCAGCCCTGAGTTTAATTATTTCCTGACATCTATTCCTCTTGGGTGTATTTGATTCTTTTTGTTCTAAAGCTTTCAAAAATGTCCACTTTCACCATTTTTATTCCAAGTAATGTCAGAAGCTATATAATGTAGTCATGAAGAGCGAGCTCTAACTGTTGATTATGAGGACATGTATGCTCTCCTGCAAAACCCTGCAAGTACACGGGCCTGTTCCTAGTGTTAAGTACAGGAAGCTGATCTGAGCTTCAGTGATGAGGTTATACAGCACATGA
Organism: Apodemus sylvaticus; assembly: GCF_947179515.1. Taxonomy (NCBI): domain Eukaryota; kingdom Metazoa; phylum Chordata; class Mammalia; order Rodentia; family Muridae; genus Apodemus; species Apodemus sylvaticus. The sequence goes on from NC_067476.1 coordinate 67,550,749, forward strand.
TCTCAGGAACCAGAATAAGCACTCCCTGCATTATAGTCTACTCCAACCCTCAATAAATTCCCTTTCTAAAAAGAAAATAAGAAAAAAGAAAAGGCAAGGAAAGCACACAAAAGGAAACAAAAAAAATCAAGGTTTTTTTTTCTACACTTGGCTGAATTTTGCAGATAGTAGGCTTTTAATTTTTGATAAAATAAAGTGATTCAGCACATGTACAAAACACAGAAGTAGTATACACAAATCAGTAACTTTGCTATATGTTAGATACAAAATCACCAAATAGAGACCAAAAAGAATTCCCATTAATAACTGCTCCAAAAATAATAAGGAATTATTTACATAAGGTAACTATTTGATGTGATGATCATGCATTTTACCCAGATCATGAAACAGAAGACATTATTTTGGAGCTCCTTAAATATGCTATGAATACTGATAGTACAACTGTGCATGACATTTAAAAGTGGAGGGACTTCAAGAAAGTCTTTGAATATCATGAGGTAATATTTAAGGTATTAATCAATGAGCACAAGAATTTGGTGTCTAAATTTTCCCCAAATTAAACCCAAAACAATGGTGCAACTGAGACAGCAATGATGGAGACTAAGGTGGAGCCAGTAGCAGCAGTGGAGGTGACTTCCCCTTCCTGCTCTCACTCTCTTCCTTTTCCCTGAACCCTTACACCCAGCCAGGCCAGAGATCTCTGTGGAAATCCTCCAGTACACAGGCTACCAGTACACAGGGACCAGGCTACCTATCACACCTCACAACCCCACAGTCCTGGAAATAACAAAAAGCTTAGGAATACCTGTTGTACCTTCCTAAATGGCTGTATTATATTCTTTACCCTAATCATAAATGAAAATTGATTTGCCATACATCTGTGAGATTTAGTGTTCTTGGTGTTTTAGATTCTGGCAGTCTGTTAGGTATGTAAGGGTCTTTCTTTCTTTACATCTTCTGTCCCGTAATGAACTAAGTTTGGATCATGCTTACATAAGCTCATTTGATCTTGTTCCTCTAATGAGGTTCTTGCATAGGTTTTTAAGTTAGCTTTTTTCAATCAGCTTTATTGTTTCTTGATGAGATTCAAGGGTTATTGTATATTTCAATGGAAATCCATTATCAGACATATATCATCCACATACTGTCTGTTTTTCTGTGTTTTTCTTTCTTTTGATATCTACATTTTTCCTGTAGTATTTTAAAGCTTTATTATTCTATGGATTGTTATATGGCCATCCCAAGATTAAAAATGACCTAATAGAAATAAAATAATTGACAATTAATTTTACCCAACCACTAATATTCTAAAAAATATTAAAATAAATATATTTCTTTAAAATTCTTGTAAACATGCCATCATGTCGAAAGATTTATATCTTAATGATTCAAATGAATTTGGGAATATCTCCATTCAACTTTCAGCATGTTGTATCTCTTACAGCACGTGGAATGATTTATCAGTAGTCATTATTGAAGACAAATGAAAGTTGACCATAATTTATTAATACCTGTTGCTTAATAAGAACATGTATACAAAATATTAGAATGATGAATTAGTTTAAATTTCTATGGCAAACAAAATTTATTTCAAAGAAATTATTAAATAGCTTAATTGCCTTTTATTGGATATTCTATTTACTTACATTTCAAATGTTATCCCTTTTCCTGGTTTGCCTCCACAAATCCCCTATCTCATCCCCTCTAGCCCTGCTTCTATGAGGATGATTGCCCCACCCACCTACCCACTCCTTCCTCACTTTCCTGGCATTCCCCTATACAGGGGCATTAAGTCGTCAGAGGACCAAGGGCCTGTCCTCCTATTGATGCCCAGCAAGGCCATCCTTTCCTACATATGAGGCTGGAGCCATGGATTCCTCCATGTGGACTCTTTTGTTGTATTCCGTAGTTGCCTGCAGCCACTACCAACTGGGTTCCTGGAACAGAAGCTGAGGGATATATGGGGAAGGGGCAAAAGAAAGAGGCCAGGGCAATATTTTACCAATCGAGGCCCCCACTTTAATGTCAGTTAGACCTTTAAACAGTTTTTGGGCAAGCCCTTCCCCCCAGACCTCAAGGAGAGAACCAAGAACTTATTGGCTCCAATCTCAGCAGGTCGCCTTCTAAGATCAGAGCACTTCATGTCTAACAGGTCCAGGATGCTTCCAGGTGAGACTGGCCTGAGGCTGCCATGACTTCCAGGTGAAAACAGCAGCTGGAGAACAAAGTTCTCTGAAGAACAAAGGCCAGGGATCACACAAAAGTGGGGGCTGGTAGCCAGGAATGTCACAGGTTGACCAAAGAGGCTGAAAAGCCTAGCTCAATGCTGGAGGGGAAAGGGACACTCTTTGGTTGGTGGTTTAGACCCTGAGAACTCTGAGGAATCTGGTTGGTTGATATTGTTCTTCTTATGGGGCTTCAAACCCCTTCTGCTCCTACAGTCATTTCTCTAACTCCTTTGTTGAGGTTCCTGTGCTCAGTCCAATGGTTGGCTGTGAATATCCACATTTGTAGTTATCAAGCTCTGGCAGATTCTCTCAGGAGACAGCTGTATCAGCAAGCACTTCTTGATATCATCAATAGTGTCTGGATTTGGTGCCTGCATGTGGGATGAATGCCAGGTGGGGGAATCTCTGTATGGCCTTTCCTTCAGGCTTTGCTCCACACTTTGATCCTGTATTTTCTTTAGATAGGAGCAATTCTGGGTTAATATTTTTGAGATGGGTTGGTGGCTCCATCTCTCAACTGGTGACCTTGCCTAACCTCTGGATATGATATCTACAGGTTGTCCCTTCCCTTTGCTGGGCATCCTAGCTAAACTAATTACCCTTTGGTACCTGGGAGCCTCTTGCTTTGCTGGTATCTGGGACTTTGTGGTAGCTACCCCTAGTTCCCCATCCCCCATTGCTACTGTTGGGGTCCTGTCTAAGCTCCACCCCACACCTACCTGGCAATAGTCAGGTATGCCCCATCCCAGAGATCTGGCCCACTATAAAAGGGGCTACTTGCTCCTCCTCTCTCTCTTTGCTCTCTGCTCTCCCACATACTCTCACCTCTCTGCCCCTTGGGCTCTCCTTCCTCCTCATCTTCATGTGGTCATGGCTAGTCTCCACTCCACTTCTCTCTCTCTCTCTCTCTCTCTCTCTCCCTCTCTCTACCACTAACTCCCATCCCCTGCTCTGTATAAACTCTATTCTATACCATGCCTGTGTGTGTGTGGTCCCTCAGGGAGAAGAGGTGCCTGGACAGGGGCCTGCCTGGGCACCCCCTTTCCCACACCACCATGCCACACTCCCCTAACCCCCTATCCTCTCCTTTTTAAGCCCCCTTTCAATGGTGCCGAAACCTGGGACGAGAAACACCATGGGATACACTTGATTAAGCCTCTTTCACAGGGAAAAGATCGGATGGGTAAGTCCTACACCCCCCCACTGGTCAGAGCAACAGTTTACATAGTACTAGGGTACCGTTGCAGTGTCTTGAACCTGTACTTTCCCCCCTTTTCCCTTAACTAAGAACCGCTAATTAGCTGTGTTTGCCTGAAATGTCCCACCCCTTCTAGTTCTCCTATCCTCCTGCACAAACAGTCTATGTCCGTGCTCTTACAGCTTGCACAGCACTGCACTGCAGCAGCTTTTCCTTTTCTCTAGAGAGTTCTGGCAGTGGCAGTTCCATCCCTCCATCCTGGTGGAACTTGGCAGCAGCAGTTCCCGTGCCAGTGCCACCGACATGGCTATCTAATTCACCCTTGCTTCTTATTGCTAGGATACGAAACAAGCTAAGCCACAATCTCACAGAGGTCCCGCACATGCGTCTGCAGTGAATCTGTGGACTGTGGGGCTCATGGCACTCTGCCGAGGGTGGCAGCAGCAGCAGCGATCCCAATACAAAACAAGCTACTTCCCAGCCACTGCAGGAAACTTGACTTTTGACTTCCTATGCTTGGCAGGAAGTCCCGCCCCGCACCTGCGCAATCACTGTAAAACTTCTCTTGCTGACAGCCGCTACCACTCATGTCACTACCGCAGGTTCTGGCAGCAACCACAACTGTTGCAGCATGGCTCTATCTTTCTAGGCTCTCAGAATCGGCTGTGCTCCATCCCCGCTGAGCGATGTCATGCAGTACCACTGTCCCCGCTCTCAGAGCCCACCACTCTCAGAGCCTCAGCAAGCCTGCATTCCTTTCCCATTGCTGTGCCCCATCCCCCACCACCATAAGGTCTGCTCTGCTGGCTACTGCACAGATTTCTCGGGCCATTACCTGCCAAAGCCTAGCCACAGCCCACACCCAGGCCCAGCTCCACTCTGGCTACTGAGATGCTCCACCAATTCTAGTACCTGATTCTCTCACAGCTCTACTGCTTCTCCCTACCACCCTGTCTTCCCTCTCCTTCACTGTGAGGTCTCCCTGCCACCGCTGTCAATGTTCACTGCTGTTAATACAGTGGGCCATGACTGTCTGGAAGCCATGCACAGGCAGGAGAAGCAAGGTTGGGGAACTGGGTCCTACAGCCAAGTGGTTCAAAATGCTCAACATGACAGCCAATTACACTGACTTCCACAATGGGTGTGCTGCCTGTCAGTTTCTTCCCTCTATCAGTTCAGAAATTTAAAAAAACATTAACCATAATAGTAAATAATCCTTAGCTTTCAAATGAAGTCTGGCCAACCTCTTTGGAATGAAGGATTTCCTCTCATGCCTAGCCCACATTCCTGCTTAGGACATCTAGGCCCACCCTTAGGTGTACCCTAATCCGGAAGTGACCCTGAATGCCCCATTGGCTTTTACAGTCACAGACAAAATCCTGAACCAGGCGGGGCACTTCTTCTGACGTGAACGCCCCAGCTCCTAAAGGCCCTCAGGACAGCCTTGGCTCTTTAGCTTAGCTGCATTTCTGTTGTTACTACTCTTTCAGGATGCTAGATTTGTAGCCAACAACATTCCCTCCCTTACCCAGTGGACGCTAGTGTCTTTGACCATATATTTTTAAAATTAACAGACTGGTAAATGATAAAGAATCTGAACCTCACCTATTCTATGTTCTCACAACCTTAACTCATTTGCTCCTATAGCCTGCATGCTCAAATTGATGTTAATGAGCCTAAATCTGCCTAGACAAACTCATTTTCTGTCACCACAATTTAATCCATTGCTGCCAGCTTTTTTACTCAGATATTAGCATCTTTACTAACCAAAGCAATATACTTTCCTCTATCTATGCAACCTGTCAAAGCTACTTAAGATTTCCATTCCTATTCTCTCTTTAACTATTGCTCTCCTATCTTGTGCTCAGTCTTGTCAGAAGTTTGTTATTAGATTTGAGACAGACAGAATTCCCAAAGTCCTGACACCTTCTCCCAGCGTCTCAGAAGAAAGATGGACACCGCCACAGGACGCTGCCTGAAAGAGTGCAGTGGACAAAACCGGATACCTTGAGTCAAATGACTTAGCTAAACAAAGGTAAGCCATTTCTCATGTCATGGGTATCTATTCCACAGAGAAAAAGACATAAATCTTCTGTGCTTGAAAGCCAGACTGACAGCCAAAGCCGCCATGGAGACCAGAGACCACAGAGAACTGCTGGCTACTGGAATCTGTCATTCATTAATAATATAACTGCTAAGTTATTGTTTATTTCTCAGACTTCTGACTACATCGACAGCTAGACAGTTATCTCCTTACTTAAACTCTGTTTCCATTAAATCCTTCATATTTCCTCTTCTTGCTCGGTGACTGTCCTAACTTTTAATTCTATTCCTTCTGATCCACAAAGGCTCATCTTAAAGACTGTTCATGTGGTTAACTTATGCTGTTACCTCTTTAATTAACTTGTTAACTACAGGAAACCTACCCAGATCTACTGCTCATGAACCAAATAAGCACCATCCAGATAAGTACATCTGCCCAAGTTCCCACTTTACCTTTCCAAAGGGTGGGATTCCTCTGGGTTTCAATTGTACATCTAAAAATGTTCCTTTCTCCCAAATGTACTTAGTCTTATTCCCTACCTATACCAATGTGTTTCAACATCTTGTTAAGTCCAGGCCCTTGCCATATCCAGGACAGCTCCAGAGAAGCAACCTTCAGATGCTCCAACCTCCTCTCAGCTTTTCCAAACGCAGACAGCTTCTACTGGACCTGTTCTCCTGACCTACCCGTAAATGGCTCTATAAATCCTGGACATCAAGGAAGCTTCCAGTCCTCCTGAGACTGGACAATCACCCCCAATACCCCTTTCTCTAGGTTCCCCAGAGACACGCCACCCCAATGTCAGCATGAAGCAGCCAGATCTCAACAACAACCCTATTCCTGCTTCACTGTATTCGCTGTCAATTCTTTTCTTTTTCCTTTTTCTTTTTAATTAATCAAATATTGACGGTTGTTGGGTTTCTGTCTAAGCTCCACCTCACACCTACCTGGCAATGGCCAGGTATGCCCTGCCCCAGAGATCTGGCCCACTATAGGAGCGGCTACTTGCTCCTCCTCTCTCTCTTTGCTCTCCGCTCTCCCACATACTTTCATCTCTCTGCCCCTTGGGCTCTCCTCCCTCCCCCTCTCCACATGGTCATGGCCAGCCACCAGTCCACTTCTCTACTCTCTCTCTCTCTCTCTCTCTCTCTCTCTCTCTCTCTCTCTCTCTCTCTCTCTGCCTCTCTGCCTCTCTTTACTACTAACTCCCTTCCCCTGCTCTGAATAAACTCTATTCTATACCATGCCTGTGTGCATGTAGTCCCTCAGGGAGAAGAGGGGCCTGGACAGGGGCCTGCCTGGGCACCCCCTTTCCCACACCACCATGCCACACTCCCCTAACCCCTATCCTCTCCTTTTTAATCCCCCTTTCAGGTACACACCTATATTCTGCTTAATTACTTTTGAAGTTGTTATTTGTCTCTGATTCATTGTACTTATTTTAGAATTCTATACAGATCCTTTATATGATGAATTATCATTTCATAATGTTCATATATGCTTCACAATTTTATCTTGCAATTCATTGTTCAAATGATCCCCTTGATGACTATGGAATTATCAAAATTACATGAATATATACTGTTTCTGAGATAACCAATATGTTCTCTCTGTGGGTATTCTGTGTACTTTAAAAAGAGATGAAGTGTCTCTCGTGAAAAGGAGACACAATGATGTTCATAGCATGCTTTAACTGACAGATTTTATCTATCTCCTGTGAAATAATTAGAAATTTCAGTTTTCAGTGTTTAACTAAATAATATGCCTCAATAAATATCTGCAACATGGAAATCTGCTCAGCACAATGTTACTTGACAAATAAAACATTTATCTTTCAGAAAGCATAGGGAAGTGTCCATGTTTACATAAGTCAATACAGTTATTAACAGAATTTTTATTTGTTTGATTGAAAAAATCAAGATGAGAGCAATAAAATGATGGGGCAAATCAAAATTTGAAATGGTATAAATTATAGAAAAATTCTACTAACCACTAATCTAATTTTTATGGGTTTTTTTGAAGTTAAAGGATTATTTTAAATATACTACTTAATTTTAAGTTATTGGTGTAATAGATAATTTAAACCATTTTTAAATTTTCATGTCCTACCTAAGATTAGTTTGGGAAACAAGGAAATATAGGAAAAATTTATTTTCTTTTCTTTCTATGAGATAATTATTTGTAAATTCTGACATCACTCAGGGTTCCAAGGAGGTATGTTTCAGTATTGACACAGCGAAGCCTGGACACAAATCCTGTTTGGTTCTGACTGTGATCTGATCAGATTCTTTGTCTAGCTTGAGTTCAGCTTTCTTATCAATGCTGAATGATGTGTTCACAGATTTTCTCACAGATCTCAGAAGAGAGAGCACATATAATATGGCACCTCTACTACCATATTGATGATGTTTTTGCTGCTATCAATATCCCCTTCCTCAGAACTGTGCATTTCTATGCTATTAAAGTATATGTTTTGACAGACAGTCCAGGAACTGACTACATTTTTCCTTAGACCTTTGTTTATCTTTCTAGCCTTTTTCTAGTGTTAACAGATAGATGTAACTATAATAACCTTCAATTCCCTAAAATAAAATTTCACAAGCTTGTGGCATAGCATGGTCAGTAAGTTGCCTAGTTTAGCTATTCGCTATTTTGCATAGATGTGGTATATGTTATGAATTATTCTTTGAGCAACAACTTCTGTAATAATCATATTAGGTATTCCTGTAAAAGATTTAACTTTGAGTATTTTATTTATTGCCTAATAAACACATTCAGAGAATGATGAAGCATTATTTCTGAAACAAGCAAACCACACAATATATTCACTTTGCATGCATATTGAACATTTGAATTGAGATTTCTGATAATTATTCTGTAAAAATAACAATGGTACACCCACTTGCTTTTATTTGTTAATATTACAAACTGATCCTTTGTTAAAATTTAAGGTCAGTTCTTAAATTTTTCTGGTGGAATTATTTAGAATGTCTTGTATAAATTATCATGCCATCTAAAACCACAATTTTAAAATCATTTGCTTATTAATGTTTTTATTTCTATTCGTGTTTATTACTTAATTAAGCTTTGTATTAACCAAAGATTGGGATAAAGAAAATACCAGACTAATTCCTGTTTCCATTGGAATGATGTTGGCTGTAGAGAGTTATGTATAGCCTTTATTATGTTGAGGTGTATTCTTTGCATTTCTGTTCTAAGACTTTTATAAGAATAGAATGTTGGACTTACCCAACACCTTTTTGCATATATAGAGATGATCATGTAATTTCTAATTTATGAAGACTATTACCTTTATCAATTTGTATATTTTAAACTACCTCTTCACTTCTGCTATAAAACTAAGTTGATCAGGGTGAATAAACACTTAAGATAATACTTTTATTTGTTTAAGAGTTTCATAAATGTATACCATGTATATTAGCTATATTTACTCCTCAAGTATCCCTGGAACTGTTTTAGTTTCAGTGCAACCTCTTTTAACTTCATGTACAATTGGAGTTAGCCATGTATGTATACAGGGATTTGAGACTCCCAGCATTGTCTCTGTCCCTATCATTAAAGAAAACTTATTCTCTCCTCATCAGAGGCTATCAACTACCATAACTTATCAACTAAAATTGGGGACATATGAGTCCCTCCAATTTTCATGATGATCTGCAGAGAACTGCTCTTAGTGCATATGAGCAGAAGTCCTCTCCTTACTCTGATCCTCGTGTACTTCTGATTAATAAAAACTTTTAGTGAAATTTCTAAGACAAGTCTTGAGGAGACTGGGTGTGGTATAAAAATACAATTTGTAGCAGAGCACCCACCAGTCACATCTGTATAGCCTGACCAGCTGTGAATTAACCAATATTCACAAATCAAAGAAACTTATCTGAGGAATTACACTAATTGATAAAGACAGAGATAGGATCTAAGGACAGTTTAATACTTTGTCTCTTTACCAAATAACAGTTGTAGGTTCACTCCTCAATCTACAAGTTTCACAACCATCATCATTAGGGTATGTTAAAAATTTACATTGAAATCTACTCTTTTAGAAGCTTCACACATATTTAAGTACATGGACATGTGTGCAAACATATTCATATAGAAAATTTAGAGTAACCCTACAAAGGTGATAATGTTCATCCTAGAGGACATTGGTTGCCAAATACAAAACCCAGGGACAATTGTGACAAGGCTACCCTTGAATTTTTGATCAGGGTTAATTCAGAGACCCAAACAGTGAAAACTAATAATATTGTACTTGGTTTCCTCACCAGAACTTTATGGTCAGAGCCTATTGCTGCAAATATATTGGCTATGGGCCACAAAAGAATGAATAAATTGATACTGACCAGGAAGTTTTGACCCTGTTTCCTAGCTTATATAGTACTGGGAGGTGTTCTGCAGGGTGCTGGGTTGGGGTGGGGGTTCATCAATGGTAACAAACAGCTGTGACTCTGAGCAAAAACAAAGTGACAAGAATGGTAATACATGCCCATGACAGCTATGGTGGCATGAATGTCCTTGAGTAACCAATTTCATTTTTTTTCTTTTATTTTTAACTGGAATTTTTTGTCTGCATTTCAAATGTTATCCCCTTTCCCAGTTTCCCCACCTTCTGGGAAACCCAATTCATTTTTTAAAAAGTAGATTAAATCCTGCTCCAGGGAGAAAGACATTTTTGGTACTGGGAATCTGTTCCATGAGCTTTTTGATACTCATCTATTTAGTTTGGAAATATTTACTTTAGTTTTTTCATCTCTATTAATGCAGGACATTGGTATTGGCAAGTGTCTATCTGGTATGAGCTTAAAAGCAATGGTCTTACAGAAGGACTTTTTTAGTTCATCAAATAATATGAGAAACATTGATTGCTTGGTTATAATCTTTTCCTTGAAAGTATCATATAAAGTTCAGGTCAGCTACTGTGACACCATTTGATCTGTGAAGTATAAAGAGTAGATTTTACTTTATTTTACATTGTTTTGCCTGTATGCATATCTGTGAATTATGTGCATGAAGGTCCTCTTGAGGCTAGAAACTGCAGTCTCTGGCATTTAGCACCTCAGCTAAAATGCTGGAGATTAAGTAAAGTAGCCTTTGTCCCTTCTCCACAGAAACCTTTGGGCTCTAACTCCTAGCCTGCTAATTGAAGTACCATGGTAAAAAAGGGGACAATTTGAAAAGTGATTTTATTTACTTATGGGATATGGGCCAGTTTAGATAGTTTACCTGCTCTTGATTTAACTTTGGTATGTAGTATCTCTCCAGAAACCATCCATTTCATCTAGATTTTCCAGTCTTATTGAGTATATATAGGCTTTTGTAGTAGGATGATATGATTTTTTTAAAATTTCTGTTGATATGTCTCCCTTTTCATTTCTCATTTTGTTAATTTAGATACTACTCCTGAGCCCTTTAGTTAGTTTGACTAGGGGTTTATCTATCTTGTTGATCCTCTTGGGTAAGTTTGCTTCTTTTTGTTGTGGAGCTCTCCTGTGTGCTGTTAAGATTCTAGTGTAAGATCTCTACATTTTCTATACCAGAGCACTTAGTGCTATGAATTTTCCTCTTAGTACTGGTTTCATTGTGT